>NC_137253.1:30468186-31668186 GCF_965637545.1 Phallusia mammillata | reverse complement strand
CAGACATTTTCAGATTTTAGGAATATAGCCCCCTTGTTCAATTTCAAATTCAACTTTCTTGTTGTAAGTGTTACGAATCTGTGCAGAATGCCACTTACAGTGCAGGTATCTTGTTTGAGCTCTCCTCCAGCACATAAAACTCCAGGAGGAGGATTCTTGGAATATCCCGGAATGATTTTCATGCATGAGGTTTCGTTGAGGATTTTTACTCCGAGTTGCTTCATGTTTTTATTGGTCGGTCCAACATCTGTAAATTAAAAAAAGGAATTACACAGCTTGAACTATTTGTGGCTGATGATTTTTGTAATAAACCGAACGTTAAAGCAAATATTCACACTAACAAAGTAAAATTGTAATAAAAGTTATGCTGCATTGCCTCAGACTTTGTTTTCAGACAATGTTTTATTGTTTGCCATTATAAGTAATCAATAGTAGAACATGGTTATTGTAGCGATCAAAAACCATGTTTAATCATTAACACTGGTTCTTTTTTTCTTTTCTTTTTGTTCAAAACCCTAAACTTTTTTCAGCCTTGGTAGCGACCAGCGTAAAAGACATATTTTTAACTGTTTGATTTTTACTTACTTTTGGTTTCACCCCATCCAGTGGCCCAAACAATGGCGTTAACCTTCGCTCTGTCGGTCGGCATGCAAACTGGCTGCACGAAGTTGTCATATTCGATGTCCCTTTTCAATCTGACGAGTGCGATGTCGAAAGCGACCACGCCCCTAGACACGCCAGTTTTAAAATTCTCGTGGATCTCAATGAAGTCGATGCCTATGCAGGGGAAAAGGAATGAGAGTTAAACGATGAAGTGACATTAAATTTATAGAGCCCTTCTGCTAATTGTATTTTATACGGACGTTTTGACGTCGTATACAGGTCACCTTCATCAAAGTAACATAATATATGCATAGAAGTGGCATTAAATGTGGTGAATAACAATGTAGTTGTCAGTCGGGTTTCATTATTTTAGTGAAACATTAAGGTTTTGGAGGCCTGAAAAATGTATTTTACCCAAATTATTCACAAATCACGAAATCATGAGAACGTTTACACTTATTAATCATGTGATGAAATTCAATACGAAAATGATTACGCTCTGTGATGAATCATGAAAATTATTCGTGACAATAGTTACGCTCTTTCACGAAATCACGAGAATTTCCACGCTGTTTTTACCAAAGTAATGAAATTAAACATAAAGATAATCACGCTTTTAATGTTTCACATATCATGGAAAAGATCACGTTACAACATCTCACCATCTCGGCCGTCGAAAATTTGAACTTGTTCTCCTGGTGAGTAGTCAAGCCCCATGAATCTTCCGGCGTAAACTTTGTAGAAGATTGCATCGAGACTGGAAAAAAAGCAACGCGTAAATTTTACATTCAGGCTATTATAAGTGATTCAAAAACGAATAAAGTCAATCCGGTTCTTAAACAGTCCCACAATTTAGCCCTTTATTGTGTCTGTTACATCAAACTAATATACAATAAGAATTAACTAAAAAAACATTATTATTTTCTTGCGTTTTTATCACAATGCGATTGGCTGTACCCTAACTTTACATCACCTCTTTTTCAGGTTTTATGCGACTTATTCCCCTCATGACGATTAAAATAATAGATTTTAGTTTCTGTACGTTTAGTAAAGCATCGTTGTGGGCAAAATGCGTTTTGCTGAGTCAGCGAAAACATCTCTTGAATTGTAACCACACATACATATTTCCTGTTCAACGTTAGAGGTCGCTGCAAGCACAAATAGTAACTTACTCGGGGGTTGTGCTTTTCTCGGTTTGTCTGTTGAAGCAGTGGGCTGCAGTGAGAACCCAACGTTTACAGAGGATTGATCCACCACACTGGAACTTCTTCTTGCCCTCCGTTTTCTTAATCATAACCATCCACGGGTGGCTGAATGGGTAAGCCCTGAAAAAGTGACAAGCCAGTTTAAGCTAGTGATTGACGTTTGGTTTTGTTTGCAAGCAAAGAAAAGTGATATACGATGTATCAAATAACTCTCATCTTTTTTATGTAGTGATTTTCTAAGTCTTGTAAAAAATATTTGAAAATCACGGGCCCTTTTTAAGGTCTAAATGGGCCGTACAAGCTTTATTGCAAGCATTCCGATATGGCAAGGCATATAGGCCAGAATGAGATTGCTCGAGAGACTGACTGATTTTGTTTAATAAGCGTAGCGTACTATGATCTATACCAGCGGTTCTCAACCAGTGGGCCATGGAAGCATTTTCATTGGGCCACAGACCAATCTAATGAAAAGCTTTTTTTAAAAAATTACTTTCATTTGTGTCAGTACACTCAATTTTACAAGAATAATGGCTTGGGGAGGAATTGAGAAGGAATGTAAATTTATTTGAATTATTCTATTTACGGTATAAAGTTACTTTGCGTTTCTGCAGCACCTTATGTTTATGATGTAATAAACTACTTTGTGATTACAACAAAGTCAGATAGTAGCAGCATATCCATTGTCCAATTACTCTGGTCATAACTAAAAGTGATTAAATGAAGGGAAAGTGCTGTTTTATGATTTTTTTGCTTCAAGTTATTTTAAACTTAACATCTGTTTAAAATATGATCTGCATTTTTTTGTTCTGAACCTATTTTATAGTTGTGTTTTTCTTTCATATAAATTTACTGGGCCCCAGAATTTTTGTTTAATGAAAATGGGCCACGAAAGAAAAAAGGTTGAGAACCACTGATCTATACGCATGAGTGCGTTATGGTCGCTGGTCGCAAGTACATCACAGGCCTGATTCCAGCATGATGTTAACATGTTCACGTAAGTTAACAATCTAATTTTATTTTTCTGCGGTTCTGTGATCAACTGATTCTTACCGAGTTCCACCAACGATCTTTTTCACCGATGTAGGAGCAGAGATCTGTGAACCAGGATAGATCCGAGGTTTGCCGCAGTCAGTAGGGTAACACTTCTTGATTTCGGTATTCTTTACTTTGTATTGACGACCTGGAAATTTAAATAATATGATTTCTATTTAACTTTCACGCACAAAACTGTAAAATACTTTGTTCTAAAGATATATCAAAAGCACAAGTTTATACAGCTCTTCTGGCAAATGCATTTTTTGTACCACGTTTCGACGTCCTATACCGGTCGACTTTATAATAGGACGTCGAAACGTCGGAATAAAAATACATTTGCCAGAAGAGCTCTACAAACTTGATATTATGCCTGGTAGCAATAGCTTATATGTATCAAAAGTACATCAAAAACTAAACCTAGGCATTTTGTTACTTAAATTCAAATTCCAGTACTCTAATATGTGCGATAGTGCAACCACCAGTGGGCGTCATTGCACTTTCGAGCATTTGAAGACTGGTTTTAACCACGGGCAGGAACTTGGCCGAATGGTCTGGCGCGCCTGACCCACATACAGACATAAAAAAAACCTTGATCGGGATTCGTCCCCGGGAGTGTCCTGGGTTCGAACCCCGAGAAAAAAAAAATTAACCATTCTGACCCTTTTTTGAACTTTGGATAAACAGACAACGCAATATCACTTGTTTTTACTTACATCTTCCCCATCTGCATATAGTTTTCATAATATAGGCGGGCTGGGTGGGAAGAACTCTCGGCTGCCGCGTAGTGGTGGCGATGGTTGTTGTTGTTGTGGCAGTTGTTGTGGGACGTCTAGAAAAATTAAATTTAAGGTAAACAAAAATAGAAAAATTTGACAAAAAATTAAAAATAAAAACGGTAATATTTCTAATTATTATGGTAAAACATTCGTAAGACACAGATTGATTCTCTCCTTTACTAGTTTTATTGTTTATTGTCCTCTACTTCTATCGGTATGTTTCGAAATGACAACAGTTCCTTATATTTTAGTTTGTCCGAATTAGCTTGTATTCTTTTATCGGAAACATTTCTTGATGAACCAAAATGCCGGCGAAAGGTAAAAACTGTGTCTTGTCACGTTTTTGCACCGATAAGGCGCGACATTTGTGAAACTAACAACTTACATCCCTTTCGTCAGGTTTGACAAATTGTCACTTCAATTATTCCAGCTTATTCGCGGGTCCTGCCAACTCAGGGTTGCGAGGGTGCGAGGGTTGATTAATTAATCAATCGGCGACAAGGAACAACGCCTGCCCGGTTATTTAGGGGCGTAACCTTAAACGTGCTGCCCCGCGCGGAAGCAAATAGCGATTACTTGAAGCGGCTCGTTACATCGCTTGTAAGAAATGATTGTGAACCCGCTGCGTTATCAACTGTGGTGTGATAATTTCAGGTTTTGCACCGATTACGGGATAATTCAGAGGTTCCTTTAGGAAATCCTGTTCCGCAATTTGTTTAATTCCACCCTGGTGTCCCGCTGTGACGTAGATAGGGCGTAAATACGTACTTGATGTGATGACCTTTAATTACTCAGGGTCAAACCGATTGCAGAAAAAAGCCTGTGAAGTTTTAATTTGCCAAACTTGTTCATTCAATGGTGAAAATAACGACCCAAACAACATAAAAAACGACATGCTTTATTTGGAAAACGTTTCGGCAAATGCTCGTGTCATCAGTTTTATCATTTAGTTTTGATTACTTGAGAGGAAAATCGAACCCATTTCTGTGCAATTAAGAGTTTCCAGATCGCTACTTAACAAACGGCGTTGTTAATTTATTCACTACTTTAACCTATGATGTCGTGCTCTGCATGTAATGCCTTGACATGGTGCATTATCCTTCGTAAAACACAAGGCTTGACACCAAACCAAATTCGAAAAGAGCCATGAGCAGCACAAATGCGATGCAAATTTTACGATTGGCTGCACGAAGCTGGTAAGGAAACCCGCTTAAAACGCACAAAGTCACAAATATCACGAGTTCAGCTTTTTATCTGTCGTGTCAATTGGGCCCGGAGGCTTAGGGTGTGACCTACACTGTAACACAGGCGTGACCTAATAAAAGCGACTACATCGTTTGCATGTAAATCTCCCCGTAAAGAGCGCGCACTAGATGCTCGCGCAATTAAGCTGACCTCGCGTAACTGGTTCGGCCGGCGCGGTAACCCTGACTACCAGTGACCAATCACAATCCGGTAAGGTCAACGATCCCCAATCTCGTCAGGGCTAATTACCGCCGACAGGTCACATGACCTGATAACGGTGACCGATTGGACAGAAATGTGCGTTTTACGACAGGTTGTAAGTTTGTCGGAACAACTTCAAGCTGGTTTGTGCCGTTCGCGGATTTTTTACATCTTTTAAAGCTGCAACTCAAATCTGCGTTAATTAAAAGCAAACCAAGCCACATTTCAAAACTTAAACAAGCGATGGTCTGTAAAACTGGTATTTGGTTACTCATTTTTTAGTTTGTTACAAATATCAAAATCTGAACGAAATGTTGGTCTTAATTTTTAAGAAATAATTTGCCACGGTTGCTTAAAGTCATGTAGTTGTTAAAGAAACAAAACAACGCTAACCCGTAATAGATTAAGAATTACAATCAGTATCGAATGACGGTTCGGGAAACTAAAACGTTCTTTGGCTGACTTCCAACAAAACCAAAACAAATGTTACACAACTGTCACGTTGATAAACCTACGCCTCTCGTCTGTATATCAGTTTCACTGTACATATAAGTGAAATGACCTCTCACTTCTCACGCGCCGATCTAACACGTTGACTTACGGTGTAGTCGTGGGGGCCTCGGTTGTGGTTGTCACAGTCCGGTTCCGTTTCCTCAGCAATTGGCCGATGCTTTTGCTCAGCAACTCAACAACTGAATAATCGTCCAACCTTCCACCTCGCTTAACCAACATATCAAGAAATTTCGGCTCCTTTGTGCTCACAGGGATTGGTGTAGTGGTTGCTATTGTTGTAGGCGGGACAGCAGGGGCCGTTGTGAAAACTCCACCAGGCCTGTATTGATTTCTCGGTGGCAAAGCCTTAGGTTCGGCTGCAAATAAAATTAAGGTTAATTTAACATGGGTTATAGCTTGATAAACGAACCTGTATTTGATAAAATCGGAAAAATTTTTCTTTTCTTTACGTGAATTGCTAATGCAAAATCTTACAAACAAAATCTTGGTTTTAGTAATTAAGTAAGTTATCTCGTACTTTTTTGGGAAAAATCAGATCTATGTTTGTTTGGCGAATGCTTGGAGACCGATTTGATTCGGTATAACGCCTTTAATAGGCCTTATAGAGTACTATGGTCTTCAAAACTAGTTTATGAATTTGTTTCCCCACTTACTTTGCGGAAAGTAGCAGACCCGTTCGTTTTCAATCATCTGCGAACAACAGCCGTAACCGGTGCATCTTTCTTCACTGATCGGTGTGGCCGAACACTTTGTGATTGTTCCACTGCCCGCTAGGCATCGCCCCTCTGGACAAGGACCAGGAGTCGCTGAAAAAATGTCATTGAATTAAACTTACTTTCTTAAACTTGAAAATATAGTTTTAACCAATCAAATACGCAAAAGTGTTGGTGATATTTGTGACTTTGAGTTGTGCGTGAATAGCAACTTTTTGTTCTTGAAACTATAGAATTGTGTCCAATAAACTCCCCATTTTTACGATCTAAAGTCAAAATTGCGATGAGACTTATAATCTTAATGATTGATCTCAAACACTTTTACAGAAGTGATTCTTAGCAACCAGTAATGCTAACCGTTTCGCTGATCTCATAAAATTTCGTGAGACGGTTCTATAGAACCGGTGCGAACCGGCTGAATCTTACCACTGCAATAAGTTAAACCCATGTTAAAATCAGCACTGCTTTATTGTTAACTTACGTGCTGAGAAGTAACACCTTCTGGCGCCGATATTATCTGATGGATCGTAGCAACATCCAGCCCCAAGACACGAGTACATGTCGATTGCAGCTTCAGGGTAACATGAAAGTCTCTTCGATCTCTCAATCGAAGTGCAGTGGAAGAGACATGAACCTCCATACTCTGTTAAAAAAAAGAAAATCATCTTACATTGTCGAAAAAACTTTTTTTTAGAACAACCTTCAAGGTAAAATTGACAAAAAAATAGTTGATCTGATCAACTTGTGTTTTATTTTTTGTTTATTTTCGATCGAAGAGAAATTGTTACACAAGATACGAGGAGGTTCAGTTTGATGAGGTGACATTTTAATTACTTGTTTTTTTAAGTAAGTTTTGTTTTAAAAAGATTTTGTCAAAGCAACCAGCCCGCATAAAATGTGCAATTTTGAATGTTTTGTTTAAATTTGACCTTTGCAACAAATCAAAACAGAACTTTGTCTTAAAAAAAACTGCAGTGAAACAAAACTTTATGTTTGACCTCAATGAATTTTTAACCCATCACAAGACGAATCTGAACAATAATTATGAGAAACTCGCGACTTAATAATGAAAACTTACGAATTTTGGCGTCAGTTAGGGTGACCACCCGGCGATTATAGCCCGGTGCCAAACGTCCAGCAGCACCGACTGAGTTTTCTGAATCGGCCTGACGTTGCTTGTAGCAATGGATACCGGACCAACAGCAACCAGCTGAAATAAATGGACAACTTAAATAAGAAATTGAAAATACGACAAATGTTCATCATACAAATAGATTGCCCTTAACAATGAATAAGTTATTTCCAGTTATATTCAAACAATGAAATCAAGGTACAGAAGATTAAAACACGATTCCAACAAACCATAAAAACTTTACCCAAATTGCATTATTAGTTTCTTATTCAAATAGAATCTTAAAGTTAAAAACATAGTTTTGAGATGAAGTTTGAACAAGAGCAACATTCAACAATTTTTTTACACTATTGGTGCACAATAGAAATACTCAAACTTACTCATAAACAAGTTGCATTGAATTGCTGAGTTTACCGTTGCTCCTGGCACGCACTCTTCGTCCAGACATTGGGGATTATCTTTAAAAAAAACAATGTTGTGTGAAAATGTTATTTCTCTTTTCTGTTGTCGATTCTAAGATAGTCCATTAAAACAAAAGTTACTTTAACAGTTTTCAACTTAATCATGAACATCACTGCCAAAGTGTTGGTGTATATAGAATACATCGTGCAGACGTTTCAACAATCTTTATTGTCATCATTAGTGCAGGTTGAAAGGTCTGCACGATGTATTCTATATACTCCAGTAGTTTGGCAGTTATGGTTATGTTTAAATTACTTTTCAAGTCCGTGTATAGTGTTCCTAAGTTTTCGACTCTTTGTAAAACGAGTGTGACCAAAATACCAAATCGGTTTAAAACCATTCTTATAGACCAGAAACATTTAGTCCATGTTTAGTTTGAAAGTGAAATTTTAAAGTTAATGCACATACGCATACATTACATTTACATTTATTTCACTTACCGGGTGGTGGTAGTTGTGATTCCGCTACTGCAACAAAAATCAGCAAAATGACGCTAAGTTTTGCGAATATCATCGTTAAAGGTTGGTGCGCCTGCGAAAAAGATATTTCGTTTTTCATTTGGAAATCGATTGGTATTTTTTCCTTACGAACAAACCAAAAAAGAAGTCAAATAAAGTCCGTTTAAACATATTTTAATGCATAATATAAATAACAAAAATTAATTTGAAATAAAACTATTTTTTTGCAGAAACATTTTTTTTTAAATAAAACGCAGGGAAGGGCAAAATACACGGTTGTATGTAAGCTTCTTCAAAAACTTTTTCTTACACAATTTCATTTATCAGGAAATCAAACCGATCTCCCCCCAAGCTGCCCTAATAAGGTAACAAACAGAGTCACGGCCGTTTGAGAAACATTCTTAGCGAGATTACATTTGGCCGTTCGAGGTAACTATACACGAATCCACATTCATCACGATTTTTGCCTCGAATAAGCAGAATAGGACGAGCAATTTACACATTGCACCATCATCCACCAGTTAAAACAACACGTTTCTTACCTTTCACTATCCAGGGATGTGCAGATGCTTGGTGACGTAACAAGAAGTGTGATGACGTAGCAATTGGGTCAGCTTGTGACGTAACAAAGATCGAAGCCTTTTTTGTAAATAAATTATTTTTTAAACTAGAAATTGTCGCATTCCAAGTGAACAAAGTCTATAAACTAAAAACAAACTTTTTACATGAAATATAAATAAATTGCAGTTTGCTAATGGTAATAATACTGATGCCACACCTGCACTATAATCTCAAAACGCATCTCAATATATTGACGAAAACTAATGCTGAAATAACCATTATCTTTACTTGGGTGTACGCATTGAAACATTAATACTTCGAGCGAACTAAAAAAGAACTTTCTTTGGATGTAACATAAGACGTAAACATTTTGTTTCTCAAATGTTTCAACAAAAACATCTGCCAACCATTCCCCTGCAAGCGACCTGACATTGCTTGTAAGCCATCAGTAGGTTATGACCTCAACAACGATCGGGGATGCCTTTAAGTAGCTTCGCAGGATGAAATATTGTGCTTCCCGGCGCCGTGAGTGCCCGTGGCAGTGCATATCGTAACAGGGAGACCCTGGTCATGAGCAACTTGTAAGTAGCTATCTCCTTTCGTAGCCCGAGGTCCGGCGGTTATTTGGAGGCACTTTACCGGCTCACAGAGAGGTACAGATAATTGCGTACCAATAAATAGAAACCAACTGGTTATTACCGACACCTGCTTGCGAAAGGATAATGCCCTCGAACAGGTTAAATGCATTAGGAGTGCATTAAGTTGCAGATAGCTTAACGATGTTTATCATTTCTCGAAAAGTTCATCTGATCCAAAAATAGCCACAACGTTTTCTGAGCGTTTGAGATTTGGGCGCAAATGATAAACCGAACCTTTAAACGTATTTAAAACATATAACTGTGCTTTTACAGAAATCGTCCTGCACCAACGTGCGCTCAATGCAGATGATTCAAGTTACGGATAATTATAACTTAGTAACTGAAGCTTTCAGTACACCTAAATCAATCTGTGTTTTTCGTGTTGCAATGTATTGTAAACAAATAATATCGAATTCGCCGATATAATGGCATCCATCCTTGATTTAGGTGTACTGAAAGCTTCAGTTACTAAGTATTTAAAACATATTTTGTCAAACGAGATCGGGCCCAATTATTTAAACTTTTTGGTAGCAAGCGATTCAGTAGTTTTTTAATTGCTTTACGCAAAAATTTACCAAGTAGACACTTAAGCCGTGGCCGTTTCTGAAGCATTTCTAACACGGACTATTTACTCCATTGGTGGCAGAGACGTTCAAATCCTGCAATTAAGTCTGGCGCTCTTGACAACTCGCAGAACGAACTAATTTTGCTCACTCGTGTAACGGATTAAAGCATCTGGTTTAACGCCTCAGACCAAAACACACAAGCGCTCATTAGCAGATTTTGCACAGGGAAACCACATAATCCGACCACTTCTAAACACAAACACAACCACACTTTCCACTCTAATTCAGCTGACACTGAGAAGCGCGACATGCACTAATTCGTAAGCGGGTTTACCGACCAGCTTCGTGCTGTTAACCGTGACCATGTTTTTTAAATGCGGTTCAGCGTATTTTACTGTTAAAATGCCAAGAGTTTTGTCAAAACTTTTCAATATTTAGGTAAGTTTTATGCTTCTTCATTGGCAAATTAGCTACAATAAATAAAAATACTGTATCGATCCGATTTCCATCTTGCGTAAGCCTAACATGCTGTACGAAAATTGAACTCTATTTTTACGCGGAATAAGCAGAGCAAAGTCGCGACATTGAGTTGCTAACCGCCAGCCCCGGTGCTTAGTAACAGAACTGACCCTCTCCCCCTTAAACATCGCGCGTCTGGCTTCTTCACGAACACCGACTTGGGTCTTATAGCGCTTGCAAGACGACGCAACACCGAACAATCATTCTTCTTCTTTTCTTCATTCGTTTCATCAGCGCTGTTTCACAAGCACTTACGTGGAATCGACATTTTTTCGCTCCCTTTCCGTTGACGTCATGCTATCGCAATCGGAAGTTGTGAAGAGAAAAAATGCAACTTTTTAATCATTCCTCGTCTTGTTTTGTGATTTCAAATAATTGTTTGGTACATTATATTCATTTATTAACACATTTTTTAGCTCTTCCAGTAGCCCTTTTCGCTTTGTTATGATAACTTTGTGTTTTCAATTTATGTCATTATGCCTGGCAGCCACAGTTTATTAATTTTTGAGTATTTTACCATTGTTTGGTAGGTTTTATAGTTCAGTATGTTAAATCATTAATACGTTACACGTTGCAAGAAAATGTCACCCACTAATGATAGATCAACGTTTAAGTTTCAATTTGAACGTTAAGTGAAACAAACAATCCCTTTGTTGACGTCACAAACAATTTTGTCAAAGAAAAGGAACGTTTCTATTGTTATGTAAAATTTGTTTTTTGTAGGTTAATAAATCCAACTTTTTTCGATTAAGCTTTTTTGGTGGTAAAATTAAACTGACAATCTTATTTAACATCTGCAACCTCGTACCAATTACAATAAAATTACTTTGTTACTTTCGACGAGCAATGACTTGGTGAAAAAGTTGGTAATTTTATCGTGACCTAACGTAGGAGATAAAATCTTGTATCACTGTTAACATGACCATTGTCCACGAACAATCCGACTTATGACGTCACTTACGCTGGCGGCGGTTAGTAATGAAGTTGAAATATAGGTAAAATATTGCCTGTCTTTAAAGGGCTACAAAAATGTTTCGGGTGCGTTTTTAAAACCGTAAAATGTGTGTTTTATGCTGTAAATATTAAATAGTAAGTTTGGTATAGTGGCAACAAAACTAAATGGATTTTTCAACGCAAGATTTAAAAAAAATATTGTCATGCAAAAATTTAGTAAAAGACTTTTCATGCACTTGAAGTTTTAATGACTTAAATTGAAATACATAACAGTTGTTTTGTAGAATGTTGACAATATTGCAGAAGTTTTTGAACAATGCATTACAATGCATACAGTCAGAAGCAAAATCTTGGTCCGTTCTCCTGTGAGCACTACCAGTTTGTCGACTGGTACAGACACCGTTATTTTGGGATCACCCTGGGGGCCTGCGGTGTTGTATCAGTCCTAGCGATCGCCACATTATTCCGCAAAAGCTTCCGCCGTTCCTAACCCGTCGTGGTACAAGAAATATCTTTACACGCCACCCGGAGACCTTCGCTAAAGCTCCTAGAGATTTAAACGAGGCTACAGCACGGTATGAAACAGCACATTTTCCTTGCCAGCGGTGTATTTATGTTCCAGCAAGCACAACATTGGCTTGCTATTGTTTAAACCGGCCGCGGTTTGTCCTGTAACAAGTTGAGATAATGACCCTTATTGCGTGACAGTGCGTCATTATTTTGCACTGTTTTACACTTGCTGCTGTCTGCTTTATAGCATTTGCTTCATTTGTCATTATAATTGTTTTGGCGTGCTCTGTCCTAGACGAATTGGAGTGTGGAAAAGTGTATTTTTACATCTTGAATTTTATGACTTGGCTTTAAGCCTAGAAATGATGCTTCTGTTTAATCAACATGGACCTAATATAGAACTTAAATGACCCGACGTTTAATGATAAATGTAGTTATGTCATAAGCTTTTCTTTAAATTTTTTGGCAACAATGAACTAATACAGCCTTGGATTTCATAGTTTCTATGCCTAAAAATTAAATAATTACCATTTCGTACATAATCGAAAACGCTTTGTCCTCTTTTGTTATTTAATTACCCAACCTTGAAGATGCTTAATTATAACTTAATTGCCAATTTAATAAAATGCCTTTTCTAACCACATAAGTATTAACCTTTATGTTACACAACCTTATAACCTACATATTCTATTTGGCAGCTTCGCTATGAACAGAAGCTTACGCGAAAGGCTACAAGCACAAAATTTGCATATAAAATGTTCTAACATGCCCGTGTTGTAATAAATGCCACTCCGAATTAATGGAGATATCGTATTCAGATGCCGCATAGCAATGTTACAAGTAATGAGACATTTGCTCAAATATGGTATGTGTATAATTTGGTTAAAAATAGCTGTATGCAAGAACGATTGAAACTTATTCATGCAAAAACACGTCATATTTTAAACAAACTGGACGTGATAAATTAACTTGCTTTTCTTATTGAACAACAAACAAATATAATGCCAATGCAATATCTATTAGAAGTCTGCAAAATGGTCAAAAAGTCAAAAACTTGAACTGGTAAATCCACTTTTAAGGCGAACAGAGACCATATTAATTCTTTTACAACAACATTTGATACAGTTGATTGCGCAAAGCTCGCTTAGAACCTTTTCGAGTAGCAGTAAAGAACTCACCTTTAGTAGGTAACAGAATCTAGGATCAAACGGCGTGCACCGCGAAATGGCGCGCAAATTGACCATTATTACGTCACACAATACGTAGAATCGAGCTTCTCGATTACGACGCGAGTTGTAGCCCTCGTGTGTGATGTCATAATTCGGAAAAATCGAGGGACACGTATTTCGCGTTTTAATTTTGGAATTGCGGGAAAATGCGTTTTCATGCATCGATGCGAATGGCGTGAGTTACCGAACGTGTGTTTGGTTGGTAAACATGACAATTACGTAATTTAACTTGAAGTATTCTCCAAACATCCAGTGTACAACCCCAGAAAAGAACAGTTTTTCCGGCGAAAATTGATTTAAAAAACATGCACGTTCGTATCACGCTGAAATATACACCACTCATCAACCAATAACCTGTTGTTTCTTGTGGTTGATTTTAAACATTATATGACATGTTTTGAAAATCTGTGAGTCATTTACGCAAATATGGTCGAACGTCTTTTGAGTGTTCAATCAATTGGATTTGCATCTTTTCATGTGGAACTGGGATTACACAGCACTGTTTCAAATTTGTTTTCGATTGAATACGAAAAATAGGTGTTTACTTTTTTACATTTTGTAAAAAAGTAAAAAAATAATCATCTGAATCTTTTCTCCCTAAAAATGTAACGAATTTTAAAGCGAATGCAAGAAAAATATAGTAGTGTTCAAATGTCGAAAAATGTTAGATTGTTAGATCTAGCAAGTGATCAGTCGCTACAAGATAAAACGACATTGTATCTGCAATTAAATGTAACTGCCAAGAACATGTGGTAAAGCAAAGTTTTAGAACTGGTTGGACCGCTTAAAATATACATGTGAACCGGCAATAATGTGTCAACATTTGCAAAGAGAAAATGTCACAATTTATGTTATGCAAACTGTGGGACGAAAATAACTCTGAATTCTCCCACTAATTGTATTGTGTCGTACCAACCGCCAATCATAGTTGCTACAATTTAAAAATGTATGTTTTTAACTAAAGTTGGCAGCATGAAGTTTCCCATACGCAGTACAGGAGTAAAACTTAATGGCATTTGCGGTTTAAAGTAAAACAATTAAGTGCAAAACTGTGGGATATAAAAACTCGTCAAGTGCTTGAAACTTCCGTTTGTGGTGCGCTCGAAAATAGTGGGAAAATCTTGATCATCAATACAGTTTACAGCCGTGGCCGATGGCAAGCGACAAAGCATGTAAATTGCCGTTTCCCGTCGCATTCTCGCGTCTTGCGATCCCCGCGGAATGTTTATTGCCGCTGAAAGTCGATACTTTCATGCACCAAAGCGCGGTGTCGCATGTTTACACGTCCAGCTCGTCAGCAACGTGTGTTGTCCACCGGCAGGTAATAAAATCGCGCCGACTTATTCAAACAATCGACTACCGCGGTTAGAAACCGAGAACACCGCGCGATTTCTTATACCAGGTGTCAATAGGAGTTCAATTGGAGAATACTGATCGCGACACGTGATTGTGTCGTCATAATGCAAAATAATAAACCGATGACTTCTATATGAAACTTCAACCAGCTGCGTGTTGTGAAATCTCGGCGACATGATAAAACGATTTATAATCGGTTATATAATAAAATCGAAACTGTTGTGTTGTAAAATTTGTGGACACATCGTAAATTGTTGATTCAAATTCCGATTTCCAAATAACTTTTACTTAACGAACTCAATTGACGATGTCTATTAACTTATAACACAAAGGCTAAATGGTAAAGTTAGCCCGAGTTTGAGTCCTAACTAGTAAGTACCAGCGCAAAAACTTGACCCGCACCTAGTTTGTTGTGAAAATTTACCAAAGCAAAATTACGACAGAAATGTGGCCGTGTGTCAAGTTAGGTTCACATCAAATATATTTTATCTAAACCTCAGCCCAAACTCGATCTGAAAAGGTCCGACTTTCAACTCTATAATGGTAGATTGTCTTTTGCAAACTTTTAAATTACATGCGGAATATCACAACATTTGTTGGTTGGTACTTTCAGTGCTTATAGACTTGCGTTATGTGACTGTGAAAGCCAATAAATTGATCACAAAACATTAGATCAAGTGTACCTTTACACAGCAAAGTATTATCTGGTTTAAATAAGCTCCGATTTAGAATATAATTGTCAACATGACATCGTGGTCAACTAGGAACATCCATGATCACATTGTGGCAAATTTATTTTCGTGCGTGTTAGGGTTTGGCGCTTAAAGTGTTGAATTCTCAGAAACTAGTGGAAAAAGCTGTAAGCTGGCTGGCTGTGTGAAGTCACACCAAAGCCAATACACATTTAGTCGGTTGTAATACCAGGAATTAAATGCGTCAATCCCCCATGCACTGACGGGCATCGTTTAGTGGTTAAGTGCAGCTGTTGCTATGACAGTTTCCAAATCTACGAAACATTGAGGAAGTTGATTTTTGCCAAAAATGGGCGAAGAATGATTTCTAATTTCGGTCTGATTGCTCGGCTTCGGCTAAATCGCATTTCTACATGCAACAAAAGCTGGCTATCGCAGCTGTACATTACGGTCCATTGAAGTAAAACCGGTTTGTGAGGTTTAACATGATGCTGATGCGACCTTGTTTATGGAAACACGTTAGTTAGGGGGTTGGACAGAATGAAACGAATTTGTTCGTCATTTAATTTTGCTGATTTCCGTTAAAAAGCGATTCACGTTACTAATATTATTTCCCCAATAAAACTAAACTGCCACGGCTTAAACAGCTCAAAAGTTGTTTTTTACATGTGATTCAAAGCTAAGTTTTGTCTTGTTTTGTTTACCTGTATTTTGTCACACATTTCTAAAAGTCACGGGATATTTAACTCAAAATCCGAAGAATATACCGACGACAATGCTAAATTATTAACCACTGCTAAATTTTGTTCTGATTTGATTGTACTTAAATTGAGAACACAGTTGTGTCCATATGTCAAGGGATATTTTCACCCAAACATTTTATCAGCAAATACTTGAAACGTCTTTTAATAATAACTTAAGAAATCTGCACATGGAGCAAAACTTGATGTTTAGCGCTTTGTTGCAAGCACTTGAACGATTTTGACCAAAAACATCCGGTTTGTAAGTTTGCCAATATCAAACATTTCCACCTCGTTGAAGCAACTTATCGAAAGCGCCGCAATTTTGTTGGAAACATCCGATGTATAAGTATGCGAACTTCCATGCGCCTAACACCTTCCTTCACGGGACCAATTTTCACTACTTGTGTTCGGGTGTGGCTGTTGGTGGTGAAGGTAAGTGGCAATGACAAGTGTCAATGGTTTTCCTGCGGCGGCGCTTTGTTCCTTCCGCGGTTTAATGTGGAAATTGTGACCGCTCGTAAAGTTGGGTTCGCTAATGATCACTTTCTAATGATACCCCGTAGTGAGAATTTGCCCCAAGTACTTCGAGATGTTGATGAACTTATGACTCTCAGTCAAAGGTAAACGAACAAAACGGAAAGTATACACAACACACTATCACAGCGAGATGATATGTAAACAAAAAAGCCTTGAAAAGCGTGAGAACTCTAACCCTTGTTGATGGCCTGTTGGTCTAAACAACAACGTCGCTTCGAGTGTTGCCGTTTTGCGAATGTTTCTCAAGGACTCTACACTGCTTTTGTGTGCTGACAAAGATTTGCGAGATAATGGAGCAGGTTTGAAGAAAAACAAACATTGAACAATGTTGTAAATAACTTGTCACTTCGCTTTGCAGGCCAACACGATTGTAAATAAAACGGATTTTTGACACACTGAGTTGACCAAGGACAAGTTGGCTTGTAATCATCTTAAATAAGTTTGAAAAACCAAAAAATTGGAAATATAATATTTTTAGATTGACTGTTATAGCTTATAGCCTATATCAAATATAAAATGGTTTACTTGACCTATTGTTCAACAGGTAATTGTTTCTAAAATTAATGTTTCAATTTTGTTGCTAATTACCGACTTCAAACTAGTTTTAATTTTCACTTTTTTACGTTTAGCTGAAAATCACGTCAGTTTGTTGTTTTTTGGCGTCACAAACCAATTCAAGTTTGTTATTCAAGAATAATTTGCTTGATGAAAGATGCTTAACTTTTAGCTTTTTTGAGAAGAACTTTTTAATGTTTGTGTCACAAAATGACAAATATTTGAAAACTTCGCATTTCCTAATCCAATAAATACCCTCCGATAATCGGATAAAACTCCGGAAATAATGCGATCAGCTGATTGACCCGACCACCTTATTCGCTTTGTGACATCACAATTGATTTGTGGCCGCTTTGGAACATAAGCACAACGTGGACCTGTAAATATAACGTTAATGTTGTGAAATTATGACAACAACAACATGACTAATCCCAGGGTTCGTATTACAGACACGAAATCTAACATTTCAGGCATAAATTGGTGTTTTTGAAAAATATAAAATCGTTTAAAGACAGCTTAAAAAGTATTATTTTCATTTTGCTAGAAGAAAAAAAAATATACAAAAAGTCGAAACAGACAACACATTTTTGTAAATACACTTAGTACAAAACAGTGTTAATGGTTTCACATTGTTTGCTGGGACATGGGATTAAAGGAAACTGGACGTTTCTAACACACAAACACAAGACAATGTTACATGCGAATTCTTGACGAATACAATCACAGAACTTCAAGTTACAAAGTAGAACGGATTTAAAAGTTGGTTTATTTAAAAAAAATCTGCCCTGAGGCAAGAACTGACACGTTAGTTGATAAGAAACACTATTAGAATGCTGTAAAGAATAGAAAAAAGATCGGGCTCGTCCGGGATTTGAACCCGGGACCTCTCGCACCCAAAGCGAGAATCATACCCCTAGACCAACGAGCCACACGAAGGTAGGCGCCGAAATCATCGTTGTGATTCACTTGGCAGGCGTTCGCATTTGAACAGCTTACAACAGTAGTTTTCAATTGTGCGTCGCGACGCATAGTTCCGTTTCGTTGCTTTTTGTTGTTGTATCAATAAACACAACTTTAATAATATGTTTCCTCATTAACTTTTATTTGCTGGTGCGTCGCAAGTCCAGAAAACTTTTCCAGGGACAAAAAAAAGTTTGAGAACCACTGGCTAACATTAGAGCAGGGATTCTTAACCAGGGGTACGTGTGCCCCTTGGGGGTACGCAGCATCAATACCGGGGGTACGACATGCAGTGTGAAACTATACGCTATTTAGGCATATTTGTGTAGAATGAGTAACAAGTTACTTTGTTATATATCTAGAACGGGTTAGTTTTGTCCTACTTACAATACTGATTTCATGCATGCAGTAACACCCAAGTTGTTTAATTCCTATTGTTACAATTTTATTTACTTGCGTCGGCCATTGTAGACAGGGGGTACGAGAAAATTTTATGAATTCTCAAAGGGTACGAGCGCAAAAAAGGTTAAGAAACACTGCGTTAGAGCATAGATTCTAAACCGGCCTGCTAAACTTGCGGACCTTTGGGTTGTTACATGTGGATCCCGATTTTAGCTACATACGCCGTTGCTGTATATACAATTATGTTTTACATACTAGGGTACAAGACAGCGGTTTCCAAATTGGGGTCCGTACGCTGTTTGCGAACTTATTTTACAATCTCATGTGATGTCACATTGTGCGACTGTCACGAGAAAATAACCCTCTATTTTGTTACAATTAACAAAAGGTGACGATTTTTCGCTCAGAACTTATTATTGTTTAAATTTTGTATGTGATGTAATAAACGTATCTTAAATTTTCGAAAAGAATATATAACACAAAAATTAAATGGAAGCTTGCGAGCTTCTGCTGCATCAAAAGTAACAAGAAATGCAATTTCCACCAACACATATTGCATTTGCATTACCGACGAGAATTATCAGGCCAGACCCGAGAAACTTTTATCTTTATATCTGGCTTTTGTCAAAACTCGTTCGGTAGTGTGTTTTGCTTTCATTTGCACCTTGTCAGACTTTGAAATTTTAAATTTAGGTTTCTTTATCATACTGATTTTACAGGGTAGCCTAACAGTAACAGGGTTGTTTTCGAAGCGTGGATTCAATAATTCTTGTTCTTACATTACAATGATATTGCACAATTTACTGCACGCAAATATTTCCAAATTCCGAAGTCTGGACAATTTTCTTTACGTGTAGGATTTGCGTGTTGGCGAGGTACCATAAAATTTCTTCCCCGAATCAGGTGCCTCTTGTAGGCGTCATCGTAATACTAAAGAGCCTCAATCGTGCAATAGTTATTGGATCACGCTGCGCTAGTTAAGCACGAGCCAGGATGTGAAGCTATTAAAATTTGCCAGAAACACGAATGTGGTTTCCGGCTAAATTACGTTGCCAATAACACGAATTCAGCTTCCAGTAGTTGCTAATCATGCCACCAACAGACGGGATACAGCTCCACGAATTTGCATGTTTACAAAATCATATTTGGTAGCAGACGGAAACAGGACAATCGAATTACGTAGCGCGGGGTCATGAAAATGTCGCGTTGTTTATTCTACGTCTGCTCCATGCAACAATCGCAGACATTGTTATGGGAAACGATGTGAATTGTCACATAAACATTTTCAGTCACTTATTTACATTGAGATTGTTTTATTTGATACGTGCGATTTGAAAACACGCGTAGACCTAATTTGAATGCATTTAAAGACGTAATATAGCCTGAAAATTGAAAACGTGTTAAAGAATTGATTCAAAGGTAATTACTTCCGAAATCAAATGAAAGTCCAATGAAAAAAAAATTAACAGTCTAATTAGAGTCTTGTCTAGTGAATTGGCACAATACAAAAAATGCTATGGGACAGTATTGCACTAAAAAACTCTCTGTTTACAACTAGGCAATATCGATATAGTTTAATTTGCAAATTGTAAATTTCTTTAGATATCATTAATTTACGTTTCGGTGTTAATTGATTTTTCAAGAATTTCGGATTTTTCGGTGAGTGCAGTTTAACATGTAAACACAAATACACACTTGCGTGCATCAAAATAAGTCATTAGGCTAGTGATGAATAAATCATGGCATGCATGTTGGTACCGGTGTCAAAATTCCCATTACATCCGACATTTCATGCCTCACATCGAGTAGACGGTTTGATATTCTCATAGCAGGGGACTTCATGTTTATTCACATTGCTATCACCACTAATCCACAATACACAGGCCTATACGTGCTCCAAATGTCATAGTTGTATCCAGGTTTAAAATTAGTTTTTGACCTGCCCCGTAACAATCAAGAAAAGTGTATTGGTGTCTTTGTCTGCAAATGACATGTTAGTGTTTTTCAACCACACAAATGACACAACCCGCTTACTCATATGAATTCGTGAAGGGCTTTCGTGAGTTCACGACCACTTAATGACAACACACAATTATCTGCACCATGTTCTATTTTCCTACTTAACATTTTCATCTGGTTTGCGAATAGTTATGCTGAGGCAAACTTTTCTACCACGAAACTAGTTAAGAAACAGTGGGCTTTTCTAAAGCTTAGTAAATCCATCAAATATCTGACAGGCCAATTCAAAAGGCAAAGTGTTGTCACCTGAGTTACACAGTTTTAAGCCATATGTGCCACTTAATCAACCCAATTTATATTGTTACACCAAAATTTTCATGTAGTTAACATCATGGTATTTTTATATTATGCAGCTGTTTAGCTTAAATATGACATGACAACGTATTTATCTCATGCTGGTCATTGACCTTGTGTTCGATTTTGACCTTGACCAAACAAATTTTGATTTGAGCGGTCAAAACTGATGATGGTGATAGACAGTAGCAACGCCCAATATCAAACATTATGTCATATTTTCGTCGTTCCGCTGCCAGTAAATATAACTGTGGAATATTCGTACAGGCCTCAGGCCGATGCATCAGGCCAATTATACAAAATAATCTGATTCAATTTTAAACAACAAGTTTGGGTTGATAAACTTGTTTAACCCGAAAGTTGAATTTGGGTTCATATTGTAAGCAAGCATAAGATGACTTTTTGTGAAAAAAATAAAAAAGATAACTTAGTTCAATACATTCGTATTAAAACATACGGCGTTCATTTTGACATAAACTTCAACACAACACGTTTGCAAAACTTGCAGGCATCAGTTTCAAAACATTGCATGAACATAAATCATTGACAGTTTGTCAAATTGACACTTTTGGCAACAACATGTGGTAAATGCTTGTTTCTTTTGGATGTCATGCGCTATTGTCCGAAGCCCAATTCTATGTGAATAAGGTATGAGACAAGGTGTTTAAATGCAAGTTTTTCCGTTTTTCGTAATGGTTCTCAAAGATCAATATATTGGCATGAGGACACATGCAAAAGTATTGTTGTGAATTGG
Source organism: Phallusia mammillata (assembly GCF_965637545.1). Taxonomy (NCBI): domain Eukaryota; kingdom Metazoa; phylum Chordata; class Ascidiacea; order Phlebobranchia; family Ascidiidae; genus Phallusia; species Phallusia mammillata. The sequence continues at coordinate 31,646,554 of NC_137253.1, read as the reverse complement.
TAAAATAATGGTACTAAGGGTCATATTGTTGATACTGAGGTTGTTTTGTTTATTAATCTCAGAACCATATTTTAAAAAACAGTTTGCGAGATGCCACAACATGTCGCTGCAAGGCAATGCTGTGTTTATTAAAGTAATATGTGAACCGTAATAAAGAGTCATGGGACAAAAGACTCTCGGCAATGTCATCTAAATGTTGGTTTGAAATTGCAACTATTTTATTTGGCCAAACAGTTACCAAGTCCAACCAGTCTTGTCAGTTTATTCATCGCTCTCATACTCTCCAGCATACCCAGACATACAACCCAACAACGCGACCACTACAAATTTACGACAGGTAATCCCTGTAACCTTCCCAGCTACGTCATTCGCGTGTTTGCAAGGTCACCGTGACATTGACGAGCGCCATAAAAATCGGACACGTGGTCAGTGAGGTTCTGCCTCCTTTACTGTTCACTGACCGCCGCAAACTTTTTTGTGCCTTGCGGATATTACAGAAAAAAGGTTAAAGTGTAAAATGACGTCCATTCACTAAAACTTGTTGGTGCAACTTTTTTCATGCCTCCGACACAAAAATTGCAAAAGTCCCATCTAAAGTAAAATTTCTTTATTTGCCATTAACACAACACGAATTTTCTGTTAAATCGTCAAATTTGCAATTTTTGTGAAAATATTGCAATACAAGAGCGCACACATGCGGTGTAACTGTATGATACATTGTCCACAAGGTGGCAAAAAAGAGCAACTTTTGCATTTGGTAAATTTGTGTAAAAGTTTCAGACAAGCTATCAACCAAAGTGCTCTTTCATGGTTTAAAAAGTAAAAAATCAGTAGTCTGGAAAATTCAACATAAATACAGGTTTGACTGTGGAGTACATAGCCTAACCTAAACAGAACATATGACTTTTAGCGAGTATAATATATCAGTTCTAACAACACAAGTCGTAGTGCATATCATTAGTTTTGCCCATATACAACATGTAACACGGCGTTAAAAATATTCTAAATGTACTGTATAGTATCTCACACAAAGTTGAACTTGCATGTGGCAAATTAAATAACAGTGAGAAAATTTGCAACAGTGACTTGGAAATCTTTTCAGCGGGAAAACGTCATATTAAATATGCCGCTTTCTGAATTTACGTGTAAGTCAGGTCCCCCTTCAATTGGAAAAAATGTTACAGGCCAACATATGTCTGCACCGGTTATAATTGTAAGTCAAACGCAAGGCAATTAATCAGCTGTACCCTGCACCACAATCAAGCCAATAGTTTTGCCAATAAAATAAAAGGACCAATTCTCTGAAAAAACAATGAATAAAAATAAAAGGGCCAATTCTCCAAATAATAAAAGTTTTTTAACCTTAGAGATAAACATAAGAATTCTTGACAAGGCAACAGTGCTTATTAATCAGTATCAGCCAACAAAGAGTGTTAAAACAATATATACTTCGCCCATGTGGGTATCATTAGTCGTTATTATTCAAATAGAATAAACATGTTTTTTTAATTTAACCTACATGCCTCTTCTGTCCGATTTATTGTATTGATCTCAATACAAGATTCGTCTATCAAACCAGCAGTGTCACAAACCCAAGTATTACCATCCACATATGGTTTAATTAAACACATTAAACACATTGGTTCAACATATACATACGGATATGCACAAGTAATACATTTCAGTCATTTTCAAAGTCATTTAATGACCTTGCTTACACAAATATCATCTACACAAGACCTCTTTCCTATACTGTACAAAGACTCCGCGGCAAACGTCACAAGGGTTTCCAAGACAACCGTGACCGGAATCAGAACTTTGTTCCATTTTCAAAAATTACGTCATCAGCGACGTCAAGGTTATTCGTCAAAACGCCACGAGTGTTTTTGGGTTGAAACAGTGCGGTGATTTCCATTATGTTCCGTCCTTTCGTCTCCGGGACTTTGAAGTAAGTGAAAAGCCAGAATATTGCCAGAAGGACGGCGAAAATAATGAACGTGTAACCCCCGATGGCGCCATCCAGCGACGGATACCTTTAACGTAGAAATAGTTGGTGTTTGGTGCAAGCGCAAAGTTTATTTGAAGAAAACAAATCGTATATCAAGCTTATAGAGCTCTTCTGGCAAGTATTTTTATTCCGACGTTTCGACGTCTTATACAGGTCGCCTTCATCAGGGTAAATAACACTGAATGCGCGTAGTACAGTGCACGATGTCTGGCAGCAATAGCTAACATAACAAATCATATACTGTAGTTTCTTTTTCAGGAATTCTTTATCTTTTTAACATCTGACTTTACTCTCTTGATGAAATACTGAAAAGATTATCATATTAGTGGCTTACACCTTGCTACAATCTCATGTCAGTCACTGCTCCGCACCTTTTTTATCTATCGTTTTTATACGACGCATGTTTCGCACCCTTTTTTATCAATCTTTATATGACTCAAGTGGATATAAACGAGTGTAACTGATGTGACCCCTGATATCAATGATGATGGCATGAGCATTTGCCGAAACGTTTGAACAATAAAGTATGCCGCTTTTTACAAATATTTGGGTTGTTATTTTCATCACAAGATTTTCATATGATTGTAATTAATCCCTAACAAGCGTAAAAATGGATTTGGCAACTTAAATTCCTTACGCGAGAGCAATCACGAAATTTCCCATCCAGTTTGCCAACCCAGCAACACTGACAGCTGATGGTCGAGATCTTTGGTCGAACAATTCGGTTGTGATAAACCAAGGAATTGCTCCTGGACCAGTTTGAAAGAAAGCCACGAAAATGAGAATTGGGGCAAGGGTCAACCAAGCTACTGTCTCTGATTGGTCAAGGTTCAGAAGAACCTGCAAATAAATTTATAAGGCTTAAATATGACTGCTACATAAATAAGCTATCGCTGCCAGGGGTAATGTATAACCAAGTATTGCTCATCCAGTAGTTTTCATTGTAAATAATCGACGTTTCGACGTCCTACACAACATGCGTTCATCAGGATAATGTCGAAACTTGTTTGGGACATCGAAACGTCGATTATTTTTCACAAAAACTGCTGGAAGAGCAAAACTCGTTTATGACTGCTACGAGTGATTGAAAGTTTGATAACAGCAACATTGATTGTTAAAACTCCTGCAAATGTATTTTACCACAAGTTTCCTGATGAAGGCGTCTTGTATAGGACGTCGAAACGTCGATTGTTTACAATAAAACTGCTGGATGAGCAATACTTAGTCATACATTATGCCTGGCAGCAATAGCTTATTTCATGCGAGAAATATATTCGATTTGAACACGCCTGTATGCAGTATAGTTAAAACAAAATAGAATTGTTTTACATCTAGAACAATTATCATCATGGAAATGAAAAGCGGTTTTGTTTTACAATAACTATTGCCTAAATGCAAACCAAATACTTTTAGTTTAATGCAAGAATTTTCGCACAGGTTAATGTTGTGTGGTTTTGCTGTCGCAAGACTACTACGAAGTTACATCCATCTTTAATACCAGTATTGTACTGCTCAATAATTAACAGACATCACAAACATATATTCGTTTCACCCTTTTAAACACGTCACATACTCGAAATACCACAACTATTTTTCTCGGATACACCGTTACGCTCGACTTACCACGAGAACAACCGCACAAACACACATCCCGCCTAGACCAATCAGATGCAAGATCTTACGCCCCGCCCTCTCGATCAGGGAAACGCTCACCATCGTCATGACAACGTTGACCACACCCATTCCAACCGTTGTTAAGCCGCTGTAAATATGGATGGAGTTTTATAAAAATTGTGGCAAATCATAGAAACATTTCAAATAAAAATACTCCCAAGGTCGTTTTAACAAGAAAATTATACAGTAAGCTAGACACAGAAGAACCTTCGTACTGAATCAAGGTAGGCTTCCAAGCAATGGTGGGATTCACACTATTTTGTCAGCCGGATCTATCACAAATGTCATACTTTTTAGCCGGTTCTGTTACAAAAATTCCATTGAAAGTAACCAGTAATGCTAACCGGTTCGCTGATGTCGTAAAATTTTGTGAGGCGGTTCTATTGAACCGACTGAATCCCACCACTGCTTTCCAGTCGACAAACTGCAGGCTTAAAAATGTAACAGATGGTCTCAGCACGTCGCTCACAAGCTGGAGTTTTAGCCCTTGCCCTGCCACACGGAAATACTTGCAAGATTGGCTTGACCCGGTATATAACGGCTCCTATAGGTTTGCTCTATACTGTGATATTTATAAACGACTGAATAGTTTCATGAAGAAATATCAAAGTAAAATAAAAAATAGTCATTTATTTTAATAATGATGTAACCAGTTTCGTCGAAACGTTTGAATTGCAACGAGACAATTTTATTTATAGTCAGGGTTGCCATCGACACGGAGCCGAAAATAAGGACAACCAAAAAATTAAGTTTTCATTCTAAACAAAACAAACGTTTTCGAATAAATCTTTGCATTTATACGAGCCATGACATATCACATGCCAAATTTTTTGCCAGAAACAATCTGTTCCAGCAACTCCCTGTTCGTAGAAAATACTTTGTGCATCTCATGACAGCCCAGGTTCACTTTTACTTGTAGCAGCGATTTGACTTGTAATTGTTGAAAATAAGACAAAATAAGGACGTAAGTCAAAAAGAAGGACATTTCTTGGAAATAAGGACAATACATTTTTCTAAGACATTGCCCTTCAAAATAAGGACAAATCTTAGAAATAAGGACGGTATGGCAACCCTGTTTATAGTTAAGTTATTCTGCACAAAGATTGAAGTGGGGCGGACTTTGCGGGTTGATTTGGACCCTTAAGATTGAATAAACAGACTTGACTACAATAGTCACTATTGTACTGTAATTTAACCTCGGTAAATCGAGTCCAATTCGGCATAAAGGACGTTAAGGTTTTATTCGTTTTTCTCGTACCAATCATTGTACAGTTTAGGTAGTAAGTTAGTAAAGTCCGGCATACATTGTTATCAGTATAAAGTATGCGAGTCAACAATATTATTAACCCAATACCGATGATAAGAAAACCACACGTCATTTGGAGCGCGTAAATGCATCCCAAATCTGCTTTACAAACATTTGCACAACTTTACGATTCGTTTACATTGCATTCACAGCGATTTTGCAGTATCATCCCGCAAGTATTTGTTTTAGTATCATCATGCAAGTGTTTACCAGATTGCGCCAATAAAACGCTCATCTGCATGCAACAACTTCCGGTGGTAACAACTATGTGCGTTTTTCCTTTTGCCGCTAAAAAATTGCTTAGTCATGTCCGTCACGATGACCATTGCATTTCTAAGTTCCCTTCTCCTTATTCGGACTTTAAGATCGTACGAAACACGTGTTTACCGTCACGTTTTTGAGTGTTTATCGTTAAAATAACTTATTTGGGAGTGGCTACTACATTTGTTAATAACCCAACTTTGTTTAAAGCAAACGATCAATTTGACAAGTCACAATAGATAGACTTCTCTTCGCTACGCCCTTACGTTTTGGGTAAAATGTCTCGCATTACATCAAAATGGGTTTTCGGGTTTTCAGAGTGTTTAAAATACATGTACAAGATGTTAGGAGAGGAAATCGTTGAAAAAGAACGATTTCCTCCCTTCAGTTCCTCCAGTTTAACGAGAAATATATAAACGTGCGACAACAAAACTTGCAGCTTGCAACGTCGTTTTGTACATTTCTTCCAAGTAAGCTAAAAGTTTGGACCGTACTAAGACGTAGTTATATTTGCCACATGGAAATGCTTGGGAGACAGGCTTGATTCAGTTTAATGACGTCAATGGACCTTTCGTACTGTGCTATTTCCCATTAAGTCGCATTTTCATGAATAACAAGTTATGTTTATAAATAAAAACTTACGTATATTCTTTCGGAATTCCGGCGTTTAGAAATATTTCGGTTGAATAATAAAATACGGCATTGATTCCTGACAACTGCTGTGAGAGCTGCATGACCACAGCAATAAGCAGAGGCTGACGGAGATGGGAGTGTTTGAAAAGTTCCGAAATTTCTGTGAAAAACAAACATAAAATTTAGTTGAGGGTTGGATTGCTAATGTTTATCGCTCAATTGGTGTTTCCCAGTCTTTTGGAAGTTAAAAGTTGCTTATTTAAAGTTAAACAACAGGCCGGCACTGCACATATTGTACACAAGACGACTTGAACAAGGCTTGGAAACGTCGGTATCAAAACAAAATGGCCAGAAGATCTATATTAGATTTATTTGTCTGGAAGCGATGATAAAAAAAAGTTAACACATGCTGTTGTAAATGTTTTCAAAAAGGATTTGTCTTAATTAGTGCAAAGATTCGACTTGTTTCTTAACAAAGCAGTGAGCAAGTAAGGTCATCATTAAGTATTAAGTAAATTTGGGACTTTTTACGAAGTTTAATTTCTCACTGGTTTTTTGTTCGGTGCTGTTTGATTGAAATTCAAGCCGAATATCTTCAAGTTCTTTAGAGGAATCGTAATCGTCTCCACGAAGCCACTTCAGTGTCGCAATCGCCGCCTTCTCTTTCTTCTGCACGATCAGCAAATACCTGCACAATGAAAAACGTGGAATGCAAACACCGCAGTGCAAAAATTGAAATTTATAGATTCTATGCATAGAATTGTTTGTTGACCCAGAGGTTCCTACGTTCTCTGTGCCCAAGGACAACCAAGCTTATTGCAAACAATGCATTGACGCAGATTTCTAGTGCATACAAGCTTAAAAGTGCAGGACAAACATGGTAGAATCGAATTACGGCGAACAACAGGAAGAATTAACGTTAGCAAACACAACTATGCATTCCCCATTCCACCTCACAGCCGCGCAGGTTCCACCTCACAGCCGCGCAATCCTTCAGATTCTCAAGGTTTTAGCAAAATCATAAACTCAATTTTGCGCCCATGCTACCACCCGTCTTAAATTGAGTCAAGTGTCAAATCAACTTTGTTAAAGTTAAGTTCAATGCCCGAAACCTATAAAAAACATTCCTATACATAAAAGCCCACAAAAAGTTCCGAATATATAATATAGTACAGAATATAATAAAGAAGATGTGCAAAATTAGACAATGGCCCAAACAAGGCGTTTAAGGACTTTCGAGCATTAATTTAAGTCCAGCAACTAGCTAGGTAATATTTTTTTTATGAAAAACAGTGACCTGTTTGGCAAAAAAAAACCTAAGCCCGAACCCGACCCGACTTAGTTTGCCGCAGTAGGCTATTTTGCCAAGCTTAAACCATATACTGTTTGGCGTTTTTTTGCTCCTTACGGAATTTTGAGATTAATATTAACTACAAGTTGGGTTAACCTACTTAAGCACATGCTTCAGATAGTGTCTGACTTCCATTTATGCTCTTAGCATGTGAATGAAGCATCACAGACCAGTTTACTTAACATTAAAATGTGACACCATAACAACATTTCGCATCGGGTGATTCCCCGCAATAGCGACAGGTTATGTAACATTTTCAGGTGGCTTTGCGGTAAAACACGAAGGTTAAGTATTTCTTCCGCGCCTTGTTATATAACGAAACGTGATGGGAGCGATTAACTCTATGGGACTTCCCCTGTCATGACACTGCTTATATAACTGTGCGTTTGAGGTCACATTTGCAAAACACCTCAGCAATGTCACAGGTAAAATACATTTTGGAATCTTTTTACAACGGTGACCTGTTCATTAAGCCTTTGACAGAAATTCTAGTCGGATTCAGGTATTTATTTGACTTCACAATCTGTGTCTTCAAGTTAAAAAAAATGACCTAACAAAAGTAGGTGATTGCTGGACTAAACCTAATGCCCAACAGCTCATAAACGTCTTTTTAAGCCGTCGCGTATTAATGTCTGTTGTTTCTGTTTTCTTTTTGTATTTTGGACACCCTTTCTTTTTGCAGGCTTTCGTACATATAGGCCTATCTCACATATTTACATAGCAAATGCGTCCATGTGGTTCTGATGCATGTACACATCCACATAGCATCCTTATTACATTTTGCACGCCATACTTTTCGCGGGCTTTTGTACGTATGGTCCTGTCGAACAAACTTTCGACCTTAAACCGGGTTCCAAAAACGCTTCGTCTTAAAATTTTCGAGTTTAGGCCTCAACTTCGGACCCGCTTACAAATCTGCCACCGTGTGTTTAAGTGACGTAGTGTCAATCGTCAAACCGCTTCAGGAAGCGCATGTGACCGGTATCACGTGGTATAAATTGCGGTGAAACACGCAGTATGGATATGTACCTTGGACTTTCAGGGCACAATGGAATAACGAGAAGCTGGTAAATCGCGAAAATACCAGTGAGACTGAATAACAATCCCCAGAGCTGAGATGTGCCCAGGATCCAATGGAGACCAAGAATCTAAAACGATAAAATTCTAAAGTGAATTTAATCTATTTTATTACTTGACCTGCAAAATTTCGTTCATTTACATTATAGACTCGTATTCCCTAGCACAGTGGTCGGCAACCACCGGTCCGCGGCCCGGTGCCGGTCCGCGAGAGGTTCGTTACCGGGCCGCAGAAAACTTTCTGAAGGTCCACATTGTATCAAAGTTGTAATAACTGTAATTAGGTTGCAGTGCTGAACATTTGTGATTTTTAAAGGCCGGTCCGTGATAAAAATTTCAGTTTCAAACCGGTCCGCAGTGCAAAAAAGGTTGCCGACCCCTGCCCTAGCACATCAATTGGCGGAAATTGACTTACACAATTATTTGTAATATGTTATATGTTAAATAATTATTTGTAATATGTTATATGTTGGTGTTGTTCTGTGCTTAAATTTGCATTTTTGAATTTCTTTGTATTACATTTAATTAGTATTATTTGATTGATCGGGATCTGACCCTCTGACAGGCAGCACACTTATCGACGATCACTGTCTTTTTTCAAGCATAACTAAACAAGGAAACAGGTTTCCAAAGATGTCAGTAATTAAAACCAAAGAAAGGATCTGTCAATAATACTAAATAAAATATACATTTCGCCTATTGGCATCGTCAGTTCTGTAAAAGCATGCATTATAACAACAATAAAATGAAGATAAAACTTTGTATTACATAAATGTATTTTTCGTTTTCGTTTTCAGAAATTAAGTTTCAGGAAATTCTATATGGACGAGGTCACTCACCTGTGACAGAAGTATTGACGTCACAATGCCTAATTGTCCGAGTGTTCCAAACATTCCACGTAGTCGAACAGGAGCGCATTCGGTCAGATACATTGGAGCTATCCCCATGTTTATTCCACTGTTTAAGCCGATGGCAAAACGACCTGACAAAATATAATTTTCGATTTAAACGAATTTGTATTGATCACAGATGCTAGAAGGGAAATCCGGTCTAGACAGACAAAAATCTGGGTTTGAGAAAATAAAAATTTAGATTGTGATTTTACATTGATTCAAAACTGTCTCATAGGGTTAAATTCACTATGCCGTTTGAAATAATAAAATGCCGTTCGAAATAATACAACGCCGTTCGAAATAACACAATACAGTTCGAAATGATACAATGCCGTTTGAAAAAATACAATGACATTGAAAAAAATAAGAGGATATGAAAAGACCGAAATGTACGTAAATGGCGGCATACTTTATGATCAAGCATTTCGAAAAATGCACATGCAATCATCAGTGATAAAATGCCAGTTAATCAGATTGTTAAACGGTAACGTAATTCGAAATAACGAATTATTCATGAACTACAACTCATGTACGCCAGGACCAATAATTGTGTTACACCGAAGTAGCATCTGCCATTTTATGTGGTCATATCAATGTGTGCGTTTCGTTTACTCAACCAGTAGTATTATATCTCACATATTCACATAGCAAATGCGTCCATATGGCTCTGATGCATGTACACATTCACATAGTCCCTTTACCTATTATAAGCATCTTAAATGGCCGTTTGGAGCATGGGTTTGTACGTAAACATAGAAGTGAACAAAACATGGGTAACATTACCTATGATCAACATCTCAAATGAATTAGCCAACTGTGAAAATCCCATCAACAAGGCAGCTAGCAGGGCTATGGAGTTGTTGTAGAGCATGGATCTTTTCAAACCGAACCTTTCTGCTGCTGCACCTGCACATAGGGAACCTATCATTCCTCCAACTGCAAAAATTGCTACAGTGAAGCCCCACAGAAGATCAATGGTCGACTGTGAAATTGAATGTCCAAATCTGAAAACAAAGATTTTTTTTACAAAAACTAGCTTATGTGCATTTTCAAAAGGGGTAAAATGGCATGCCACGAATTCTGTAAATTTGTGGTTTTCAAACCCTGGGTCGCCACCCCCTTGGTTGGGGGTCGCTTGCCATTTTTCTGGGGGTCGCGAACCCTCTTGATAAACATTAAAAAGGCAAATGTTTATCAGCAATAAGAAGATAAAAACAACACAAAACAGTCAGACCATTTGATTTGAACTTATTTTTGTTCCATTATGACCATTACAATGTGAAACAAATGCCTTATTACGTCACTATACAGAGGATAACACAGTGCAAGTATGTGTTGTAACAAGATACTTTGTGTATGAAAACCGAACGGACCAGCTAACTTAAGAGTTTATTCTAATGATTATGAAAACAACATGAAAATTTTTGAAAAGTCGTAAGGTAAATTTGGTTGCTAAAATGGGTCGCGGCATGAAAAAGGTTGAGAACCACTGGGCTAAACATACAATTTCCTGAGCCGTAGATATTAAAGCACGTGGTTCACTTCGAGGTGTTGTTGTGGAAAACATTGTGAGCCAATTACATCCGCTTTCAGTTACACCACTTTATTGTTTAATGGCATAAATTCCATCACACGCGAGGTGTGTGCTAACAGCTAGTAGTCAAACACCACCGAACACAACACGTGTCTGGGCCATTGTTGACAGAGAGAAGCCACACATATCCTACCTCAGAATGAAGGTTTGGTTGTAGAATTCTTCAATCACAGTTTGTGGTGCGTTAATCACGCCAGTATTGTATCCGAATTGAAAGGTTGATCCAATCACTGCCATCGATGTGGCCAGAAGCAGGTTGAAAGTCACCTTTGCTGAAGACGAACCTATGCCCTCCATGCTTGTTCAAAGTCGAGTCAGACAAACCAGCAGACAAGAGATGCACTCCAAACCTGTGCGATGTAATTCGACCGTAACGTACCAATTGGCTCAGCAACCTCAAAAACCTGGTTGTTGGCACTGGCCTTTATATGTCCAAACACCCTTTTTCTCTTCAGTATTCAGTGCTTCATACATTACATAAAACCTGTGGCGTGACACAGCAGTTTTGCAATGTTATAAAACAAGATATTCAAATAGCAGCCTTTCGACAATTCAAATCACGCAGTTTGAGAGGAGAAACATACGCCAAACAGCATGTGTTTACGACAGACTTTTTCCTCACTTCTCACTAAACGCGGGGAAATGAGTTAAATTACCAGAGGATTGGCTAGTATGCTGGGTTATTACATCAGCGAACACCCGTACCTTGCTTGTATTGTTACCCTGCCCGTGGCTATTGTTGCTCACACACACAAACTAACGGTCTGGCTGTTTTGGAGTTTCCCATCATTTGATACACGGAAGCTGTAACAAGGTACTTGTGATGGCCAGACCACCACGCCGCTTTGTTTGTTGAGCGCTTTTAAACTGAACTGTCTGAATCCACTGCGCATGTTCTTGTTTACAAGTCAAAAGCATTTTCACAGTCAGGGCATATTTGCTGAGATTGAACTGTAGTTTGGAAATGTAGGAAAATTAAAACTGTAGCTACAGTTTGTTTATCTGACAACAAAAATGGAATGTTTTGTTTCTACAAACATATTTATTAAATATGAAGAAAACAACTAAATTGACGCAAATAGTTGAATTAAGTTGTGAAAGAGGTTTCCCATTGCTTCCTGTCCTTTTTTACCTTAAGTAGCCCACAGGCAGCGTTTGTAAATTGTTGTATCAGGCTGATGTACCAATGGTCAAGTGTTTTGCCAATTAGAACGTCACAAAAACTTATTAATAAATGACACCTTGAACCGTACATCCTGAAAACGAAACAAAACCTATGTCGAAACCGTTTTTAACAATAAAATGCACTTAGTGCCTGTAAAGGTTCGGTAAATTTACGATTTTACTTACGCGCGCTTTAATTGTTTATGTTTTGGACAACTCACATGTGAATTTGGTAAATTGTTATTCGGCTTCAGGCATAGGGAAATGCGATTAACTGGATTAGGCGATTAACTGAGACAATTTTTTTAACAGTTGGCTGTAACTATATGACATGTCTATGTAAATAAAACACTATGTTTATGGCAAGATTTGTTCAACTGAAATGATTTGCTACTGTACTTTTATACATATTCTTTTAGATTAAACTATTTGTTCTGTTTAAGACAGATTAATTATTGAAATATTGGTCTGACACAATCTGATGGGTTGAACTAAGCATTGGTGCTCACTCCACAATGGTGGAAAAACTAAATAAAATGATGACCCATTAAAACTGTAGAGAAATTTTCCCTTTTTTAACCCTTTGACGTCCAAGCTTTTTCCATAAAAAATCTCACAGAGGTCCAAATTCTTTTCCTTGCTTTTTTAATACCCCAAAACATACAAAACACGCTCTTAAAAGTTTTATTCCTAAGTTCAAATGATTCATTTTTTATAGACATTTCAAATATGACTTTTTTCTATGTAGCCAATGCTAAAACAGCCTTATTTTTTACCAAACCAATCAATTGTAAAATCAACCAAAACCATACACCAAACAAAAAACATGAAGTTTATTGTTCAGTCAACAAAACTAAACAATGATATTGCAAATAAAAGTCACCGTTTGTAACTTCGAAGCGTATGATACAGCTCAAAGCAATACCCAGGTTTTTGTTGAATAGAATTCAACGCCTTTTTCCCCTTTGCAACGCTTGAGTTGCTCCGCTCCGCGCCGCGCCGTTGCTCCGTGCCGTGCCGTTGCTCCGCGGTAGCAACGCTGGCGCAACTTATACCTCCAAGGGAGACATTTGGACTTGTAAACGCCGTCGCAAACCGAGGACCTCCCAGGGAGGTACTTGGACCTATTACATAAAACATAAGGACCTCCCAGGGAGGTACTTTTAAGCATTCTGGTTTTGCATTAACTCCTTGTTTTGAAACAAAACACTACCTGGTATGAATTGTTACAATAAGCAAACATTTATATCCTTAGTTTATTTTTCATTTCTATAAAAATCTTTAAAACTAAAAAGATTAGATTAGCTAACAACAGCTAATATCGTGTTTACTTGATGCCAGATTGTGCTGAGTTTGTTCCAGTCAAAATGATTCATATGCTCTGTAAATGAATACGAGAAAATCTCCCATGCCATCGCAAAGTGTGAGCGAATTGAATATTAACAAAATCTGGCGATTGGTGGATGATCTTGTGGTAACGCGATGATGATTGCCAAAGTATGCTGTGTTTCTGTTTTTTGTAATTGATCCCAAAGCAATTTTTTTCCGGAATGCTGCAAACAAAATGTTGCACCTAATATTACACACAACCAGTGCGAAATGGAAATAAGGGAAGTCTACTGGTGAAATGTAGTGCTTGGTGACACTCACATGTTATTATTTTATACGGTGATTGATTAAGATAACTATTTGCCAAAAGATATTATAACAATGACACTATATAAGTAGAATATTGTTAGATGTGAAACAGGTTGAAACTTATCTTGCTCAATGTATGATGCTTCTTGGTTATTTGCTGTTTCAGGTTAGAAATGAATGTTGCAGTGCTTTTGTATCTTCACATTACAAATTTGTTTTATTTGAATAATTGTATACACTGCACATAATTATGTTGTTTATTTACAATTAGGTGTTTTTTAGCTATTTTTTGTAAATTCAAAAGTTCTAAATAAAAAAAAAAAATTTGATGACAGTCTACAAATAACTCAGATCATTAAAGTAAAATCCATTTGGGCTTTGTCTGTGCAAGTGGTTCCCAAACTGTTGAACATAAAAACATTTTCTCTCGGCCCTAGAGCTATTAGAACTTGTTTTATAATATGTAATGAAATGGTCTCAAACCGCCATTTTAATGTTGTCAGCCACAAACCGATTTGGAATAAAAACTTGGGAACCACTTTAGCTGCAACCATCTGTATTCTGCGCACATCAACCAACATGTTTCAAACAAACAACAGTTGTTTTTTAGTCGGATCACATACAACGTAGTTTCATTGTACAATGACTTTCACGTCTCACTGCAGTTTGACAAATCCTATCCGAGTGTTTCCATGACAACCTTCAAAACCTTGTTCCACTCGGCAGTGTGACGTCATCAATGACGTCAACGTCTTTCGTCAAAACGCCATGAGTGTTTTTGGGTTGAAATAGTGCGGTGATTTCCATTATGTTCCGACCTTTTGTCTCCGGGACTTTGAAGTAAGTGAAAAGCCAGAATATTGCGAGAAGGACGGCGAAAATAATGAACGTGTAACCCCCGATGTCACCATCCAGCGACGGATACCTTTATAACAAAGTATTTTTGGACAATTTATCGCTTTAACTCGGAAAGTTTACAAGAGAAACTTTACTGTATGTTTGTTTATTTTCTATTTAGATTTTCCATGAGGTAAAGTCTTTCCACAGTGATTGAAATCCTAATTTAGGGTTTGTTCCTTTTACCTTCGAAGTTGGGCATTCGTTTTTTGCAAAAACAAACTTCCTGACATCCAGGGCATATTGGCATCTTGTGTTTTATCAAAAACAGTCCTACGTATCCCCTATTTCCTTGGATAAGTGATTGTGTTTTTTTGCCATGCAAAGTGTGCCGCAAAAAATATATTGGCATTGTGTTGTAAAAGTAAACACTACTGGTTTACAAAAACGGTTAAGTTCATTTTATCCACGCGAACAGGGCGCACCTTATCTGGAACTGCACAGAGCACACAAAACATTGATTTTTTTGTTCTATTAAAGTTTTGAACACTTGTCGAGCATGCAGAAGTCAAAATTACAAAAATATACTAAATGAAACACTAAAAAATCGATTATAAATTACTTCATAACCTTCATTCCTTACGCGAGAGCAATCACGAAATTTCCCATCCAGTTTGTCAACCCAGCAACACTGACAGCTGATGGTCGAGATCTTTGGTCGAACAATTCGGTTGTGATAAACCAGGGAATCGCTCCTGGACCAGTTTGAAAGAAAGCCACGAAAATGAGAATTGGGGCAAGGGTTAACCAAGCTACTGTTTCTGATTGGTTGAGGTTGAGAAGAACCTGAACAAATAAACAAGCAACATAGGGTACCTTACGCTTAAGTGCAATCCAAACCCAACTGTTCTTGACAAAAATGAATTAACTGAGATCTATTTTAAATTACGCATCGTATAAAAATTTGCAGCCTAGACTACTTTCCCATAATTACATAGTTAAAATGAGTTTATTTCTCGCAGTTAAAGAACACATTGTGTTGGTGGTACCAGTCGGATGGGTTCTAAAATCTTACCACCCGTGTTAGGATAGAGGGTGGGGTTCGACAGGAAAAGAAACGCTGGACTTACCACGAGAACAACCGCACAAACACACATCCCGCCTAGACCAATCAGATGCAAGATCTTACGCCCCGCCCTCTCGATTAGGGACACGCTCACCATCGTCATGACAACGTTGACCACGCCGATTCCAACCGTCGTTAAACCGCTGTAAATATTTATTGGGCCGATATTCTTAACCAGGAAATAAATCAGTCCACATGCATTTGGGCTAAAATACAAAAACGCCATTTTTACATTTCCTAAGGGTTGACAAAAAACGATTCGGTAAGTTTTACGAATTGTTTTTACAAGTTAAGCACCTAGCAACTTTGCCGATTGTTAACAAGAAATAACTTATCTGTGGACAGTTTTGCGGCATTAGGTATTTATGAAAAACCTCGGTTAAAAACAAAACATTTGCCAGAAGAGCGTTAATTAATGTATGTATTATGCCTGGCAGCAATAGTTTACATAAAAAACACGTTGATGTGAAGTTTGAACAGCATTGACATACGCGTATTTTTTCGGGATTCCGGCGTTCAGAAATATTTGCGTTGAATAAAAAAACACTGCATTGATTCCTGACAACTGCTGTGAGAGCTGCATGACCACAGCAATCAGGAGAGGTTGACGGAGATGGGAGTGTTTGAAAAGCTCCAAAATTTCTGTCAAACAACAAACAAACTCTTAGTTATGCAATGTTCACTTGACCACAAATACAAGTAAAGTACGCTTTACACTGGAAGCCTATAGTTCTATGTAGGAGAAAAACCAAGTAGATTCCAATTTTATAAAAATATAGCTTATTAAAAGTTTCGGAATATTTTTACTGGTTTTTCGTTCGGTGCTGTTTGATTTATATTCAAGCCGAATATCTTTAAGTTCTTTAGAGGAATCGTATTCGTCTCCACGAAGCCACTTCAGTGTCGCAATCGCGGCCTCCTCTTTCTTCTGCACGATCAGCAAATACCTGTGCAATTAAAATTTGAAAAAAAAACATGTTGCAAACTGTTTTAAACTATAGATGTCAAAGTATGCGATTGGATTCCGTTTGTTGGTTATTCTCTTATTCTTAAACTTGTTTATCTTGGGCAATGCACACCAACGCACTAAGTTTTTTAGGCGTGATCCCATTTTGCACACTAAAATGACAAAAATAATTTAAGAAAATGACTTGCGCCTTTGGAGTGCTAGCTAGGTGCGACTGTATTTAATGACAACTAAGATCGAAGGTAAATTCTGCCGTTGCCTCGTAAAGCCTTGGCTTATCCACTCGCAATTTGTTATTAAGTCCTAAAACATGAATTGAGTGTATCTTTTTTTTTCTTTTTTTTAGAAACCCCGCCAAAGCAGGGAAGAAAAACTTGGACTCACTGGTCGTTGAGTGCGTCACCTACCGGAATTTAGCAAACCTGCGTGCAGTGAGCTCCTGTGTTAGTAAGTTTACCCGGTCATTTTGGCATTACTAAAAGGTGATTAACCGTAACGGCATTCCCCTGTCGTAAAACTGCTTATGTAACAATAAGTTACTGTTGATTGTTCAGTTCAGCGGAGTTCGCTTGGTGAAAAAACACATAGCGACACAATTGACGGGAAAGACTTTAGTCAATTATTTTTTTACCAGGAATGTGCGGCACGAGTTTACACAAAAACGATATTCTTAATACAAAGCCCGAAAAACAACTTTGCAATTGTAGGCATGGGCGTCCGCAGGAAAAAAATACATGGGAGGGCAATACTATCGTCACATCGCCGTTCGATAAACGGTATTTCAGAACAAAAATCATCGGACTGTGCTACTCATTCTTGCCAATCCCAATGTAGCAAAATAATACAATAAACACAATAATAACTATCACTATCACAAGTATGTAGTACGTTGAAAAATACTTTTTAACGGATGTAGGATTACGTCATATACGAACCTTATTAGGGTACGCCCATGATTGTAGGGCTTTTTAACTTCACACTGATTTGGTAAAGTCCAAGGTACGAACTTTGGCATAAATACACGTTATAGCACCGATAAAGCCCCATATTAACATTGATATATCACACGGTGGTAATGTAAACAAATCGTGTGATCAGCTTGGCGCCGTTTGGTTTGTGGTGAAACGCGCAGTATGGTTATGTACCTTGGACTTTCAGGGCACAATGGAATAACGAGAAGCTGGTAAATCGCGAAAATACCAGTGAGACTGAATAGCAATCCCCAGAGCTGAGATATACACCCAAGATCCAATGGAGACCAATAATCTAAAACGATAAAACGTTGATGTGTTTTACCCAATTATCGGCCTCTTGTATAATGTGCTTTTTAACCAAAATTCTTCTGGGTTGCATCAATTGTGTAGAAGCTCAAACAGACAACTGATAAAATGTGCTTGTGTAGATTTTTTTTCGCATGTTTTTTGTTATCAATGGTTCAAATTAGTACAATATAGCAAATTTTCTGATTTAAGGTTAAGATTTATTTTATGTGAAATAGGGTATAATATGAGAGGTCAAAACTTACTTGTGACAGAAGTATTGACGTCACAATGCCTAATTGTCCGAGTGTTCCAAACATTCCACGTAACCGAACTGGAGCGCATTCAGTCAAATACATCGGAGCTATCCCCGCATGTTTATTCCACTGTTTAAGCCAATCACAAAACGACCTATCAGAACATAAGATACACTTTTGTACGTAAACATAGAAATAAATATACATAACCTATAATCAACAACTCAAATTAATTAGCCAGAAAAAAGGTTGAGAAACACTGTTGTAGAGCATGGATCTTTTCAAACCGAACCTTTCTGCTGCTGCACCTGCACACAGCGAACCTATCATTCCACCAACTGCAAAAATGCCTACAGTGAAGCCCCACAGAAGATCAATGGTTGACTGTGAAATTGAATGTCCAAATCTGGAAATGCAAAATGTATATATTTTTTTTAAAATTTAGGTTTTGGTTTTTCGTTCTGCTAAGTCAAGTAATAACAAAACACCGAAAAGAACGAGTCGAACACAGCCTCAAGTCTGGACAAATATGCAAGCACGCTTACCTTAAAATGAAACTATTATTGTAGAACTCCTGGCTCACAGTTTGTGGCGCGTTAATAACACCTGCGTTGTATCCGAATTGGAAGGTTGATCCAATCACGGCCATCGATGTGGCCAGGAGTAGGTTGAAAGTTACCTTCGGGAAAGATGATTTTAAGCCTTCCATGCTTGTTCCAACCAGACAACTAAACTATAAGACCGTTAGATCGACAGTACCAGTATAGGCTCACCAACCAATATATTAAAGTTTTGCTTCTTGTTTTACAGATTCATACCTTTTTTTCTACAGCTGGCTGATTCACGCAACACGAAAAAGCTACGCTGTGTAAAAGCAGTCTTTCATAGCCTGATTGTCATACTAATGACAGCTCAGTCTGTGGCCCCTTAGAAACGGTAAACATTTTAGCCATACAGCATGTGTTTCCGCTAATTTTTGGCTTAAAGAGGATGCACTATTTGCATGTAACTGATAACAAAACAGATGCACATTTAAAAAAATAAAAAAATAGAAACAAGACCACTTACAAAGCTGCACATCATAGCTCTGGTGATTAAGTAGATGTTTGCACCTTCTGAAATTACTGCCATTAGTGTTTGTTCTGAAATTAGTGTTTGTTGTTGCTTGTTTGTATTTCTAGGTCATATGCGCTACCCAAGGGCCAAGGCCGCTCCAAACGCATCACTGCAGACTACGCACCATTTTATGCATACAGTTTCTTTCCTTATAATTTAGATACTTACTGTTACTCAAGGATAAACGAATTCCGCTGTGAACGAATAAAAAATAAATTACAGCTGGCCCGAAAAACTTTTTAGGTAAAAAAAACTTCGGTACCTTAACTGCTTCGGTAATTTTGCGATACAACGACGGCGCGCGTTTGAAGATTCCTCAGTTTTGTTTATGTTTTGGACAAGTACACGTGTGGTTTTGCGGTTTACAAAGCTATAATTACGATAATAGAAAGTATATACATTACGTTAGGTATGAAATCCAGCTTATAATTACTCGGAGATCTTGACGTGCTTTATGCAGCGAAATTTTTTCGCAACAGTTGCAGTTGTAGATTTAACTTCCTGCGAAGAGCATTTCCTTTTTTAAGTTCCTTTCATTTCTTCGAAGCAAAAACAGCTTGCTTTTAAGTTTCACATCCCAAGCCACTGCAAAACCGGTAATGCATGGTTATGATTCTTATGAATCACGAACTTTAAGGTTTGCCCAATAAATTGTTTTTGTTACATTTGCTTGGTTACCTTTAACCTTCAAGTAAACCAAATTACAAAGATACTAAAATAAACATTCTGTGCAATCTATTTCAAAAATTTAATTGAACAGACTCTGTCTGTCTTCCATTTCATCTTACCAATTTAAAAGCTTAAAACTTACCGCTTTAAGCTGATTATTTATTAGATTGTTATGTTTGATTGATAAGATGAACTTCATAGTTTTATTAAGAACAATCATTATCTTCCATTTTGTATGGAAGTTAGATACAGAACAGAACCAATAACAAACCTTTGTTACATATGTAATGCTTTGTTTAATGTTTATAATGGCATCAGCTCATGTAAGTTTCCATCAGTAATAAACACTACAAAGAACACAAACTGTGTTATTTTGTAAATATGAAAGTAAAGCTACGTCTTAAAGCAAATTTTTTTTAGGGCTTTAGGATTTTGTGAGAACTAATCTAATGGCCATAGAGGAAGGTTATGTGTGATTACAAGGAGGTTATTGTCTGTAAAAAGCAACAAAAACATTGTAAAAAAGTTAAATTGCTTTTAGGTCTTTTAACATATAGGTTTAGTATTGGATTTTTGGCTTGTTAACCCCCTGTTTTTTGACTGTTGTTTTATTGTACTGTATTTGTTAAACATTTTTTCTTGTGTATATATCAATCAAGTCTGTTAGACATAACTACATGTATATATATATCTGTTAACAATCTTTGATCATAGAGTTTTAGTAGCATTTTCTCATCTTATACACAACATTTAAAAAAAAAATAAAGATATGGACATGGCATGTTTTGTTAAATAAAACTGTTTGCTGAGAAAATTACCTAATCCAACATTCAATTTTGTATGGGTTCTAATAATTGTACTGTTATTATAAATGTTTTTTTCAATCTATTGTTTTGTCTAAAATTTTAGAGCTCTATAATTTGCTTGTATTGTTAACGATTATGCTCCAGTTAATATTGCAATTACGTTTTTAATTTAGCACTTTTGCTTTTAATTTATATACATATATATCACCACTTTCTTCATAACGGGTTATAATACAAAGCAATTGACTTATTTGATGCACCAGCTTTGTAAAGTCAAGCAATCATGCCATAAGTACTGGTCTGTAACTCTTGGCATATATATATACATTTTTGTATGAATCATTTTACTTAATGTTTTCATTACTGACTCTTTTTGTATTTTCTGGTTTAGAGTATTGTGTGACTCTTGCACTATAAACACATAGTCTTGTGTATAGCAGACAGCATTCAAACTTTTACCTATTGTGTCTGTGTGTGAATTTTGTGTTGGGTGTAAACACAGGACAAGAGGTTCTTGATTGGACTTTCTCACTCTCCAAACAAGAAATAATTCAACTTGTTTGTTGTGGGTTTAATCAAGTAGCGACATTTGAAATAAGTCTGTTGGAAAACAGAGTCTGCTTGGAATTGCCCAAACCCACATTAAGCTAGGCTTTTGTTGTATAGAAAGAGTATTTTTACGAGCCCTAATTTATTTGACATGTGCAAAAATTGACAGACCCACATGCATTACTGTTAACAAATACTAGCTACAGATAATGCACGCTGTTTCTCTCATCAGTGCAGCTGTTGCTAGAGACTGGCTATGAGCTAATGTAGCCACCTATTTAGTTTGTTGGAATAACAGACTGAAAAGCCATGCTTTACCACATTTGTTTGATGCCACAACTGGGACTGTCTGTCGCTTACTTGTCATGTATTGACACTTTTATGTTTTTATACTTTTTAGTTGTGGGGTTTTAAAAAACTTTAATTAAAGCAGGTTATATCTAAAGGCAATAAGAAGTATTTGTTCATACTTTTCAACTGGTCAACGCATTTAAATCCTACATATTGTTTTTCTGTTGACAGGTACATATCAGCTATATATATAGGGTATATATTAACATATATATATATTAACAAACTATTATGAGACATCAGATAAAAGGATCAGACTCAGCCAGTACAGTAACCAGTCTGTTCTGTGATGCTGGTGATGGAAAGTATATGGAGTCATGGGGATCCAGGTCATTGAGGTAAAATATTTTTGCTGAGATCCAAGTACTTCATTTATTTAATACGCATAACTTACATCAAAGTTTCGGCTGAGTTTTATCAAAATTTTTTATCCCCTACATTAAAATTAGCTAAGTTTATGAAAATCACCTCACCAAAAGAGTTGTTCAACTATTGTTTGGTATTTACCATGTTGTTGAGGTCCAAGCATGTTTTTAGGCCAAAAGAAAGTTCAAAAATTTCCTTCCATGACAAGTCCTACTACTCTGCCTCAAAAGTTCTTGACAAATACATTGAGGAATATGACAAGCAACAAACTGTTGAACTGGCAAAGATTATTGCTGGGGCTTGTACTACTCCTGTCAAGGAAACACACTGCATTACAAGTAAGTACATTGTGCTTATTCAATACCATACTGCAGTAGTTCTCAAACTGTGCGTCGCGACGCCCTGGTGCGTCGTTTGAATTTTCCAAGGGCGTTGCAGAATATTACCGTTTCGTAACTTTTTGTTGTTGTATCAATAAACACAACTTTAATAATAAGTTTCTTAATTAACTTTTGTTTGCTGGTGCGTCGCAAGTCATGAAACTTGTGTCGCAACGAAAAAAAGTTTGAGAACCACTGCCATACTGCATTTAAAATCAAAATGCAGCTAGGGGTTTTGAAATTCTTTGTGCTGGTCATTTTGTATGTCTGGTGCTATATTTAAATCAGGTCAATTGCTTAACCAATTGGCTGATGTTTATTGTAAGACTAATGTCACTATCAGGAGATTTTACTAACAAATGTCTATGGCGTTGGTTCTTAACTTTTTGATCATGACCGAACTCTGATATTTTTCAGCATTTGGCCCAACAAGTTACATCTTACGTTTTTAACCCATTTTTTGTGGGTCATAGTTAGCTTTTGACCAAACATAGTGGCAACAGTTACTGTTTGTCATTTTGTTAAATTCTGACATAATAATACAAGCAACTTGTTTCAGGATTGCTTTAATTCCTGCAATTTTTTTTTATCATAATGGAGCAGTGTATTTTTAGCAACTGTACACAAACATGAATAAAATGAAGTAATAAGTTTTTGCTGTAAACAAAATTTCGTTGTTTTGCTGCTTAAGAACAATGTGCACAATGCTCTTTGTTGCGTCAAAAAACAAAAAAAAACTTAGTGCAACCTTCCAGTGTTTTGATATTTAGCGAACAAAAATTGCCATTTTTTAGCAAATGTAGCACCCTAAAGTTTAACGACAAATGAGTATTTGTATTGTACTCAAAAAGACCTCTGTTGAACCCCTGATTCAGTGTTGCCGAACCTCTAGGGTTCGATCACACCCCTGATTCACTGGTCTATGGTTAGGATTACTAATCCTTTGCAATTAAACAGATTTGCAACTATTTTGTATTGTACCTCTAAAATATTTTGATGATAAACAATTGGGGTAACTCAACAATTGTGACATTCACTTAAATTAGATTTATTCTATCATCCTATGTAGAATATATTTATATTAAGTTCTGTGAGATGACCATGTTTTATCATATTTATGTTCAGACCCCTCAACACTTGAGAAGGAAATTCGTTTGGCTCAAAAACTTCTCCCAACCAGTTACAGTGAAAGTGTCAAGTCAAGCAGTCTTGCTACAGATGAACTTCTTGCTATGTCTTCTACTGCAGTTCAGCCACAAGTTAGTAATACAAATGCATATTTACAGTTGGTTGGTAACTAAGGCCAGATCTTGCTGTAACACAAATCAAAGGTAAAACAAGACTGTTGGTTAAACAATAACTGATTATACTTGTATATTAGACAGTTGTTTCTTTCAACTCTGCCCAGTTTAATTTTGTAAACAGTTAACATAAAATTTTTGAATTTTTAATCTGTTTATCACAGTTATTTATTTTAACAAATTTGTCACTGGTGTAATGCTAAACAAAATACTAGTTGTTTTTTTCAAGAACTTGTATTTTTGCTAACGTTTCGCCCACCAGAGCGGTAGGGCTTCATCAGAGCAAAAAAACAAACAAACAGTTATTTATGTTACTGTTTTTAGAGCATTAATATTATGATAAAATTATAATAATAATTTTAGTTCAATATCTAAAATTTACACTGTGCATTTGTAAAACATTAACATTTTTTAGTCAAACCATCTATCATCTATAAAATATGCTGAAGAACTGATGAAACTGAAAAGAACAAGACATGTTGGTTCTCCTGTGTTAAATCTTCACAAGAGTAGATCTCATACATTTCATTATTCACCTTCCACAACAGTGAGTAAATTTTCATGAAACAAAACACATTGCTAATAAAATTAATGAACCTGATTATAAAAAAATGTATATACCTTTGATACCGAGTACTAAAGTGTATTGTTGTACTTAGTTGTATATCACTGGCTAATTTATCTGCCATAATCGGGGTACAGGCGTGCACACACACATGCCGAAAAATGTAATCACCATGTGATAGCGAAAAAAATATACGTAACTTGGTGGAACTTTTTCCTGATTTTGTGCTGTCCGAAGCAAATAAAGGCCAAAAGTTGCCCGTATTCGGCCTTCGGTACTTGCACGTTGGTATCGAAAACTGAAACAAAATATTTCGATACCGAGTACCGGGTACTCGTCCCATCACTAAAAAATAGTCATAAAATATATGTTGTTAATTAAAGATGTATTAAGCATTCGATTTAATATGTATTAGCTTTTTGAATTTGTGGATGTGCCTTGCTGTTTATTACCTCCTATAAACTACCCTTTTTTATGGCTTTATTGTTGTTTGCAGTCAAGCAGCAGTTTAACGAGTAAAAGTGACTCATCAATTTCATCTTACTCCAGGTTCGTAAAACTTTGCTTTTGTACAAAAACTGACAAAGAAAATATTTAGGATTTTCTTTGCATAAAAACTATACAGCATTTCTGTTGTAGAAAGAAGCATTCAAGCAGATTAAGAAAAGCTTTGCAATTCTCGGCTGATGAAAATAGCTCAGAAGATGAGGCTTCTGTGAGTATCAAAAAACACCTGTGTAACTCATTTAGAGGGTGAGTCTAGTAAAGATTCCTGTCGTGGGTTCGAATCCCACTGCAGGCTAGATTTTTTGGGAATGCTTGGGAGACCCGCTGATTCGGTGCAACGCCTTTAATAGGCCTGGCGTGCTATGACATATAGTTTTGATCAGACAGGACAAAAATGAAAAACAACCAATACTGTTTTCAAGGGCATGTTTGTAAAATTGAATTCTTGTACATATTGCATGTTGCAAAAATTGGCAATATGCCTAAAAACCTCACAGTCTCACAAATGCACAGTACCCTGCAAAACTATTCTGTTCATGCCTTTATCAACACAAAGCACATTCGTTGAAACAACAACTGTGCTAATTTAGTACCTGAATAACCTTCTGCTTTTTTTTGATAAATACTTTTTCAGTCATTACCAACAAGCCACCATCACAAGAGGCGCTCTTCAGATGATTATGAGGAAATCTTTCCATCTTCTGCTTCCCTGTCAACTTTAAGATCAAATGAAATTGAAGATCAAATGCAGGATATTGACAAAACCTGGAGATTGGTTGATGACCTCAAGGTAATGTGATGAACCATTGATTGTTACTAATCAAGAAGCAAAGGTTGATAAAAAAACATTGGTTTAAACCAGTGGTTCTCAAACACTGGAAGGTAGCCGGGTGTGCTCTACGATAAAGTTTTAATGTACATGATATGAAGAATGACTGACTTTTCCATATTACTGTCATCGGTGGGGCCGCAAAATCTTGGTTATTTCATGGGTGTGCCCTAGGGCCATAAAGTTTGAGAAATTCTGATTTATGCAGTGTTTTACAGTTAAAAATCCTACAGTTAATTTTTTTTTTACTTTAGAAGCATGCGGCTTAATATTATGTCCATTATTAGTTAGGTACCACTGATTTGAAATGTAACTTCCTGATAATATCACATTAAACTCTTGTTTCTAATATATTCAACCATTGCATGCCCATGTTGTTCAGGTTTGGAAGAACTAAGAACATCCAGGTTGTAAAAAAAATGTATAAATGTATGTAAAAATTGCTCAAATCTTGAGTAAATAAACAAACACTTTGTATGCAATCTGACCAGTTTCTTGCAAAAGAGTACAGAAAGAAAAATATATCAACTTGTGGACTTGGGAATACAGGACTTGTTGTATTTCAGGCTGATCTTGCTTCCACCGGCACATCGACCCTCCAGCGCCACCATCCGGATCGTGAATCGCTGAGGGATTTGATTGACAGGTTGACAGCTACTGCTCGGCGTAAAGAGGACGCACTCCGAACGACGCTGGACGCATCACTGACAAAAAAGCACAAAAGATCTGCACGAAGAAAGTCGGTTTCGGAATCGGAGACTGATGAATTGGTGTAAGTTGGTTAACAAAATTGTTTTAAGTGTCGCCCGTTTTAGTTAAACTGCTTAAATTTGTTGTTCTTATTTTGCTTGAAACCTGCAGAAACTGTGACCAAATCGGTTGGAGATAAACTTAAAACGTTTATTAGTGACCAGTAGATCCACTGCCGCGCTATTTCGCTACAATAAAGAATATGCACAATAAAGAAAATAAGTATTCAGGCCCAAGCAAGTAAATAAGAGTGACCGAAATTACGTTATTAAAAGCAGTAGACTTCATTAAGCATATAACACATTCACATCGAATGATAACGAGAGGTCACTAATTTTTGCCAAGTTTTATTCCTGTATTCTGTGTGGAGATGACCGCCGCCTGCAATATACAGGGCACGAAGTAGTTTTTGCAAACTTACCCATCTGAGGGCAGTTTACAAATCGTTTCTGCCTGTGTCATTGTTTATGAAGTAGTGTTTACATATTAGGCAATTTCGTACCTCTCCATAGTTAGTCTTTGCCATCAAAACGCGACTGTTCCAACCTACAGCGGAAAAGTCAATTTTGGTTCGCCGCTAGATGGTGTTGTTGAGTCTAAAATTGTCTGTATCGCATTTACCAATCCAAACTTTAATACAATTTCCAGAAAATGTTGCACGCTACTGACACAATATTTTCTGGCTGCAATAGCGCTTCATAAAATACAATATTTGAAGCGAATCGACACATGATATATTTTAAGCTGCAGTGAGTGAGTTTTTCGTGTTGTTTTCAACAATATGCTTCTGGACGAATTCGTAAAACGGCAACCAACAACCCGTGTCGCCCCGGTTTATTGTGACATAATAACCGCAGAGTTATTAACATTGTGACGTATTTCCGCTTCAATTTCAGAGATTTGAAATCTGGTCACGCATCGTCGGTCAGCAGCACATCTGATTCCACGCTTGAGCGATTTTCGAACGACGCATCGAATTCGTGGAAAACTTTGGAAGCGAAAAACTTCAGCAATTCGATTTCTTCACTGTCACATGCTGAAAAGCACGTGTGCCCATCCAGCGTGACGAACCCGGATTGTGACGTCACAGTCAGGTAATGCGTTTGGGGAGTTTTCTTATGCTGCGTTAAAAAGTCGGTTGTTTGGATCACGTTGCTATCCAGGAATGTAGGATTTACGTTTTTAAACAAACAACTTTTGGTTATTCCGCGTAACGGCGTATTTTACGGTGTGAATAGAGGTTTAGCCAGGGTGAAGCTTTAATGGCCTTTTCAAAAAATAAGTTTACTCACACAAGGAGCAAAACTTTCCTGCCGAATCTCTGTGGACTGAATTGGGTAAAAAAATCGTTTATTGGCTCCGGGTGTTTGGGTGCTGCACTGTTTATAACAACCCACAGCCAGTAACATAAAACAAACAGGCGCGAAAGTCTGTGACAAAATGCACCTTCCTAAAGTTATGTTGTCCGAATAAAATTATCCTATCTGACTGACGTCAAAAATAGTTCATTGTTGTTTTGCCCTTTTATAGGCAGAAAGATGTAAGATGTTTTCGACATTGGTGGGTTTTATTTAAGGCCCCTATCTTTGCCCAATTTGCTTGGCTGAATTAGCGAAATTCCTGTGGGGTCACTATAGGTTTTAGGTGCTACTCATGCATGACTTGTTGAACCGACGGAAAATTGCCCAACTTTCCACGTGTTAAGAGAAGGTTGAACACACTTCCTTCCGTGTACATTTCTTGTGAAACCACAATTTAGGTTAAGTAGCTGATGTTGCTTCATGTTAAAACTATATTCCCAGTCATCGGCGCCGACTTTGGAAGTTTTTCGGGTATGTCGCATGGAATATTGTCATGAAAAAAATATGTTTCTTATTGCGAGTTTAGATATTGCGGGATTAAGTTAAAGCTTGCAGTTTGTGAGCTTCACAGTTCGTAATTCTACCGGGCCCTTTTCCTTCTGTTGCAGGTGAACACATGTTTGTGTTGTGGCAAGTATTATATATCACAAAAAATACCTTGTTTTTTTCCTCTCAACAACACCATTGTGCTTTTCATAAAGTTATAAATTTAAAAATACCAAAGCTGTTCTAGTGTTTGAGGCCGTTTTCTATTGTAATCATGGTTAAAAACAATTTATTTTGGAACAATCCCCTGTTAGACATTTTTCCCCAGTACGTTGATTTATTTTAGTCAAACTTTTAACTGTCACACACATGACCTGCATGCCTTTGAAATAAAATACTTGGTCAATCACCAAGTAAAGTCGGGATTTTATTTGCTGAAACTTATCAAGCTTGCTACATCGGGTTCCAGTAAATGATTTTTCGGCTTTCTTATTGTGGCACAAATCTGAGGGATTTTCCTGCATTTTGATCGGGTCACTGATTTTGTTGTATAGGCTGCGGTAAAAGTTTCTGGTTCTCCTTTGTGTTCCGTGTGGTAATGGGTTTGTTCGTCGTAAACTGTTAATGGAATAAACATAAAAATCACTGAAAGTTCCATTTCCCCTGCTTAATTACTCAACTACTGCAGATGTTTTTTTAAAGAACCTCAGTCATGGTTAATGGGCTAAGGATTTTGTAAATTTAAATCAAATTTATTTCTATTTAGGACAATAAATTTACTTATCCATGTGGTTGTGTATAGCGAGACACTTTTGTTCAAAACGACATGTTTGGCAGAAGGATTTAAGTTTCGGCAATAGGGTCAGTCATTGTTTTAGCAAAATTTGGGTTCTTGCTCAAACGTTTTTATTTTCTCATATCACAAGAGCTTTTTACGTCGCAAATGACAATCATTCGTTGCTTTAGTTGCCTGACAACTGTAAAATAACAATCTTTCTCGTTTTCAGACACTCATCTCCTGTACAATCGCCCTACAATGACTCGGACAAAAAATCGAAGGGCGTCCTTCACCAAATTGACCGCATTTTCCCGCACAAAGGTAAATGTAATAACAAGAGGGGAACATACAAACCCGTCGTATGCTTTGTGAATTGTTCTGTTGCTTTCAAATCCCACTGAGCCTGAGTAGGTACAATATGGGGTGTTATTCTGCGACGGATTAAGGGACAAAGCGCATAACGGAGCGGACTTGGTAATGATGTTTAAAAAATGTTGTGCTTTTGATAATTTACAAAAACATCCACTTGGTCCAAGTTATTAACATTTTTTCTCACAATTGTTAAATCAACAGTTTGTTTAGTAAGCTTCAAAACCCGTGATTTAGTTTATACCAGTTTACACGAATTTGGGCTACATCTTATGGCAAACGGCCTATTTTATGTAACGGGTTACTGTACCTTCCCACTATCGCCATCAATGCCCCACACGGATCTTGTTAATAAAGAAGTTATTGTTTTCTTGTTTTGGATTTGTACTTGTATAGTTAAAGCTTATTTAATTTAATATATTAACACGATTATCAACGTTTCTTGCGTAATACCGCAAGTTTGGAAACCATTACTTTCAGCTTAAAAATCTTCTTATTTCAGACAAATATGTTTCAATTTACTGGGATTTCATGTGCAAAAATAATACAATGAATCATTGAAATGAATTTAGTTAAAAGTTACATTTTGTCATGGAGGGTCAGATCTAGTATCAACTAAGCTATGCCCTGTATTAAATCTCTCATTAGGCTGTGTAGACAACGCACACTGTTTCAAACTATAAGGCCTCATCAGTGCAGCTGTGACGTTGGATCAGCTGTATTGGCTAGTGTAGCCATCCACAACACTCCAGTTTGTTGAAAGTAACAGGGCAAAAACCCATGCCCCACCTAGTTTGTGCAAAGCCACTGGGCATACACCACACATGAAACTGGCTCACAATGGCCAAGCAACTGCTTGGGAACCAAATTGAAGTCGGCTCATTGTCACAGTATCAATGTAAAATCTCTCATTATTCTTCAAGTTTTTATAACATTACATGTGACCTTTCAGATGACAGCGACTCCACCTTCCTCACACACGACAATATATCGGAAGCGATGAGATTGATCGACCAACGGACAGACGACAGGTAACATCAACAGGAATTGACAATAGCGAAAATATCTCTCTTAATTTCTCCTAAACCAGGGTCTGGCGCTCCACCAGTGAATGGTCAGAACCTAATCAGTATTTCAGTTTTTTTAAAACAACTAACTACAAACAATGTCTAACAAAAGAAAATAAAATTCCCTCAAACCTAAAACTGCCTTGATTTTGCTTACCCACAAGCTTAAACTCGACTTTTTTTGTAGGTAAAAAATCGTTGTGTCATGCTGTTTTCACAGATTAAATACGGGGTAGTAGATTTTCCCCTTCACATCCAGACAAATGAAAACTATCAATCACGCCATATATTACCCATATGGGGTTCGATATAAACAGAAACGTATTATAAAACCAACCAAGCCAAAAAAATGTTAAGCAAGATGCAGACTGTATCTGCCACTCCCAACAAACTGTAGTGCCGTAAGGTACACAATTGGCTACACAAGCCAATACGACCTATGTCTTGTCACCTGCTGCACTAATGACATCTTAATTGTCGAACGTATTGTTTTGATAACTATAATAATTACGGGTCACAGGATACCTTAAATCCGTGAAGGCAGTTGTTTTAACCAAATGATTTACTATGTACAGATACGACAAGAAACAGATAGACCGCAGCGATGCATCCCTCGAATCTACACCGATTCGAACCCCAGACTCAGTGACTTTGCATGCCGGTAGGACGCCTTACAACCGACGTGTCGATCTCTCATTGGCTGGCGGTGATATGAGTGCTGCGATACATGGAAGCCCGACTGAGACTGAAAAGATTTTGGAAGGAGACAGGACTTGGGAAAAAATTCCACCCAGGTAAAAAAATTCCACTAAATTTGTTTTGTTAAAGTTTGTTTTTAGACTGTTTTTGTCAGCTGTTTAGGGCAGTGGCTTCCACCCTTTATCAACGAATTCCCCACTTCAATTCAAAACATTTTCATACCTCGCTAATTTTGTACACAGTAGATTGCCTCAAGGTTTTGGTAGTTTCAATATATCATTTTCCACTTACTAGTTGTGTTTTTGGGAAATTTCTGGGATTAACTGACTAAAGCACTAACACTCCATGCGTAACGAGTTTGCCAGTTAGCAACGTTGTCGTTTGAAACGAGCTAATCCTGCCTTGTGTGGATGACGCAGTTGAAATTCAATACTGAGTCTGGTATAGGCTTGTGGATAGATTGTGTGCCCTTTTCTACCGTAATACAATAATTCTACTTATTAACCCAAGACTTACGAAAGAATGTGTAATTGTCTTGTTATTGTGTTGCGTGACCCCGGTTCCGGGTTCGCGGTAGGAAACTAAACAACACAAGCAAAGTGGGGCATGAAACAATACCGCCAACCGCAAAAACGAATAAAAGGGTTTTAGGCTTTGACTGTAAACATTTTTTTCGCTCCACATAATTCTGCCCTGAAAACAGGCTGTATAATTTTGAAAACCTTTAAGGTTACAAAGCAACTAGAGGTTGTCTAAACTGAAGCAGGGGCATACAATTTGCGACCTGCGGACCAAATGCGGCCCATTGATTAAGGCTGTGTGGCCCGCAGAGACGCTTAGATTTTAAATGTACTGGAAAACTACTTTAATTAATAGATATTTGACAGATCAATGCGCCCGGTTCTATTTGTATGCTACTTGACAATAATACGACTAGAATCCATTGCGAATTTTACTTGTTAACTCAACATAGGCACATTTGGTATGCAACAAAGTAAAATCACCTTGTTTTATATAAAGGTGCGCCCCCGCGATTTAGTCATCGCAATTGTGTTTGGCCCCACAGTGACAAAGGTTGCACACCCCTGGTGTAAAGCAATTCGCTTGCAACTTTAATAAAGTTGCTTTTGATAACAACAATATTGGATTCTATAGTTGCCACACACTTGTGTTTGTCACCAAGGCAGTCCTAAAAATCAAAGCATCCTAAAGATAGGAATTGTATTGTGCAAAAAATTGAAAACCTCTCATGGCGCATAGTTTGAGAACCACAGCTTTGTTGTAAAGAGAAGTTGTCATTTAATGACTACATTTGGAAATTGGTGGTTCTATCTATTACTATTCGGCGTTTCTCAATTTGGTTTTCCCATTTCGAGGAAGACTGTTTCTGCTGGCTTAAATTTCATTTCTCGTGGAATTAGGGTTTGTAACTTTGCAATCTGACATCTGGTAACCGTTCTGCTTGGTCGAGCATGACCGCGTGTCACGCTCACTTGACTTTTGTTCCACCAAAAAGGATTTTGTTGTTTAACCCACAGTGTTACCAATCCTCAAATGTTACGCCCAATCGGCATATTCGAGAAAATAGATTTTATTTGATTGAAACTTAAGCATAAATGTTCTGACGAATGTTTTGTTGAAAAATGTGGATTGCTTTTACAGTTCAACTTGATTATTTTACACTCCCAACAACTTTTAAAAGTTATAGGACTACACAAATCACACGACATATCGAACATTTTGTGATGCAACGAATATTTAACTGTTTGAGTTTAATTGGATTGTGGTAATATTGTTCGCTTCTTTTGTTTTAAGAAAGTTTGATTTATCCCAATTTCAAAAATGCTTGGGCCAAAACAGAAGTATCGTCATAAAAATTCGAACAAACTACTTCAGTTCACCCAGACTTCGGCAAACCGTGGTTTTGTAAAACTGTGGTCCAGTAGGGGGCGCTAGTGGACCATAAGGTTGACAAAATGAAGCGGCAAACATTTGTGCACGTTTGTCCACAGAATTTGTGTAACATCATTAAAAAATTTGGTTTTTGATTAAAACAGTGATAATCTTTTGGTAGAAATTTAGTTGTAAACGTGATTGTCCGTATTAATAAATCTTTTCAAAAACGCTTTGCTGGAAGTTTTAGCGGTTTATTAGTGAACTAAATTTACCAGCAAAATATACCAAACTAAAAATTCACAATGTCAAAAATCGTTAATTTTGTGTTAAACTTTATTCTGAATTTGATTTCATAGGAAACGTTCAACTTTCACCGATGATGACGTCACGCCAGCATCTTCGACAATTTCGTTATCTTTTCATATGGAAGGAAAACCAAAGGCCGTGAAGGGCTTCATGGAAGAATGCCTGGCTGCCCCGGTAATCCAAACAGCGATGCTTTATTATCCCGCGATTTCAATGCTTTTCAAAACATTTTTTCGTGCGCGTCTAACCGGGCAAGCCCAGTAATATTTGCTCGGCTTTGTGAGCTAATAATAACCTTTCTCTTTTCTATGTATGACATCAGAATGGCGATAGTGCAAGTCTGAGCGGCGGAAAGCAGCCTGGTTCGGTCGAAGCACTCAAAAACATGATTTTTTCTCTTCAAGGGCTCGCTTCGTCACAAAGACAAGGTGCGATAACAATGCTATATGTGGAACGCGGTGATTGTTGCGCGACAATGGTGTTAAAACACCTCATAAATTTACAGTTTTTTGTATTGAGGTTTTGTTTGGAGCCAGGAAACAAAACCAGTTTGTTATTTTACCACGTTTCTGACCCACGATCGTTTTTCTGCTGCTAAGGTCTATTAGTAAACAAAAAAAAGTCCATTTAAATTTGTGCATTATTCCCAGCATTTGGCAATCAAACTTATTTCGTCGGTTTATTAAGCATGTGGTACCCGGCTTCTACACAAATGCGATATATTAGTTTCCCTACCGACATACACCTTATAATCAGTGAGTAAAAATTATAGGTTACAAGAAAATATGCTTTTATTGTAACCTTCATTCCCTGATATTAAAGCTAAGCTACCAACACATTCCAATCACCAACATGAAAGTCCTTTCCATTTAACTTACATTATAGGACATTTAACCAGTATTGGCAATATAAGTTTTCTATAGTTTTTAGTATAGCTTAAATTTAAACTGGCTTAATTCAGGCGTGGCTTTGCGATCAGTATCATTTGTGCTGCTATTTTACTGTCAAATTTGGCCGAATTCTAGCTTTGTTTAAAAACAGTTTGGATTCTGACTGGGTTCGGGCTTGTACTTTCAGATTCAGGCTCTAATTTCGGTCATTACATCTTGTACAGGTTGTGTAAAATTATTTGGCCGCCCTTATGCTAAGGTAGCCTTCGCATTATTGCCCTACATCAATACAAAAGTATACTTTAGAACAGGGGCGGGCAACAAACAGCCCGCGGACCGGATCCGGCTTTTTTTGAGCGGCCCGCAGACAGTTTCAGGTCTTACATGATAATGTGGCCCGCGACCACAATCTGCCACAATCCCCCACTACTTGCTTACTGCGTCAAATTTTAGTTGTAACGGACAGTGACGCTCCCCAATAGCAAAAAACTTTCCCGCGGTTTTACCATTGCACCATACGTCTGTTGTTACGACATACCTGCCAACTTTGTGTGTGGCCTGCTTTCACGGTTTCCTTTGTTTCTACACGTGTGTAGGCTAGTTTGTGTTTCAGCAGTATCTAAGTCTGTGGTGTATGCATTAAATTTGCTATGGTGAATAATTTTATGTTATATCAGTTAGATTGTTTTGACTGTGCTGTGTTTGTGATGTTCTTGAATGTATTTGGTTTAGGTGGTCAAAAATCCGTCTTAAATCACTGGATAAATACGCGATTAATGTATCGATTCAGGAA
This sequence comes from Phallusia mammillata, assembly GCF_965637545.1. Lineage (NCBI taxonomy): Eukaryota > Metazoa > Chordata > Ascidiacea > Phlebobranchia > Ascidiidae > Phallusia > Phallusia mammillata. Next base: position 31,611,675 of record NC_137253.1, on the reverse strand, counting down.
TCCGGCCCGCCAAGTACTTCATTTCCCATATCAGGCCCGCCGACTGAAGAAGTTGCCCGCCCCTGCTTTAGAAGAATTTAACTGTTAACCACGTACATCCTTCATCTAACAGTTATAAGTTTACTAACAACAAGTTTTTAACCCAGCAAAAACTCCTGATTGGCAAATTACTCATATGAAACTCTATTTTCAGGTAACGATGCCCGGAATTTAGTGGAAAGTTTCGATGGACAAGATTCTTTACAAAGGTACGTGCGTTTTGCGGGGATAGCGTTATCATTCATGCGTAACCCACTGTAATAGGACACTGAGTAGGAACCATTCTCTTTCCAGCGTGGGAGATGGGGCATTGAAATATTCGGTTTTGTCCAGATTGTTCGGTTTACCATCGGTATTTGATATCTTGCGTTGTCTTTTGGGACAATGCTTGATATATAACACTGTTTCCTACAAGTAAACAATCTCAAGTCTTGTTTGGTGATTTTTTTCATCGCACCTATATGACTTGTAGCAGATACAATTAATCACAACCTTCGATAATATGCGCATTTGCCACGAATGCTTAAACACAGAGCGACAATGGGTTGAGGCTATAACAGGTGTATTTATGTAGCGTTTTAGACAGAGTATGAACTGAAAAATCGAACTTCTAGTATTTTTACAACATATTATTGTTTCTTACAACAACTTCAATTGTTAATGTTTGCGAAGCATTGCTGCAAAACTGGGTCAAGTTTGTCCTATTCGTTTTGGGTTGAATACTTTTGTTTTTTTACATAAGCTTCCTTTTTGTTCATTTGTTGTTGGAACATAAATTTCTCTCCCAGTCTATTGTCAGCTTGTACAGCGTCGCAAATGCTTGGGGAAAGCCTGAATGAAACGTTGTGAACCTTGAAGTTACCAGTATGTGTGAAAACCAATGTGTTAAGCAGATAAATTTTGGCTTCTGAATTCTCTTCAGCTTGTTTTTTACCTTCGCTTCAAATAAGTGCGCTTTATCACGTAGGCGGCAGTAAAATAAAAAACAAATGTAAGTGAATCAGAGGCCTGTTGTTGCGAAAAAGACGCTTGGAATAAACCCCTGTGATTGGTGAACAATACTCACGTGACCTGTGACGTGGTTGGTCTTTAGATCAGCACGTGATTGTGGTTGTTATTCTGCAACTTTCAAAATCTTATTTTGAATTGAAAATCACATTTTCCTGTGGCTGCTTTGCTGAAATTTGCCGTTGTCTTGTCTTGCTGATTCTGTATTTTTAAATATAAACGTAGAAAAATGTCTCCTGGGTTATTTAGGGGTGCTTTTACGTGTTGGGTGTTTCCACTTTTAGTTTTGTGGTTGAAAGTTTATCACCAGACCAAGCCCCACACGTAGGTTGGAAGGTTTAAATGTTGATGAAGCAATGACTGAAACTTACTCTTCTTTTATTCGCGAAACGTTATTTTAAAGCTCTTGAAAACAATTTACGTTTTACAAGTTTATTGGCGGTAGTTTTGCAATTGTTAAGCCCCCGGACATGAAAACAATCCCACCCGAAAAACTGTCGTCGATTTGCAATTTCAGCTGTCTTGTACGTCACCACTTGATAACACAACACGCGTCATACGTGTTTTGTCTTCACACGTCCTGTGTTGTTGTAATATTGACTGAAAGTCTTGATAACAACTTGAATCTATTATGCGCTCATATAAGCCCTGCGTCCTTCATTGTAGCGTCACACAAGGCTTTCTTTCCTTAAACCCGTCATGTTTTTAAAGCCAACGTTTTTCTATTATTGAGTTTTTTCTTTCAGTTATAAAAACTAAGTGTAATGGAAAGTTTTGCAGACTTTTGTAAATTTACTTTAACAAGTGTGATTCTAATCTCACGACGTTTACATTTTTTCTTGAACGTTCACATTGAGGTAGAACCAACTTTATGTTTTTCTGCTTGAGCGCTCTTCAACTAGTTGGTAACAAGTCTCTTTTGGGAGTACCGCATTTAACACAAACTACCAATTTTATGTCACGAATGTTGAGATCTTATTCCTCGTGCAATACACTGGTTTTGTCCTAAGTTAGAGTTTGACTTTAAACCATATATATGTAGTAAACCATTGACATGGTCTAAGTTGTATTTTCATTAATGTTGTGCGTTGGATAAGATTGGAAATCACTGGTTTAAGTGACCGTTCTCCCATATGGGCCTCGAAAAGTTTGTTGTTTTTTCTTTTGTTAATTTTATTTTTTTGTTCGACAATATGTTTACCAGCTGGTTACCTTGTCATCATGATGCACAATATATTATTTGGTGTAAACTAACGGAAGTTTTGGTGTTGTCGTTTCTACACTCTCGTTGTTTGGATTACTGCTTAGGTTTTCGATTCAGATTTAACCAACTGAATTTGCTTTTATCGCTTTGATTTTTAACAAGTAATTTGCGTTAAAGTTGTGCAAGATTGTCGCAAGGTTTTAACATGCAAACATGTTGAAAGGGCACTTATCCATTCTGACATATATTTTGTTGAATAACGCGACCGTAAATACAAAACCTTGTCCCCACAAACCTGTTTTTAAGACTTTGTTTTATGGTAGTTGCTTTTTTACTTGTACCGCATATTAATAAAGTTGTGCATGTTGTCATAAAATTTGAACGGACGAACAAGTTCAAGGATACTGATCAATTTGAACTAATATCTTTTTGTGTGGAACGAAACCATAAATACAAAATAAACCGTCTTTCTATACCCACCCACAAACCCGTATTTTCATACACTGTTTCGTGTTGTTGCAAACATTTTCGACTTGTCTGAGCCACAGCAAGCCTCCATTTTATGCACAACTTGCAAAAAACAAGCTATCTGCCGGAACAAAATGCCGGTTAGTTTTGCAACGACGCGGAAGAATATTTCTCTTCCATGACAAGGCATGGCCCGAACTTTGATAATTAAAACTTTTGTGTCTCCACATCAATCCATCACCACTGAAGCGCTACGTGCCTTGTCGCGCGCAGATTCACCTCATCCGACGCGTCAAACTAGAATACTTCTATTATGACGTCACAGTAGGCACGTGAGCCCCCGTTTTATGGGCGGACGCGGTCCGTTGCACTTATTCGGGAATAAAGAAGCGCAGAATTTGTGCGTGGGATGGTTCGGTCGCGCTTCGATGTGGCCTCGTGACATTTTCTGCCGCCGCAGTCTGAGTTTAGGGTTTGAGAATCGTAGATTTTTTATTGCTCTGTGTTACCCCACAATGCCCATTGTCTGTTTCTCGTGCATAGCGATATTTATATATGCGCGGCGCAAATTGATTCACATTATCTGGGAGATTGGGGGAAAATGGTGGATAATTGGTCGTATAATGTGGCATAGAAAAGCCAGTTTAATGCTTTAAAGCTTTTAACTACGTTTCTCCACAAATACAATACGGAATTTTTTTCTGTGATTTTTTAAGGTTTGTGTGTTTTACGTTATGAACTCGTCTGTCGAGTTCTTCCATAACAAAAGTTCCACAAAATCACTATATCTTTGGTCGCGTGTCTATGAACGCACATAATTGTGTTCAAAAATAGTTTTGTCGTTTTGATTGTGTTCAAGGCGCTTCAGCTTTTGTTCCAAGACTTTTTGGATTTTTTAGAAGCTGAAGTATCTTATACACTTGTACAAACAACGTACTAAATGATTCTGTTAAAATTTTGATTGAACTTTATTTCAACCTAAGTTCTTTAGAAAATCCGCCTTTTTAAAATCTTGCACGAGTGGTAAATTGAACGAACTCGTCGCTTCGTTGAAACAAGAAAAAGGCAAAAATGTCATTTTTTTCTTTTCACTTCCTATGTTGTTGACAGTTTATCACAGTCGCCACGGCAACCGACGCACTGGCCTTACGTCAGCTAGAGTTCCTCGCACGCACGTTGACGTCACGCTATGAAAACGCTTGGTCATCCCGCTTGTGTGAAGTCATGCGTAACCCTTGTCACGTGGAAAAATTTCGCAAGGTTTGGTTTTTAGAGAAACTTGGAAACTTTTTTCTTTACTCCAAACTTTTACGTTACTTTTCAAAATTTGATTTTTTCTCCTTAACAAAGTTTTGACCACCCACTGAAGTTTACAAAACATGTAATGGAGGGCGCTCTTGCTTCAGCTGAAGAGCCAAGTCCGAATTGATAAAATTTTATTGGGGTTACTGCCACCCGCCAATTTGCCTGTTTGGATAATAAAGATAAATGGCAGTTGTGTCGGGAATAGACCAGACGAAGTTATGCCAAATACCCAGCATTGTATACTTGTTACCATGGTTTTAAGGGGTACTGAGTACAAAATACTTGACTTTGTTGAAATATTTTTTCCGCCACCCAAAGCCGTGTGTTTTATTGGAAGTTTCCATGGTTACTTACCTTTTGAGGAGTTTTAGCTGGCTCATGGAACTTTATGTTTAACTCTGTGTTACAATATACAAGCGCGCGCACAAACTTTCAAAACTATTCGTAACACTATTCTAAACACTTTATAACGACCGAGCACCAAAATCGTTCAAATAAACATGTGTCCGAATAAAAGATTTTCAACGATATTTCTCGAAGCGTTAAGGTAAAACGTTGTCGTTTTTTTGGCTGAAATAGTTTTGATTTTTGCGATTTATGAAACAATTTTTGTGTGTTTTTGTGGAAAAACGTTTTATCACTCAAACAAAACCGTTTAAAATTGTACCAAACTAAATTTAAAACATCAGTAATATGAATTTGTTTGTTAACCTTTCGTGTCTTTGTTTAGATCTATAACTTAACGGAATCACGCGAATATAGCTAAGGAGAAACGTTGTTATTTAAAAAGCCTAACAGCTTTATATTACAGATCAACTATCCTGAAAAGTTGAATTAAAATTCTTTTTATTTCAAACACAGGGCGTTACATCACCTCGACAACCTGAAAAACATCACACAAAAATAACCCACGCCCCTCTGCTAAACAAACTTAACCCACCTTTCACCTACATACCTCACCCACAAGTTGCCATGGCGATAAAAGCGACACGAACTGATCGCGGTAAATGTCAGGGACCATTTGGGGGCTGTTTGAACCCGAATGACCCCAAGGTTTTGTCACGCTGTGATAACCCATCCCTGAGTCCGCACAAAACCTGACTTGCCTTGCTCTTGCTTATCTTTCTCTGTTTGTTTCGGGCCATTGACAAGAAGCCTTGCGAGGAGAACCCGATAAACCGACTCTGTATTGATGATTGCTTGGTCGTTTGTTTTCGAATTTTCGTAGAATTTTCTGCTGCTGTGCTGTAGTTGAAGTAGAACGTACGCATGCTTGCTTGGTTTGGTAGAATTATTTGTCCTTGGTTTTCATTTTGCTCCATAGCTTCAATCATTTTCACACAATCCAAATCTTTCACTAATCAACATTTATTTATGATATGATTCATTTATGCATGATCGACGTTTTCTGGCTTTGTCCAGTAAAAAGTACATGTTCATTTTGTAGCTATTAGGTCATTTTCTTTCCTCAATTTCCTTTCCCTACTGACCTCTAAAGATTTTTTTAACTTCGTGGCAAAAAAAGTTATCGTCTTTTGTCATATTGAGAATCTTTGAAGAGTCGTAGAGATCTCTTTTGTTTAGATAAAAAAGTACAATATTTGCTTCGACTAACCTCATGCAGAAATGTATGGAATTGCATTGTGTCTTTTTCTTATCGTTTAACATTCAAAGGTGTGATTGAAAATAATGATTATGTTATCACTGTTTTCGTTGGTTTTTTATTCAATTAAAAGTTTCTGAAGTTTACTTGGTTTGATGCTACTTGACAAAATTACGAGGCACCACACAGAGGCGAAAAAGTACAGGGACTTGAAAAAAACGCAAACGTGTGTTTCCCATTCAACCGTGTTCCCAAACCAGGCCGTCATTTTTCTTCGCTTGTGTCATATTACACCAGGTTGACTGATTTGAGCGAAGTTTTTAGCAATCCAGCAAAACATGAGCAGCCAGTCTATAATTGATACTGTCTTAACAATCTGTTTCCACCAAATAAATCAAGATATTCAATCTCCTGCAAATACTAATGCGTTTCCGGTTGCTTTAAAGCAGCGGTGGGCAAACTACGGCCCGCGGGCCGCATGCGGCCCGGCAAAGGAGTTCATGCGGCCCGCCAAATGTTAGTAAATTTTAAAAAGATAGTTACCGAGCAACGCTGAATAGTATTATAACACAGGCGTACAGTTTTAAAAAATAAAAATAAATACCGCGGGTGCGACTTGCCGATACCTATACCATGTGCAGTATCTGTAACCGTACCATACTTTGGAACTAAACACAGACAATTTTTTTCGTGCTTTAGCCTATTGTTTCTGCCACGTTCTTATACAAATCGTCACTTGACATAATTTCTTCGTTCGATAAAAGTAAAAGCGATTCACGTTTTTAAATACAGCCCACTTTGCACTGTTGACGCGAAAATTTTGGTCACTTTGGATCAAGTTTACGTCTTTGCAGTACTTTGCAAACAGACAAAAAATAGCTTCAGTATCGTTAACACAGACCCGCACAACACCTAAAGATGGATACTAAATGCGGCTCGCATTGTTTAATGTTGGCGCAAGGAATTTATTAACAAAACAACGTGCTTGTTTATTTTGAAACAATTACAATTGTAGCGTTTCAACCAATGTTTGTCCAATCAAGTGACAACAAATTTATGCTTATAGCTGAAAATATGCTATGTTGATATTTTGGGCTAAATCAGGCGCGTACAACCTGCGGCCGTACGACCACATGCGGCCGCGGAGACGGGTTTGTGCGGCTGTGACCATGTTTATTAAAATACATGCACTGGAGGCCGTGACGTAACTAAAACTATTTTAAACTGCCAAAAACAAATTTCGTGTGACTGGAAAAAAGATTACCAGCCTATTAACTATATGCGGTGCCTGTTTATCCGCTTATTGTGTGCAAAGAATCCGAAAAAAACAGGCACAGCAATCGTCACAATACAGATTATGATGTCATAAACAATCAGCTTCGTTTAGCTAAACTTATGCACCATGTTAGCAACTATTAATCTAAGCATTTTAGGTGGCTTCAAATGGTATATATATATAATATAAACCTAATTCTTTACACCAGTTATTTTAAAACAAAAACAAGCAAGCAATTGGCGGCCGTTGGTGAATTACTATGCGGCCCGATAAGATTTAGAACTTTTGAATGCGGCCCTTGCACTGAAAAGTTTGCCCACCCCTGCTTTAAAGGCTTGCCTATTTAGATTATAAATTGCTACTGTAACAAACAAAATACGAAGTGAAAATGGATCAACTTAAATTCTGTGATTAGGATAGTGAAATACTTTCACTAACCCGACACACAGGCCTTTTAGGACGTGTTTTGTGTGTTCTGTTGTGAAAGGCTTCGCAGTGCGGTCGCCGACATCCAAGTTACACAACCCGGCATTGCGAAATTGCGTGACTCCGCTTCACGCTTGAATACAACAAGTTGGCCGTCTCCGTTTTTGATTTATTCCAACTTTTGCCTAACCCTGAATTACGCAACGAAAATTTCACGCTGGTGACAAGACAAGGACTTACACAATAGGAGTTCTCAATTACCAAGTTATATTAGCATGAGTTTGGCGATTTCCACTCAACACGTTGTCACCAGACCGCGACCATGCTTTTGTGTGCAAAGTCGTGACCTTCATGCTACGTCAACATGCCTTTCCTGTTTCTTAAATTAAGCTTACCGTTGCAATATTTTAATTTCCCAACATAGTGTAGACCAGGAGTCGGCAACCCCTGGCACGGGTACCAAGGTAGGCACGCATGGCACGCCAACCGACTGCTTGTTTACAGTTTTTGTCATGCCATTGTCTTAAAAGTCAGCCTTACATGCACAAAACACTCTGCTTTCTCTTTTTCCACTATTATTCAGAAAAACGTTGGCACGCGAGGTCATTAACACATGGAAATAACAAGTAAATTGGCACGCGTCGCTTAAAAGGTTGCCGACCCCTGGTGTAGACCATTGGATCTTGGCCTTATATTGGTCACCAAGATTAAACTTTACTGTATCGAGTTTGAGGCTAATGCTTCAGATATTTCAATTTCCCAACATATTGTAGAACAGTGGACTATTTGTGTTCGGTCACCAACTTCTAATTTCCCCCTCTGATAAAATTATAATGATAGTTTGTGCCTTACATTAGCAATAATCTTCTTCGTTCGATTGAAATATTCGACTTTGTGACCTAATAATCAGATTTATGACATTACATTATATTCAAGTAAAACTTAAATCAACAATATAGGTATCGTTGACTTTTAGAATGTACATAATTTTCCAACGTGTACTGTAGACGATTCGGAAATAGCGAAATTCAACTCATAACAACTATAGCCACTGAACTAGATAGCCAAACATCGATAAGCTATGTCAATTTGTTATTATTAAGAACTTAACATTTGTATGTACGTTCAAGTTGCAACAACAATTGCGGTCTGAAAACCTACGGAAGCATTGTGGGTTACCTCGCGTAGCTCGCGACGAACAATTGTCAGGACTGGTCCATCGCCATTGAAACAAAATGTTCCGACGATGTGTACACACTTCCCAACAGCATTGTTCCAAATTAAACGTCTACATTGTTCAAAATCATGTTTTCTTGTCGGTCGGAAGCAAATTATTGCTCCGTTGAAACACGTCCAAGCTTGTACCAATTGAAAGGGATTGCATAAGTTGAAATAATTCGACTGAAAACGCATGAATTGAGATGGAAGAATACTTTTACTTTATTCTTGCATTTATTCTTCGTAAGTTGTTTTTGTGAAGCAGAATGGTGATTAAGGAAAGTCGCGATTTTTTGGCCCATCCTTTTGTAACCATATAAATCAGAGTTTATCAACCGGTAATTATTGTATGTATAAAATAAGTAAGCACAAATTTCAATATGCTGGTTTAGTGTGTAAAAAAGGTTTCTTTAAAATTTGCCGGAGTAATCAAGACAAAATAGGTTGAAAATCTTTGACGCAAAACTCTTGTTAAGCTTGGTCACCTTTGGTTTGATGTACTGTGTTTGTACAAGAGAAAATGTGTGGTCTTTTGGTGCATTTTAGGAATTCGTAACTTGACTTCGTCGCTGGTTTGAACGTCGCAAAATTCATTGCACATATTTTTTCTGCTGCTCTTTATCCTTTTTTGCAGCGTAGTTGCAAGGTTTGCAATTCTTGCGCTATGTGTATTGGGTGGTCTCAATTTTGACTTAAGTGTGATTCTCTAATTTAATGCTTCATCTCACTGAGCCTGTTGTGCAGTTAAACTTGCACATGAGACACAACTTGTATGGATTATTTTTCATCTATTGCATACATGTGCACACATACAACACAGACATCATCATTGTCACGAGACAACTAAATTCATGGTTGCACGGGCCGAACATCACACAAACATTTGTTATTTCCACTTGCACCAGTTGAAGAATGCAGTTAAGACACACACAAGACAGATGATAAGTCAAAGCTACGTTGTTACGTTTGTACATATTTCAACTCATTCTATCAAAATACATTCAAATACAGGTTTTAAAAGTGGCATACAAGCAAACTTTAAACATTTAAGCAGTGCAGATATTGTTGATTAGATTAAAAACATGTATGCATGTACTATATATTGACATTTGCTTCTGTTTCTTTGTTGAATTTAGTTGCAGCTCCCGCCGTCGCCATACTTGTAACTCACAATCTTATAAGCGTAGAGGAAATTACGCCAGGTTTCCTTATCGTAACGATATTGCTTAAGGATAGCCTGAGGATCTGAAATAGTAAAAAGAAATTAAAATGCGACGTGAAATGTTCGTGAAGTTGTTGCGTTATAATTATTTGTGATAGCTATTTGTACCAAGCGTACAATCCTGTTGATCTTTCGTTTCATGTTGTACCAATGTTTTAATAATTATAAGAGTGCTAAAGAACTGCTCTTTTGCATAATATTTTATCTGCATTCTACACACATCGAATTTGGATATGTGTCTGCAAAATGTCTTTATGCTGACAACCATGTGCGCATGTTTCGGACAAACATATTTTTGACATATTTTGGTCTTAAAAAAAGGTTACATAAAAACGGATGCCTCAATTGGGCAGCTTTCACAAGATACTGGGACTTTTTCAAACTTACTGGAGTATTCGTGGTTGTAACAGAAGCAGAACTCACAACCGGATACATCGGTGTAACATGTTCTGTAGTATGGATCTCCCTTGCACATGTCGTAAGGGAAGTAGTTGTTGCAGGTTGGAATCTCAAATGGGACCTCAATGGTGTTTTCGCCCGCCCATTGGTAGTAAGCAGGGAAGAAACTTTCCACTATCCCGGTTCTCCACTTTACGTAGTCACAGAACCAGGCTTTGCGCGCTGCACATGGGCTGCTCGAGTAGTAGAAATAATCGCAATTGATTTCCGGAACTGAAAAAATACCAATAACAAAAGACATTTTAGCTGTTGTTTTGACAGCCAACACTCAACGTTTTTAAACACGTTTTTTGTGTCCGGTTTTGTTTAAATTTTGTTGGAAATTTGTTGTCAACAAGAGAATGCAGAGGAATCCTGTTGATTGGATTGAAGCTTTTTTATCCGAATCAATATAAGCTTAATTAGTATATTTTGTTTTTCATTTCACGATTGATATGCATTTAATCGGATTATGCAATTATCCAGTAGGCAATACCTCAATGACTTTGTAAAACATTTAAAAGTTTTAAAAAGTCCAGTTTCAAAAAAATACGGATCTGTTTATAAGTTTAATGGTGAAAATAGCGGCCCAAATTGACGTAAAAAGCAACATGCTTTATTGTTCAAACGTTTAGGCAAATGCTCATGCCATCATCAGTGATATGAAGGCCACATCAGTTACACCCGTTTATATACACTAGAGTCACATTAAATCTGATCATTTTGTAGTTAATTGTGTCGCTTACGTGCTGTGGGGGGCGGTGAAGGCGTCGTTATAAGACTGCAATCAGGAAGTGTAATACTTGAGAACAATTCTTCAATCACACGCAGCCCTTTCTCGATAGCTGGACGCAAACGCACCAAAGGTCCAGTAAGGAGTTCGTCGATGACAGTTGGCAACTTTTCTAAGTCGCATCTTTCAGTGAGCATTCTCTCAATACGACCCGAGAACGCCGTGAAGGCCCTTTGTCAAAACAACACAGCATTAGTGGTGCGTAAATGTGCCACACCTCAAAGTTAAATGATACATTTGGTTTATTTCCAAGAAAGACGATTACAAAAATTACTAGATGTGACTTGAAGTTAAATTTTGAAAGCGATATGGTTGTTTTTGCGAACTTAACTTCCACAAAATCGTTGTTGCTGTCGTAAAAACTGCACTTATTCCACCAAATGTTGAAATCGCTAAAGCTTTCTGCGACGGCGAACACTTACTCGCAAAGTTGTTGTTGGGTAGTGGATCCATAAAAATGGTTGACAAAGTCGAGACCTGCCCCAGCAAGATCTCGGACGATAGCCTCGTCGCAGACTGGGTTGGGAATATTTGGAATCATGAGGCTGTCGAGTGTTGGTAGTACCGGGATTACCCCGGGTGTCGGGCACACGTATTGCATGATTACATCGCGGACCAAAAAGTCGTCGATTCCAAGGCCTTGCAGCAATTCCAGTACGTTATCCAATGTTGAAACGTGCTCGATGGATGGCAAGATTTGCTGCAAACAAAAGTTCTTCCGTAAAACTCCCAATGAACATGAGAACAAAAGATTTTGGTCAACAAAATTCCAACTTACAAAGTTCTTGCGATTAACCATAACGTTTTATTAACTGACAACGAGCTAAACTTTAGGATTCAAATATGCGATAAAACAGATTTTGCGGATAACTAAAATCGCCTGCAAAACTTTTTCAAACTTGGTCACGACTTAAGTCACATTTAAATAATAACTTGAAACCCAAACCTAACTCGCAAAAACTGATAAAAGAAAACATCAGATTTTTAAAACTATTTTCGAATACTTACATTGTAAGCTTTTCTGACGTCTGGCAAAAAGTCGAGCACCGTGAAACAAGGACTGTTGAGACATTTCATTGCTGAACTAGCAAGACATTGGATCGTCGCATCCACGTTGTTTCTGCGCAAACAAGTATTGGTCTAACAGTTTTTATGGGCTTAAAAAACTTTTGTGCAACATGCGTGATGTTCATGAGTGATTAATTATAATGAAGGGTTCTATCAAAGTAGATTGATTCTGGAAATCGGTTTATTACCATTCTTGTAGCTATTTCTACCTTTCATACTATATATCAAAAGTTTGGAAACGTTTATTTCCAGGTTAAAATTAGCTAAGTATATTGTATGTACAACAAATATATTTTGCCTGTAAAGGCATCTTTGGTGCCTTTTCCAACAAGAATCTTATTCAAAAAGTATCCAATGAAGCAATTTTGACCTTCATTGTGTCATAAAGTTTGATCAGTTGAGTTTTTTCTTGTATTCTGCTGAATTCGTCCCCTTATGTTAAGCCTATTTTAAACCCTTGTACTTACATGCACATGTCGTGGTCGTGGTAAGGATATCCCAGGGCAAGAATTCCCACGCAACTTTGCACACGATGAAGGGATTCGCGCAAAGTGCAGTTGGGAAGAATTCTAACATCTGCAATTCAGCGTCGTTTAATTTAGAAAGACTCTTGGACTGTGATGACGCATTGGAAAAGTTGTTTAAATGTGAATGCCTTTAAATTAAATCAATGTACACCTGGCCGGTTCAAGGCGTTTTTACTAATCGCTGGTCTGCAATGACGCTTTAGGGCTGATCCAGGTTAAGAATTTATGTTCATCTTAACTACCTTTGTATTAATAATAAACGTTGTTTACAAGATGTTGAAAGTCAAAATTAAGCACTTCAAAAGAATGCACAAGAAAGTAGCAAGTTTGGTTTTGTTGGAAGACAAATCAGTTATTGAATTTAAACGTCTGTACTACCGTCTTCTGGTTCAGGTGGGCAATCTGCTGGTTCAATGAACTCGTTGCATGCAGTGGTGTTGCAGCCCGCAGCTGAGCACGTGTCAAAAACTGTTCCCGTAAAATTCTGGGCCAACTCGCAAAGGTCTTCGGCGTATGCCAGATCTTTGTGCAGACAAGCCCCGGACTGTGTTGCTGGAAAAATGGACGCGGTTGTTTTTATAAACAGAATGAAACTGGTTTTGTTTTCGTCAAATCTTAGAATTTTGTTTCAAATTGTGATTCAAAAATACGATTTTTAAGGAACTATTTTACCAACTACTCGACTTCATTAAACGTTGTTATCGGTAATTACCACAATGTACTCATTTTAACGGGACTCGCAATCACAACTCGACGATAAGAAACGATTTCTCCTCGTTTAAACGCAAATGCGAGTCCATCGCCAATTTAATGAACTTTAAACAGTCACTTACTGAATGTTGTTCCGTTTACGGATGTTGTGATGTTCCACGTGACGCAGTGGTTTAAAGGTTCGCATTCGGTCGAGGTTCTGTTGCTGAATACAACTTCTCCGTCTCTGGTTTTCACTATGACTCCCTCGTAACACCAAAGGTACCCGTGGGCGTTCGCTCCAATCACCATAAAAACCAGGCACAATCCCACTGCGCGAATCATGTTGATTCCAAATCGACGATTTTGTTTTGATTATAATCCTACGTGACCTCGTGAAAAAATAATAATTAGTAACTCAAAACTCAGAAAATGCTATCAAGCTCTGGCGTTTTTAATTTGAAGCAAGTTGTAAGCGGGCCCGAAATTGGAACCCAAATCCGAAAGTATAAGCCCGAAGCCTGGCCCGAACCCGAATCGTTTTTGAGAAGCCCGTTCAGGTCCGGAAGTTTGATTGGCAGTCCTCTCCACTAAAGCCTATAAAACGTACTACTGTACAGAATACATTTAAAAACGGCGTTTTAGGGCTGTTGAGCATTAGGTCAAGTATAGGCTACAGCCACTAGCTACTTAGTTAGGTGATTTGTCCTTAAAAAAAAACAGACACAGAATTTAAAGTCAGGCCCGCATCAGGCTCGTTTGTTCAACAAAACCTAAGCCCGAACCCGGCCCGAACCCAGTCTGAACCCGAACGACAAGTCCAGCCCGATTTATAACTCTGCTTTGAAAGTTGTTTTAAACTCGACCCTTTTTCGTGTATATATTTTTCTTCTTTATTCCCACCCTGGTTGCCATTAAGATTCACCTTCCGCGACGAGAACTCGATTTGATTTCCTAGTTTTTTTTTTGTGTAACGCAGACATGTTCCTCACGTTTAGTGGAAAAGAATGGATGAACTTTTTTTAAACTCACTTGATTAATAGGCCTGGCGTATTGTGATTTATTGATAGATAGTAATTCGAAGTTGGGTCACCCGAAACACGTTTGACCCCGCAGTTCACCCAAAGCTTCCTAAAAAAGGTATTTTAATGAATAAATGTAATTACTGAAGAACATGACGAGCCAGGGATTGTGTACATTGTTGGTGGTTTGTTGGATGGATATATGTTCTAGTCACGACTCGCTATTTGCTACCAGATTTGAAATCGGAACCGAGTATTGATTTGCCCAGAGAAAGAAACCTTAACAATGCCCTAACGTTATTGATATTTCTTTTTCGGTGGCCCGAGTGTAATAACTTAGTTTGCAGGACGGTTTTTGTCACCAAGGTTTTTCGCCGTTCAGGCTCAGCTTAAGACATGGAATACTTTGTGGACCGACCTAATGTATGTTTTGTGCTTGCAATTTTATTACAACTCAGTCATCACAAGTTACTGAAATTTATTTTAGTTGTTTTGTCGCTACAGGCTGCTTCAACCTACGTGTAATAGTAGCGTGTTTATTCAAACGATTTCATTGTTTCCGCGAGGTCTGGGTTACAACTCTGTCACGGACCGGTGCCTTGGGTTTGTCCAACCCTGGTCTAAAGCACTGAACAGGTTTAATTGCGAGCAGGTTGAGACTTTTTCATTCATACTTTCAACAACTGCTTTTGCGTCTTACGATAACAATGTTTGTCTGAGTTTCAAAATTTTCCAAACCTTTACTGGTTTTGTTCAAGTTAAACTTTATTGCAACTATTTGTTTAGGTTTTATTGGTCCTTTGTAGTTTATTTTCTTGTCTGACATTTTTGTTCCTTGATCTGCCTCATACTGTGGCATAGACACCATAATTTCTGCTTCTTGTCACTTGCAAACGCGGTCCTGTATGCGATGATTTGCTAAAGTAAATTGCATAAAGTTTGTTGTGTCTACGGTTCTTGCCATATCACACTGAGTTGCACAAAACACAAATTGAATGGATTGTTTTTTATCTATTGCATACATGTGCACACATACAACAAACTAATTCCATGGTTCTTATTTACACATGCAGAGAAATACATGGGCCGAACATCACATAAACATAAACATTTATTGTTGTTAGTAGTTTTCTGCTTGTACCAAATGTATGAAGAATACAGTTAGGACTCATGCACACAAAAATGATGAGAAATCAAAACTACGTTGTTACGGTTGTACATTTCAACTCAAAATACAGTTTATAAGCATTTAAGGATACATACTTTATTTAAGCAGTGCAGATATTGTTGATTAGATTAAAAACTCATGTACTATGTATTGACATTTGCTTCTGTTTCTTTGTTGAATTTAGTTGCAGCTCCCGCCGTCGCCATACTTGTAGCTCACGTACTTATAAGCGTAGAGGAATTCACGCCATGTTTTCTGATCGTCATTATATTGCTTAAGGATAGCCTGAGGATCTGAAATACAAAAACAAATAACAGTTATTGTGATGTGTGGTATGTACGTATTTCAACAATTTTCGGTAATAAAATGACGGTTTTACGGAGCACAGATACCTTTGTCTTATGTTAGGTCAAGATAAGTACTTCCACTTAGGCAAAGACTTACTGGAGTATTCGTGGTTGTAGCAGAAACAGAACTCACAACCGGACACATCGGTGTAACATGTTCTGTAGTATGGATCTCCCTTACACATGTCGTAAGGGAAGTAGTTGTTGCAGGTTGGAGTCTCAAATGGGACCTCGATGGAGTTTTCGGCTGCCCATTGGTAGTATGCAGGGAAGAAACTTTCCACTATCCCGGTTCTCCACTTTACGTAGTCACAGAACCAGGCTTTGCGTTGGTCGCATTTACTTTGCGAGTAGTAGAGATAATCGCAGTTGATTTCGGGAACTACAAAAATAATAGTATTAAAGACAGTTACCGGTTGTTTAATAACTTCGCAGTTTAAACCACGTTTTGTTTTCAAACCAAATTTGACTTTTTGGTGTTTGTTTGGTGTTACACGTTTGTTATGTGATTACATGGCATAATGTGTGTTATCTATTTGTTGCTTGTTTGCTACGGGAATATATCCATAGCGGTTTGTGTCATGTATGGATTTGAGATGGCACAAACTGGTCATATCCGGTGTATTGTTAACAAAAAGCGAAGTTATTGTTCTGTATCACTTACTTGATGTTGGACTTGGGGACGGTGGGGGTGTTGTTATTAGACTGCAGTTGGGAAGTGTAAAGTTTGAGAAGACATCCTGAAGAATGACGAAGCCTTTGCGGATCACTGGACGCAAACGTTCTAAAGGCCCAACAAGGAGGCCATCGAAGGCAGATGTAAAGTTGGTAAAGTTGCATCTTCCAGTAAGCATTCTTCCAATACGACCCGTGAACCCCGTGATGGCCCTTTATCAAATAGCACAGTGTTAAAATATTTTTAAAGAAATTTATACGCATAGGACTTTATGCGTATTAATAATAGCTTTCAAAATAAAGTCAGATTACTTAATGTAGCCTCATTAAAACGAAAACTTGAGGCAGAAAAAAGTGAGATGCTCGGACTGTTAATGTTATAAAGTTTATGTCAATCGTAAAGGGCTTTCAGTTTATAGCTTTTGACAGAAAGCACTGAACCAAATAATAAAACACTTACACGCAAACTTCTTGTTGGGTAGTGGATCCATAGAAATTGTTGATAAAGTCGAGTCCTGCCCCAAGAAGATCTCGGAAGATTTCGTCGTCGCAGACTGGGTTGGGCATATTTGGAATCATGAGGCTGTCCAGCGTTGGCAGTACAGGGATCACCCCGGGTATCGGGCAAACGTATTGCATGATTACGCCACGGGTCACAAATTCGTCAACTCCAAAACTTTGCAGCAATTCCATTAGGTTATCTAGTGAAACGTTCCTGATATAGGGGATAGCTTCCTGCAAACAAAAACACACATAAAACCACCAATAGATCTGTCAAAACTATTGATTCATTGCCTTCTTCCTTGGAAGATTTCTTACAACGCGATTGAACAGTTGTTGAAAGCTTTACATTGATGGTAAAGTGGTATATATTGAAGTTTAATTTCTAATGGAAAGATTTAATCATTTTGTTCCGTATCTTTCACGCAAACCACTTAAAACCTGCAAGTTTGTAATTGGTTTACAAGGAATTGTTTTGAATAAAATACAATTCGGTTTAAAATTGTTGAGTGTAACGCGCATAGTTTGGCTGTTTAATACTTTTTGGGTTTGTTTGTTGAAATTTACTTACGTTTAATTGATATCGGACGCCGGGCAAAAAGTCCAACACCGTGAAACAAGGACTGTTGAGACATTTCATTGCTGATGTCGCGAGACATTGGATCGTTGCATCCACGTTGTTTCTGCGCAAAAATTTTTAGTTGTTCCATCAGAGAAATGAACATTACATTACACAAATACTCGAGTCATAAACAGGTTAAGAATTTTCTGCCTATTATTTCTCAGTGCATTATCTAATTATATCTACAGAGTTAACCAAGTGCTTTCGGCGCGACTCCACCTAATTTTTTAAAACATCGGAATATTACAATTAACCTTTTACCACTCGGATTATTTAGGCTACACTTTTTTCAAACCGGTAAAACGTTAAATGTGTTATCATTCATCTCAGACCAGTCGTTCTTAACCTGGGGTAGACTACGCGTACCACAAATGTTACGCCGAAGCTTTACAGGTGGCATTGAAGTATTTAAGTTAAATCAAGAATTGCAACTCAACCGACCCTAATGATCAGCCTTGTTTAGGGACAAAATGTGGACATTCTTTTGGAATTGTGAACCAGATATTTCCTAAGTTTCATGAAAAGAAAAGGTCTATTTTCTGGTCTATTCATTCAAACAGAGTATACGTGGCATGTGTTTCGCGATCAGTATAAGGTTAAGAAACACTGTCTGTCTTAGTGATAAAAAACATGGTTAAACTTAACAAAGAAATTTTAAAGGCAACCATCGTATTCTGAATTCGGCTAAATTTCGCTTTCTAGAATGTTTTGAATTTGAAAACTTCAAACGCTTGTGTCACAGCTTATAGTGTTGAACGCTTGTACTTACATGCACATGTCGTGGTCATGGTAAGGATATCCCAGGGCAAGAATCTCCACGCAACTTTGAACACGATGAAGGGATTCGCGCAAAGTGCAGTTGGGAAGAATTCTAACATCTGCAATTCATGGTTTAAAATTTTGATACAAAAACCCTTGGTGTGTGACTATGCATAGCTAAAAGCACTATATTATTAGTACAGCAATGGCAGAAAACTGGTTAGGATTGTTTGCCTGAACTATGCTGTAAAATATATACGCATACATCTGGAATTTACTTGTTTACGAATTCCCTACTTTAAATTCAATTGAACTTACCATCCTCGGGTTCCGGGGGACAGTTTGGTGGCTCAACAAACTCGTTGCAGGCAGTCGTGTTGCACACGCGAGTAGAGCAATTGGCGAATGTCATTCCCGTAAAGTTTGCCGCCGATTCGCAAAGATCGTTGTTTTCAACGTAATCCTGGTCTAAGCAAGCCCCGGCCTGTGTTTCTGAAAAAAATGACAAAAGTCGCTTGTTTACTGTGAGGTTTTGACATAAACACTTTTAAATTCCGCAAGGTTTACCACCACTATTGGCGAGTAGTCCAAAAAACTTGTAAAAAAAAGTTTCATATTGTTACGGCCAAATACTCGCTTTTAGCAACTCACAAAAAAGTTGGTAAGCAGCCACAAGTCGTTTGTTTGCGAGTGTTTGCTAGCTCTTGTCAAATGGCTAGGTGCTTGTTTCTGCTACATTCTTCAAGTAGTTTCATTATAAAGGAGTCTTTACCCCAAGAGCATCGTTGCCAGTTTAATTAAAAGCACTAAATATATTCAAACATATACTTACTGTAGGCGTTGTTACTATCTGAAGTAAAGACGTAATCCTGTTTTTTATTTAAGATATAGTAGTATACACAGACACCGTCACACTGGACCGCAGTTCGATTGTAGTGGACCACCTGTCCAGCCCCGTCCTCAACAACATCTCCAACATAACAATACAGCACATCAGTACCTAAACCACAAGAAAGTGGTCGGTTTAGTCTCTCTACCAGTACTTCGTACGCCCTTGAAGGTTGCCATGCAGGTGCGCCCAGGCAGACAAAAATGTGTTACAGTGAAATTATTCCTAAAGTAAATGCCCGCAGCAGGAGGAGAGATAGTAGACGTAGCTGCGAACCGACTCAAAACATGCTCGCGCTGCCCACATGCTTCAACACTGGGGCGAAACAACTAATTCGTAATGCCCACACTGTGAACTACATAAGCAAGACACAGATCATCTTGTCCTAACATGCCCACACATTTTTGCACAAAACTGGTTAGAATTATTTGCCTGAACTATACTGGAAAATATATACCCTTACATCTGGAATTTACTTGTTTACGAATTTTTAATTCCCTGCTTCAAATTCAGTTGGACTTACCGTCCTCGGTTTCGGGGGGAATGTTTGGTGGCTCAGCAAACTCGTTGCACAGAGACGTGTTGCAGGGGAAAGGAACACAAGTGTGGAAATCCGCGCAAAGGCGCTTCGCGGGCCACAGCAATGTAGAATAGAACGTGGAACTTTTATTAAGGTTTCAATGATAATGACAATTGTTTTTGTCGAAACGTTTGCTTAATTAAATGTCTACGTTTTATTCCACATCGCTGGCAATTTTATTTTTGGTAAAACAATTAAGTTGCTTTCTTCTAAAAAAGTCAATGTAGCATACCCATATTGGACAGACACAAGTGGAAAATAATCATTGATTAAAATACCTACAAAATATATTTTTAATTGCAGTCAATGCTAAAATACGTTTTAGGTTTCAAGAGAACAATTTTTTACCAAAACCAGTTTCAGTTGCTTAACTTACTGTTATCTTGGGCGTATGCGCCAACCGTCATCAAAACCAAGCACAAAGTCAACGCACGAATCATGTTGATTTCGAATTCACACTTTGTTCTTTTTGTCACTAATTTCAAATCCTATTTGCTGTTGCAAAAAAGAAATATTTCGTTAAATCACAAGCACCTGAACGCACAGCAAGCTTTCTTTCACTGGGCGTTACCCCCGTGCATCCTTTTACCTGCCATTTGCTTTTTTCCTTTGTGTATTGTGCAGCTTCACCAAGGCTGCTGTCGCCCAACGTTTTTCTGCGAACCCTGAAACAATGATGCAACAAATACTGCGAGAAAAAAATACAAGAACCGGCGTTTTTTGAGGTGTTGTGGTGAGAAACGTTTTTGCGTTTTTTTTTCACCGCAGGATGATTCTTGTCAAATACACTAGAAATGTCTGCAGACAGTGCACACTGTTTCTCCATATTAGGTCTCATCAGTGCAACTGGTAACAGTTTATTACAGATTTGTATTGATATTGTGACAACGAACCGACATCACTACAATTTCCATAAAGTTGCTTAGCCATTGTAAACCAGTTTCTCCATGGTTTAAATCTGGTTGTGGCATATAACAGAATAGGTGAGGCATGGCTGTTTAGCCTGTTACTCTCAATAAACTGGAGTGCTGTTGGATGGCTTCTCTAGCCAATACGTCCTATCTCCTCTTGTCACCAGCTGCACTGATGTGACCATATAGGTCAAAACGCGATTTCATGCACCCTTATGATTCATTGGAAAATTAACTGCCGATTTTTTTTCTGCTTCCAGCTACCAAAATCCTCTTTATCTGAAATAAAACAAGGAGGTATAAAGTGGCATTTTTAGGAAAACGAAATGCATAAATGCATTTGATCTGTTGATTGTGATGCAATAAATGACTAATGCGAGTACATGAGATTTTTCAAAATTCCACACGATTTTACTTTCTCACGAAATCACTATTCAAACTAAAAGAGATTGTAGCATACCTTTAAGGTCCCGACCAAATCGCTTCACAAAATTATTTCGATTAAAGAATAATTTGTTTTGTTAATGTTGGGCATAAAACATCATTAAAAAAATTACAGAGGGGGAAATTCGAACTTGGTGATGTACTTTAGTGGGAAACCACACCAAAAAGGTTAAGAACCACTGCTGTAGTCTGTTATGACATTACACTTACATGTATGAATGGTTCACATTTCAGAAATACATATCATATACCGTCACTGCAACACTGTACCTTAAATTGCGTATTGCGACTGTTACACATTTAGTTTATTGGGTGAAATGTATGTTGTAGCCCACCTTGTTGAAAAACGCGTCTCGGGTCCTGTCTGATGTATTGTTTCCTCGCGAACTGGTAACAGATATGTCACGGACCGGTGCCCAGCGTTCGCCCAATACTGATCTAAAGGCCTAAGTGTATGGTTTGATGATCACCTTCAGGTTGGGCCTTTGCCGTGTTCACTCCTAACTGGTTTGTGCGCCTAACTATGGTTCAACTTAAAACATATGACCTTCAGCATTCAGGGATGCGTAACTTTATTATGTTTGTTCAAGTTTAAACCTCTTCAAAATCGCAGATTTTTTCTGGTCCAGTGTAGTTTATTCTCCAGTCCTACTTATTTGTTTCGCAATCTGTTCCAGTTCTTGACATAATAGCCTTATTTCTACTTCTTGTCACACAGAAGCTGGACAGACTTTACCTAGATTAGACGTTGATTTGCTAAATTACTTTAACGTAAATCTGTATTTAGTCTTCTGTTATATGAAATCATTGCCAGCCTTTATCTCACTGAGCCTGTTGTACAATGAAACTTGCACACGAGACACAATTTAAATGGATTGTTTTTCATCTATTGCATACATGTGCACACACACAACACAGACATCATTATTGTCACGAGACAACTAAATCCATGGTTCTTATTTACACATGCAGAGAAATGCACGGGCCGAACATCACATAAACATTTATTGTTATTATTTTTTGCTTGTTCCAAATGTTTGAAGAATACAGTTAGGACACACACAAAACTGACAAGAAATCAAAACTACGTTGTTACGTTTGTACATATTTCAACTCAATACAGTTTATAAGCATTTAAGGATACGGACTTTATTTAAGCACTGCAGATACTGTTGATTAGATTAAAAACTCATGTACTATATATTGACTTTTGCTTCTGTTTCTTTGTTGAATTTAGTTGCAGCTCCCGCCGTCGCCATACTTGTAACTCACGTACTTATATGCTGTGAGGAAATTGCGCCATATTTGTTGATCGTAACGGTATTGGCTAAGGATAGCCTGAGGATCTGGAATAGTAAAAAAAATGATTTGTTGTGGTGTATGAATTTCGATGGTGTCACAAAGAATTCCTTAAACCGGGGTAAAATTATCCTAATCAGTATATTTCACAAACTTTGTCTTTAAGAGCAAATCTGTTTGGGTATGTTGGTTTATTGCGTATTTGGGGATAAATTAATATTCGAACATTTGGTAGCGGTTGTTCCTTCTCAACCAAAAAGTCATGATTTCTTTGACTACAGGCGTTTAAGCTTCATTTTATTGCGTACCTTGCCAATAACAAGTAACTTGTAACGGAAATGTCGGGGCTATCGCGAAATATAGTAAAAAATCCGGATTAGGCGAAGATCCTGATTAACCAATGTCGATTAGATCAACCCTTGTTACATTTAAAATCATTTGTACCTCAAGTTTTGTCCGAATTATGCGAAGATCCGGTTTAACCAAGGTTTACCAAAACTTAATAACTTAGTAAAAATCTTGCATGTTTTAAGTAATCATATTTCGACGTGTTTTGGTGGTAAAAACGTGAGCACATATATTTTTGTCTTATAAGCACTTCTCTTGTCAAATACTTACTGGAGTATTCGTGGTTGTAGCAGAAACAGAACTCGCAGCCGGACACATCGGTGTAACATGTTCTGTAGTATGGATCTCCCTTGCACATGTCGTAAGGGAAGTAGTTGTTGCAGGTTGGAGTCTCAAATGGGACCTCGATGGAGTTTTCGGCTGCCCATTGGTAGTATGCAGGGAAGAAACCTTCCACTATCCCGGTTCTCCACTTTACGTAGTCACAGAACCAGGCCTTGCGTTGGTCGCATTTACTTTGCGAGTAGTAGAGATAATCGCAATTGATTTCGGGAACTGAAAAAAATAATAGTATTAACTCCCATTTGTCGATTGTTGATGCCTTCGCTGTTTAAACCATGTTTTCATTTCAAAACGAATTTGACTTTTTGCATCGGTTTAGAGTTTCACGTTTGTTATGTGATAACATGACATAATGTGTGTTGTCTTTTTGTTACTTGTTTGCTAGGGGAGTATATCCGTAGAGGTTTGTGTCATATATGGATTTGAGATGGCACAAACTTCAAGTGTTTTGTTAACAATAGTGCAAACCCGAGGTTTCAAGTTTTTGTTCTGTATCACTTACTTGATGTGGGAGTTGGAGGTGGTGGAGGGGTAGCGATAAGACTGCAGTTGGGAAGTACAATGCTTGAGAACACATCCTGCACAATTACAATGCCTTTGCGGATCACTGGACGCAGTGGTTCCAAAGGTCCAACAAGGAGACCGTCGATCGCAGTTGCCAAGTTGTCCAGTTGACATCTTTCCGTGAGCATTCGTGTAATACGGGCTTTGATGTTCGTCATAGCCCTTTGTTAAGGTAACACAGCATAAAAGATAAGAAAATTAAGTGAACATGTTAAAATATTATAAATTTAAAGTTTATACCGAGTTAATGACTGTAGTTAGTATTGTAGAAGTAATGATTTACACATTGGTAGCAACTACTCTTACACGAAACTACTACTCGCATCACGGTAAGTGTTGAGACCAAGGTGCTTCTAGTTGTCTAATGTTTCGTTTTAATTGTGACGTGTGGCTTTTTGAGTAACCAAGCCTTGTGTCTTAATGGCATGCTGTGATATAACCATATATCGTAACAGTGGGAACGATAACAGGTTAGTGTATATAAAATTTATAAACTGGTCCTTAAAAAAAGGTTATGATTGAACTGTTAACTACATAAAAGTTGAGTAGCTTCTAAGTTATTGCTTCGGACAGAAAGTGTTAAACCAAACAATATAACCACTCCAACACTTACACGCAAACTTCTTGTTGGGTTGTGGATCCATAGAAATGGTTGATAAAGTCGAGTCCTGCCCCAAGAAGATCTCGGAAGATTTCGTCGTCGCAGATTGGGTTGGGAATGTTTGGGATCATGAGGCTGTCCAGTGTTGGCAGTACAGGGATCACCCCGGGTGTCGGGCAAACGTATTGCATGATCACGCCACGGGTCACAAATTCGTCAACTCCAAAACTTTGCAGCAATTCCATTAGGTTATCCAGTGATGAAACGTGCTCGATAAGGGGCATAGCTCCCTGCAAAAAAAAAACACTTAAAACCAGCTCTTGATCTGTCAAAACTATTGATTCATTGCCTTCTTTCATAGAAGCTATCTATCAACGCGTTTGATCGGTTGTTAAAAGCTTTACATTTGTGGTAAAGTGGTATATATTGAAGTTTAATTTCTGATGAATAGATTCAAATCACTTTTTCCGTTTTTCACGCAAACCACTTAACTTAAAACGTACAAGCTTTCATTTGATTTTCAAAGAATTGTTTTAAATTAAGGTCTAACTTGGTTTTAAAATTTATGAGTTCAGAGCGCATATTTTGGTTGATCAATCGCTCTTTTGAGTTTGTGGAAATTTACTTACGTTTAACGCTCTTCGGACTTCTGGCAAAAAGTCCAACACGGTAAAACAAGGACTGTTCAGACATTTCATTGCAGAACTCGCAAGGCATTGGATCGTCGCATCCACGTTGTTTCTGTTCAAACATCAGTAAGTTTGAAACAAAAATAAGCAGGTAAATGGCGGCCGTTGGTTGAAAAACTTCAAACGCTCGTGTCACAGCCTTAGTGTTGAACCCTTGTACTTACATGCACATGTCGTGGTCATGGTAAGGATATCCCAGGGCAAGAATCTCCACGCAACTTTGCACACGATGAATAGATTCGCGCAAAGTGCAGTTGGGAAGAATTCTAACATCTGCAATTCAGGGTTTAAAATTTTAATAAACAAAAACACTTGGTGAATGATTGTGCAAAAAAAGTAAACTTTAATTTTGTGACAAATATAAAACTTTGTTTGCACTTCGTTAGTTTGGACAGCAATGGCACAAAACTCAGGGTTATAAGTCGTGCCTGACTTTACACTCTGCTTCAGTATTTTTTTAGCCCGTTGCTGAACCTGACCTAATGCCAAACAGCCCTAAATCGCCTTGTTGCTGACCAATTGTCTATTCTTCTCCATTGTGTTTGTTGTCTTGGCCTTTCCTGAGGCTTCGATGTATTGGCCTATCAACGAAACATTCGGGCCTAAACGGGCTTCTCAAAAACGATTCGGGCCGGGTTTCGGGCTTGTTTTTCAGGTTCGGGCTCCAATTTCATGCCCGTTTACAACTCTGACACAACTTGTTAGGGTTATTTGCCTGAACTATACTAAAAAATATATACCCATACATCCGGAATTTACTTGTTAACGAGTTATTAATTCTACTTTAAATTCAAATGAACTTACCGTTCTCGGGTTCAGGGGGACAGTTTGGTGGCTCAACAAACTCGTTGCATGAAGACGTGTTGCAGGGGTATGCAAAACATTCGTCGAAAGCCAATCCAGTAAAGTTTTCGGCCGATGCGCAAAGGTTGATGGTGTAAGCGTATTCTTCGTGTATGCAAGCCCCAGACTGTGTCGCTGAAAAAAAATGATTAAAAATCCGGTTGTTTTCTGTGAAAACTTGACATAAACGTAGTTATAAAAGTTTCTCCAAAGTTTAAAACCACATCTGGCAAATTTGCGAGCTTCTTAGGCCTACGATGTCACGGGCAAATAACCTACCCACCAGTCTTATTTTACCCATAACTACTAATTCACTTACTGAATGTTTTGTTGTAATCTACAGTTGTGATATGGTATATGACACAGACATCGTATGGTGCACACTCGGTGGAAGTTCGATTGTTGAAGACCACCTGTCCATCTTCGCCCTGAACGATACTTCCAACATAGCACCACAAGCGCTCAGTACCTAAACAGGAAAAACAAACGTTTGTAATCTTGGTTATTGCTTCACTTTCGCGAGCTATAATATAAACCAGAAGTCACAAAGGTACTTGGTCTTACTAGATATCTTGAAAAATTTAAAGCTTGAGTTAAACGTTAGAAGATAATTGAATGTAAAAGTATTTCTGCAACAACATGCAGGATTTAGTTGATCTAGTTTGAAAGGACGCATAAAATGAGACAAACAAAATTTTGTTATTTTGCGCGAAGAATCTTCTTTCTATTGTTAATTGTGATGGAATTTGCCAGTAGAAATGATTTAATTTTGAAAACAGTTTTGCTATTTAACAGTAGCACGATCTGACTCTAAAAATGTTGCACTTTTGTTGGTCCAGCAAAGGCGCTTTGCAGGCCACAGTTTGGAATGGCGCTGCGTTATAGCTCGTAACCTATGTGGTCCTCGCATGTTTTTTTGAATGTTATCCGACCCGCCGTAAAAAGTTTGGTGTCCCCTGATCTATATTAAACATCCTCTAAATTAGGTACCGAAGACGCGGACTTGAAAAGTAGTTTTACGAAAAACTAAAATTGACAACAATGTAAAATAAAACGTAAAATTTTTATTTCACTGATTATTTTTTCACTGATGATGACAATTGTTTTGGTCGAAAAGTTTGCTTCACAAAATGTCTACGTTTTGTCTACTGGCAATTTTGTTTTTCGTAAAACGTTTGAGTTGCTTTCTTCTAAATAAGTCACTGTACCCATATTAAACAAACACAAGAGGGAAAGAAGCAATAATAAAGATACTTAAAAAAAATAGCTTCTGGCAATGCTAAAAGATGTTTTCAGGTTTCAGGGCAACAATTTTTACCAACACCGATTTCAGTTGCTTAACTTACTATTATGCTGGGCGTATGCGCCAACTGCCATCAAAACCAAGCACAATGCCAACGCACGAATCATGTTGATTTCAAATTCACACTTTGTTCAATTTCAAATCCTATTTGCTGTTGCAAAAACAGAAATCTTATGTTAAATCACAATCACCCAAACGCACAACAACCTTTCTGACACTGGGCGTTACCTCTGTACACTCATATATCCAGAGTTTTCCTTTTTTCGGTGGCTTTGTCCAGCTTTAACGAAGAAGTTGTAGTTCTTTTTTTCCCCAGCTCTAAACACTGGTCAAACACACCCAGCAAGGAGCAAAGAAAGATAGAAACATTTTTCAGGTATGTTAAGATGTTGTGTTGAGAAACGAACCCCTTTTTCGGTCGTGCGTGAATCGGCTTCACGTGATTCTTTGTCCAGCTTCGTATCTCTTTTCTTCAGGATGGGTTTCACGTCAACAAGGCCCAAAGCGCGGACACTTCTCGTCTCGGCTACTTACCACTGTACGTGTCATGGGATGGCTGTACTGGCTCCGTATCAACTTACAGTGTTAACTTCATATGTAAGCGGCAAAAAAACAAATGATCTACACGATTGCACTCAATCAATACAGATACCCCAACTAACTTGATATCGTTTAGTCGAATGTCTATGATAGATTTTGCCCTATGTAAACAAGTAAATTATTGGTATATAATGTTATATTAGTCGTGTAACAAGTGATACCGCTGTACAATGTGTGTTATTTTGGGGTAGATATTTTGATTACAGTTCATACATGCCGAACATTTAGTTTGATTTTAAGAAAATTCAACGGCTTCACTGAAATAAAATTCAACCCAATCAGTTAACAAAATGACACCGGTGTATCAGATGTTCCATACATGCCAAACATTTATATTGATATTAGGTGAAATTAAACTTGTATACTAAAGTAAAAGTAACTGAACCCAATGTGGGTGTTTACAGGTCGTGTAGCCGTTAACTTTCCCAACTCCTACCCATCGCTTACAGCCAAACTCTTTCAGAAGATGCCGATTCTTTTATTTTCTTTACTACATAATTGATTGTTTGGTCTGTGTAGCATTCACATACAATACAGCATTCACACTTTGTACACACACTTGTAGCAACTTTATCAGAGGTTCTAGTTACTAACATATCTTTTAATGTATCTTAAACGGTTTCTAGAAAGCTGACATGTGCAACATACTTGCCAGGCGACGGTGCTTGTGATTCGCCTTTCGACAGGTTCACCACTGAGCCTGTGTAGCTCAGTTGGCAGAGCGCGAGTCACGGAAAAGCTCCTGTCGTTGGTTTATAACCCAGGCTTAGATTTTTCTAGCCTACGACTTGCCATTTGGAAATGCTTGGGAGACTGGCTGTTTCGATATTGTGCCTTTAATGGGCCAGGCGTGCTTTGGTGCGGTTTAACTGATCGGTGAATTTCTAATTTATTACTCTCTTGCGCTGCGCAGTGTCCAACTTCCAAAAACTTTTCTGCCGCCTGATTTAAAAATCGGTAGGAGTCAATAACTTAGCTAATACATCAGGCGATATGATAAATTACATTGTTGATTTATTGAAGTTTGGATACAAAACAAGCTGAGAAGCCGGCATATTTACTTGCCATGTGCAAGATTATTAAAAGTTACAGTTCATTAGTCCAGTTGTAAGAGAAATTACAGTGTTGTTTTAATTATGTTGTTTCTTGTCTCTAACACATGTCGTTGTTGAAAACCGCTTTGTACTTCTGCATAATTCCATACCACAACTTGTAATCCTTTCGCCACATCTTGGCAACGTTGCCCATATCTGAAGAAAACATTGAATAGTTAATATTAATTCTAGTTAACTAACCTGTTAAATGAACATGAATTCATAACTAGGATCAACCCTAAAGCGTCTATGCAGACCAGCTATCACGGCCTTTAATGGGCCTAGCGTATTGTGAGTTAACTAACCACTAATTGTTATTTACATCTTTCTGCATTTTGTCTTGTGAATTACTTTTCTGCCCCAATATATAACGCTTTGTATCATATACCGCGCTTTAACAATGCGAAGAAAAACTGTACTTGGGCTGATTTAATACCGAAAATGATTGGGACTAAAATTGACTTTTCTTTGAAGGCAAATATTGATTTAACAAATTTGAACAAATACTCATAGTCAGGTGATGGAAGCCAAATTGAATAGGAGCGTAATATTGTATTTCTATATAATTTGTTTAGGTCTGCAAAACAAATCATTAGTGCCATATTGCGACGGTGCTTCGTGTTGTTAAGAGTTCTCAAATTTTATATTCTACAGCAAACGAATATACCCTATAAAAGCGCTGCAAAAGTCCATTTAACCTACTGTCGACCTTGTATTTAAAAAACACTTTTGCGAGATATTTTGACTTGTGAAATTAATGTAAAAAGACTTTTGATCTATTAAATATATTGAGACAGTGCTTTGTGGTGTTAACACAAAATATTGAGTAGAGTCATTACATTTAATGTTCTACAGTAAACAAGCGCCCGTGTATACAAGTTTATGCCGCCGAAAACATGTACTTTCCAGATATGTGGCTTCTAAAACCAAGTTTTTGATTTACAAATATATATAATTTGTTATTAAGTAGATATATTTGTCCTGCCGGATTGCTTTGTAGCCTTTAATGAGTTGACACACTATGGAGGTCATTAGAGAAATAAGAACATATGGGGATGCTGCAATGGTGATTTGTTGCATATATTTTCTAGCATTCATACCTGTGTACTCGTGGTCCTGGCAGTAGCAGAGCGGACAACCACCAGCGGCGCTCACACATCGCATTTGTTGGCTATCCACGCACAAATGATCGCTCCAGCCCAAATAACATTCCTGAGTCTCCATATCTTCTGGCATGTCAATCATCATGTTGTTCTTTCTGTAATAAAATGTGAGTTTATAACTGGAGAATCGAATATTTTTTATCCTGTTTTTTTTTGCAGCCTATGTTACTTTTTACCGCTGCTTTACCTATTAGTTGCCTACAAATGTATTGCCTTATTTGACTTTAAAGTCAGGTTTTTTAAGGCCAAGCAATGATCGGGGGACTAAATAATGTTGTGATTATTATTTTTCCTACAGATAGATAATGTTAAAGAAGTTTAGACTGTTGCCCCATCTTTGACATTTGAAATTCGTAACCCAATCCCCTAAAATCCCCTAACAAAAGCAGGCAAGTATTTACTTGGATTTAGATCTTGTTGTAGTAACACAAGCTTTTTTATTAATTTAGTCCAGTTTTGCAAAAGCAGGTAACCTATAATCTGCTTTCTACATGTTTTACACTCTTTTGCTCATTGTGTATTGATAACAAACACACTTACTTCCATTCCATAATCTTCTCCATCCAGTCGTTGAGGAAAGAAACCTTCCAGTGAACGTAATCGCACATCCATCCCTTGCGCATATCACAGGCGCGTCCTGATTCGTGGAAATGGTCACATGGCATCGACATCTCCATTCCTGATTGGACGATTACAAAGCACATGGTTAAGTATATTATATTTTTTACGTAGTGTTCTTTTAAAGGGTAAGCTGAAACCTAATATCTTTTTAGGCGAAAGTTACTCAACGGATTATGTATGTGCAATATTTCCTAACGAACAAGCATAGCAAATTTGAATCATACTTTTTTGTTTCGCAATCTGTTCCAGTTCTTGACATAATAGCCTTATTTCTACTTCTTGTCGCACAAAAGCTGGACAGGCTTTACCTAGATTAGACGTTTGATTTGCTAAACGTAAATCTGTATTTAGTCTTCTGTTATATGAAATCATTGCCAGCCTTTATCTCACTGAGCCTGTTGTACAATGAAACTTGCACACGAGACACAATTTAAATGGATTGTTTTTCATCTATTGCATACATGTGCACACACACAACACAGACATCATTATTGTCACGAGACAACTAAATCCATGGTTCTTATTTACACATGCAGAGAAATGCACGGGCCGAACATCACATAAACATTTATTGTTATTATTTTTTGCTTGTTCCAAATGTTTGAAGAATACAGTTAGGACACACACAAAACTGACAAGAAATCAAAACTACGTTGTTACGTTTGTACATATTTCAACTCAATACAGTTTATAAGCATTTAAGGATACAGACTTTATTTAAGCACTGCAGATATTGTTGATTATATTAAAAACTCCTGTACTATATATTGACATTTGCTTCTGTTTCTTTGTTAAATTTAGTTGCAGCTCCCGCCGTCGCCATACTTGTAGCTCACGTACTTATAAGCTGTGAGGAAATTGCGCCATGTTTGTTGATCGTAACGATATTGGCTAAGGATAGCCTGAGGATCTAAAAAAGTAAAAACAAACAACAGTTATTGTGATGAAGGTTATGCATGTTTTTCAACATTTTTCTGTGGTAAGTTGACGGTTATATGAAGCACAGATACCTTTGTCTTATGTTAGGTAAAGATAAGTACTTCCACTTAGGCCAATACTTACTGGAGTATTCGTGGTTGTAGCAGAAACAGAACTCGCAGCCGGACACATCGGTGTAACATGTTCTGTAGTATGGATCTCCCTTGCACATGTCGTAAGGGAAAAAGTTGTTGCAGGTTGGAATTTCAAATGGGACTTCGATGGAGTTTTCGGCTGCCCATTGGTAGTATGCAGGGAAGAAACCTTCCACTATCCCGGTTCTCCACTTTACGTAGTCACAGAACCAGGCCTTGCGTTGGTCGCATTTACTTTGCGAGTAGTAGAGATAGTCGCAGTTGATTTCGGGAACTGAAAAAATATTAGTAATAAAGACGGTTACCGGTTGTTAATATATTAACCTTTGCAGTTTAAACCACGTTTTGATTTCAAACTAGATTTGACTTTTTGGTGTCTGTTTGGTGTTACACGTTTGTTGTGTGATAACATGGCCTAATGTGTGTTATCTATTTGTTGCTTGTTTGCTACGGGAATATATCCATAGCGGTTTGTGTCATATATGGATTTAAGATGGCACAAACTGGTCATATCGAGTGTTTTGTTAACAAAAAAGCGAAGTTATTGTTCTGTATCACTTACTTGATGTTGGACTTGGGGACGGTGGGGGTGTTGTTATTAGACTGCAGTTGGGAAGTGTAAAGTTTGAGAAGACATCCTGAAGAATGACGAAGCCTTTGCGGATCACTGGACGCAAACGTTCTAAAGGCCCAACAAGGAGGCCATCGAAGGCAGATGTAAAGTTGGTAAAGTTGCATCTTCCAGTAAGCATTCTTCCAATACGACCCGTGAACCCCGTGATGGCCCTTTATCAAATAGCACAGTGTTAAAATATTTTTAAAGAAATTTATACGCATAGGACTTTATGCGTATTAATAATAGCTTTCAAAATAAAGTCAGATGACTTAATGTAGCCTAGTTAAAACGAAAACTTGAGGCAGAAAAAAGTGAGATGCTCGGACTGTTAATGTTATAAAGTTTTTCTCAATCGTAAAGGGCTTTCAGTTTATGGCTTTAGACAGAAAGCGTTGAACCAAATAATAAAACACATACACGCAAACTTCTTGTTGGGTTGTGGATCCATAGAAATTGTTGATAAAGTCGAGTCCTGCCCCAACAAGATCTCGGAAGATAGCCTCGTCGCAGACTGGGTTGGACATATCTGGGATCATGAGGCTGTCCAGTGTTGGCAGTACAGGGATCACGCCGGGTGTCGGGCACACGTATTGCATGATTACGCTCTGGGTCACAAATTCGTCAACTCCTAAATTTTGCAGCAATTCCATTAGGTTATCCAGTGATGAGACGTGCTCGATAAATGGCATAGCTCCCTGCAAAAAAACAACACTTAAAACCAGCTCTTGATGTGTCAAAACTATTGATTCATTGCCTTCTTTCATAGAAGCTATCTATCAACGCGTTTGATCGGTTGTTAAAAGCTTTACGTTTGTGGTAAAGTGGTATATATTGAAGTTTAATTTCTGATGAATAGATTCAAATCACTTTTTCCGTTTTTCACGCAAACCACTTAACTTAAAACGTACAAGCTTTCATTTGATTTTCAAAGAATTGTTTTAAATTAAGGTCTAACTTGGTTTTAAAATTTATGAGTTCAGAGCGCATATTTTGGTTGATCAATCGCTCTTTTGAGTTTGTGGAAATTTACTTACGTTTAACGCTCTTCGGACTTCTGGCAAAAA
This sequence comes from Phallusia mammillata, assembly GCF_965637545.1. Lineage (NCBI taxonomy): Eukaryota > Metazoa > Chordata > Ascidiacea > Phlebobranchia > Ascidiidae > Phallusia > Phallusia mammillata. The sequence continues at coordinate 31,578,252 of NC_137253.1, read as the reverse complement.
GTCCAACACGGTAAAACAAGGACTGTTCAGACATTTCATTGCAGAACTCGCAAGGCATTGGATCGTCGCATCCACGTTGTTTCTGTTCAAACATCAGTAAGTTTGAAACAAAAATAAGCAGGTAAATGGCGGCCGTTGGTTGAAAAACTTCAAACGCTCGTGTCACAGCCTTAGTGTTGAACCCTTGTACTTACATGCACATGTCGTGGTCATGGTAAGGATATCCCAGGGCAAGAATCTCCACGCAACTTTGCACACGATGAATAGATTCGCGCAAAGTGCAGTTGGGAAGAATTCTAACATCTGCAATTCAGGGTTTAAAATTTTAATAAACAAAAACACTTGGTGAATGATTGTGCAAAAAAAGTAAACTTTAATTTTGTGACAAATATAAAACTTTGTTTGCACTTCGTTAGTTTGGACAGCAATGGCACAAAACTCAGGGTTATAAGTCGTGCCTGACTTTACACTCTGCTTCAGTATTTTATTTTTAGCCCGTTGCTGAACCTGACCTAATGCCAAACAGCCCTAAATCGCCTTGTTGCTGACCAATTGTCTATTCTTCTCCATTGTGTTTGTTGTCTTGGCCTTTCCTGAGGCTTCGATGTATTGGCCTATCAACGAAACATTCGGGCCTAAACGGGCTTCTCGAAAACGATTCGGGCCGGGTTTCGGGCTTGTACTTTCGGGCCGGGTTTCGGGCTTGTACTTCAGGTTCGGGCTCCAATTTCATGCCCGTTTACAACTCTGACACAACTTGTTAGGGTTATTTGCCTGAACTATACTAAAAAATATATACCCATACATCCGGAATTTACTTGTTAACGAGTTATTAATTCTACTTTAAATTCAAATGAACTTACCGTTCTCGGGTTCAGGGGGACAGTTTGGTGGCTCAGCAAACTCGTTGCATGAAGACGTGTTGCAGGGGTATGCAACACATTCGTCGAAAGCCAATCCAGTAAAGTTTTCGGCCGATGCGCAAAGGTTGATGGTGTAAGCGTATTCTTCGTGTATGCAAGCCCCAGACTGTGTCGCTGAAAAAAAATGATAAAAAATCCGGTTGTTTTCTGTGAAATCTTGAAAAAACTTTTCGATAATTTACTGCAAATTTTAAAACCACATATAGCAAGCTGGCGAGCTGCTTGGGCATGGGCGCTGGAATGTAGGGGGAAGAGTTACCCCTGGACAAATTTCTGTCGGCGTCCATGTACTTAGGTTTTACTTACTAAAGGTTTGGTTATGATCCACAGTTGTAATATAGTATTTAACACAGACATCGTTTGGTGCACACACGGTCGAAGTTCGATTGTTGAAGACCACGTGTCCGTCTTCGTTCAGTACGATACTTCCAACATAACACCACAAGGGCTCAGTACCTAAACAAGATAAACAAGCGTTTGTAATATTGGTTATTGTTCCACTTTCGCGAGCTATAGTCTAAACCAGAAGTCACAATAGTATTTGGTCTTAATAGATATCTTGGAAAATTTGAAGCTTGAGTTAAACGTTAAGAGATAATTAAGTGTAAACGTATTTCTGCAACAACATGCAGGACATAGTTCACCTGATTTTACAGGACGCATAAAATGAGGCAAACAAAGGTAGTTTGAGTTTGTCACATCACAAAGAATACTAAAAGGATCAGAAGTCTTCGTTATTGTGCGCGAATAATCTCCTTATTTGTTAGTTTTGATAAAATAAATGACATTTGCCAGCAGAATTGATTTTGAACACAATTTTACTATCTAACAGCAGTACGATCTGACTTTAAAAACGATTGCACTTTTGCTGGTCGCGCAAAGACGCTTCGTGGGCCACAGGCCCACAGCAATGTAGAATAAAACGTAGACATTTTATTATTTTTTCGCTGATAATGTCAATTGTTTTTGTTAAAACGTTTGCTTAATAAAATGTCTGCGCTCTTTTCTACTTCGCTGGCAGTTTTTTTTGAGCAAGAAATTTTAGGCAACGTTCTTTTAATCAAAACCGATTTTGGTTGTTTTCTGAACTTACTGTTATGTTGTATAAAGTTGCTTAGCCATTGTAAACCAGTTTCTCGGTGGTTTAAATCTGGTTGTGGCATCGAACAGGATAGGTGAGGCCAGGGCTTTTTAGCCTGTTACTCTTAACAAACTGGAGTGCCATTACATGACTACACTAGACAATGTGGCCGATCTCTCGTCACCAGCTGCACTGATGAGACCTTATAGGTCGAAACAGTGTGCACTGTCTGCAGCTTATCATTTATTAACTTGATGCTTTTACACCAGGACTGTGTGTCTTAAACTAGTGCTCTTCAACATTTATGCACAAAACTGGTTAGAATTATTTGCCTGAAGTATACTGGAAAATATATACCCATAAGCTGCAGACAGTGCACACTGTTGACACCTATGTAAGGTCGCATCAGTGCAGCTGGTGACGAGAGATCGGCTGTATTGGCTAGTGTAGCCTGCAAACGGCACTCCAGTTTGTGGTGAGCAACAGGGTACAACCCCATACATCACCCAGTCTGTGCGATGCCACAACTGGGCATACAGCACAAATGAAACTGGCTCACAGTGGCCAAGCAACTGCTTGGGAACCACAGTGAAGTCGGCTCAGTGTCACAATATCAATGTAAAAGCATGGAGCCAATAAATGATAAGCTGCAGACAGTGCACACTGTTTCGACCTATAAGGTCTCATCAGTGCAGCTGGTGACGAGAGATCGGCCACATTGTCTAGTGTAGCCGATCTCTCGTCACCAGCTGCACTGATGAGACCTTATGATGAGAATTTACTTGTTTACGAATTATTGTTAATTCCCTACTTTAAATTCAGTTAAACTTACCGTTCTCAGTTTCGGGGGGAATGGTTGGTGGCTCAGCAAACTTGTTGCACAGAGACGTGTTGCAGAGGGATGCAACACAAGTGTTCAAAATGAAGTCAGACAAACCTTCTTGGGCTACATCGCAAAGCTCTTCGTTGGTGGCGTTAGCGTATGAATCGGGTATGCAATTTCCGTACTGAATTACTGAGAAATGAAAAAATCCGTTTAAAATCTTGACATAAACGTCAAACTTTGAAACCACATCTGACAAACTGGCTAGCTGCTTAGGCCTATAATGTCACGGGCAAGTAGCCTACAAAGGTACTCCCCCCTAGTCCTACTTAAAGCAGTCTTAATGATCCACTTACTGGTTTGGTTATTTTGTACAGTTGTTAAATTGTAGATGATACATATATCGTTTGGTTCACACCCGGTCGTAAATCGATCGTCGATGGCTTCGCCCTGAGTGATAATTCCACTATAACACCTCAAGGGCTGAGTACCTAGACAAGAAAAACAAGCGTTTGTAGGCTTGGTAATTGCTCCACTTTCGCGAGCTAAAATCAAAACCAGAAGTTACCAAACTACGACTCACAAAAGTATTTGGCCTTATTATATACCTTGGAAAATCTAAAGCTTGAGTCAAACGTTGAAGATAATTTATTGTAAAGTATTTGTGCAATAACATGCAGGATTTTAGTTTCATGGGACGCATAACATAGAGCATACAGAGGCAGTTTGTTACATCACAAATAATACTAAAATTATCAAAGCGTTATTGTGCGCGAACAATCTCCTTTCTTATGTTAATTGTGATGGAATAAAGAACATTCGCCAGTAGAAGCGATTTCATTTTGAACGCAATTTACTATTTGACAGTAGCACAATCTGACTCCAAAAAAGATTGCATTCCTGTTGGTCCGCAAAAGCACTTTACTGGCCACAGTTTGGAATGGCGCTGCGATATGGCTTGAAACCTATGTGGCCCTCGCATGTTATTTTTGATGTTATTAGACCCGCCGTAAAACAGGTTTGCTTACCCCTGGTATATACTGAACATCCTTTAAGTTAGGTGAACAAAACACGGACTTGAAGAGTAGTTTTCCTTACACCAAAATTGCCAGCAATGTAGAATAAAACGTAGAATTTATATTTCACTGATTTATTTCGCTTCACAAAATGTCTATGTTTTGTTCCACATCGCTGGCAATTTTATTTTTAGTGAAACGCTGAAGTTGCTTCCTTCTAAATAAATCACTGTACCAATATTGAACAGACACAATTGGGAAAGAAGCACTGATAAAGATACTTTATTTTTTACTAGAATTTTGCGCAACAATTTTTTCCTAATACCGTTTTCAGTTGTTTAACTTACTGTTATCTTGGGCGTATGCGCCAACCGCCATCAAAACCAAGCACAATGCCAATGCGCGAATCATGTTGATTTCAATTTCACACTTTGTTCAATTTCGAATCCTATTTACTGTTGTAAAAACAAAAATCTTTCGTTAAATCACAATCACCCAAACTCACAGCAAGCTTTCTGACACTGGACGTTACCTCGTTCACCCTTGTACCTGCCATTTGCCTTTTTCCCTTGGGTATTGTGCGGCTTCACCAGGGCTGCTGTCGCCCAACGTTTTTCTGCGAACCCTGAAACAATGATGCAAGAAATACTGCGCGAAAAAAAGATACAAGAACTGATGTTTTTTGAGGTGTTGTGTTGAGAAACGTTTTTGCTTTTTGTTCACCGCAGGATGATTCTTGTCAAATACACTGGAAATGTCTGCAGACAGTGCACACTGTTTCTCCATATTAGGTCTCATCAGTGCAACTGGTAACAGTTTATTACAGATTTGTATTGATATTGTGACAACGAACCGACATCACTACAATTTCCATAAAGTTGCTTAGCCATTGTAAACCAATTTCTCGGCGGTTTAAATCCAGGTGTGGTTTCGAACAGAATAGGTGAGGCATAGCTGTTTAGCCTGTTACTCTCAATAAACTGGAGTGCTGTTGGATAGCTTCTCTAGCCAATACAGCCTATCTTCTCTTATCACCAGCTGCACTGATGTGACCATTTCATGCACCCTTATGATTCATTGGAAAATTAACTGCCGATTTTTTTTTGTGCTTCCAGCTACCAAAATCAGCGTCAGTGTACTCAAGATTCGCCGGTCACCACCCCGTTACACATGCTGGTTCCTGTAGTCTGTTATGACATTACACTTACATGTATGAATGGTTCACATTTCAGAAATACATATCATATACCGTCACTGCAACACTGTACCTTAAATTGCGTATTGCGACTGTTACACATTTAGTTTGTTCGGTGATATGGATGTTGTAGCCCACCTTGTTGAAATACATGCTCTGGTCTTGTCCTGATGCATTGTTTACTCGCGAACTGGTAACAGATACGTCACGGACCGGTGCCCAGCGTTCGCCCAATACTGATCTTAAGCACTGAGTTTAGGTTAGATGATCGCTTAAACGTTGGGCCTCGTTTTTACTTCTAGCTGCTTGGTGCGCTTAACTATGGTTTAACTTAACACATATGACCTTCAGCATTCAGGGACTGGTAACTTTATTATGTTTGTTCAAGTTTTAACCTCCTCAAAATCGCGGATTTTTCTGGTCCAGTGTAGTTTATTATCCAGTCCTACTTTTTTGTTTCGCAATTTGTCCCATTTTTTGACATAATTGCCTTATTTCTACTTCTTGTCACACAGAAGCTGGACTTTACCTAGATTAGACGTTGATTTGCTAAATTACTTTTACGTAAATGTGTATTTAGTTTTCTGTTATATAAAATCCTTGCCAGCTTTATCTCACTGAGCCTGTTGTACAATGAAACTTGCTCATGAGACACAATTTGAATGGATTGTTTTTCATCTATTGCATACATGTGCACACATACAACACAGACATCATTATTGTCACGAGACAACTAAATCCATGGTTCTTATTTACACATGCAGAGAAATGCACGGGCCGAACATCACATAAACATTTATTGTTATTATTTTTTGCTTGTTCCAAATGTTTGAAGAATACAGTTAGGACACACACAAAACTGACAAGAAATCAAAACTACGTTGTTACGTTTGTACATATTTCAACTCAATACAGTTTATAAGCATTTAAGGATACGGACTTTATTTAAGCACTGCAGATACTGTTGATTAGATTAAAAACTCTTGTACTATATATTGACATTTGCTTCTGTTTCTTTGTTGAATTTAGTTGCAGCTCCCGCCGTCGCCATACTTGTAGCTCACGTACTTATAAGCTGTGAGGAAATTGCGCCATATTTGTTGATCGTAACGGTATTGGCTAAGGATAGCCTGAGGATCTGGAATAGTAAAAAAAATGATTTGTTGTGGTGTATGAATTTCGATGGTGTCACAAAGAATTCCTTAAACCGGGGTAAAATTATCCTAATCAGTATATTTCACAAACCTTGTCTTTAAAGAGCAAACCTGTTTGGGTATGTTGGTTTATTGCGTATTTGGAGATAAATTAATATTCGAACATTTGGCCGCGGTTGTTCCTTCTCAACCAAAAAGTCATAATTTCTTTGACTACAGGCGTTTAAGCTTCATTTGTTGCGTACCTTACCAATAACAATTGTAACTGAAATGTCGGGGCTATCGCGAAATATAGTAGAAATTCCGGACTAGGCGATCCTGATTAACCAATGTCGATTAGTTCAACCCTTATTACATTTAAAATCATTTGTACCTCAAGTTTTGTCCGAATTATGCGAAGATCCGGTTTAACCAAGGTTTACCAAAACTTAATAACTTAGTAAAAAATCTTGCATCTTTAAAGTAATCATATTTCGACGTTTTAGGTGGTAAAAGCACATATATCTTTGTCAGATAAGCACTTCTCTTGTCAACTACTTACTGGAGTATTCGTGGTTGTAGCAGAAACAGAACTCGCAGCCGGACACATCGGTGTAACATGTTCTGTAGTATGGATCTCCCTTGCACATGTCGTATGGGAAATAGTTGTTGCAGGTTGGAATCTCAAATGGGACCTCGATGGAGTTTTCGGCTGCCCATTGGTAGTATGCAGGGAAGAAACCTTCCACTATCCCGGTTCTCCACTTTACGTAGTCACAGAACCAGGCCTTGCGTTGGTCGCATTTACTTTGCGAGTAGTAGAGATAATCGCAATTGATTTCGGGAACTGAAAAAAAATCGGGTGTTTTGTTAACAATAGTGCAAACCCGAGGTTTCAATTTTTTGTTCTGCATCACTTACTTGATGTTGGAGTTGGAGGTGGTGGAGGAGTCGTGATAAGGGTGCAGTTGGGAAGCACAATGCTTGAGAACACATCCTGCACAATGGCGATGCCTTTGCGGATCACTGGACGCAGTGGTTCCAAAGGTCCATCAAGAAGACCGTCGATCGCAGTTGCCAAGTTGTCCAGTTGACATCTTTCCGTCAGCATTCTCGTAATACGGGCTTTGATGTTCGTCATGGCCCTTTGTGAAGGTAACACAGCATAAAAGATAAGAAAATTATGCGAACATGTTCAAGTATTGTAAATTTGTTGATGCTGAGGTAATGGCTGTATTCAGTAATGTAGAACTGTAGAGGTAATGACCTACGTATTGGTAGCAAGTTCTTCTACTACGATACCTATACTTGCATTACGGTAAGTGTTAAAACCACAGTCCCTATTACTTGTCTAATGTTTCGTCTTAATTGTGACGTGTGGCTTTTTGAGTAACCAAGCCTTGTGTCTTAATGGCATGCTATCTATAACCATATATCGTAACAGTGGGAACGATAACAGGGTAGTGGATATAAACTTGATAAACTGGTCCTTAAAAAAGGGTTATGATTGAACTGTTAACTATATAAAAGTTGAGTAGCTTCTAAGTTATTGCTTCGGACAGAAAGTGTTAAACCAAACAATATAACCACTCCAACACTTACACGCAAACTTCTTGTTGGGTTGTGGATCCATAGAAATGGTTGATAAAGTCGAGTCCTGCCCCAAGAAGATCTCGGAAGATTTCGTCGTCGCAGATTGGGTTGGGAATGTTTGGAATCATAAGATCGTCAAGTTTAGGTAGTACAGGGATAACCCCGGGTGTCGGACACACGTATTGCATGATTACGCTCTGGGTCACAAATTCATCAACTCCAAAACTTTGCAACAATCCCATTAGGTTATCCAGTGATGAAACGTGCTCGATAAAGGGCATAGCTTCCTGCAAACAAAAATACACTAAAAACCAGCTCTAGATTCGTTCTTAGAACATAGCCTATCTATTAACGCGTTTGATCGGTTGTTAAAAGCACTACATTTGTGGTAAAGTGGTATATATTGAAGTTTAATTTCCGATGAAAAGATTTAAATCACTTTGTTCCGTATCTTTCACGCAAACCACTTAAAACCTGCAAGCTTTCATTTGATTTACAAAGAACTTGGTTTGAAATTGATAAGTGCAGAGCTATAGTTTGGTTGTTCAGTCGCTTTTTGGGTTTGTTTGTTAAATTTACTTACGTTTAACGCTCTTCGGACTTCAGGCAAAAAGTCCAACACCGTGAAACAAGGACTGTTCAGACATTTCATTGCTGAACTTGCAAGACATTGGATCGTCGCATCCACGTTGTTTCTGTATAAGGTTGAGAAACACTGTCTTAGACTAACAAAACATGCTAAAAATAATTTGAAAAGGCAACCATCGTCTTCTGAATTCGGCTAAATTTCGGTTTCGCTTTCTACACTGTTTTGAATTTCAAAACTTGTACTTACATGCACATGTCGTGGTCATGGTAAGGATATCCCAGAGCAAGAATCTCCACGCAACTTTGAACACGATGAAGGGATTCGCGCAATGTGCAGTTGGGTAGAATTCTAACATCTGCAATTCAAGGTTGTTTAATTTAGATTAAAAAACTCTTGGTGTATGATTGAGCCCAAAAAAACAGCTTAATTTTATGACAAAAATAAAATGAAACGGGACAACCATGGTACACAACTAAGAGGTCCCGATTCGGGCCTGACTTTAAACTCTGTGTTAGTATTTTTTTAGCTATTTGTTAAACCTGATCTTATGTCAAACAGCCCTAAAATGCCTTGTCCCTGACCAATTGTCTATTCTGGTCTATTGTGTTTGTTGTCTTGGTCTTTCCTGAGGAGTCGATGTATTGGCCTGTGAAAACTTTCGGGTCTAAACGGGCTTCTCGGAAACGATTCGGTTTTGGGCCGGGTTTCGGGCTTGAACTTCGGGCCGGGTTCGGGCCCCAATTTTTGCCCCGTTCACAACTCTGACACCGCTGGTTAGGATTACTTGCCTAAACTATGCTGGAAAATATGTACCCATACTTACGGAATTTACTTGTTTACGAATTATTAATTCCCTATACTTTGGACTTACCGTCCTCGGGTTCCGGGGGACAGTTTGGTGGCTCAACAAACTCGTTGCATAAAGACGTGTTGCAGGGTTCCGCAATACAATCGTCGAAAACCAATCCAGTGAAGTTTTCAGCCGATGCGCAAAGGTCGATGGTGTAAGCGTATTCTTCGTGTATGCAAGCCCCCGACTGTGTCGCTGAAAAAATGACAAAAATCCGGTTGTTTTCTGTACAATACTAAAAAAGGTTTTCGAGTTTTACAATTTGCTGCAAAGTTTAAAACCACATCTGGCAAGCTGATCAAGCATGGGCTTCGGCACGTAGGCCGTAGGGGGAAAAGTCCCCCCCTCCCTGGAAAAATTTCTGCCGGCGCCCATGTGCTTAGACATATGATGTCGCGGGCAAGTAGCCTCCTCAGCTAACTACCCATTTATTAAGTTTCACTTACTAAAGGTTTGGTTATGATCCACAGTTGCAATATAGTATTTAACACAGGCATCGTGTGGTGCACACACGGTCGAAGTTCGATTGTTGAAGACCACGTGTCCATCTTCGCCCAGTACGATACTTCCAATATAACACCACAAGGGCTCAGTACCTAAACAGGAAACACAAGCGTTTGTAATATTGGTTATTGCTCTACTTTCGCGAGCTATAGTCTAAACCAGAAGTCACAATAGTATTTGGTTTTAATAGATATGTTGGAAAAGTTAAAGCTTGAGTAAAACGGTAAAAGATAGTTTAGTGTAAACGTATTTCTGCAACAACATGCAGGTTTACTGTATCTAGTTTTATAGGACGCATAAAATGAGGTAAACATATCTTCGTTATTTTGCGCAAAAAATCTTCTTTCTATTGTTAATTGTGATGGAATAAATATCATTTGCCGGTAGAAGTGGTTTAATTTTAAACACATTTTTACTATTTAACAGTAGCACGATCTTACTAAAAGAAATGAAAAAATATGGCAGTTTTTTGGTACCGCAAAGGCACTTCGCGGGTCACAGTTTGGAACGGCGCTGCGTTACGACTTGTAACATATGTGACCCTCGTACGTTATTTTAATGTTAAAAGTTTGGTGACCCCTGATCTGTATTGAAACATCCTTTAAGTTAGGAAAACAGGACACGGACTTAAAGAGTAGTGTTACTAAACAAAAAATTGTCAGCAAAACTTAGACAGTTTAATAGTTTAAACTTAGATGTCAATCGTTTTTGTCAAAAAGTTTGCTTAATAAAATGTCGCTGGCAATTTTATTTTCAGTAAAACGTTTAAGTTGCTTTTTTTAAATAAATCATTGTTCCAGTTGTACAGACACAATTAGGAAAAAAGCATTGATAAAAAAGTATTTTAAATTACAGGCAATGCTAAAATTTGTGTTAGGTTTCAAGGGAACAATTTTTACCAACACCGATTTCAGTTGCTTAACTTACTGTTATGCTGGGCGTATGCGCCAACCGTCATCAAAACCAAGCACAATGCCAATGCACGAATCATGTTGATTTCAAATTCACAGTTTGTTCAATTTCAAATCCTATTTGCTGTTGCCAAAACAAAAATCTTTCGTTAAATCACAATCACCCAAACGCACAGCAAGCTTTCTGGCACAAGGGCGTTACCTCTGTACACTCATATATTCAGAGTTTTCCTTTTTTCGGTGGCTTTGTCCAGCTTTAACGAAGCTGTTGTAGTTCTTTTTTCCCCAGCTCTAAACACTGGTCAAACACACCCAGCAAGGAGCATAGAAAGATAGAAACATTTTTCAGGTATGTTAAGATGTTGTGTTGAGAAACGAACCTCTTTTTCGGTCGTGCGTGAATCGCCTTCACGTGATTCTTTGTCCAGTCGCGTATCTCTTTTCTACAGGGTGGGTTTCACGTCAACAAGGCCCAAAGCGCGGACGCTTCTCGTCTCGGCTACTTACCACTGTATACGTGTCTTGGGATGGCTCTACTGTCCCCGTTATTAACTTACAGTATTTGCTTCATATGGGAGCGGCAAAACCAGTATCTATACTCAATTAATACAGATAACCCCAAGTAACTTGGTGTCGTTAAGTCAATGTTTACGAAAGATTTTTCCCTACGTTAAACGAGTAAATTATCGGTATGTAATGTTATATTAGTCGTGTAACAAGTAAAACTGCCGTATAGTGTGTTATTTTGGGGTAGATATTTTAGTTACAGTCCATACATGCCAAACATTTAGTTTGATTTTAGGCGAAATCAAACGGCTTCATTAAAGCAAAAGTGATTCGTATAAGATGATGTATACGATATTGTGTTGCATTTCAGGGTAAATACTTTAGGGACATTCTATACCAACCAAATATCTTGTTTCTTAGCACAATCAAACTGCTACACTGAAGTTAAAGTAATTGAACCCAATGTCGGTGTTTACTGGTCGTGTAACCATTAACTTTCCCAACAATGTTCTCTTGTTTGTGTCCGAGGTGTCCAGTTACTTTCTGACTCCTACCCATCGCTTACAGCCAAACTCTCTTAGAAGCTGCCGATCCTTTTATTTTCTTCACTGCACAATTGATTGTTTGGTCGGTGTGGCATTCATTTTGTTTGGTCGGTGTGGCATTCATTTTGTTTGGTCTGTGTGGTGTTCACATACAATAACAGCTTTCTTACTTTGTTTAGCCTGCAAACATGTACCAAATTTATCAGTGATTTTAGTTCGAAACCTAGTATTACTAACATACTTCTAAAATCTTTGAATGTATCTTAAACGGTTTCTAGAAAGCTGACATGTGAAACATACTAGCCAGGCAACGGTGCTTGTAATTGGAATTTCCACGGGTTCACCACTGAGCCTATGTAGCTCAGTTGGAAGAGCGCGAGCCCCGAAAAGACTCTCGTATCCCACCGCTGGTTAGATTTTTATCGTGCTGTAATGCGGTTTCTAACAAGTCGATTTCCTCACTCACCAACTAATCGATGAATTTTCTAATTTATTACTCTCTTGCGCTGCGCAGTGTCTATCTTTCAAAAACCTTTCTGCCGCCTGATTTAAAAATCGACAGGAGTCAATAACTTAGCTAATACACCAGGCGAAATGATAAATTACATTGTTGATTTATTGAAGTTTGGATACAAAACAAGCTGAGAAGCCGGCATATTTACTTGCCATGTACAAGAATATTAAAAGTTACAGTTCATTAGTCCAGTTGTGAGATAAATTACAGTGTTGTTTTGATTATATTGTTTGTTGTCTCTAACACATGTCGTTGTTGAAAACCGCTTTGTACTTCTGCATAATTCCATGCCACAGCTTGTAATCCTTTCGCCACATCTTGGCAACGTTGCCCATATCTGAAGAAAACATTGAACAGTTAAGATTAGTTCTAATTAACTAAGCACTACAGAGTTGTGAGTCGGGCTGGGTTCGGGCTTGACATTACACGTTTTGTGCGTGTTTTTTTTTAATAAATCGATCTAGCTAAGCAGCCAGTTGCTTGATGTCAAACAGCCATAAAACGCCTTGTTTCAGACCAATATTGTGTTGGTTGTTGCCCATGTCTAAAGAAAACATTGAATAGTTAATATTAACTCTAGTTAACTAACCAGTTAAGATGAACATAAATTCATTACTGGGGTCAGCCCTAAAGCGTCTATGCAGACCAGCGATCACGGCCTTTAATGGACCTGGCGTTCTGTAAGTTAACTAACCACTAGGCCTAAGTGTTATTTACGTCTCACTATTTACAGAGTTTGCCTTGTGAACTATTTTTCTGCCATAATGTATAACGCTTTGTTACAGATACCACGCTTTAACAATGCGAAGAAAAACTGTATTTGGACTGATTTAATACCGAAAATGATTTGACTTTTTTTTGAAGGCAAATACTGATTCAACAAATTTGAACAAATACTCATTATCAGGTGGTGGAAGCCAAATTGAATAGGAGTGTAATATTGTATTTCTATATTATTTGTTTAGGTCTGCAAAACGAATATTTAGTGTCATACTGCGACGGTGCTTCGTGCTGTTAAGAGTTCTCCAATTTTATGTTAAACAGCAATACAAATATGTCCCATAAAAGCGCTGCAAAAGGCTATTTAGCCTACCATCGCCCTTGCGTTTTAAACACTTTTGCGAGATATTGGAGCTTGTGAAATTAATGTAAAAAGACTTTTGATCTATTAAATATATTGAGACAGTGCTTTGTGATGTTAACACAAAATATTGAATAGAGTTCTTAAATTATATGTTCTACAGCAAAATGAGCCTCTGCAGATACAATTTTATGCCACCGCAAACATGTATATACTATACTAGATATGTGGCTACTAAAACCAACTTTTTTTTGAAAATATACATCGTTTCGTTTCACAGGCCAAGTAGAACTACCTGTCCAGCTGCTGGACTTTTATGTAGACTTTTAAGAGTGGACACACTGTGGTCGTTACAGATATAGCAACATATTGGGATGCTGCAATGGCTATTTTTCTATACATTTCCTAGCATTCGTACCTGTGTACTCGTGGTCTTGGCAGTAACAGAGTGGACAACCACCAGCGGCGCTCACACATCGCATTTGTTGGCTATCCACGCACAAATGATCGGTCCAGCCCAAATAACATTCCTGAGTCTCCATATCTTCTGGCATGTCAATCATCATGTTGTTCTTTCTGTAGTAGAATGTTAGTTTATAACTTGGGAATCGAATTTTTGTATCCTGCTTTTTTGCAGCTTCTGTCACTTTTTAACACTACTATACGATGATAAGTTGCCTAAAAATGTATTGCCTTATTTGACTTAAAGATTTTTGAAGGTCAAGCATTAGTTAGGGAACCAAATAATGTTGTGATAATTTATCTTTCTTACAGATAGATGATGTTAAAGGAGTTTGGACTGTTGCCCCATCTTTGACATTTGAAATTCGTAACCCAATTCCCTAACAAAAGCAGGCAAGTATTTACTTGGATTTAGATCTTGCTGCAGTAACACAAGCTTTTTTATTATATTAGTCCAACTTTGCAAAAGCAGGTAACCTATAATCTGTTTTCTACATTTTTTAAATATCTGCTGCAAATTGTGTTTTGAAATTCACCCACACTTACTTCCATTCCATAATCTTCTCCATCCAGTCGTTGAGGAAAGAAACCTTCCAGTGAACGTAATCGCACATCCATCCCTTGCGCATATCACAGGCGCGTCCTGATTCGTGGAAATGGTCACATGGCATCGACATCTCCATTCCTGATTGGACGATTACAAAGCACATGGTTAAGTATATTATATTTTTTACGTAGTGTTCTTTTAAAGGGTAAGCTGAAACCTAATATCTTTTTAGGCGAAAGTTACTCAACGGATTATGTATGTGCAATATTTCCTAACGAACAAGCATAGCAAAGTAAAAATTAAAATTTGCCTGCATTTTAAATATTGTCATCCAACATCAGAACTTTTTAAACGCAATTCGTACAGATTGTTGTTTTTACTTACGGACAGATATCTGACAACTGAACTTAGTGTTGACAAATTTGCTCCAATCTGGTATGTTTCTATTCTTCTAACATACCAAATACTTAATTTGAAATGTCAAGTTTAATACTTTTCAGAAGATATTTAAAACAAGGAAATGTTTGGACTTTACACATCAACATGCTTCAATTTGGTATGTTTTGATACTCCTCATATCCCTAATAGGTAGTGGAGGGATTCAGTCAGTTCGCACCGGTTCTATAGAACTGTCTCACGAAAGTTTATGAGATCATCGAACCGATTAGCATTACTGGTTACTTTTTGTAACAGAACTGGCTGAAAAATATAACTATTGTAATGAAACCGGCTGACAAAAAATTGATTCCCACCACTGCTAATAGGTCATTTGAAATGCTAAGTTAAATATTCTTCGGCAGAAGTTTTTACACAAAAACCTTATGAACATACCGCAGTTGGGAAGACGGACTTTGCTGAAAAAGTCGTACATGATTTCCATTCCCTTCATAATAAGTTCGGCGTATTTAGCGTTAGGTCCGGTGAAGACAGTCATCAAGAATTCTTGCATCTTCTCAATGCTGCACTTGCTTTTCCACAGCATATCGGTCTTGATTCCGAGGGTAGCAAAAGCCCTTAGTTGAAAAATTATAAACTTTAATTGTTTTTCCCAAACATAGACATTTTGCAAGAATAATAGTTTGCGTTATTTTTTATTTGATATACTCCAGTGCTTTGCTCAAGCTAACTTAGCGCTTGAATCTAACTAACTAATCATTTTCTTTTTAACTTGTGATTTTATCAACAAATATGCCGAAGTTTTCGACAAAGTTTGTGTTTTTAATTTATGTTATGATCCTGATAAAGGTGTCTCGTATAGACATCAAAACGTCGGCATATTATAATAAAGACTGCTGGAAGAGATAAAAATTTGTTGATACGTTATGCCTGGCAGCAACTGTTTATTCAACTGATTTTTGTCTGTTTTTTACAAATCAACCAAATGTTTTGGTTCCACTTCGTGTGCACTATTGATTTAGTTTTACAAGTTCCTTCAGGCTGAAGCGACAAGAATTAATTCTCCACATACTTACATGCAGATATCGCTGCGTGATTCGGCGTTGTAGAAAGCTTTCACGGCCTCCATCTGTACCTTCATCAGCTCCTGCATATAATCTTCCTCACAGAAGGGAATCTCAAACATCATACCCATATCACCCAAGTTCATGTCACCCATGTTGGGTAGGGAGGGGACTTCACCGGGGACCGGACAGATCGCGTTGTAGATCATCGCCTTGGTCTTATCGTCGAGCATAAACATGGTCAGGATCGACTCGAGGTCGCGATATTTGCCTGCCTCCGCTGCGACACCCTGTGGCAAGGTAATTTGTTAACTGTCTGGGATTGGTGGATCGTCATGCATGGTTGGACCCTCGCTTGAGTTCTAATTTTAGCAAAGATCATTCTTGTAATTTCTATTGTTCGCGTGTTAGCTAATTAGTGAAATATTGACATCAGCTTAAAATTTAAGTGCTCTTTGCTATGTAAACGTGGTATCCATTATCTAAAAAAGCGTTATATGTTGTGGCAAGCAAGTAGTTTACAAGGTAAGAACGCATTGAAATAAAATTAGTGGTTGGTTTACTCGAAATAAGGCATTTAAAGTGATCTACGATGCCAGGCTAACGAAACTGATTTGCACACCCACTTGTATTATACGGCTATTATGTAGTTTGCCCTGGGACGCTGCGCAAGGGGACTTATATTTAATGAGAGTGCTTTAATTGTTTTGATTAAAACGATTCGACTTAGTTAGTTAATAATGAATCGAACTTCCAGTTATAACTCACTCTGTAGATGTGCCTGAGGTTGGGAATCTCATCAAGTACTGTCGGACATGAACCGCTGACGCACTCGACCGCGACGTCACTCATGCATCCAATCATGTGATTGAGGTTGTTTTTACAGCTCATCTGTTGCATGTAGGGGTAGCCGGCGAACAGAGGCTCCATACATTTCATGGTTTTGTTCAATGCCTCACGCAGAGTGCAGTTGGGTAGGATTTGCATGTCTGTGAAGTTAACGCAGTAGGTTATTTACTTGTAGACCCGTTGCTAGGAGTGGAAAATAGTGTTGTTGTCAAAATACAAGCAAAAAATGCAGTTCGTGTAAACGTGTATGATGTGTAAACAAATCGTGGCATCATAAGGGTTTAAAAGTTAAAAAGAGAATCGATTAAATTATTTGGTAACCGTGTTTTGTTTGATTTTTAAGACAATTTCCCTTTCTTGCTATATTTGTTTTTTGTGGCATTTTAATGGCGATTTTCCTTTTTTGTTTACATTTGTACCGACAGAATATCAGTTTTATATCAATTTTTTCAAGCACGCCAAGTTAACAACTTTCTATTGGTTACAGGTCCTAGGTTCGAATCTCACCTCCTTCGGGTGCGTCTTTGCAGGTCTTGGGACTCCTTATTTTGTTACAGGCGAAACCGTCGCAGAACTCCACGGAGCAGTTAAGGAGAGTCTCGTTGGCTTGAATGAATGATGGCACCCCATCGCAGGTGTAGTTGACTTTGGCGGCTGAGTAAACGCAAACGCCGGTCTCCGAAATAGCTGCACGAGAATAAAAAACTGTTACGTAAAGTCTTTTTTTGTCCGAGCGCCCATATTCTTATGTTTAGACCTGGTTAGCTTTACACATAAAACCTTTCCTAGTTTTGTCTTTTGTGACCAAACCAGTCCACTATAGGGCTCATGTTTCTTCTTTGTCTGAACCTTTGTAGACCCGATCTATCTCGATTTGTTAGCAAACATTAAAAATGTCAGATGGTTTGACAAAACGTTTACTGAAAACAACACTATTTGGAAAACAAAGTGCTCTGTATTTATAGGCTCTCTGTCATCTATAGGCATATGGTTTTAACCAAGCTGCTTCTGAACGTTTGTTTTTAATGCTTCTAGATCCAAAATGCTAGCAATCGATTAAACTCACCAATATGTTTGTCCGGTGTTTGAACGATTGTGTGGTAGATGGCGCAAGAGTCCTCGGTTCCGTTGCAGTTTGCTGCACTGCTGTCATCATAAACTACCGTGCCCTCAACGAAAACACGGGTGCCCTGGAAACAGACGAATCCGCCAGATGTCGTGCTGTTTTGAGCTGTGAAAGGCAAATATTTTTGGTGTTAAGTTTGTAAAGGTAATGTATGTATTAAACATGACGTTTAAACCATGCTTGCTCTTAATGACTTTGGCACTGAAGACAACCTCGCTATTTGGTTATGCACTTGGGAAAATAGGGATTTTTCAGCGGAATGACTGTGGTTTTGATATGTTTAGGAATAATTTTAGTGAACTACTTAAATATTGATGCTTGATAAAGCAATAAAGTAAGTCGTTGAAGACTTATTATTGAACAGGTTGGTTTCCTTTTTTCGCTTGACATATTTATTCACCATCTGTTATGGTTACGGGTTGATATACCTGTTTCGTTTTTTAGCAGTCATTTAATATTAAACCCGATTTGAAAAAAGTTTTCGGAATAACGTAAGTTTGCTTGCAGCAGACCGTGAACGTTATGCTTTCTTGTCGCACGTTTTCCCGTAACATTGTCGCTATTGTGGTCGCAAATCAAACAGGCGACGCGGTCTTTTGAAACTGGCTTCCGCGCGAAGAAAACACACAAGTAGTGACTCAGCGCTATTGTCACGCGTTCTAAAGCATTGTTGACCGATGTCAGGACGCGTATTACGCGTTGCTGCGGCAACAAATCGAACGTCAACAAGAAATTGAGGTTGGATTGCTTGCATAGTCGTTGATGAATAAAATCACGTGCGCTCGTTGTTTCTTGGCGGTTAAGACCTCGACAGTCACGTGATCGATCGCTGTTGACTGATTGGTTAACGCCCAGTAACCTGCAAACACTTAGCAAACTCGCAGTCGAATGTATGATATGAGTTAAATACGTCTTGACTCTGCGGGATCGTGGTTTTTACGAACAAAGGCAATTTTGCAGGTCATTGTTTGCTCGTAGACGTTTGGCACTAAATTTGCGGCAATGTTTGCTTCAACTTTGATGTGTCTGGGCATAAACACAGGCTCCCTGAGTACACTAAGAACCACTGTGAGCAACATTAGATGTTAACGCTGTGGCCACACACCATTTTATGCGCAACATAGATTTTCATGTGTCTGGACATACACAAGCTTCCTGAGGCCCATTGATAACGCGTAAGCGGTGCGCAATTGTGCAGTTTAAAGAACGTAGGTTACAGGTCTAAAGTTCGGTTTATTTTGACCAAAATTACGCGGTAAAGTGACCCTTCCTCCGCCATATTATTCACTTTGAGTAGTAGATATCGCCTGTTTTATATGATAGATTAAAACGCAGACTATTGACTTTGTGGGTTACAGCAGTTTTATCCACACATCAAACTGGAGGTTTGCCGTGCGAATCGTTTTTCTCAATGCACACTTCCGTGCGCAGTAGTTCGGGATAGTCGAAAAATCGCCTTTTTGTTAAATTTACTTTACCGAAACGGAAGTCATATATATATATATATATATATATATATATATATATATATATATATAGGCTATATATCGCATGAGCAAAAATATTTTTTTCCAATAAAATTTATATTTTCCGAATCAACAATAATTGGGAGCTATATAAGTTACAATTAAAATAACCAAATATTTTACTAAAAAATCTATTCTGAATCTTACCGTTGACTGAGACGACCACCGCTAGGAGCGCTGCAATGAATAATTTCATCTTTGTTGTTTGTCAATTTCGAAATATTTAACGACAAAATCTAAATAAAAATAGTTGATTTTTTATAATTAACTTACTTAAGTTCGATTAGGCTTGACGAAAAAAATGTTATAAAAGAAAAATGCTCACCCGTTTCGATGCGTTTATGGTAAAATAAAAGGAAAAAAGTTTTTGAAGATTAAGGCCTATTTGCAAACTCACATCGCAATGTTTTATTTTATTTATTTAATAAGCGATTTCTATTTAAACAGATACAAGAACCTAAAATACTTTTTGGCAATAAACAGCCTAAAGGAGACTGTTTGTTAGGAACAGAACTGAATAGTAACAACTTTAACCATAGAATTTATAGCGTATTCCCAAGCCGACCCGGATCTAAAAACGCTTTGCAAAGTTCTGAACAAGAAGACAAAATATTTTAGACAAATCTATTGTAAATAATTGCATCAAATAGAAGCATTTGTCCTGCAAATTCGTTTTAATAGATTACTCAACAAATAGCACTGCTTTATTTTTCCACATTGCACCATATATTGTCCTCGCGACAACCATCACTAAATTTTGTAGTTTAACCGTTTTTCGCCCTAACTTATATAGTCGAACCCCTCCGCGCCTTTATTTGATGAAAGCGCGTGATATATTCACTTAATATCCGCAAACATAAGTGGAACAAAGATCAACCCGTGACCAAAGCTTTGTCCTGCGACGATCGACAAACAGGAAAATCGATGGAGATTTTTTTAAAAAGATTATTTGAAAGCGAAATCTCACTCCGCTGCTTCACTTTCAAATCAAGCATTTTACCGCAGTAGGGAGAATTGTATTTGCGTTGCGAAACAGGCCTGTTACTATATGCTCTTGGTTCACTTTTCACACTAATGCCGTTTATACGAAGTTCCTTTCTCACAGATTTGGCTATAAAGTGGGGTAAAGTTCGAACGAAACACGTGGACGCGGAGGGCTGGGCACTTTGGCGTATCTGTGGAAAACTTTTAATTTGTCGATCAGTCATGTGAAAACTCTCCAATCCATAAACATTGCGATGGGTGGGTGGAAAATTGAATTATTGTTTTTAGTCGTTATGGCTGCCGCGCGTTTAGCTATTATCCACTAAATACGCCTTCCACTATTTTGCGCTCCACATAACGTTTTAACTTGGCGCAGCATTTTCCGGCTTGGTGATTGTTTTAGTGCAATTGTGTCGCTATGTTTTCTTTCAACGAAGCGAAATAAACTTAACTCGTGATTTATATCAGGCTGGTCCAAGGCCACAGAGAATAAATGGCTACAATAGATTTAAGGTAGAACTTAATGAGTTGCATAATAAAATTTGCCTAAAGTTTTGTGACCTATTTTCCCCATTGCACATTTGAAAACACTCAGATACTTACAACTAAATCTGAGTGGGACCAAAACCTAAAGAGCCGCAATGGAAATTTTTACAAACCTAAAAACATATGACTTAAGCCAAAATAGTGATTCAAACTTTCGATTCATTGTAAGACCCATGACGAATCGAAAGTACATCATGTGCCCGAAATTTACGTACCTAAAAATCAACTGCCGCCAAGCAAAGCTCGCAGGCGCCTCCCAACGGAAAGTTTTTTTTGCGTCAGGTAGGCATATTTTAAAGAGCATTTTTTTAATAGGAAAACGAAACCCTTCAGGGTTTTTGATCATTTCAAAAAGTCTGCTGAAAATAATTAACGTCTTGATGAAATTTCGAAATCGCTCCTTTGCTGTTAACTGTTTATTTTAAAACCAAAAGATATAAAATTCTGTAAAACAGCTTGTTAGAAAAAAAGTAGAAAAGAAAAAATCAATACGAATTCATCTTAAAAGTGCATCACACTATCTAATGAGGTTAATATACCTTATTAATTACCATGGTATATTAAGGTATGTTGGTATATTATTCACGGTTTTAAATAATCTGAGCAAAAATTGTCAGACCTCATGTTTTACACAAAAATACGGGCAAGTATATAAGTATATTATTGAGTAAACGAAAACTGCACCCTGAAATTCTTACTGTTTCAACCAGCACAAAAGCACCACAAAATCTTAATTACAAATTCCTTTTCGCGCAACATCAACATTTGACACGTTTGAGCAGGTTTCAGATTGGAGCAGCCAATCAGAGCCCAGTAAAGTTGTCTCGAGTCAACGTCATTCCTGTCGAAGTCATTTGTCTCGTGAAGTTTGTGCTGTGAGGAGGTGGAAGGTTGGAAGTAAAAAGGTAATCTCTACTTTGATTTTGGCTCTGCGCGACACAGCCACTATATAGTGCGATGTTACTATGACCTTAGTTAAATTACCGCATTGTGCGTATACTTTTTAAAATTCCTGCAGTCGTGAATTAATGACCCTGAGTCGTCTTAGGCCTTTGCTTTACTTGCAAGAAAGCTTCATTTACTTATCCCCTTCATGCAACTTAACTAGCAGCTACCAAGCAAAACTCTATCCATAACGTTACGCAACAGTGCGTGCATTACCTGCAAGGGAATTTCATTAATAAGGCAACATTTCCTATGGTGTACAATGCTTTATTTATTATGACAGCTTTTTGTTTTCCACCCTGATCAACGTAACTTAACTAACAGCAGCAAAGCTACAAATCCTGTTTCCATAAGGTAGTTACAACAGTGCGCGCTTTGGGCACTACGTCGTCACTTGTGCAGGCGTTTTGTTTAATTGACACCTGTTCTGGAAACTGCAATGCGCGTTTTTGCCCTTAACGTCTCACTCACAGAACAGGCACAACTCACCACATTACTTAATGCATTATTTCTTTACAGAACATCGACCGATGTTTCCAACTCGATGATCTTATCAACTCACATTCACCTCGACGTTTCTTAACTTCAAGTATTTATTTGTATGTAAACATAGGAGTCTGTCGTGGGCCAACCGGGATTGCGAACTGTTAGGCCTAACTTAGGTTAACTGGCGCAAAGGTAGAGTGGCCTATTCTTTCTCCGAGTTGGATCCGTAAAGGAAGTCCACCACGGTCAAAGAAAGGTCGGCGCTAGGGATAGAACTAGAGTGGCACTCGTTAACTAAGGTTAGGCTAGGTAACATAGGTGGGGTACGTTTGGGATTCGCGCGCCACGTAGGGACTTTAGCTTAGATCGATTTCTAGCTAGGTGTGGCGCGCTACTAAATGACTTTAGATAAACTAAGGTGCGCATAGAAACACGGCCTGGGTATGGCCTCCACTGCATTGCATTGGCCGCGGTGTAGACGACACAGAGTAGGAACACCGCTATTTCCAATGAAGGACAAGGCTCGTGGACCAGAGGAGACCGGCTTTGCATTTTGTCCAAAAAGTTTCGTGATCCATCCTGGTAGGGCGCAAACTGTTGCTAACTTTTTTCTCCAGTGCTGCCTTTGCGTAAAATGTTTGGGTCCTTGTGGGGGGACTCGAAGGGTCAGGGGCAGTGACGCGATGTTGTTGAGTTATACGCCATAAAACGTCACTGTCCCTTTTAGACAAACTTTTGCGCCTATGCCAACTGTAAAATTAGGAACGTTGTGGATTTAAGTTTTTTTTCGGGTTTTAACCAACTGTTATTATCCATGCATGTACATCCGTTTCAAAGTCTTTTCACTATGAAGAGGGTGGGTTTTCACCGGAATGTTCCAGTTTCAAACTGGTTTAGACCGGTTTCTGCCTCCTACCGAACCTCCAAACCGGTTTAAACCGGAATCGGAAAGACAAAATTTTGACCCGATTTTTGAAAAAACCGTAAGGCTATAGCCTTTCCGTTTTTTCGATTTTCGGGGGTCAAAAAATTGAAGAAAAATCCGGTTTTGGGTGGGTTTTCACCGGAATATTCCAGTTTCAAACTGGTTTAGACCGGTTTCTGCCTCCTACCGAACCTCCAAACCGGTTTAAACCGGAATCGGAAAGACAAAATTTTGACCCGATTTTTGAAAAAACCCTAAGGCTATAGCCTTTCCGTTTTTTCGATTTTCGGGGGTCAAAAAATTGAAGAAAAATCCGGTTTTGGGTGGGTTTTCACCGGAATATTCCAGTTTCAAACTGGTTTAGACCGGTTTCTGCCTCCTACCGAACCTCCAAACCGGTTTAAACCGGAATCGGAAAGACAAAATTTTGACCCGATTTTTGAAAAAACCCTAAGGCTGTAGCCTTTCCGTTTTTTCGAGTTTCGGGGGTCAAAAAATTGAAGAAAAATCCGGTTTTGGGTGGGTTTTCACCGGAATATTCCAGTTTCAAACTGGTTTAGACCGGTTTCTGCCTCCTACCGAACCTCCAAACCGGTTTAAACTGGAATCGGAAAGACAAAATTTTGACCCGATTTTTGAAAAAACCCTAAGGCTATAGCCTTTCCGTTTTTCGATTTTCGGGGGTCAAAAAATTGAAGAAAAATCCGGTTTTGGGTGGGTTTTCACCGGAATGTTCCAGTTTCAAACTGGCTTAGACCGGTTTCTGCCTCCTACCGAACCTCCAAACCGGTTTAAACCGGAATCGGAAAGACAAAATTTTGACCCGATTTTTGAAAAAACCCTAAGGCTATAGCCTTTCCGTTTTTTCGATTTTCGGGGGTCAAAAAATTGAAGAAAAATCCGGTTTTGGGTGGGTTTTCACCGGAATATTCCAGTTTCAAACTGGTTTAGACCGGTTTCTGCCTCCTACCGAACCTCCAGACCGGTTTAAACCGGAATCGGAAAGACAAAATTTTGACCCGATTTTTGAAAAAAAAACCAAGGCGATAGCCTTTCCGTTTTTTCGATTTTCGGGGGTCAAAAAATTGAAGAAAAATCCGGTTTTGGATGGGTTTTCACCGGAATATTCCAGTTTCAAACTGGTTTAGACCGGTTTCTGCCTCCTACCGAACCTCCAAACCGGTTTAAACCGGAATCGGAAAGACAAAATTTTGACCCGATTTTTGAAAAAAACCTAAGGCTATAGCCTTTCCGTTTTTTCGATTTTCGGGGGTCAAAAAATTGAAGAAAAATCCGGTTTTGGGTGGGTTTTCACCGGAATATTCCAGTTTCAAACTGGTTTAGACCGGTTTCTGCCTCCTACCGAACCTCCAAACCGGTTTAAACCAAAATCGGAAAGACAAAATTTTGACCCGATTTTTGAAAAAACCCTAAGGCTATAGCCTTTCCGTTTTTTCGATTTTCGGGGGTCAAAAAATTGAAGAAAAATCCGGTTTTGGGTGGGTTTTCACCGGAATATTCCAGTTTCAAACTGGTTTAGACCGGTTTCTGCCTCCTACCGAACCTCCAAACCGGTTTAAACCGGAATCGGAAAGACAAAATTTTGACCCGATTTTTGAAAAAACCCTAAGGCTATAGCCTTTCCGTTTTTTCGAGTTTCGGGGGTCAAAAAATTGAAGAAAAATCCGGTTTTGGGTGGGTTTTCACCGGAATATTCCAGTTTCAAACTGGTTTAGACCGGTTTCTGCCTCCTACCGAACCTCCAAACCGGTTTAAACTGGAATCGGAAAGACAAAATTTTGACCCGATTTTTGAAAAAACCCTAAGGCTATAGCCTTTCCGTTTTTCGATTTTCGGGGGTCAAAAAATTGAAGAAAAATCCGGTTTTGGGTGGGTTTTCACCGGAATGTTCCAGTTTCAAACTGGTTTAGACCGGTTTCTGCCTCCTACCGAACCTCCAAACCGGTTTAAACCGGAATCGGAAAGACAAAATTTTGACCCGATTTTTGAAAAAACCCTAAGGCTATAGCCTTTCCGTTTTTTCGATTTTCGGGGGTCAAAAAATTGAAGAAAAATCCGGTTTTGGGTGGGTTTTCACCGGAATATTCCAGTTTCAAACTGGTTTAGACCGGTTTCTGCCTCCTACCGAACCTCCAGACCGGTTTAAACCGGAATCGGAAAGACAAAATTTTGACCCGATTTTTGAAAAAAAAACCAAGGCGATAGCCTTTCCGTTTTTTCGATTTTCGGGGGTCAAAAAATTGAAGAAAAATCCGGTTTTGGATGGGTTTTCACCGGAATATTCCAGTTTCAAACTGGTTAGACCGGTTTCTGCCTCCTACCGAACCTCCAAACCGGTTTAAACCGGAATCGGAAAGACAAAATTTTGACCCGACTTTTGAAAAAACCCTAAGGCTATGGCCTTTCCGTTTTTTCGATTTTCGGGGGTCAAAAAATTGAAGAAAAATCCGGTTTTGGGTGGGTTTTCACCGGAATATTCCAGTTTCAAACTGGTTTAGACCGGTTTCTGCCTCCTACCGAACCTCCAAACCGGTTTAAACCGGAATCGGAAAGACAAAATTTTGACCCGATTTTTGAAAAAACCCTAAGGCTATAGCCTTTCCGTTTTTTCGAGTTTCGGGGGTCAAAAAATTGAAGAAAAATCCGGTTTTGGGTGGGTTTTCACCGGAATATTCCAGTTTCAAACTGGTTTAGACCGGTTTCTGCCTCCTACCGAACCTCCAAACCGGTTTAAACTGGAATCGGAAAGACAAAATTTTGACCCGATTTTTGAAAAAACCCTAAGGCTATAGCCTTTCCGTTTTTCGATTTTCGGGGGTCAAAAAATTGAAGAAAAATCCGGTTTTGGGTGGGTTTTCACCGGAATGTTCCAGTTTCAAACTGGCTTAGACCGGTTTCTGCCTCCTACCGAACCTCCAAACCGGTTTAAACCGGAATCGGAAAGACAAAATTTTGACCCGATTTTTGAAAAAACCCTAAGGCTATAGCCTTTCCGTTTTTTCGATTTTCGGGGGTCAAAAAATTGAAGAAAAATCCGGTTTTGGGTGGGTTTTCACCGGAATATTCCAGTTTCAAACTGGTTTAGACCGGTTTCTGCCTCCTACCGAACCTCCAGACCGGTTTAAACCGGAATCGGAAAGACAAAATTTTGACCCGATTTTTGAAAAAAAAACCAAGGCGATAGCCTTTCCGTTTTTTCGATTTTCGGGGGTCAAAAAATTGAAGAAAAATCCGGTTTTGGATGGGTTTTCACCGGAATATTCCAGTTTCAAACTGGTTAGACCGGTTTCTGCCTCCTACCGAACCTCCAAACCGGTTTAAACCGGAATCGGAAAGACAAAATTTTGACCCGACTTTTGAAAAAACCCTAAGGCTATGGCCTTTCCGTTTTTTCGATTTTCGGGGGTCAAAAAATTGAAGAAAAATCCGGTTTTGGGTGGGTTTTCACCGGAATATTCCAGTTTCAAACTGGTTTAGACCGGTTTCTGCCTCCTACCGAACCTCCAAACCGGTTTAAACCGGAATCGGAAAGACAAAATTTTGACCCGATTTTTGAAAAAACCCTAAGGCTATAGCCTTTCCGTTTTTTCGATTTTCGGGGGTCAAAAAATTGAAGAAAAATCCGGTTTTGGGTGGGTTTTCACCGGAATATTCCAGTTTCAAACTGGTTTAGACCGGTTTCTGCCTCCTACCGAACCTCCAAACCGGTTTAAACCGGAATTGGAAAGACAAAATTTTGACCCGATTTTTGAGGAAACCCTAAGGCTATAGCCTTTCCGTTTTTTCGATTTTCGGGGGTCAAAAAATTGAAGAAAAATCCGGTTTTGGGTGGGTTTTCACCGGAATATTCCAGTTTCAAACTGGTTTAGACCGGTTTCTGCCTCCTACCGAACCTCCAAACCGGTTTAAACCGGAATCGGAAAGACAAAATTTTGACCCGATTTTTGAAAAAACCCTAAGGCTTTAGCCTTTCCGTTTTTTCGATTTTCGGGGGTCAAAAAATTGAAGAAAAATCCGGTTTTGGGTGGGTTTTCACCGGAATATTCCAGTTTCAAACTCGTTTAGACCGGTTTCTGCCTCCTACCGAACCTCCAAACCGGTTTAAACCGGAATCGGAAAGACAAAATTTTGACCCGATTTTTGAAAAAACCCTAAGGCTTTAGCCTTTCCGTTTTTTCGATTTTCGGGGGTCAAAAAATTGAAGAAAAATCCGGTTTTGGGTGGGTTTTCACCGGAATATTCCAGTTTCAAACTGGTTTAGACCGGTTTCTGCCTCCTACCGAACCTCCAAACCGGTTTAAACCGGAATCGGAAAGACAAAATTTTGACCCGATTTTTGAAAAAACCCTAAGGCTTTAGCCTTTCCGTTTTTTCGATTTTCGGGGGTCAAAAAATTGAAGAAAAATCCGGTTTTGGGTGGGTTTTCACCGGAATATTCCAGTTTCAAACTGGTTTAGACCGGTTTCTGCCTCCTACCGAACCTCCAAACCGGTTTAAACCGGAATCGGAAAGACAAAATTTTGACCCGATTTTTGAAAAAACCCTAAGGCTATAGCCTTTCCGTTTTTTCGAGTTTCGGGGGTCAAAAAATTGAAGAAAAATCCGGTTTTGGGTGGGTTTTCACCGGAATATTCCAGTTTCAAACTGGTTTAGACCGGTTTCTGCCTCCTACCGAACCTCCAAACCGGTTTAAACTGGAATCGGAAAGACAAAATTTTGACCCGATTTTTGAAAAAACCCTAAGGCTATAGCCTTTCCGTTTTTCGATTTTCGGGGGTCAAAAAATTGAAGAAAAATCCGGTTTTGGGTGGGTTTTCACCGGAATGTTCCAGTTTCAAACTGGTTTAGACCGGTTTCTGCCTCCTACCGAACCTCCAAACCGGTTTAAACCGGAATCGGAAAGACAAAATTTTGACCCGATTTTTGAAAAAACCCTAAGGCTATAGCCTTTCCGTTTTTTCGATTTTCGGGGGTCAAAAAATTGAAGAAAAATCCGGTTTTGGGTGGGTTTTCACCGGAATATTCCAGTTTCAAACTGGTTTAGACCGGTTTCTGCCTCCTACCGAACCTCCAGACCGGTTTAAACCGGAATCGGAAAGACAAAATTTTGACCCGATTTTTGAAAAAAAAACCAAGGCGATAGCCTTTCCGTTTTTTCGATTTTCGGGGGTCAAAAAATTGAAGAAAAATCCGGTTTTGGATGGGTTTTCACCGGAATATTCCAGTTTCAAACTGGTTAGACCGGTTTCTGCCTCCTACCGAACCTCCAAACCGGTTTAAACCGGAATCGGAAAGACAAAATTTTGACCCGACTTTTGAAAAAACCCTAAGGCTATGGCCTTTCCGTTTTTTCGATTTTCGGGGGTCAAAAAATTGAAGAAAAATCCGGTTTTGGGTGGGTTTTCACCGGAATATTCCAGTTTCAAACTGGTTTAGACCGGTTTCTGCCTCCTACCGAACCTCCAAACCGGTTTAAACCGGAATCGGAAAGACAAAATTTTGACCCGATTTTTGAAAAAACCCTAAGGCTATAGCCTTTCCGTTTTTTCGATTTTCGGGGGTCAAAAAATTGAAGAAAAATCCGGTTTTGGGTGGGTTTTCACCGGAATATTCCAGTTTCAAACTGGTTTAGACCGGTTTCTGCCTCCTACCGAACCTCCAAACCGGTTTAAACCGGAATTGGAAAGACAAAATTTTGACCCGATTTTTGAAGAAACCCTAAGGCTATAGCCTTTCCGTTTTTTCGATTTTCGGGGGTCAAAAAATTGAAGAAAAATCCGGTTTTGGGTGGGTTTTCACCGGAATATTCCAGTTTCAAACTGGTTTAGACCGGTTTCTGCCTCCTACCGAACCTCCAAACCGGTTTAAACCGGAATCGGAAAGACAAAATTTTGACCCGATTTTTGAAAAAACCCTAAGGCTTTAGCCTTTCCGTTTTTTCGATTTTCGGGGGTCAAAAAATTGAAGAAAAATCCGGTTTTGGGTGGGTTTTCACCGGAATATTCCAGTTTCAAACTCGTTTAGACCGGTTTCTGCCTCCTACCGAACCTCCAAACCGGTTTAAACCGGAATCGGAAAGACAAAATTTTGACCCGATTTTTGAAAAAACCCTAAGGCTTTAGCCTTTCCGTTTTTTCGATTTTCGGGGGTCAAAAAATTGAAGAAAAATCCGGTTTTGGGTGGGTTTTCACCGGAATATTCCAGTTTCAAACTGGTTTAGACCGGTTTCTGCCTCCTACCGAACCTCAAAACCGGTTTAAACCGGAATCGGAAAGACAAAATTTTGACCCGATTTTTGAAGAAACCCTAAGGCTATAGCCTTTCCGTTTTTTCGATTTTCGGGGGTCAAAAAATTGAAGAAAAATCCGGTTTTGGGTGGGTTTTCACCGGAATATTCCAGTTTCAAACTGGTTTAGACCGGTTTCTGCCTCCTACCGAACCTCCAAACCGGTTTAAACCGGAATCGGAAAGACAAAATTTTGACCCGATTTTTGAAAAAACCCTAAGGCTATAGCCTTTCCGTTTTTTCGATTTTCGGGGGTCAAAAAATTGAAGAAAAATCCGGTTTTGGGTGGGTTTTCACCGGAATATTCCAGTTTCAAACTGGTTTAGACCGGTTTCTGCCTCCTACCGAACCTCCAAACCGGTTTAAACCGGAATCGGAAAGACAAAATTTTGACCCGATTTTTGAAAAAACCCTAAGGCTATAGCCTTTCCGTTTTTTCGATTTTCGGGGGTCAAAAAATTGAAGAAAAATCCGGTTTTGGGTGGGTTTTCACCGGAATATTCCAGTTTCAAACTGGTTTAGACCGGTTTGTGCCTCCTACCGAACCTCCAAACCGGTTTAAACCGGAATCGGAAAGACAAAATTTTGACCCGATTTTTGAAGAAACCCTAAGGCTATGGCCTTTCCGTTTTTTCGATTTTCGGGGGTCAAAAAATTGAAGAAAAATCCGGTTTTGGGTGGGTTTTCACCGGAATATTCCAGTTTCAAACTGGTTTAGACCGGTTTGTGCCTCCTACCGAACCTCCAAACCGGTTTAAACCGGAATCGGAAAGACAAAATTTTGACCCGATTTTTGAAGAAACCCTAAGGCTATGGCCTTTCCGTTTTTTCGATTTTCGGGGGTCAAAAAATTGAAGAAAAATCCGGTTTTGGGTGGGTTTTCACCGGAATATTCCAGTTTCAAACTGGTTTAGACCGGTTTCTGCCTCCTACCGAACCTCCAAACCGGTTTAAACCGGAATCGGAAAGACAAAATTTTGACCCGATTTTTGAAAAAACCCTAAGGCTATAGCCTTTCCGTTTTTTCGATTTTCGGGGGTCAAAAAATTGAAGAAAAATCCGGTTTTGGGTGGGTTTTCACCGGAATATTCCAGTTTCAAACTGGTTTAGACCGGTTTCTGCCTCCTACCGAACCTCCAAACCGGTTTAAACCGGAATCGGAAAGACAAAATTTTGACCCGATTTTTGAAAAAACCCTAAGGCTTTAGCCTTTCCGTTTTTTCGATTTTCGGGGGTCAAAAAATTGAAGAAAAATCCGGTTTTGGGTGGGTTTTCACCGGAATATTCCAGTTTCAAACTGGTTTAGACCGGTTTCTGCCTCCTACCGAACCTCCAAACCGGTTTAAACCGGAATCGGAAAGACAAAATTTTGACCCGATTTTTGAAAAAACCCTAAGGCTATAGCCTTTCCGTTTTTTCGATTTTCGGGGGTCAAAAAATTGAAGAAAAATCCGGTTTTGGGTGGGTTTTCACCGGAATATTCCAGTTTCAAACTGGTTTAGACCGGTTTCTGCCTCCTACCGAACCTCCAAACCGGTTTAAACCGGAATCGGAAAGACAAAATTTTGACCCGATTTTTGAAAAAACCCTAAGGCTATAGCCTTTCCGTTTTTTCGATTTTCGGGGGTCAAAAAATTGAAGAAAAATCCGGTTTTGGGTGGGTTTTCACCGGAATATTCCAGTTTCAAACTGGTTTAGACCGGTTTCTGCCTCCTACCGAACCTCCAAACCGGTTTAAACCGGAATCGGAAAGACAAAATTTTGACCCGATTTTTGAAAAAACCCTAAGGCTATAGCCTTTCCGTTTTTTCGATTTTCGGGGGTCAAAAAATTGAAGAAAAATCCAGTTTTGGGTGGGTTTTCACCGGAATATTCCAGTTTCAAACTGGTTTAGACCGGTTTCTGCCTCCTACCGAACCTCCAAACCGGTTTAAACCGGAATCGGAAAGACAAAATTTTGACCCGACTTTTGAAAAAACCCTAAGGCTATAGCCTTTCCGTTTTTTCGATTTTCGGGGGTCAAAAAATTGAAGAAAAATCCGGTTTTGGGTGGGTTTTCACCGGAATATTCCAGTTTCAAACTGGTTTAGACCGGTTTCTGCCTCCTACCGAACCTCCAAACCGGTTTAAACCGGAATTGGAAAGACAAAATTTTGACCCGATTTTTGAAGAAACCCTAAGGCTATAGGCCTTTCCGTTTTTTCGATTTTCGGGGGTCAAAAAATTGAAGAAAAATCCGGTTTTGGGTGGGTTTTCACCGGAATATTCCAGTTTCAAACTGGTTTAGACCGGTTTCTGCCTCCTACCGAACCTCCAAACCGGTTTAAACCGGAATCGGAAAGACAAAATTTTGACCCGATTTTTGAAAAAACCCTAAGGCTTTAGCCTTTCCGTTTTTTCGATTTTCGGGGGTCAAAAAATTGAAGAAAAATCCGGTTTTGGGTGGGTTTTCACCGGAATATTCCAGTTTCAAACTCGTTTAGACCGGTTTCTGCCTCCTACCGAACCTCCAAACCGGTTTAAACCGGAATCGGAAAGACAAAATTTTGACCCGATTTTTGAAAAAACCCTAAGGCTTTAGCCTTTCCGTTTTTTCGATTTTCGGGGGTCAAAAAATTGAAGAAAAATCCGGTTTTGGGTGGGTTTTCACCGGAATATTCCAGTTTCAAACTGGTTTAGACCGGTTTCTGCCTCCTACCGAACCTCAAAACCGGTTTAAACCGGAATCGGAAAGACAAAATTTTGACCCGATTTTTGAAGAAACCCTAAGGCTATAGCCTTTCCGTTTTTTCGATTTTCGGGGGTCAAAAAATTGAAGAAAAATCCGGTTTTGGGTGGGTTTTCACCGGAATATTCCAGTTTCAAACTGGTTTAGACCGGTTTCTGCCTCCTACCGAACCTCCAAACCGGTTTAAACCGGAATCGGAAAGACAAAATTTTGACCCGATTTTTGAAAAAACCCTAAGGCTATAGCCTTTCCGTTTTTTCGATTTTCGGGGGTCAAAAAATTGAAGAAAAATCCGGTTTTGGGTGGGTTTTCACCGGAATATTCCAGTTTCAAACTGGTTTAGACCGGTTTCTGCCTCCTACCGAACCTCCAAACCGGTTTAAACCGGAATCGGAAAGACAAAATTTTGACCCGATTTTTGAAAAAACCCTAAGGCTTTAGCCTTTCCGTTTTTTCGATTTTCGGGGGTCAAAAAATTGAAGAAAAATCCGGTTTTGGGTGGGTTTTCACCGGAATATTCCAGTTTCAAACTGGTTTAGACCGGTTTCTGCCTCCTACCGAACCTCCAAACCGGTTTAAACCGGAATCGGAAAGACAAAATTTTGACCCGATTTTTGAAAAAACCCTAAGGCTTTAGCCTTTCCGTTTTTTCGATTTTCGGGGGTCAAAAAATTGAAGAAAAATCCGGTTTTGGGTGGGTTTTCACCGGAATATTCCAGTTTCAAACTGGTTTAGACCGGTTTCTGCCTCCTACCGAACCTCCAAACCGGTTTAAACCGGAATCGGAAAGACAAAATTTTGACCCGATTTTTGAAAAAACCCTAAGGCTATAGCCTTTCCGTTTTTTCGATTTTCGGGGGTCAAAAAATTGAAGAAAAATCCGGTTTTGGGTGGGTTTTCACCGGAATATTCCAGTTTCAAACTGGTTTAGACCGGTTTGTGCCTCCTACCGAACCTCCAAACCGGTTTAAACCGGAATTGGAAAGACAAAATTTTGACCCGATTTTTGAAGAAACCCTAAGGCTATGGCCTTTCCGTTTTTTCGATTTTCGGGGGTCAAAAAATTGAAGAAAAATCCGGTTTTGGGTGGGTTTTCACCGGAATATTCCAGTTTCAAACTGGTTTAGACCGGTTTGTGCCTCCTACCGAACCTCCAAACCGGTTTAAACCGGAATCGGAAAGACAAAATTTTGACCCGATTTTTGAAAAAACCCTAAGGCTATGGCCTTTCCGTTTTTTCGATTTTCGGGGGTCAAAAAATTGAAGAAAAATCCGGTTTTGGGTGGGTTTTCACCGGAATATTCCAGTTTCAAACTGGTTTAGACCGGTTTCTGCCTCCTACCGAACCTCCAAACCGGTTTAAACCGGAATCGGAAAGACAAAATTTTGACCCGATTTTTGAAAAAACCCTAAGGCTATAGCCTTTCCGTTTTTTCGATTTTCGGGGGTCAAAAAATTGAAGAAAAATCCGGTTTTGGGTGGGTTTTCACCGGAATATTCCAGTTTCAAACTGGTTTAGACCGGTTTCTGCCTCCTACCGAACCTCCAAACCGGTTTAAACCGGAATCGGAAAGACAAAATTTTGACCCGATTTTTGAAAAAACCCTAAGGCTATAGCCTTTCCGTTTTTTCGATTTTCGGGGGTCAAAAAATTGAAGAAAAATCCGGTTTTGGGTGGGTTTTCACCGGAATATTCCAGTTTCAAACTGGTTTAGACCGGTTTCTGCCTCCTACCGAACCTCCAAACCGGTTTAAACCGGAATCGGAAAGACAAAATTTTGACCCGATTTTTGAAAAAACCCTAAGGCTTTGGCCTTTCCGTTTTTTCGATTTTCGGGGGTCAAAAAATTGAAGAAAAATCCGGTTTTGGGTGGGTTTTCACCGGAATATTCCAGTTTCAAACTGGTTTAGACCGGTTTCTGCCTCCTACCGAACCTCCAAACCGGTTTAAACCGGAATCGGAAAGACAAAATTTTGACCCGATTTTTGAAAAAAACCTAAGGCTATAGCCTTTCCGTTTTTTCGATTTTCGGGGGTCAAAAAATTGAAGAAAAATCCGGTTTTGGGTGGGTTTTCACCGGAATATTCCAGTTTCAAACTGGTTTAGACCGGTTTCTGCCTCCTACCGAACCTCCAAACCGGTTTAAACCGGAATCGGAAAGACAAAATTTTGACCCGATTTTTGAAAAAACCCTAAGGCTATAGCCTTTCCGTTTTTTCGATTTTCGGGGGTCAAAAAATTGAAGAAAAATCCGGTTTTGGGTGGGTTTTCACCGGAATATTCCAGTTTCAAACTGGTTTAGACCGGTTTCTGCCTCCTACCGAACCTCCAAACCGGTTTAAACCGGAATCGGAAAGACAAAATTTTGACCCGATTTTTGAAAAAACCCTAAGGCTATAGCCTTTCCGTTTTTTCGATTTTCGGGGGTCAAAAAATTGAAGAAAAATCCAGTTTTGGGTGGGTTTTCACCGGAATATTCCAGTTTCAAACTGGTTTAGACCGGTTTCTGCCTCCTACCGAACCTCCAAACCGGTTTAAACCGGAATCGGAAAGACAAAATTTTGACCCGACTTTTGAAAAAACCCTAAGGCTATAGCCTTTCCGTTTTTTCGATTTTCGGGGGTCAAAAAATTGAAGAAAAATCCGGTTTTGGGTGGGTTTTCACCGGAATATTCCAGTTTCAAACTGGTTTAGACCGGTTTCTGCCTCCTACCGAACCTCAAAACCGGTTTAAACCGGAATCGGAAAGACAAAATTTTGACCCGATTTTTGAAGAAACCCTAAGGCTATAGCCTTTCCGTTTTTTCGATTATCGGGGGTCAAAAAATTGAAGAAAAATCCGGTTTTGGGTGGGTTTTCACCGGAATATTCCAGTTTCAAACTGGTTTAGACCGGTTTCTGCCTCCTACCGAACCTCCAAACCGGTTTAAACCGGAATCGGAAAGACAAAATTTTGACCCGATTTTTGAAAAAACCCTGAGGCTATAGCCTTTCCGTTTTTTCGATTTTCGGGGGTCAAAAAATTGAAGAAAAATCCGGTTTTGGGTGGGTTTTCACCGGAATATTCCAGTTTCAAACTGGTTTAGACCGGTTTCTGCCTCCTACCGAACCTCCAAACCGGTTTAAACCGGAATCGGAAAGACAAAATTTTGACCCGATTTTTGAAAAAACCCTAAGGCTTTAGCCTTTCCGTTTTTTCGATTTTCGGGGGTCAAAAAATTGAAGAAAAATCCGGTTTTGGGTGGGTTTTCACCGGAATATTCCAGTTTCAAACTGGTTTAGACCGGTTTCTGCCTCCTACCGAACCTCCAAACCGGTTTAAACCGGAATCGGAAAGACAAAATTTTGACCCGATTTTTGAAAAAAACCTAAGGCTATAGCCTTTCCGTTTTTTCGATTTTCGGGGGTCAAAAAATTGAAGAAAAATCCGGTTTTGGGTGGGTTTTCACCGGAATATTCCAGTTTCAAACTGGTTTAGACCGGTTTCTGCCTCCTACCGAACCTCCAAACCGGTTTAAACCGGAATCGGAAAGACAAAATTTTGACCCGATTTTTGAAAAAACCCTAAGGCTTTAGCCTTTCCGTTTTTTCGATTTTCGGGGGTCAAAAAATTGAAGAAAAATCCGGTTTTGGGTGGGTTTTCACCGGAATATTCCAGTTTCAAACTGGTTTAGACCGGTTTCTGCCTCCTACCGAACCTCCAAACCGGTTTAAACCGGAATCGGAAAGACAAAATTTTGACCCGATTTTTGAAAAAACCCTAAGGCTATATAGCCTTTCCGTTTTTTCGATTTTCGGGGGTCAAAAAATTGAAGAAAAATCCGGTTTTGGGTGGGTTTTCACCGGAATATTCCAGTTTCAAACTGGTTTAGACCGGTTTGTGCCTCCTACCGAACCTCCAAACCGGTTTAAACCGGAATTGGAAAGACAAAATTTTGACCCGATTTTTGAAGAAACCCTAAGGCTATGGCCTTTCCGTTTTTTCGATTTTCGGGGGTCAAAAAATTGAAGAAAAATCCGGTTTTGGGTGGGTTTTCACCGGAATATTCCAGTTTCAAACTGGTTTAGACCGGTTTGTGCCTCCTACCGAACCTCCAAACCGGTTTAAACCGGAATCGGAAAGACAAAATTTTGACCCGATTTTTGAAAAAACCCTAAGGCTATGGCCTTTCCGTTTTTTCGATTTTCGGGGGTCAAAAAATTGAAGAAAAATCCGGTTTTGGGTGGGTTTTCACCGGAATATTCCAGTTTCAAACTGGTTTAGACCGGTTTCTGCCTCCTACCGAACCTCCAAACCGGTTTAAACCGGAATCGGAAAGACAAAATTTTGACCCGATTTTTGAAAAAACCCTAAGGCTATAGCCTTTCCGTTTTTTCGATTTTCGGGGGTCAAAAAATTGAAGAAAAATCCGGTTTTGGGTGGGTTTTCACCGGAATATTCCAGTTTCAAACTGGTTTAGACCGGTTTCTGCCTCCTACCGAACCTCCAAACCGGTTTAAACCGGAATCGGAAAGACAAAATTTTGACCCGATTTTTGAAAAAACCCTAAGGCTATAGCCTTTCCGTTTTTTCGATTTTCGGGGGTCAAAAAATTGAAGAAAAATCCGGTTTTGGGTGGGTTTTCACCGGAATATTCCAGTTTCAAACTGGTTTAGACCGGTTTCTGCCTCCTACCGAACCTCCAAACCGGTTTAAACCGGAATCGGAAAGACAAAATTTTGACCCGATTTTTGAAAAAACCCTAAGGCTTTAGCCTTTCCGTTTTTTCGATTTTCGGGGGTCAAAAAATTGAAGAAAAATCCGGTTTTGGGTGGGTTTTCACCGGAATATTCCAGTTTCAAACTGGTTTAGACCGGTTTCTGCCTCCTACCGAACCTCCAAACCGGTTTAAACCGGAATCGGAAAGACAAAATTTTGACCCGATTTTTGAAAAAACCCTAAGGCTATAGCCTTTCCGTTTTTTCGATTTTCGGGGGTCAAAAAATTGAAGAAAAATCCGGTTTTGGGTGGGTTTTCACCGGAATATTCCAGTTTCAAACTGGTTTAGACCGGTTTCTGCCTCCTACCGAACCTCCAAACCGGTTTAAACCGGAATCGGAAAGACAAAATTTTGACCCGATTTTTGAAAAAACCCTAAGGCTATAGCCTTTCCGTTTTTTCGATTTTCGGGGGTCAAAAAATTGAAGAAAAATCCAGTTTTGGGTGGGTTTTCACCGGAATATTCCAGTTTCAAACTGGTTTAGACCGGTTTCTGCCTCCTACCGAACCTCCAAACCGGTTTAAACCGGAATCGGAAAGACAAAATTTTGACCCGACTTTTGAAAAAACCCTAAGGCTATAGCCTTTCCGTTTTTTCGATTTTCGGGGGTCAAAAAATTGAAGAAAAATCCGGTTTTGGGTGGGTTTTCACCGGAATATTCCAGTTTCAAACTGGTTTAGACCGGTTTCTGCCTCCTACCGAACCTCCAAACCGGTTTAAACCGGAATCGGAAAGACAAAATTTTGACCCGATTTTTGAAGAAACCCTAAGGCTATAGCCTTTCCGTTTTTTCGATTATCGGGGGTCAAAAAATTGAAGAAAAATCCGGTTTTGGGTGGGTTTTCACCGGAATATTCCAGTTTCAAACTGGTTTAGACCGGTTTCTGCCTCCTACCGAACCTCCAAACCGGTTTAAACCGGAATCGGAAAGACAAAATTTTGACCCGATTTTTGAAAAAACCCTGAGGCTATAGCCTTTCCGTTTTTTCGATTTTCGGGGGTCAAAAAATTGAAGAAAAATCCGGTTTTGGGTGGGTTTTCACCGGAATATTCCAGTTTCAAACTGGTTTAGACCGGTTTCTGCCTCCTACCGAACCTCCAAACCGGTTTAAACCGGAATCGGAAAGACAAAATTTTGACCCGATTTTTGAAAAAACCCTAAGGCTTTAGCCTTTCCGTTTTTTCGATTTTCGGGGGTCAAAAAATTGAAGAAAAATCCGGTTTTGGGTGGGTTTTCACCGGAATATTCCAGTTTCAAACTGGTTTAGACCGGTTTCTGCCTCCTACCGAACCTCCAAACCGGTTTAAACCGGAATCGGAAAGACAAAATTTTGACCCGATTTTTGAAAAAACCCTAAGGCTATAGCCTTTCCGTTTTTTCGATTTTCGGGGGTCAAAAAATTGAAGAAAAATCCGGTTTTGGGTGGGTTTTCACCGGAATATTCCAGTTTCAAACTGGTTTAGACCGGTTTCTGCCTCCTACCGAACCTCCAAACCGGTTTAAACCGGAATCGGAAAGACAAAATTTTGACCCGATTTTTGAAAAAACCCTAAGGCTATGGCCTTTCCGTTTTTTCGATTTTCGGGGGTCAAAAAATTGAAGAAAAATCCGGTTTTGGGTGGGTTTTCACCGGAATATTCCAGTTTCAAACTGGTTTAGACCGGTTTCTGCCTCCTACCGAACCTCCAAACCGGTTTAAACCGGAATCGGAAAGACAAAATTTTGATCCGATTTTTGAAAAAAACCTAAGGCTATAGCCTTTCCGTTTTTTCGATTTTCGGGGGTCAAAAAATTGAAGAAAAATCCGGTTTTGGGTGGGTTTTCACCGGAATATTCCAGTTTCAAACTGGTTTAGACCGGTTTCTGCCTCCTACCGAACCTCCAAACCGGTTTAAACCGGAATCGGAAAGACAAAATTTTGACCCGATTTTTGAAGAAACCCTAAGGCTATAGCCTTTCCGTTTTTTCGATTATCGGGGGTCAAAAAATTGAAGAAAAATCCGGTTTTGGGTGGGTTTTCACCGGAATATTCCAGTTTCAAACTGGTTTAGACCGGTTTCTGCCTCCTACCGAACCTCCAAACCGGTTTAAACCGGAATCGGAAAGACAAAATTTTGACCCGATTTTTGAAAAAACCCTGAGGCTATAGCCTTTCCGTTTTTTCGATTTTCGGGGGTCAAAAAATTGAAGAAAAATCCGGTTTTGGGTGGGTTTTCACCGGAATATTCCAGTTTCAAACTGGTTTAGACCGGTTTCTGCCTCCTACCGAACCTCCAAACCGGTTTAAACCGGAATCGGAAAGACAAAATTTTGACCCGATTTTTGAAAAAACCCTAAGGCTTTAGCCTTTCCGTTTTTTCGATTTTCGGGGGTCAAAAAATTGAAGAAAAATCCGGTTTTGGGTGGGTTTTCACCGGAATATTCCAGTTTCAAACTGGTTTAGACCGGTTTCTGCCTCCTACCGAACCTCCAAACCGGTTTAAACCGGAATCGGAAAGACAAAATTTTGACCCGATTTTTGAAAAAACCCTAAGGCTATAGCCTTTCCGTTTTTTCGATTTTCGGGGGTCAAAAAATTGAAGAAAAATCCGGTTTTGGGTGGGTTTTCACCGGAATATTCCAGTTTCAAACTGGTTTAGACCGGTTTCTGCCTCCTACCGAACCTCCAAACCGGTTTAAACCGGAATCGGAAAGACAAAATTTTGACCCGATTTTTGAAAAAACCCTAAGGCTATGGCCTTTCCGTTTTTTCGATTTTCGGGGGTCAAAAAATTGAAGAAAAATCCGGTTTTGGGTGGGTTTTCACCGGAATATTCCAGTTTCAAACTGGTTTAGACCGGTTTCTGCCTCCTACCGAACCTCCAAACCGGTTTAAACCGGAATCGGAAAGACAAAATTTTGATCCGATTTTTGAAAAAAACCTAAGGCTATAGCCTTTCCGTTTTTTCGATTTTCGGGGGTCAAAAAATTGAAGAAAAATCCGGTTTTGGGTGGGTTTTCACCGGAATATTCCAGTTTCAAACTGGTTTAGACCGGTTTCTGCCTCCTACCGAACCTCCAAACCGGTTTAAACCGGAATCGGAAAGACAAAATTTTGACCCGATTTTTGAAAAAAACCTAAGGCTATAGCCTTTCCGTTTTTTCGATTTTCGGGGGTCAAAAATTGAAGAAAAATCCGGTTTTGGGTGGGTTTTCACCGGAATATTCCAGTTTCAAACTGGTTTAGACCGGTTTCTGCCTCCTACCGAACCTCCAAACCGGTTTAAACCGGAATCGGAAAGACAAAATTTTGATCCGATTTTTGAAAAAAACCTAAGGCTATAGCCTTTCCGTTTTTTGGGGGTCAAAAAATTGAAGAAAAATCCGGTTTTGGGTGGGTTTTCACCGGAATATTCCAGTTTCAAACTGGTTTAGACCGGTTTCTGCCTCCTACCGAACCTCCAAACCGGTTTAAACCGGAATCGGAAAGACAAAATTTTGACCCGATTTTTGAAAAAACCCTAAGGCTATAGCCTTTCCGTTTTTTCGATTTTCGGGGGTCAAAAAATTGAAGAAAAATCCGGTTTTGGGTGGGTTTTCACCGGAATATTCCAGTTTCAAACTGGTTTAGACCGGTTTCTGCCTCCTACCGAACCTCCAAACCGGTTTAAACCGGAATCGGAAAGACAAAATTTTGACCCGATTTTTGAAAAAACCCTAAGGCTATAGCCTTTCCGTTTTTTCGATTTTCGGGGGTCAAAAAATTGAAGAAAAATCCGGTTTTGGGTGGGTTTTCACCGGAATATTCCAGTTTCAAACTGGTTTAGACCGG
The DNA here is from genome assembly GCF_965637545.1 of Phallusia mammillata. NCBI lineage: Eukaryota > Metazoa > Chordata > Ascidiacea > Phlebobranchia > Ascidiidae > Phallusia > Phallusia mammillata. The sequence goes on along the minus strand of NC_137253.1, from coordinate 31,537,523 downwards.
TTTCTGCCTCCTACCGAACCTCCAAACCGGTTTAAACCGGAATCGGAAAGACAAAATTTTGACCCGATTTTTGAAAAAACCCTAAGGCTATAGCCTTTCCGTTTTTTCGATTTTCGGGGGTCAAAAAATTGAAGAAAAATCCAGTTTTGGGTGGGTTTTCACCGGAATATTCCAGTTTCAAACTGGTTTAGACCGGTTTCTGCCTCCTACCGAACCTCCAAACCGGTTTAAACCGGAATCGGAAAGACAAAATTTTGACCCGACTTTTGAAAAAACCCTAAGGCTATAGCCTTTCCGTTTTTTCGATTTTCGGGGGTCAAAAAATTGAAGAAAAATCCGGTTTTGGGTGGGTTTTCACCGGAATATTCCAGTTTCAAACTGGTTTAGACCGGTTTCTGCCTCCTACCGAACCTCCAAACCGGTTTAAACCGGAATTGGAAAGACAAAATTTTGACCCGATTTTTGAAGAAACCCTAAGGCTATAGGCCTTTCCGTTTTTTCGATTTTCGGGGGTCAAAAAATTGAAGAAAAATCCGGTTTTGGGTGGGTTTTCACCGGAATATTCCAGTTTCAAACTGGTTTAGACCGGTTTCTGCCTCCTACCGAACCTCCAAACCGGTTTAAACCGGAATCGGAAAGACAAAATTTTGACCCGATTTTTGAAAAAACCCTAAGGCTTTAGCCTTTCCGTTTTTTCGATTTTCGGGGGTCAAAAAATTGAAGAAAAATCCGGTTTTGGGTGGGTTTTCACCGGAATATTCCAGTTTCAAACTGGTTTAGACCGGTTTCTGCCTCCTACCGAACCTCCAAACCGGTTTAAACCGGAATCGGAAAGACAAAATTTTGACCCGATTTTTGAAAAAACCCTAAGGCTTTAGCCTTTCCGTTTTTTCGATTTTCGGGGGTCAAAAAATTGAAGAAAAATCCGGTTTTGGGTGGGTTTTCACCGGAATATTCCAGTTTCAAACTGGTTTAGACCGGTTTCTGCCTCCTACCGAACCTCAAAACCGGTTTAAACCGGAATCGGAAAGACAAAATTTTGACCCGATTTTTGAAGAAACCCTAAGGCTATAGCCTTTCCGTTTTTTCGATTTTCGGGGGTCAAAAAATTGAAGAAAAATCCGGTTTTGGGTGGGTTTTCACCGGAATATTCCAGTTTCAAACTGGTTTAGACCGGTTTCTGCCTCCTACCGAACCTCCAAACCGGTTTAAACCGGAATCGGAAAGACAAAATTTTGACCCGATTTTTGAAAAAAACCTAAGGCTATAGCCTTTCCGTTTTTTCGATTTTCGGGGGTCAAAAAATTGAAGAAAAATCCGGTTTTGGGTGGGTTTTCACCGGAATATTCCAGTTTCAAACTGGTTTAGACCGGTTTCTGCCTCCTACCGAACCTCCAAACCGGTTTAAACCGGAATCGGAAAGACAAAATTTTGACCCGATTTTTGAAAAAACCCTAAGGCTTTAGCCTTTCCGTTTTTTCGATTTTCGGGGGTCAAAAAATTGAAGAAAAATCCGGTTTTGGGTGGGTTTTCACCGGAATATTCCAGTTTCAAACTGGTTTAGACCGGTTTCTGCCTCCTACCGAACCTCCAAACCGGTTTAAACCGGAATCGGAAAGACAAAATTTTGACCCGATTTTTGAAAAAACCCTAAGGCTTTAGCCTTTCCGTTTTTTCGATTTTCGGGGGTCAAAAAATTGAAGAAAAATCCGGTTTTGGGTGGGTTTTCACCGGAATATTCCAGTTTCAAACTGGTTTAGACCGGTTTCTGCCTCCTACCGAACCTCCAAACCGGTTTAAACCGGAATCGGAAAGACAAAATTTTGACCCGATTTTTGAAAAAACCCTAAGGCTATAGCCTTTCCGTTTTTTCGATTTTCGGGGGTCAAAAAATTGAAGAAAAATCCGGTTTTGGGTGGGTTTTCACCGGAATATTCCAGTTTCAAACTGGTTTAGACTGGTTTGTGCCTCCTACCGAACCTCCAAACCGGTTTAAACCGGAATTGGAAAGACAAAATTTTGACCCGATTTTTGAAGAAACCCTAAGGCTATGGCCTTTCCGTTTTTTCGATTTTCGGGGGTCAAAAAATTGAAGAAAAATCCGGTTTTGGGTGGGTTTTCACCGGAATATTCCAGTTTCAAACTGGTTTAGACCGGTTTGTGCCTCCTACCGAACCTCCAAACCGGTTTAAACCGGAATCGGAAAGACAAAATTTTGACCCGATTTTTGAAAAAACCCTAAGGCTATGGCCTTTCCGTTTTTTCGATTTTCGGGGGTCAAAAAATTGAAGAAAAATCCGGTTTTGGGTGGGTTTTCACCGGAATATTCCAGTTTCAAACTGGTTTAGACCGGTTTCTGCCTCCTACCGAACCTCCAAACCGGTTTAAACCGGAATCGGAAAGACAAAATTTTGACCCGATTTTTGAAAAAACCCTAAGGCTATAGCCTTTCCGTTTTTTCGATTTTCGGGGGTCAAAAAATTGAAGAAAAATCCGGTTTTGGGTGGGTTTTCACCGGAATATTCCAGTTTCAAACTGGTTTAGACCGGTTTCTGCCTCCTACCGAACCTCCAAACCGGTTTAAACCGGAATCGGAAAGACAAAATTTTGACCCGATTTTTGAAAAAACCCTAAGGCTATAGCCTTTCCGTTTTTTCGATTTTCGGGGGTCAAAAAATTGAAGAAAAATCCGGTTTTGGGTGGGTTTTCACCGGAATATTCCAGTTTCAAACTGGTTTAGACCGGTTTCTGCCTCCTACCGAACCTCCAAACCGGTTTAAACCGGAATCGGAAAGACAAAATTTTGACCCGATTTTTGAAAAAACCCTAAGGCTTTGGCCTTTCCGTTTTTTCGATTTTCGGGGGTCAAAAAATTGAAGAAAAATCCGGTTTTGGGTGGGTTTTCACCGGAATATTCCAGTTTCAAACTGGTTTAGACCGGTTTCTGCCTCCTACCGAACCTCCAAACCGGTTTAAACCGGAATCGGAAAGACAAAATTTTGACCCGATTTTTGAAAAAAACCTAAGGCTATAGCCTTTCCGTTTTTTCGATTTTCGGGGGTCAAAAAATTGAAGAAAAATCCGGTTTTGGGTGGGTTTTCACCGGAATATTCCAGTTTCAAACTGGTTTAGACCGGTTTCTGCCTCCTACCGAACCTCCAAACCGGTTTAAACCGGAATCGGAAAGACAAAATTTTGACCCGATTTTTGAAAAAACCCTAAGGCTATAGCCTTTCCGTTTTTTCGATTTTCGGGGGTCAAAAAATTGAAGAAAAATCCGGTTTTGGGTGGGTTTTCACCGGAATATTCCAGTTTCAAACTGGTTTAGACCGGTTTCTGCCTCCTACCGAACCTCCAAACCGGTTTAAACCGGAATCGGAAAGACAAAATTTTGACCCGATTTTTGAAAAAACCCTAAGGCTATAGCCTTTCCGTTTTTTCGATTTTCGGGGGTCAAAAAATTGAAGAAAAATCCAGTTTTGGGTGGGTTTTCACCGGAATATTCCAGTTTCAAACTGGTTTAGACCGGTTTCTGCCTCCTACCGAACCTCCAAACCGGTTTAAACCGGAATCGGAAAGACAAAATTTTGACCCGACTTTTGAAAAAACCCTAAGGCTATAGCCTTTCCGTTTTTTCGATTTTCGGGGGTCAAAAAATTGAAGAAAAATCCGGTTTTGGGTGGGTTTTCACCGGAATATTCCAGTTTCAAACTGGTTTAGACCGGTTTCTGCCTCCTACCGAACCTCAAAACCGGTTTAAACCGGAATCGGAAAGACAAAATTTTGACCCGATTTTTGAAGAAACCCTAAGGCTATAGCCTTTCCGTTTTTTCGATTATCGGGGGTCAAAAAATTGAAGAAAAATCCGGTTTTGGGTGGGTTTTCACCGGAATATTCCAGTTTCAAACTGGTTTAGACCGGTTTCTGCCTCCTACCGAACCTCCAAACCGGTTTAAACCGGAATCGGAAAGACAAAATTTTGACCCGATTTTTGAAAAAACCCTGAGGCTATAGCCTTTCCGTTTTTTCGATTTTCGGGGGTCAAAAAATTGAAGAAAAATCCGGTTTTGGGTGGGTTTTCACCGGAATATTCCAGTTTCAAACTGGTTTAGACCGGTTTCTGCCTCCTACCGAACCTCCAAACCGGTTTAAATCGGAATCGGAAAGACAAAATTTTGACCCGATTTTTGAAAAAACCCTAAGGCTATAGCCTTTCCGTTTTTTCGATTTTCGGGGGTCAAAAAATTGAAGAAAAATCCAGTTTTGGGTGGGTTTTCACCGGAATATTCCAGTTTCAAACTGGTTTAGACCGGTTTCTGCCTCCTACCGAACCTCCAAACCGGTTTAAACCGGAATCGGAAAGACAAAATTTTGACCCGACTTTTGAAAAAACCCTAAGGCTATAGCCTTTCCGTTTTTTCGATTTTCGGGGGTCAAAAAATTGAAGAAAAATCCGGTTTTGGGTGGGTTTTCACCGGAATATTCCAGTTTCAAACTGGTTTAGACCGGTTTCTGCCTCCTACCGAACCTCAAAACCGGTTTAAACCGGAATCGGAAAGACAAAATTTTGACCCGATTTTTGAAGAAACCCTAAGGCTATAGCCTTTCCGTTTTTTCGATTATCGGGGGTCAAAAAATTGAAGAAAAATCCGGTTTTGGGTGGGTTTTCACCGGAATATTCCAGTTTCAAACTGGTTTAGACCGGTTTCTGCCTCCTACCGAACCTCCAAACCGGTTTAAACCGGAATCGGAAAGACAAAATTTTGACCCGATTTTTGAAAAAACCCTGAGGCTATAGCCTTTCCGTTTTTTCGATTTTCGGGGGTCAAAAAATTGAAGAAAAATCCGGTTTTGGGTGGGTTTTCACCGGAATATTCCAGTTTCAAACTGGTTTAGACCGGTTTCTGCCTCCTACCGAACCTCCAAACCGGTTTAAACCGGAATCGGAAAGACAAAATTTTGACCCGATTTTTGAAAAAACCCTAAGGCTTTAGCCTTTCCGTTTTTTCGATTTTCGGGGGTCAAAAAATTGAAGAAAAATCCGGTTTTGGGTGGGTTTTCACCGGAATATTCCAGTTTCAAACTGGTTTAGACCGGTTTCTGCCTCCTACCGAACCTCCAAACCGGTTTAAACCGGAATCGGAAAGACAAAATTTTGACCCGATTTTTGAAAAAAACCTAAGGCTATAGCCTTTCCGTTTTTTCGATTTTCGGGGGTCAAAAAATTGAAGAAAAATCCGGTTTTGGGTGGGTTTTCACCGGAATATTCCAGTTTCAAACTGGTTTAGACCGGTTTCTGCCTCCTACCGAACCTCCAAACCGGTTTAAACCGGAATCGGAAAGACAAAATTTTGACCCGATTTTTGAAAAAACCCTAAGGCTTTAGCCTTTCCGTTTTTTCGATTTTCGGGGGTCAAAAAATTGAAGAAAAATCCGGTTTTGGGTGGGTTTTCACCGGAATATTCCAGTTTCAAACTGGTTTAGACCGGTTTCTGCCTCCTACCGAACCTCCAAACCGGTTTAAACCGGAATCGGAAAGACAAAATTTTGACCCGATTTTTGAAAAAACCCTAAGGCTATATAGCCTTTCCGTTTTTTCGATTTTCGGGGGTCAAAAAATTGAAGAAAAATCCGGTTTTGGGTGGGTTTTCACCGGAATATTCCAGTTTCAAACTGGTTTAGACCGGTTTGTGCCTCCTACCGAACCTCCAAACCGGTTTAAACCGGAATTGGAAAGACAAAATTTTGACCCGATTTTTGAAGAAACCCTAAGGCTATGGCCTTTCCGTTTTTTCGATTTTCGGGGGTCAAAAAATTGAAGAAAAATCCGGTTTTGGGTGGGTTTTCACCGGAATATTCCAGTTTCAAACTGGTTTAGACCGGTTTCTGCCTCCTACCGAACCTCCAAACCGGTTTAAACCGGAATCGGAAAGACAAAATTTTGACCCGATTTTTGAAAAAACCCTAAGGCTATGGCCTTTCCGTTTTTTCGATTTTCGGGGGTCAAAAAATTGAAGAAAAATCCGGTTTTGGGTGGGTTTTCACCGGAATATTCCAGTTTCAAACTGGTTTAGACCGGTTTCTGCCTCCTACCGAACCTCCAAACCGGTTTAAACCGGAATCGGAAAGACAAAATTTTGACCCGATTTTTGAAAAAACCCTAAGGCTATAGCCTTTCCGTTTTTTCGATTTTCGGGGGTCAAAAAATTGAAGAAAAATCCGGTTTTGGGTGGGTTTTCACCGGAATATTCCAGTTTCAAACTGGTTTAGACCGGTTTCTGCCTCCTACCGAACCTCCAAACCGGTTTAAACCGGAATCGGAAAGACAAAATTTTGACCCGATTTTTGAAAAAACCCTGAGGCTATAGCCTTTCCGTTTTTTCGATTTTCGGGGGTCAAAAAATTGAAGAAAAATCCGGTTTTGGGTGGGTTTTCACCGGAATATTCCAGTTTCAAACTGGTTTAGACCGGTTTCTGCCTCCTACCGAACCTCCAAACCGGTTTAAACCGGAATCGGAAAGACAAAATTTTGACCCGATTTTTGAAAAAACCCTAAGGCTTTAGCCTTTCCGTTTTTTCGATTTTCGGGGGTCAAAAAATTGAAGAAAAATCCGGTTTTGGGTGGGTTTTCACCGGAATATTCCAGTTTCAAACTGGTTTAGACCGGTTTCTGCCTCCTACCGAACCTCCAAACCGGTTTAAACCGGAATCGGAAAGACAAAATTTTGACCCGATTTTTGAAAAAAACCTAAGGCTATAGCCTTTCCGTTTTTTCGATTTTCGGGGGTCAAAAAATTGAAGAAAAATCCGGTTTTGGGTGGGTTTTCACCGGAATATTCCAGTTTCAAACTGGTTTAGACCGGTTTCTGCCTCCTACCGAACCTCAAAACCGGTTTAAACCGGAATCGGAAAGACAAAATTTTGACCCGATTTTTGAAAAAACCCTAAGGCTTTAGCCTTTCCGTTTTTTCGATTTTCGGGGGTCAAAAAATTGAAGAAAAATCCGGTTTTGGGTGGGTTTTCACCGGAATATTCCAGTTTCAAACTGGTTTAGACCGGTTTCTGCCTCCTACCGAACCTCCAAACCGGTTTAAACCGGAATCGGAAAGACAAAATTTTGACCCGATTTTTGAAAAAACCCTAAGGCTATATAGCCTTTCCGTTTTTTCGATTTTCGGGGGTCAAAAAATTGAAGAAAAATCCGGTTTTGGGTGGGTTTTCACCGGAATATTCCAGTTTCAAACTGGTTTAGACCGGTTTGTGCCTCCTACCGAACCTCCAAACCGGTTTAAACCGGAATTGGAAAGACAAAATTTTGACCCGATTTTTGAAGAAACCCTAAGGCTATGGCCTTTCCGTTTTTTCGATTTTCGGGGGTCAAAAAATTGAAGAAAAATCCGGTTTTGGGTGGGTTTTCACCGGAATATTCCAGTTTCAAACTGGTTTAGACCGGTTTGTGCCTCCTACCGAACCTCCAAACCGGTTTAAACCGGAATCGGAAAGACAAAATTTTGACCCGATTTTTGAAAAAACCCTAAGGCTATGGCCTTTCCGTTTTTTCGATTTTCGGGGGTCAAAAAATTGAAGAAAAATCCGGTTTTGGGTGGGTTTTCACCGGAATATTCCAGTTTCAAACTGGTTTAGACCGGTTTCTGCCTCCTACCGAACCTCCAAACCGGTTTAAACCGGAATCGGAAAGACAAAATTTTGACCCGATTTTTGAAAAAACCCTAAGGCTATAGCCTTTCCGTTTTTTCGATTTTCGGGGGTCAAAAAATTGAAGAAAAATCCGGTTTTGGGTGGGTTTTCACCGGAATATTCCAGTTTCAAACTGGTTTAGACCGGTTTCTGCCTCCTACCGAACCTCCAAACCGGTTTAAACCGGAATCGGAAAGACAAAATTTTGACCCGATTTTTGAAAAAACCCTAAGGCTATAGCCTTTCCGTTTTTTCGATTTTCGGGGGTCAAAAAATTGAAGAAAAATCCGGTTTTGGGTGGGTTTTCACCGGAATATTCCAGTTTCAAACTGGTTTAGACCGGTTTCTGCCTCCTACCGAACCTCCAAACCGGTTTAAACCGGAATCGGAAAGACAAAATTTTGACCCGATTTTTGAAAAAACCCTAAGGCTTTAGCCTTTCCGTTTTTTCGATTTTCGGGGGTCAAAAAATTGAAGAAAAATCCGGTTTTGGGTGGGTTTTCACCGGAATATTCCAGTTTCAAACTGGTTTAGACCGGTTTCTGCCTCCTACCGAACCTCCAAACCGGTTTAAACCGGAATCGGAAAGACAAAATTTTGACCCGATTTTTGAAAAAACCCTAAGGCTATAGCCTTTCCGTTTTTTCGATTTTCGGGGGTCAAAAAATTGAAGAAAAATCCGGTTTTGGGTGGGTTTTCACCGGAATATTCCAGTTTCAAACTGGTTTAGACCGGTTTCTGCCTCCTACCGAACCTCCAAACCGGTTTAAACCGGAATCGGAAAGACAAAATTTTGACCCGATTTTTGAAAAAACCCTAAGGCTATAGCCTTTCCGTTTTTTCGATTTTCGGGGGTCAAAAAATTGAAGAAAAATCCAGTTTTGGGTGGGTTTTCACCGGAATATTCCAGTTTCAAACTGGTTTAGACCGGTTTCTGCCTCCTACCGAACCTCCAAACCGGTTTAAACCGGAATCGGAAAGACAAAATTTTGACCCGACTTTTGAAAAAACCCTAAGGCTATAGCCTTTCCGTTTTTTCGATTTTCGGGGGTCAAAAAATTGAAGAAAAATCCGGTTTTGGGTGGGTTTTCACCGGAATATTCCAGTTTCAAACTGGTTTAGACCGGTTTCTGCCTCCTACCGAACCTCAAAACCGGTTTAAACCGGAATCGGAAAGACAAAATTTTGACCCGATTTTTGAAGAAACCCTAAGGCTATAGCCTTTCCGTTTTTTCGATTATCGGGGGTCAAAAAATTGAAGAAAAATCCGGTTTTGGGTGGGTTTTCACCGGAATATTCCAGTTTCAAACTGGTTTAGACCGGTTTCTGCCTCCTACCGAACCTCCAAACCGGTTTAAACCGGAATCGGAAAGACAAAATTTTGACCCGATTTTTGAAAAAACCCTGAGGCTATAGCCTTTCCGTTTTTTCGATTTTCGGGGGTCAAAAAATTGAAGAAAAATCCGGTTTTGGGTGGGTTTTCACCGGAATATTCCAGTTTCAAACTGGTTTAGACCGGTTTCTGCCTCCTACCGAACCTCCAAACCGGTTTAAACCGGAATCGGAAAGACAAAATTTTGACCCGATTTTTGAAAAAACCCTAAGGCTTTAGCCTTTCCGTTTTTTCGATTTTCGGGGGTCAAAAAATTGAAGAAAAATCCGGTTTTGGGTGGGTTTTCACCGGAATATTCCAGTTTCAAACTGGTTTAGACCGGTTTCTGCCTCCTACCGAACCTCCAAACCGGTTTAAACCGGAATCGGAAAGACAAAATTTTGACCCGATTTTTGAAAAAACCCTAAGGCTATAGCCTTTCCGTTTTTTCGATTTTCGGGGGTCAAAAAATTGAAGAAAAATCCGGTTTTGGGTGGGTTTTCACCGGAATATTCCAGTTTCAAACTGGTTTAGACCGGTTTCTGCCTCCTACCGAACCTCCAAACCGGTTTAAACCGGAATCGGAAAGACAAAATTTTGACCCGATTTTTGAAAAAACCCTAAGGCTATGGCCTTTCCGTTTTTTCGATTTTCGGGGGTCAAAAAATTGAAGAAAAATCCGGTTTTGGGTGGGTTTTCACCGGAATATTCCAGTTTCAAACTGGTTTAGACCGGTTTCTGCCTCCTACCGAACCTCCAAACCGGTTTAAACCGGAATCGGAAAGACAAAATTTTGATCCGATTTTTGAAAAAAACCTAAGGCTATAGCCTTTCCGTTTTTTCGATTTTCGGGGGTCAAAAAATTGAAGAAAAATCCGGTTTTGGGTGGGTTTTCACCGGAATATTCCAGTTTCAAACTGGTTTAGACCGGTTTCTGCCTCCTACCGAACCTCCAAACCGGTTTAAACCGGAATCGGAAAGACAAAATTTTGACCCGATTTTTGAAGAAACCCTAAGGCTATAGCCTTTCCGTTTTTTCGATTATCGGGGGTCAAAAAATTGAAGAAAAATCCGGTTTTGGGTGGGTTTTCACCGGAATATTCCAGTTTCAAACTGGTTTAGACCGGTTTCTGCCTCCTACCGAACCTCCAAACCGGTTTAAACCGGAATCGGAAAGACAAAATTTTGACCCGATTTTTGAAAAAACCCTGAGGCTATAGCCTTTCCGTTTTTTCGATTTTCGGGGGTCAAAAAATTGAAGAAAAATCCGGTTTTGGGTGGGTTTTCACCGGAATATTCCAGTTTCAAACTGGTTTAGACCGGTTTCTGCCTCCTACCGAACCTCCAAACCGGTTTAAACCGGAATCGGAAAGACAAAATTTTGACCCGATTTTTGAAAAAACCCTAAGGCTTTAGCCTTTCCGTTTTTTCGATTTTCGGGGGTCAAAAAATTGAAGAAAAATCCGGTTTTGGGTGGGTTTTCACCGGAATATTCCAGTTTCAAACTGGTTTAGACCGGTTTCTGCCTCCTACCGAACCTCCAAACCGGTTTAAACCGGAATCGGAAAGACAAAATTTTGACCCGATTTTTGAAAAAACCCTAAGGCTATAGCCTTTCCGTTTTTTCGATTTTCGGGGGTCAAAAAATTGAAGAAAAATCCGGTTTTGGGTGGGTTTTCACCGGAATATTCCAGTTTCAAACTGGTTTAGACCGGTTTCTGCCTCCTACCGAACCTCCAAACCGGTTTAAACCGGAATCGGAAAGACAAAATTTTGACCCGATTTTTGAAAAAAACCTAAGGCTATAGCCTTTCCGTTTTTTCGATTTTCGGGGGTCAAAAATTGAAGAAAAATCCGGTTTTGGGTGGGTTTTCACCGGAATATTCCAGTTTCAAACTGGTTTAGACCGGTTTCTGCCTCCTACCGAACCTCCAAACCGGTTTAAACCGGAATCGGAAAGACAAAATTTTGATCCGATTTTTGAAAAAAACCTAAGGCTATAGCCTTTCCGTTTTTTGGGGGTCAAAAAATTGAAGAAAAATCCGGTTTTGGGTGGGTTTTCACCGGAATATTCCAGTTTCAAACTGGTTTAGACCGGTTTCTGCCTCCTACCGAACCTCCAAACCGGTTTAAACCGGAATCGGAAAGACAAAATTTTGACCCGATTTTTGAAAAAAACCTAAGGCTATAGTCTTTTCGTTTTTAGATGACGCTGCTATAAAGGTTGATACACATTTGGTCATATAATATATATATTAAACACTTTGGTACACGATATAACCTATGTCGCAATATTGACTTATTTGAATTTCATATTCAGTAATTTGTTGTGTGCAAAGCTATCACATGTAATTGGTGTGAAAGAAATATGTGACTGTTTTTTAGAAAACCTTTGTTAACCATTTTAATGGCGATCCACCATCCCGGAAACAGCATCCTCTTTTGTGCGACCAATCGCTTCCTTACACTCCATGCAAATAACAGGTGCTCAGAGTATTTGTTTTTACAATATGACTTCTGATGATTTAAGTACTAAGAAAACATAACCGCGCATGTCGATTGCAGTGCTTTGTATGTATCCCAGCAATCATATGAAAAACATTACTTCCTTGAGACATAGTAGAAAAGTCGTTTGGTAAAATAGACCTCAAGTTCAAATCACTACCAACAAACTTTAAGTAACATAAAGTACTATATGATAGGTTTCAGTACAGCACCACATCGTACAAAGTCGATTATAACCAACATAGGCTAATACAGCACATCTACTTTATCAACCTTATTTTAATATCCTATACGACGTAAGGTAAAACAATACGAACAACAATTTCGTGAACAGATAACAATGGAGCCATTAATATCCGGCTCATTTGTCAAACAAAGCTCAGTAAATCCTCGTACGTACAGAAACGTTTTCGTCAGTGTTTGTGCAAATATAAACCACGGTGCATTGTCATTCTGTATGTTGTTGTGGAAATGCTTTCGAAAGGAATAAATTAACTTTTAAGTTTTATGACTGGACAGTTTTAGTTTGCCAAGTTATGTTAAATTTTATGAATATATTTAGCTTGGACCGCTAGTGCTCGAAAGAATTGCGAAGTGAGCGCTCTGCCAAAATTTTAAAAAAAGTTTAAGAACCGCTGGTCTAAAGTCTGATATGTTTATGTTGGGAGAATGTAGGTAATTTAGTAGGCCTACAACATCGTTTTCTGGTCTTTTTAAGCTCATAATGAAACACTTGTTTCGGATCTACTTGCTACTGATGATTTTACTCTACGTCTTTGTGACTGTATTTGGAGGTAGGTCTGAACATGTTTTACTTTTATGTGGGGATGGGCACATGATAAGAGAGATTTTTCGATCAGAGTAAAATGTTTGGAGATTCTGGTTATCTTTTATTATATGGAAACTTATCCGGTTTATAAACTTTTTGGTGAGTTTTGAATCCAATAAAAACACATTTCAGAATTTCTCGATCAGGTTTACGTGTCTCAGCCGGTCTTGATATTTTTAGGGTAATGCCAACCGATTGAAACGTTTGTATCGGACCTTGGACTTTTTATTGTCTACCTTAAAGGTCAGTACACGTTAAAAGCGCCACAATACTACGGCGACTCTGATGGTAACGATGTTGGTTGCCCTACCGAAGAACTAAATTAAGAAAAGAAAATTTTGTTTTGTAGGCTGTCCACTCCCACCTAAAGTAAAAGATGGCGATTACAGACCAAAGAAAGCTACTTACAAAACGAACGCGTTTGTCAAGTACTCCTGCTCGGCTGGTTTCAGGTTGATCGGCAACAAGAAAATTAAATGCCAGAAAAATAGCCATTGGCCTGCAACACCAGTGTGCCTTGGTTGGTACTTTACGATTTCTTGAAAAATCAATGAAAGTGAGGGTTCAATGAAATTAGCCACTCAAACAGGTTCGCGGGTTCGGTTCCGGTTCGACTCCCTGCTTGAAACCACAGATTACGTACTCGTTATCTATGCTGAAACACATAACGTACAAGTTTTGTTGTTGCACAGAGCCCGTGAAATCATTGAAAACCCAGCCTCAGTGCATGAATCTGTCTGCTTGTACATTGCAAATGATATATCACAAACTACACAAACTCATAGGCATTTAAACGTCTAAAAGATGGTCAACCCGCTAAAGGATGTCCAATACAGATGATATGTTACCATTCCAGTGTTTGGTCCTGTCTGTAACGTTTTCTTTGTACAAAATCGAAGTACATGCAATCATTGCATTACATAAAACAGTTCATATCTTTAAAAACAGAACAGTTATGTCCGAGTCCGCCTCCAGTTACACAGGCTCTTCTCGCTACACCTATCGGCCCGTCTCCTCCCGGTTCGTGTGTTACATTCTACTGTGTTCCAGGCTTTAAAATTGTTGGCCCGCGAACTATAACTTGTAAAAATGACCTTTCATGGTCAGAAATGCCTTGCTGCGTGCCAAACGGTAAGAGGAAAATTTGATACTTTGTTTGATACGCTTTTATTTGTCTAAAGCGTATATAGCACTTCACTTCTTTTTTAAATCCTAGAATGTGGTGATCCACCAACTGTTGCAGATGCAACTTTCACCCCAGAACCTCCCTACTCATCAGGTGATATGGTTACATACAGTTGCACTAATGTTGATACACATGAACTTGAGGGGCCTGCTACAATTACATGTCAAGCAAATGAAAGATGGAGTGCTAGTCCAACTTGTGTTTTAAGAGGTATGGACATGAAAAAACTGTACTTTTTAAGTTGCAAAAGTGTTTGGCAACCGATAGCACCTATGGCAGTTGTTGACTTGAACTAGAAATAAAGGTAAACAAACCAAACTGATCTGAGATGTTGGAGTTTAATAACATGTTTTTGAAACATTCTTAGGCATACTTTAGTCCATAATTACTGCCAATAATCAAATCTTCACATAAAAAATTGCTTTCACTTTGTTCCTATGGCCACATACCGTATGGTAAATGTGAGAAGTAAAGAACAGTTTTGACCTTTTTGTGAAATATATAGAATGTGGTGACCCTCCAACCGTCGTAGCCGCAACGTTCACCCCAGCACCTCCCTACACACCAACAGAGACAGTTACATACACTTGTATCGCTAAACATACACTTGAGGGACCTGCTACAGTTACATGTCAAGCAGATGGAAGGTGGACGGCTGGTCCAGTGTGCATTACAAGTGGGTAAAGTCTATGATTACTTCTGTGCATCATTTTACAGCATTTGTATATGTATAGGTGTAAGTAAAAACTAAGTGAAAACTTTATGCAGAGGTGACCACTTATACAATCAGCTTTGAAAACCAAGTGCACTAGGTGATCTAAATTGTCTGTTGATGCCCGTCTATCATATGCCACCATTAACATATTTCCTTTATTTCTCTTAAACCTAAAGCTCCACAGCACAACTCTTCCCAACAGTAACGGTTAGTGATGCACCGAAGTTTCGGTTGGCCGAAACATTTCGGCCGAATACGCTTTTTTTCGATGTTTCGGTTTCGGCCCGAACTTTTTTGAAAATTCGGCCGAAACCGAACGTTTTGATTGCATGGAATTAATACCCCGACTTTCATTTTCGCCAATACGAAACACCATAAATTAACTATTGTTGTATCTATAAAATACTTGCCACATTGTCTGCGAAATATTACAAGTTTAGTGAAGCTTTTGCATTGTGAAAGTGATTTTGGTTTGTCATAATCGAGTTCACTTGCATCAACAACACAAGGTTAAGTTAAAAACAGCCATAAGAAATGCGGTTTTAAGTTCGGCCTGATTCGGCCGAAATTATTCGGCCTCGTGGCCGAATATTCGGTTTCGGCCCGAACCTTTTTAGGTGGGTTCGGTGCATCACTAGTAACGGTAGCTACAGCTTGGTTTACTACACACACATCCAGTGACAAAATTTCTACACATAGTAGGTGTAACTTTGTGGCCTCCATTGATAAATGCAATGTTAAAAAGCAGCGGTAACAAATTTGTACTGTATTACATTTTCAGCGTGTTGTCCACCTCCTTCAATTCCATTAGGAACGTTTTCACCAATTAAAGATTCCTATTTGCCATCAGACCAAGTGACTTATAAATGTTGTAACGGTATAACTATGACTGGTTCCTTCACCACAAACACATGTGGAAGTGATGGAACTTGGTCAGTTACTAGAGCGTCTTTGCCATCCTGTGAACCAACAGGTGAAATTTTGCTTATTTGACAGGTTTCCGGGAATAATTTTAAATTTATACCCCAGACCATTAAGCAAACCTGGGAAGTTAGTGGTCCGCTAATCCACTAGAGAGAAACCTTACTGTGTTTGTGTAATGCAGTGATTCTTTTCATAACATGTTAACGACCCAAAAGCTTTTAAGAGAAAGTTAATTTGAAACTATATTGTGGTGGGTGCAATTGATTTTTGTTAGGACAAAGTGTTCATCATTTACCACACAACCAAGTACATAGTTATAACCTGAAAGCCAAAATCCTACTAGCTTTATTTGTTGTGTCACTTGTGAAATGCAACACAAATAGTTACTGCGTTGGTCAGAACAGATTAATGATCTTCTTGCAAGCATTATACCAACTTTTGCATTTGTTTCAGTTTGTCCCCCACCCCCTTCTATCTTGCACGGTTTCATATTTGAGGTTGATCGAAAATTGACATACGCAATTAATGAGTTGATTCACTACAACTGCAATTATGGACCAAAACCGGGTAAAGCAGAATCAAATACGTGTGGACCAGATGGGCTTTGGACTGATGTGTTTGCTGACATTTGTGACGAGTAATAAATCCAACTTGCCGAATTGCCGAATCAATTAAAATAATTCAAATAAATTTAGCTAGCTGTAACATCCTCAAAGGCAAGCTTGACCATTATTTACACAGAATTACTCCTATCAAAACAGATGAGCTAGTATCATGTAGTCTATGGATTCAACATTTTAACAATGAACTAGAAGAGTGGCTTTCTGATATACTTCCATTTTATATATTCTATACGATATTTACCAATTTACTATACACATCATTTGATCAACACATATGATTGTTTTTGTAAACAAAAATTTACAGTAAACAAATGTTGCGGTGATTTTTAGATTCTTAAGGACAAATTTTGTTTGTAATACCTACTAGTTGACCTTAAGTAACCCGTGATGATGCGGCGGCCAACCTGACAACGAGCATTTAAAAAAACATTTATTTGGCAAAAAAGTCAAGTTAACTATTTCATCTTTACTTCGATTAACAAAGTTTTGCTTGACATATACAAAACCGAAGCACGGTTATTAGGTTTAAATCACGTCATAGGTGTAAAACCTTTGCCAAAACTCAAAACGTGAGTGATAACTTAATAAAATGACATAGCATTGCTGTGCACAACAGCTGATTTCTAATCACTGAAACGGCGTCTCGTAAAACGTCTGTCCGACGTCAAGCTGAGCCCTCCCGCTATCGTAAACCAGTGAGTTACTCTCTTGCTACTTCTGCCTACAGTGTCTTTCTTGACCAAACAAGCGTTAGACACATTTACATTTCGGGGGCCTGTGGGTGAACCGCTGGGTCATTCGGGGTCAAACTTCTCGAGAATCAAGTTCAGATTAATAACTAAGATATGTCCAAATTTGAATAATGTTGAAGCACTTTTTCTTTACCAAACCAGCGTTACAAACCAGCGTTAAAAAATGTACGTTTCGGGGGCCTGTGGGTGAACCGCTGGGTCAATCGGGGTCAAACTTCAGGTGGACCAAGTTTGGATTAATATCTAACATGTGTCTAAATTTCAATAAATTTCAAGCACTTTTTCTTGACCAAACGGGTCTCACAAGCCAGCGTTAGACAGAAAAAAGAAAAAAGAAAAAAAAAAAAAGAAAAAAGAAAAAAAGAAAAAAAAATACGGACAAAAACAATATGTGTCCCCTTCAGGGAAGGGGACCCATAATTAGTTTTGGGTTTTCAACCCACTAAAAATGTTTTAACATAAAATGTTAACATACTTTTGACATTTACAGTTTACAAATTAAATTTTGACATTGTTTACAAATTTTAACTATTTTAGGGGTTAATGGGGTATATGGTGGGGCTACCTAGTTAAACACAACAATTGATACCTATAAATGACAAACTGCACTAAAAGGGTGGCTTAGCACATATTGCCCTTGCACATACACTATAGCATATTTTGAAACATTAATATATTTCCTACACTTATTTATATTGGGTCCTATATTAGCCATCGTCTTTTATAACCTTGGTTGTTTCTGCAAGCAAAAACTCATGGGTCCCCACACATGCAAAGTTGTAGATAATGCATTTCAAAAGATAACATTGAGTAAGTAGGATAACTAAATGAGGTTCAACACACACAAACTTAAACGAAGGAAACCACAATGACTCAATCAATAGTACTGCAAAATTTCAGTCCAATCTGCCAACCTTTAAAATTTCAACCACTAGAGGTGTTTTGAGGAACTACTGTTAATGTTTCTGATGTCAAAGGGCTGTTAACAACCCCCGAACTGCAATGATGCAATAACGATAATTGGCATACTTTACAAGCTATCAAAATTTTGGCCAATTCTGACATTGTTTATAGACTCACCCCTTTTAGTGGGGTAAATACTAGGGTTATCCGGACAAACAAAGTGGAATGTACATCTACATAACTATATCTACCATCTGTGTAAATTTCAGCTGAATCCATCAAACATTTGATAGAAAAACGAGTCGGACAAACTTCGGGGGAAAATACCCATTTTAGGGGCCTAGCGAGGTAAATACTGGGGTTATCAACAAAACCAAAGTGGGATGCACATCTACATAACTACATCTACCATCTGTGTAAATTTCAGCCGAATCCATCAAACATTTGATAAAAAAAACGAATCGGACAAACTTCGGGGGAAAATACCCATTTTAGGGGGCTAGCGTGGTAAATACTGGGGTTATGAACAAAAACAAAGTGGGATGCACTTTTACATAACTACATCTACCATCTGTGTAAATTTCATTCAAATCCATCAAGGATTTGATGGAAAAACGAGTCAGACAAACTTTGGAGAGAAGAAAAATGAAAGAAAAAAAACATTTTGAGTAAAATCTCTCAGGGAAGGTGACCCATAATAAGCTGTTCAAATTTCATTTAATTCTGCCACTGTTATTTACCTATTTTCGGGGGTTAGTAGGGTAACCGATGGGGTTACACCCAAAAGTATAAAACATAAAACCACAATGACCCAATAAACAGTCATGTAAAACTAAACCAAATCGGCCACTGAAAAATTTTACCTAAGAAAAAAAACAAGTGAAATCAAGATGTGTCAGGAAGGGGACCCATAATTATTTATGGTCCAAAAGACATTTTTGTGCAAAAAATGAAGAAACATCTGCTTAGAAATTATATATGCACATAACAAGTAGGGGGTACTATTTACTGTAAGTCTGTATGGTTTGCATTTGAAAAACAGTAGCAAACATTACCTAATCAGAAATAACAATGTAAATGTTAGCAATGTTGTGATCTAAATGTGTCATTTTTATGTTAACTAACAAAATCTTGATGATTCAACATACCCGAAAGCAACATTCAGTTAGGCAAATCAACCTCTGAAGAAAAAGTGGCATGTTAGGATTTGGTTTGTAGCATGAATCAAAAGTTTTTTGTCAATAAAAAGTACAAAATGACTTTTTCTTTCCTCTTTGACACCTACGCGATCCTGGCAACCAGCAAAAAAAGGCTCCAGCAACCAGGCAAGGGGTTCACTTTAGACCCCAATATCTTGCGAACCAAACAAAACTGAACAGAAAAATTTTAACACAATACTTTTCAAAGCATTAACAAACCTCGTTTGAATATATATTAAAACCACAAATATTAGGTCTCTTTGACCCAGTTTTTCTGCTACCTGAACATACAGAACTTAAGTTTAATATCACTGCTTTTTGAGTCTTTTAAGTTGGATACTTTGTTTAATCTCATTGCTGTATAAAACTTTGCAACATTATTGCTCCTTTAACCAAAAATGTTTCCGCTTGTTGTTTTACAATAAAATTTAAAAGATATCCTGCAACTATACGTCAATTTGACGAAACATGGTCTGCTAATCCTGTGTGTTTTAAAATGTAAGGTTAAAACATAAACTGTGAAATAAATTTGCAGAGGAGCTCAGCAACCATAATTTACAATATTAAAGAACAAACCATCGTTAAATGTGGCAAATTTGAACTAACATAGTTTTATCCTGTTTTAAACATACTTTAATCTGTAAAAGATGGTGCACCAAGTGATATAAATGTGCACCAAGCGATATAAATGCGCACCAAGTCATATAAAGGTGCACCAAGTACAAAAATAATCTGAAAACACTTACCTTCATCCGCCTATTTGGAGACAGAAGATTCGTTAGATTCCTATTGATAATGTTTCTTTATCACAACAATATTTTGTCATAGTGGTGGTTTAGATAACGTAGCCTCAAATTGCACTTTTAATTTCGTAATTAGGGTTGAACTTTTCCGAGAGGTCGTTTACGTACAAATCCTATATCATACGTTCCTACGATATCGTGCCAACAAACACAAGCAAAAAAAATTGCCAAATCAGCATGCTGTTGATTGCCGTATTATTTTCAACATAAACGCAGACGCTCCGTTGCGCCACCTACCGGATAATCCCAAACCGAGCGTCTTGTTAGTTACTGTGTTAGTAGCTCTACCGTCATGTGTGGCATTTCATTCACTGGAAACATGGTATCAAAACACGTGATTCCATTGGTCGGCTGGGAGCACGTGACAACGAGAGGTTGGTCGCCTGCACAAAAAACAAACATTTTAAAGAGGCAGTGTTTAAGCAACAACCACTCCACCAGAACTGACTTCAGGGCTGCAACCTGTTAAACAAAACATTCAAAACACAACAATAAGTGACTGTAGAATATTTGGTGAGCAAATGTATTTACCAACCTTCGTTTGATATCCAAAACCTGAGGTAAAACAACACTAACAAATTCATCAACAACAGATGTGGAAAACAATGGAGCTCTTTACATCCGGCTCATTTGTCAAGCGAAGCTCAGTACATCCTCGTACAATCATAAATGTTTTCGTCAGTGTTTGTGCAAGCACATACCACGGTGAATATATTAAACCACGGGGAGTTGTTCAAGCCAGCAATTTGTATCCTTGAATGCAAGACCTGCAAAAAGGAACGAAGATGCTAATAGTCATTAGGTTTAGGCTACGATATATTAATTGCTATGAGAAAATCGCAACAGGGTTTGCGAAATCTGGACGGTGAGATCATGGTTGGTGTCGACAAGAAAAGTGTTGACTAATCTAAGCTGTAGGAGACGACATTTTTTAGGATTAAGCCTTAGTTGCGTTAACATGTAGTTACGTATGAAGTCATTTTTACTGTCGTTTAAAGTGCTTGAAACATAGTTGACGATCGATCCTAAAACAGTTTACAACATCCCAACCAAGTACATTAGCATAGTGCCAACCTCCATCATCCTAAAGCAGAATGTCGTAACTTTTTTGCGCTCGTAGCCATTGACCGCACTGAAGTTCAAGTAAGTTATATAAGTTATTGAGAGCATTTTCAAGCATTTCTTGGCGTAGTAGTTGTTGAGGACATCTCGAGCCATCATTACACATTTTTTTGAAAACGTATATCGTATTAGTCGGCTACTTGGTGCTTCCACAAGCCTAAACACATTACGTCTCTGCCTAAAAACTAATCTGTTTATGTTGGGATAATATATGTTCACCACAGGTTAAACATAATTTAGTGCAACATTACTTTCTTGTTTTTCGAGCTCAACATGGAACACTTGTTTCGGATCATTTTGGCGCTGATAGTTTTACTCTACTTCTTTGTGGCTGTGTTTGGTGGTAAGCATGTTTTACTTTTACCTGGTTTAATAACAGGACATTCTGGTTCTCTTTTATAGTTTTAAGAACTGTATTTACCTGGTTTTTAATTTTTATCTTTTTAAAACATTTCTCAGTTTCTCGATTAAATTTTGGTATCCCGGAAAGCCGACGTTAACATAAGTGGGTTTTAAGGGTGAATGCCAATCGGTTGAAACGTGCTTGAAAAATCCAAGGGTGCCAATTGTTTGAAGAGGCCATAAGTTTCGACCAACGTCGCCGCTTTATAAATCGTTTTCTGAGCGACCTACAAGAGGATTTCATTGCAGGTCGTAGCTGTCAAACTGCATTTGCGGGGACTGACCCTTGTGGGTCGGCGCACATACTGTTTTTTTTTACTCAACTTAACCACTACAGGTAGAAAAGAAAATTTTGTTTTGCAGATTGCCCACCTCCACCCAAAGTGAAAGATGGGGATTACAAACCGAAGAAAGCTACTTACAAGAAAAACAAGTTTGTCAAATACTCCTGCTCGGCTGGTTTCAGGTTGATCGGAAACAAGAAAATCAAGTGCCGAAAAAATGGCCAGTGGCCTGCAACACCAGTGTGCCTTGGTTGGTATTTTACAATTTCTTGAAAAAAATGACCAGTCGGTGAACCTTAAAACCACAGATTACTGACTAGTTGTCTATGCTGAAACACATAACGTACAATGAATACACTGTTGCTGCCAGGCATAACGTATTAACAGAATTTTTAGCTCTTCCGGCAGTCATTACCCTGATGAAGGTGTTTCGTATGGGACATCGAAACGTTGGCATATTACAATAAAAAACTGCCGGAAGAGCTAAAAATTCTGTTAATACATAACGTACAAGTTTCGCGGTAAAATATTTTATTCAAATGTTTTATGCTTTGTCACACAAAACCCTGGCACAATTTTCGAGTTTATATTAGAGTACTTTTTGACACAAATTGTACTATTAGGCCTAATTTTATTTGGTTATAAAGTAAAAGTTCTAAAAAACTAGCTCAAAACGCATGAATCTCAATCATTGCATTACATGAAACAGTTTATATTTTTAAAACAGAACAATTATGTCCGAGTCCGCCTCCAGTTACACACGCTCTTCTGGCTGCATCTGTCGGTCCGTCTCCTCCCGGTTCGACTGTTACATTCTATTGTGTTCCAGGCTTTAAAATGGTTGGCCCGCAAACTATAACTTGTAAAAATGATCTTTCATGGTCAGAAACGCCTTGCTGTGTGCCAAACGGTAAGAGGGATATTTGGCAAAATTTAACACTTCGTAATTACATTTTTTAACAATTAGCCTATACTCTTTATAAAGAGTAGGCTATATAGCACATCACATTTCCTTTTAAAATCCTAGAATGTGGAGAGCCCCCAATCGTTGCTGACGCAACTTTCACCCCAGCACCTCCCTACACACCAACAGATGCAGTCACATACACTTGCACTAATACTGCTACACATACACTTGAGGGGCCTGCTACAATTACATGCCAAGATGATGGGTGTTGGACAGCTGGCCCAACTTGTGTTTTAATAGGTATGCAAAAAACAATTGCCAGAAAAGTGACCAGTGTGCCTTGGTTGGTATTTTTCCCAAGATTAATTAGTCGTTAGCATGTATGATAGTTGTTAACTTGAATGAGAATGAACGAAATTTACCAGATTGGCATGAGATTTGGTGGCTGTGTCACATCGTTTTAAACATCCTCTTAGCATTTAAGCCAAATTCTGTCCAAATCATTAATAATCCTGTCTTGATGTAAAAACTTGTGTTTAATTTGTTTTCGTGTCCCATCTGTAAAATGTTAAAATTTATAAAATTATATTAAAAAGAGTATATTAAAAACGTATTCAACAATTTGATCTTTTGTCTAATTCTAGAATGTGGTGATCCACCCACAATTGCTGATGGAGCTTTCACCCCAGGAACACCACCTTACACACCAACAGATACAATCACATACAGTTGCACTGATAGCACTACACATGCAATTGAGGGACCTCCCACAGTTACTTGTGAAGCAGATGGAAGATGGAGTTCTGGACCAGCCTGTGTTTTGATAGGTGAAAGTAGGAAAACATATTTTCTAATTTAAAAACTGTTTGGTTTGTATTGAATTTGACATAAATGGAACAAACCTAACTGGCATGAAATGTTGTATGTCAATAACATGTTTTTCGAACATTCCTATGCATTTAAGCATACTTTAGTCCATAATTACTGACACTAATCCAATCTTTACATTACCGTTGCTTTTAATTTGGCCACATCTGCAATGAGTAGAAAATGATAACTTTAAAGCAGTGGTTCTCAATCTTATACGGATCGTGTACCACCTGACAACTCATTTCCATCGCTGCGTGCAACCTAAACCCTGTTTGAATGGATAGACCAAGAAATAGGTCAATTATCTCAACCTGGCTAGCATATTTAACATTTTCAAAACACACAAGTTTCGCACAAACCAGGCCTAATCTGTTGGGTCAGTTGAGTTGTAATTAAAGATTGGACTTAAATTAGGTATCACAGAAAGCTTCTCGCGTACCACCAGAAAAGTTCCGGTGTACCACTAGTGGTACGCGTAGTTTGAGAACCACTGCTTTAAAGTATAGCTAAAATATATAGGTAAAACATAACAGTTTTGATCTTTTGTCAAATCATAGAATGTGATGATCCTCCAACTGTTGCTGATGCAACTTTCACCCCAGGAACACCTCCCTACACACCAACAGATACAGTTACATACAGTTGTAGTGCTACACATACACTTGAGGGACCTCCTACAATTACATGTGAAGCAGATGGAAGATGGACTGCTGGTCCAGTTTGCATTATAACAAGTATGTAAAGTGTATGACATCTTTTGTGACACATTTTACAGCATTTGCATATTGATAGGTGTAAGTAGGTTAAAACTAAATTTTAGGCAGCTACTTGGGTGACCACTTGTGCCATAAGCTTTAAAAACCCAGATCACTGGTTGAATTAAATTGTCAGTGCCTATATATAAGATGCTACCGCATGAACATATTTCATTTATTTCTGTTAACCATAAGCTAACTTATTCACAGACACATAACTATATGTCATAATCGTAGCTTAAGCTTGGTTTATTACGCACACATCTAGTGACAAAATTTCTACAAATATTATGTTCAACTTTGTAGCCTCGCTAACAAATTAGTATTACATTTTCAGCATGTTGTCCACCACCCTCAATCCCTCTTGGTACATTTTCACCCTATCAAGACACATATATGCCGTTTGAAACAGTAACTTATGAATGTTGTAACGGTATAACGATCACTCAAACTTCTGGAATCACAAACAGGTGTGGAGGTGGTGGAACGTGGACACTTACTGGTGCTTCCTTGCCATCATGTGAACCAACAGGTGAAATTTTATTTACTTATTTGACAGGTTTCCGGTGTGTAGGAAACTGTGCCTAGGCTGGTCAAAAAATTTTCAATCTCTATTCAAAAAAAATTCCAAATAACCAAACAAAACCCTAAGCCTAGACAATTGTGCCGAATGCAAGATTTGAGCACTGGTTAAGTCAGGGGTCTGCATATATTGTAGACAGAAACCAACTGCGGTTCTTAATCTTTTCCACATGTCAACGGCCAAAAAGCATAAAAAAAGCTAATTTGCAACTTTACAAATATGATTATTTAAACATTTTTTATCACCAAAAACAAAAAAAATGTTTTAGACTGATTTTGGTGATTGCTCCAGAAAGTTGGGTATTTTCCGGAAGTAGTATTTTTTTAACTTGTGTCATAAACTAACAATTATTATTGTTAATCATAATTATTTTAAAAGCTTCCTTTTTTGTTAAGCCATTATGTTCATCATTTGTCACACAACTAAGTAGAATAGACTGACTTTTAGATAAAAACACTTTGTGGTTATGATCTTGGCAACCAACATCTTACTAACTCCACATGTTATGTCACTTAAGAAATGAAACTGCCATGTGTTTGAAAATTTTTGTTTGTCAGAAAATACTGTTGCCTTTCTTGTAAGCATTTCAGCAAAATTTGGATTTCTTTTTAGTTTGTCCCCCACCCCCTTCAGTCATACAGGGTGATGTTCAATCCAGTGATCAAAAGTTGACGTACGCAATTAACGAAGTGGTTACTTATGAATGCTACTTTGGACCGAAACCTGGTGAAACAGATTCAAATACGTGTGGATCAGATGGGCTTTGGGCTAACATGTTTCCTGACATTTGTAACGAGCAATAATTCAATTTGCTAAATTGCTGTATCAATTAAAATATTTCAAATAAATCTAGCTAGCTGTAACATCTTGTGTTACTGTAAAGCTTGTGTTGTATACAAATTGTGTTTTAACTTATGCCACAAAGAACCGCAACACCGAAATAAAGCAAACTTAAAGCTTCCATCAGCCATAAAAATCTGTAGAATTGCCATGACTACTCAATAGGAGGAATGGTAGTTATCTCCAGAAACACTGTTTATAGCTGTTTGACAGAGTTCTAAAGGGTTCTTAAAACTAACCTTAGTAGTAAACAGTTAAACCACAATAACAAGCAGATGCTCCCAGTGCTCTTCGAGCAAAACATTCTGCTTGAACAATAACTACTGCAATTATCATAATTGATGACTATTCAATATCCCGGAAAACAGTATCCTGTTTTGGCATGTCAACAAGCCACTGAGAAAACAGCAGCAGCGCTGCTTGTATTAACAATATTAACTAGAAGGGTGGCTTATTTTAAATAGGTCCCATATTAGCCTCTGTCTTTTATAATCTTAGTTGTTTCTGCAGGCAGAAACTCGTGGGTCCCAACACATGCAAAGTTAAAAACAATGCATTTCAAGAGATAAGCATCGGTAAGTTTGGTGTTAAGTAAAAACACCAAAGTAAAACACTGTGTTAAATAATTATGCTGTCAAAAGTACAAACTATGCAAATATGATTCAATTTAGAAATAGTTTGTTTGTACTATTTATAAGAAAGAAGGGGCAAATATTGCCAAAATAACACAACAATCGACACCTATAAATATCAAATTCTACAAGTTGTCTAAATTTTATCCAATTCTGACATAAAAAATCACCCATTTGGGGGTTGGTGGGGTAAATGTTAAAGTAACAAAGGGAAACTTAACAATTGCCACCTATAAATAACAAATTCCACAAGCCGTCCAAATTTCATTTGATTCCAAAACTGTTAAAAAAACTCACCCATTATAGGGGGTTAGTGGGGTAAACGACATGGTTCCACACCAAACAGTAAAAAATCTGAAACCACAATGACCCAATGAACAATCATGTTCTGACGTCATATGGCCCCTCTAACTGGCATGTGGGAAAACGTCAACCAATTAAATATTCAAATATACTTTAATAGATTGTCCTAACCAATTATTGAAAGAAATTGGTAAAAAACATTGATCAGTTGCTTTTCAAATTCTTACATTGATTTAACAGGTGTCAATTATTTATTTTAGTTAAATATGTTGCACCAAAAATAGTATTTTTAATGTGTGCTAGTTGTTTACTGGCATCTTCTAAATCCACATGTGTGCTTTCATATTGTCAGAGTGGCACTTCCTGTTAGCATGAATGTAACTGTTTTTTTAAATCTTAGAAAGTAATGAACCTTCCAACTGTTAATGAAACTCTTTTCCAATCATCTTTCTACACCAGAGGAAAGCTATCTCACTTATACTCTTCAGGCCGTTGTTTGAGATATATAAATTTTGTGGTAATGATCCAGGCTGCATTTTTACTGGTTCAAATCCAGTTAGAGTTTTAAGGAAATCGTAATTTGCAGTTCGGGTTTAATGAAACTCCACTTTCGACTCTCTGATTGATTAATCTCAAAATGTTGACAAAACACAAAAATATATTGTTAAACCCCTAAACTTGTAAAAAGACGCCAAGCAATAAACCAAAGCCTAGTTTAAAGCAGATTCTTAAAATACATCATGTATGTAACACACAATTTAAGGCCATGCACTAACAAAGGTAAGATCAAATTTGTGAACAATTCTGAATACACTTACCTTAATCTATTGATAATCTCCTTTCATCACTGCAATATTTTGTCATAGTGATGATTTAGATTACGTAGCGTTCAATTGTTGTAATTAAGGTTAAAATTTCTGGACGATATTAACAAGTAACACAACACTTCTGTCCAAAAGATATTCTACTTCTTCCAAACTCTTTTACTTCGGTGTTCAAACTGTGTAAGGGGAACTCCCAAAAGATCATTTAGGTTTAAAGGTACAGTATTTGCTCGATTGTAAGCCGCATGTTGATGTGTTAAAAAAATAATGTAAGCCGCACCCTGAAATTTATAACACTATTGCTTCTTAATACATCTTTCTGTTGTTATATGGCAGGGGTGGCCAACTTGCCAGTCGTTAAGATCGACGAAAATTTTTCTCCATTGTACACGATCCACTGATCAGTCGTAAATTAGGCATCACCTAGTTTTTTACAACAATAAAACGTCGCATATGTATATAATTTTTATCTAAGTAGTCAGTGGGAACTTTTCGTTTTAAATCTCCCCAACCAATAAAGCAACTGCTTCGTTAAAGCACATTGCGACGACAAATATTGCAGTTGTTACGTCATAATTTGGTGCCAAAAGAACAATTGTTACACAACAAAGAGAGTGACAATTACGTAGGTTTTTGTCTTATTGTATTGCACATTTGTGTGTCGTGTCAAAATGTCTGAAGTGCTGTTTTGAATTATTTAATTTGTTTTTCATTCAATATGCTTTTGATTAGTAGTGGAGAATTTAGTGGCGATTGACCCGGCAAAAGCAGGCGATCGACCAGTCGATCGCGATCGACGTGTTGGCCACACCTGTTATATGGTATGACTATTTGCCCATACCTGTTAGTTACGTTGATAACTGTACCCAACAGAACGTATATCAACGTATAATCTGTACACACATGTTTTGAACCCCAAATTATTTAAAATGTTGGAGTGTAGAAATAATTTCGGTAAAAAATTTAAATATAAGCCGCCCTAACGGCAGCTAAAAAACAATATAAGCCGCGGCTTACATTGTGGAGTATCGTGTATTGAAGTAATACATAAGCGCGTATAATATCGTACGAGTGACTGTGATTGCATGAACGTTTTATTTCGTCATCGTCACCTTTTCACTACTCGACCTTAAATGCCAGTTGTCGCTGTTTAACACCTCAAGCACAATTGTACAGTTGCGTCATCATCACCTTTGCCACTACATATTCACATGTGTTGTAACTCTCATGGTCAGAACGTATAACTCTCTTAACGCAATAAATTAACCTAAGCCCAGACAAGCAGTAGCTCAGACAGCCAGGGACTTAGAGCAGGGGCGGCTCGTGCTAGGGTGCTGCGGAGCTGCAGCACCCCCTAGATATTTTTACTTAATACACCTACCATAATATTACAAATAACTTTCATTATTTTTATTTTTTTTATTCCGTAGCAATATATAATAAGCATAGTTTCCGCCCTAATCATCTTTTTTTTTATTAAACAATTTTTTTTTGGAAACACTAATGTATATCTATGCTGGAACTGCAGCTCCAGTTTTCTGACGTTTTGCGGTTCTGCGCATGCGCACTTTGAAAAGCTACATGCTGGGCGAAATAGGAGCCAGGGTGCTGCGGCTCGCGCAGCTCCACCAATCACGTAGCGTGTGACCTGGGCACCCGGAAGTAGTTGTCTGTTCCGCGTTTATTGTGTGCCAAAGCAAATCACGTTTACCATCAGGTTCGACAATGAGTACAGTACGACAGTTATTCTTTTTTAATCATTTTTACAGTTTTTGATTGAAAGGTTAATCAAGGCTTTTCGAGATTCTAATTCGGTGACTGTAAGTGAGCTTCAGCAACTTAAGATTTCGCAGTTATCAATAGGTGAGAAAGCAGAAAAACATGAAAAGTCAAAGAAGCATGTGGACAACGATGTTTCACTTTCACTTTTGGGAACTATAAATATTAAGGAAAAACTTAGTGAGGCGTATATAGACTTTCAATTATTGAACACAACAAAAAAGTGGAAAAAAATCGTGAAATTTTGTCCAAAATAGTAGACTGCATTTTGATCTGTGGAAACTTTTAAACTCCCTTACGTGGACATGATGAAAAAGATGAGTATTGATATAATGGACATGTACTGTTTGTCTAAACAGTAGCTGCTAAATTGCTTCACAGGAAGTGTTTCTTAAGAATGAACATTCTACGGACAAGATAGTAGTGACCACCAAGCACATCCTATTGTTGACAAAGAAATACTAGTTACTGAAATGAAAATGTTTCTGTAGATCTGATGTTCATGATTACTTTGAAAATAATCTAGATTATGTTTTGACAAGTGAAATTACTAGAATGAAAAATCATTTTTGCTGTTTCCATGAGTCCTTTGAAGGCAAAGGCAAAACAGTTTGGATGCAAATCTTTGTCAGGAACATCATTATTTCCAAAAGACTTGCACTTGCAGTGCTAGTACTACTAAATAGAAAAACAGTTTCTCAGTTGTCATTTGGAATCAAGGAAGAAGCTATCAATTATCATGCCCAAACTATAACTTTATGATTCATTTTGGTTTCAAAAAGGAGCCACAAGGTTTAATAATATGGTTTAAATTTAAGTGAGAGTGTTGTAAATTTTAAAGCTTGAAGGAGTTTTGCACTTAAAAAAGCAATTATAAGCTGTTTGCCAGCTAATAAAGCAGCAATTATAGCAGTTAAAAATCTGAAAGACAAATAATAGTCTGTACACAAAAATTCAAAAAAAGATGTTAAAATAAACAAGTTCTGACACAAATGTAAAGTGGTTGTTAAATTTGTCAGTTATGATACCAATAAACAGCTGTATGGCTAGTTTTTCGTGACAATTATAATCTGTGAAGTGTCATATAATATGTTGAAAACTCTGACTGTGACCATAAGGTTACTTAAATGAAACATGACCGTTTTTTTAAATGTTGTCAAACTGAAATACTTCGACCTTTTTCGAATCATTACTTTTTTTCTATATTCTTGTTGTGTTTTACCGTATTTACAACCGCTTAGTTTCGAGTCTGTGTCACGTGTGTTTTTGTTCCACATTATTACTGCATGTTATGGTGTTTAGCCGTCGCTGTGCAAGTAAACAAAATACACAAATGATACCGTCTGCTATTTACACTCGTGTACATTATTGCGCAACAAAAATTACGTCACAATGGAGTTTCTAATCAAGATTTGTATTACTTGTTTTTCTACACAAAACAATGGCTAGAAAACTATAAATGTAGGTTTTCTATATGTTGCCAAGTTATATATGTTCAATAATGGCTAAAATTTTGAGCAGCACCCCCACAAATTTTAGGCACGAGCCGCCACTGACTTAGAGTATAAACGTTTACAGCGAAAGATACTTCTGTAGTAATAAGTACGACGTCATCAGGACCAATAACTCCTACACAATCAAGCAAATACGGTAGTCAAAACAGAACTCAACGCGAACCATAAATTACGATTTCCTCCAAACCAGAGTTTAACTCAAGCCTATACTTAGTTTGGAGCTGAACCTGAACCACTAAAAATCCAACCTGCGTTCAAGTTATTGATTTTCAACAAGGCGTTTCAAAATAACGAATTATAATGTGTCGCGCAGTGCACGAGTCTGATTTTTTAGACTCCGACTACTGACAATACTCCGGTGTAACGAACTAATATAACAAGCGGTTCATAGTGACAAGCAGAAATTTTCACGTTGCTCGCGAAAAAAATTCCAAAAACGCTTTTCTTTCAAATAGGGGTTTGGGGCGACCGCCAAACGCTTTTATTCACTTATTTCAATTTTCTGTGAATATAAACATATCTGGACTTCGGCCTACAACTTAACGTACATATTCCTTTGATAATTTAGTCATGGTCTGATCCAAAACCACACTGAATTAAAGTTTCTCAATATACAACCTAAAAATGTAGATGGGCCATATTCCCTCCAATGCTTGCAAAACACAGTTGCACGCCCCTGCCTCAAACTATTCACAAACTGGTTAAAATTCTTGTCCGTCAACAAACCCAACAAAACACTGAAGTTGTTGTGATTATGATTATTTGTCAGTCGAATTTGTCTTGTTGAAACCCCTCCCTCACATAACCTCATCTTTTCATTTGCAAACCGTAACTAATAGACACCACAACTACAATTTTTTTTATCAACGATTCCAAAACACAAAACAACAACAATCAGCTTCCTCAAGATCAAGATTTTGTGAAACATAATTAATTTTGGAGTTAAAACAAACAGAGCACAAACTAACGTGTGCACACTTATGTTATTTACAATGGACCATTTTTGAGGGAGCTTGCATGTTCAGTCACATGATAATCAGAGGAAACATTGCTACTCAAATCAATCATTTTTTAACTGTCGTAGCAGGTGATGAAGATCACATTGCATTGCGGCGAAGTACTGCCAACAGTCTACCCAAAACCACAAGCAATCTGCCAACAAGGCAACCAAATATACCGACAGCAGGCATCACCAACGTATGCACGACTACAAAGTCCACTGTCAATATAGTGACTAAAGTCAGTCCGAGTTCGCTTGAACGTCTAGAAGCTTTGATACCAACGTAAGCACTTGCCATCGCCGTCCAAATAATCAGCGCAATCGATAGAGCAAAGCGTATGTTGACTCTCCAAGGCTCCAAAGTATTCTTGGGAATAAATTTTGCATCGCCAGAACAAGAAGGAATCTTCGGGTTTTCAGAGTAGAGCAGATTACGCCTTGTCGGGGGACTCGGACTGTGTGTTAAGATTTTTGACTTGCGGCGCTTTTGGGCGCGTCTTTGGTCATCGCTTGAACCTAGATCGTCACCCACCTTCCAATAATCCGACTTACTTCGGCACCGTAAGTTGAGGGCGGTTAAAATGGACAGGCCACAAACAAACACAGGATTCAGGCCTTGAAAATATGAGACTCGGTCTTCCAACTCACGATGCCACTTGCCAGCCACGAGATGCGTCAGACCTTGAACCAGGGATAGACCAATGAACGTCGTCAATACGGTCACGTGGTGCGTCTCGTACAAAGAGAGCAAAGTGGAGGTTTGCGATAAAGTTGCATCCTCGCTAGAACTTGCACCGTATAAGGTTGGATCGTCGAATCCGCGGTGATAGGTTGTGACAAAGAAGGCGGTTATTGTAGTGGCCAGGGCTAAGATCACCTTCTCAATACACAGCGTGTTTCGGATGACACTGGACGGACGATTTCGAAACACACAACTGAGAATGTGACAGGCACAAAAGTTGTGAAAGCATCCCCGCTCGGCTTTGCTAAACTCACTAGGTTCCATAACCAAATTGACAGTGGCGCTGTGGATGAGGACAACAATATCGCGCCCGCATAATAAATTACCCTGCCTCTCAGCGCAAGGAGCAACGTCGGCAATCCACTTCTCATTAGTAACTGGATTTTTCAGAGCTGAATAATGCAAAGCAATGCATTCTGGCATCGACTCGGATGCTTTGCTTGATTTGCTGCTGACAACGTCCTGATCTGAGTTAAACAAACTAATCAGAGTATTTGAAATTGACTTTCGAACTTTAAGAGCAGCGCCCTCCTCGCGGCTTCTTGTCTTTTTCACTTTAATCAATTCACTGGGAACTGATTCCCTATGAATCGCGACAAGGTCAATGTGAAGCGGATTTCCAAGGTCGTTTGGCACGTGCACTGCAAATGTGTCTGTGAAACCCGGCCTGTGGGAAAAGCATATTAAAATAATGACATTGCAGAACAGTGTGATAAAAAGCAACATGGCACCTGTCAGCTGTCACAAGAATCAATGACACGTGTCAGTGACATAAATGGTGACTAACTCTGACCTTACCGCTGTTGCATCATACCTTAGTATACCGGGGTAATTGCGACGAAGCCAAACGATGGGACTACAGCCCCTCGTGCCTTGGATCTTAAACAAGAGATCAGAATCCATCTTCTTCCATGCGGTGCTGATTGACAGCTCGTACGCATAAGCAGGTGGATCGATGGGAGGCGACGGGATGGAGAGGATATATCTCTGCAGAGAAACCGAAAAACGTTGTCAAAACAAGCGATAAATGTTGGGCGTTATATTATGCGAAAAATGTCTCGAGTTTTGATGCAAAAATTTAACTAAAACGAATAATAAAAGGCGTGGCTGTGGATTCGTTCTAAACAAAGCCCAATGGGCCCGCGAACCTAATAGATCGATGAAAAAGTTTCGTTACAACAAAAAAGAAAAACCGGCTTATGGGAAGAGTAAGGTACAATAAACAAAACAACTTTCATATGATGAACAAATTCTGCATGCTCTTAGAAATACTTTAAACTCAATTGGACGCGTTTTGCTGTTTATACCTACTATTAAATGACATCAAGAAGTACGTTTTTTACGTCAAATGTCGACTCAAACTAGTAAGCTTTGTCTTACACTATACACTTGCAAGTTACACCAAAACAAAATGCAAACATCTCGATTACACACATAACCTTACCCTCCATCTGTTTTTCTGGTCTTTCCTCGCAGCAAGCATCATGAGGAAAACATAAAATACGAGAACAAATAATATCAACAATGGGACAGCATAACGCCCTGATTGGTCTGCAATTGGCTCTTGACAGTGAAACAGAGTTCCATATAATCCAAAACTTGATACTACGGGTGGTTCCATATGAGCTGTTGTGGTGATGTTCAGTTTGATAAACCTAAAATAGTAAGGTAGTAGTAGTCAACGTGTATTTATTCCTGCGAAGTTAGGCTCCAGTCGTGGGTTCGAACCCCACCGCAGGATAGTTTTTTAGGCAATGCTTTGCAACATAAGAATGCTTAGAAGACCGGTTTGATTCAGGAAAAAAAAACGCTATTTGCACGCCGGGCGTAGTATAAAATATGAAACATTTAAAAAAATTACAACGGTGGATAGAGTTTAGTCATATCCTTTGTTTAAGAGCTTTATCCCATTTGAAACCATTTAGAATTCAACGCAATTAATTGGCATCCAGCAATCTAATCATTGCCATAAAAAACTATAAATCATAAAACTACAATTGTCGGGGGTTTACCTTGCAGGAAACAGCTCGAAGTTGTTGAAGAAATATTTCCGTGTTGTTTTAACCAGGGAGTAGAATGGCCCCAGGTATTTCCAACGCAGTTTGTCCGATGAGACATACAAGTAGAATGTCTTCATGCACACAAAGAGTTATTTTAATTGATTACTTAGTGTATTTATCATAAGTTATAAATTAGGCAAATGAATGTATCTTTTA
Organism: Phallusia mammillata; assembly: GCF_965637545.1. Classification (NCBI taxonomy): domain Eukaryota; kingdom Metazoa; phylum Chordata; class Ascidiacea; order Phlebobranchia; family Ascidiidae; genus Phallusia; species Phallusia mammillata. Next base: position 31,503,241 of record NC_137253.1, on the reverse strand, counting down.
AAAATTAATAAGGCTTAAAAAGAATGGAAAGCAGTTTAATGTTTTAATACTTCTTTTTTCAGCCTTTTGAATCAATTAGGAATTAACAATGCAGCATAATATGTTTTACATTGTTCTTTTCGATGTAGTTAAATCGATTATATTTTGCTCTGAGTACCTTGACGTCATTCTTAAAGTTTGTTGACGAGTAGAGTCGAATACTTCCGATCACATGAACGAGTTTAAGGTCAATCTCAAACGTCCAACCTTTCCAGCCAGCAAAGTGCTCACCAGAATATGGAACCTTAGAAAAAGTTTTTTTGGAATAAATATCAGGAGGCAATTTTATTGTTCCGCGAAAAAGGCATTGATTTGTCAAATGTTGCTTAGTCACGAGTAAGTGTAAGTCACGATTTATCATTAATTACCCACATCAAGATCTTTCAAACCAAAATTCAGATCTGTTTTCACGGTTTTAAATCAAAGCACGATTTTTACATTTTTGTATTTTGCATGCCCGATGTTTTGTTTATGTTGGGGCTTGCCAAATGTGGTGCAGCCTAACAACAAAGATCAGGTTGAACCAATAACTGATCCAAAACATTACTCACTACAGCAGTGGTTCTCAAACTTTTCAAACATGCAGGGTATTAACTAAATTTTATTTTCGCGGCACACTTACACAGCGACCACACAAAACTTGTCAAACAAAGTAATTTGCAACTATATTTGGTGAGTGAGATTGCTTTTTATGACGAGGAAATGAGCTGTTAAATTAAACGTTGACATCCTCATGTCTTTTCGTCAGCACCAGGCAATTTTTGCAATTAAAAATATAACTTTTTTCGCCTCACACCTGGAAGTTTCTCATAGTGCACCAGTGTAACGCAGCACACAGTTTTGGAATCACTGCACTACATTTCCCAAGCCTGTTTCTATACTAAACACCTTTCAGCAAATATCCCCCACTGTATTGTGCTTTATACCGTCACAAACTGCCGTTATTCCTTATCCAATGAGTTCTGAGATGAAACAACCACTGTCTTACCTCCACTGGCATCCAGTATGTATCGAGTTCACCATCAACCGCTTTATCAATTCCCAACTCCAGGCCCGTTTCAGCAATAATGTGAGGAACATGGGAAGTTTCAATATTGTACTGGGTCAAATCCAACCAGTGTCCTTGGTTGCTCTCCGAAAACACCTTGAAACAAGAGGACAAAGAATGATTAGGATGAGCAAAACAAGTTGCAACAATTGACTTGAGTTTGTTTCGTTTGATGAAAGAACACACGAGACAATTGCACTAAAACAGGGGCAGGGGTGGCCAACCTTCTACATACCATTCGCCAACTTTTTAACATACTGTGTTGGATGCGCCATAAATGTCTCGTAACCCCACCTTCTATGACTACTTCTTGTATATAGAGAGAAAGAGAAAGAAACAACTTTTGCATGAGAAGGATAGTAATAAGAAGAACTATTAAGTAAAAAATAACTATATATATATAATTAATAGGGCTGGCTTACTTTATTTATTGATTAGTTTATTAATTTGATTTTTATGATTATCAAAAGAAGGCAATGCGCCCTTTCTAATCATGCAATGCGCCACGTTTGGCGCATGCGCAATAGGTTGGCCACCACTGCACTAAAACAATCGTCAATCCGAAAATAGCTGCGCAACGTTAAATATGGGGCGCAATTTAGTAAAAGAAAGTGTGTAAAAAAGATCGAAAAAAAAAATTTAAAATTTTACACTACTTTTTTATTGATTATAAAACAATGTTATTTTGGTTCAATCATCGCCAACATAGACTAGTGGACACTGCACTTGCTCTTTGGTCACAGGGTCGAAAGTTCGAATCCTGCCTTAGCCACTTGGTTTCGTGAATCAGACAGGTTGAACTAGATTGAAGTCACCAACTTGGTAAAAGCAAAGTCGTCTCATGTTAAGGGGCTTGAAGTGCAAGGTTTTTATAAGAACGCAAAAACCTTATCTTGGTCTTATTTGTCACCAAAATCTGTCACAAAAAGTTTTGTTGCGTTTCAAAACCAAAATGGTTTGTTAGGGTGCCACAAGACAGAGAACTACCGAACAGCATGGAAAAAAAGAGGGAACGTATATTTTTCATTTTCTGTTACTTAAACTACCTGAGGAGTTCCACAAGTAATTTCATCTTGTATAACGAGCAGACTGATGGATTTTCTGGCTTGAATTCTTTCCATTATTGTGTAAGATGGTTTCGGCACGTCAACAAGGGTCAAAAAGTTATCTGCACTCCTTTCTGCAAGCTGGTTTAACGATAGCGCTCTTAATTTATCTGCAAAAAATAAAAGTCATGAGCTTGTTGAAAATCACATTCAATTTCTCTGTTGTACGTTTAGAATTGTTGCTGTGCGTTGGTATTGATAGACCTCGCTACTTTGCCCTTGTTCAATTTCATTTTTTTTTAGTTTAAAGACCACTTGCCTACATCATACTTTAACAGTATGCGCATGAGCAGTGTATCACTTCGATATTGAAGTGGTTATAATTAGTGATGCACCGAAGTTTCGGTTAGCCGAAACATTTCGGCCGAATATGCTGTTTTCCAATGTTTCGGTTTCGGCCCGAACTTTTTTGAAAATTCGGCCGAAACCGAACTTTTTAATTGCATGGAATTAATGCCCAAACTATCATTTTCACCAATACATAACGTCATAAATCAACTAATTGTTGTATCTATACAATACGAGCCACGTTGTCTGCAAAATATTACAAGTTTAGTAAAGCTTCCGCATTGTGAAAGTGATTTTTTATATTTGTCATAATTTCATAATTCACTTCACTCGCATCAACGACACAAGGTTCAGTTGAAAACATCTTATAGAAACAGGGATTTTTCGGTTCGGCCCGATTCGGCCAAAATTATTCGGCCTCGTGGCCGAATATTCGGTTTCGGCCCGAACCTTTTTAGGCGGGTTCGGTGCATCACTAGTTATAATGACAAAAAACAGCCCATATAGTTATAAAAAAAGGTTTGTCAGTGATACAATAGGCTTAGTCTTTTGTATACTGAATATAGTATTTTTCAATCGGAGACTAAATTTAAAACTTAAGGGAAGGAATTTACTTTAATTTTTTGCATGTGGCTTGTAAATAGACACTTAAGCCCTGGAAATATGCCCTGTGAAGTTGATAACAAACGTAAATTTTAAATGATCTTTGTATGGTTAAGCTTCTACTTTGTAGTATATTGGGAAGGAATCAGAATATTTAATTGTTAAGGAAGGAATTATTGATAAAGGTTCCACTGATCAAATACCTTCAGCCACCTCATAAAACAAAATGTCAGACTTCACTGTTACACTAACACACAATACCTGTGCAATGAACGTCTTGCTTTCTTGGGTTCCACTTTCCACTTGGAGTGCATTCCATTTCAAGTTCATTCTTCCGCTCAGGGCTGGCAATCCAGTCTCCTATAGCATCTTGTTCCATGCCAACATAAAAGCCAGGAGCACACTGGTACTTTACTGTCATCCCCACACTGTAGATCTCTTCAACATCATTGCTTGAAGCATGTTCAATGGTTCCTGGCCCAACGCATTTCACACCTTTAAACAGATGTAGAGTTTTTTTACAAAACCTTTTCTGTTTAAGTTTGAGAAGTTACAAATAAAAAGGATCGCTGCAGTTACACTGTACTTTAAAACACTATACTGAAGATATTGAAAAATCAGTTTAATAAAACAAATAACTGCCTGAGAGCATGTGTGTATAAACACGCAGTAGTAAAGATGTTTTAACAATAGCTGTTGCCATTATCCATATTAAACTACTGTTAACACAAATCCTAGTATGGCAGGCACATTGAAGGCGTTATACTGGTGATTCTCAACGCGGCTCCCAACTACTTATGTTTAGTGATGCACCAAACCCGCCTAAAAAGGTTCGGACCGAAACCGAGTATTCGGCCACGAGGCCGAACAATTTCGGCCGAATCAGACCGAACATAAAATCGCATTTCTTATGGGTGTTTTTAACTGAACCTTGTGTTGTTGATGCAAGTGAACTCAATTATGACAAACCAAAATCACTTTCACAATGCGAAAGCTTCACAAAACTTGTAACATTTCACAGACAATGTGGCAAGTATTTTATAGATACAACAAATAGTTAATTTATGATGTTTCGTATTAGCGAAAATGAAAATTTGGGTATTAATTCCATGCAATCAAAAAGTTCGGTTTCGGACGAATTTTCAAAAAAGTTTGGGCCGAAACATCGAAAAACAGCGTATTCGGCCGAAATGTTTCGGCCAACCGAAACTTCGGTGCATCACTACTTATGTTGCAATTCCCACCAAACCTCAGAAAACCACCAAACATTGCTATTTTAGCTTTCAAGGTAATAATGTTGAGTGATTTTCTAAAGGTTTCGTTTTTTTTGCGACTCCCTACACACTTAAAAAACCACCATGTGGCCCTGACAATAAAAGAGTTTGATAACCACTGCGTTATACTGAATCAAGTCGGTCTCCCAAACATTCCGATATGACAAGACACAGACTAGAAAAATCTAGCAAGCAGTGGGATTCATTTTAACTGTTAACATAATGTTTTAGTTGTTGAAGTTGAATAGTTTTAGCATCTGGTTTATCATATGGATTTCACACATTGCTACCACGATCAAACCATTCAGTCCTTTTACCTCTGCATTCAAAGTGTGGCGATGGAACCCATTTTCCTTTATCATTACATTGAATAGTTCTACGAGTTACTCCAGGTTCAATAAAGAATTCATCATCGCACTGGTAGGTGACCTTGGATTGATGACGATAATCATTTCCCTGCTTTGTGGCATATTTTTTGGGACCAGGATTGAAACATTCAACAGCTGGAAAATTACAATGTGTATGCTGTTAGCTTTTGTGCAACTTTCAGAAATACAAAAGGTATTGTTGGTCTATTATAAGCCCCACGGCTGTAGGATTACCTTAATTAAATAACACCTACATGTATGCAATTGAAAAACAGAGGAAACGGATCTTTCAAACCACTTACTGAATGACAAAATTTTTTGAATTTCCTTTTATTAACTAAGCTTTTGACACAAAAAATATATATAATACTGTTGTGTACCAGAAAAAAAAAAACCACACACATCATGAATGGACCTGATACAGATTGTAGTACTTGTGATCCATAATAACTATTGGAACACTACATTTCTCTCAATTTATAGTATTTCAGTTGTGCCCACAACTTTGACGCTCCATAGCAATTCAACTTTGCGCAGCTATTTCTGGCCTTGGTGATTGTTTTAGTGACATTGTGTCGCTATGTTTTCTTTTACCAAGTAAATAAAACTGAACACAGTTAGACATTTCTATACTCACGAGAGCAGATGACATTAGTAAGATTTGTACTCCAAGTTCCGTCCCCTTGACATACTGCGGTGTGCTCATCCACCACAATTCTAAATCCTCTTGTACAGGTAACGAATGCCTCATCCAAGTATTTAAATACTATTTTATCATAAGACACTTTTTCTCCACCATTGATGTAACCACGGAAAGGCTTAATGGGGTATGGACATTGAATTCCTAAATAAAAAAAGAAAGATTTAGATAATTATGTTGATGTTGGTCATCATTTCGCATTTCAATAATTTAATTGCTATTAATATGTCTCTAGTATTTACACATTATATAGTAAACAATATAAGCCTAGATATACTGATATGCTAAAAGTAAAACGACTAAAGCACATTCCTATAACATAAGTTAAATATGATCTGTAGAACAGCTGCTTACAGTTTTGTCCACATAAAATTTGATAATAGTTTATTCACAATTCAAACTATACATGTGAAGCCTTTAAGGCCCAAAGCAAATTAACAACATCTCTTGGTAAACATAAATTCAGAATGAAACTGACATAAAGGCACTAAAAAAATCTTAACACAAATACGTTTTAGAAATTTTACAACATGTAACTATGTTTTATCACTCCGTTGGTGCCAGTTTGTAGACACAAACTTGTTCTCGCTGTTTTTTGTGTTTCAATGCTTTTGTCGCTTTTTTAATTTTGTCTTTCAAGATATGCTATTATCCTAAAGAATAGCAGATCATATGGGTCATGAAATTGTTTAATATTCATGATAAAACTACTTCAAGTGCAGTACGTCTATAGGTTCGATAATGCTGTGACTTACTTGTGCAGGAAATCTCCTTTGGATCTGGCTCCCATGCAAGAGATAAACCACAAACAACATCCATGAAGGTAGGAAGCTTTTTGCCATCCACAGAATAGCCATCCTCGCCATGGTCAATGACAAAGCCTTGTACAATAATTCAATGGTAAATTGAAATCATGAAAACCATTACTTCATTTGTAACTTCCGATGTAAGAGAAATTGTAGTTTTCATCCAGCAACAAGCTGGGTGAGGCTATTTTTAAGTTTGAATAAAAGTATTGTATGTAATGGAATTAAAGAGTTTAGAAGAAATTCACTATGATATGACAATCGGAAGTATATGCAAAGATCTCTTATAGTATTATTAGGAACGTAAAAGCCCACACAAAGGTGAAAAAGACACAACTTATTATTAGTCATTTCTGCAAAAGTTCAATCCAACATCAATAATAATTGCTAAGACAACAAAAAAGCATGCCACTTTTTACACCAGTTTGGACAGTTATTGTCCTCAAAATGAAAAGTCAATTAGGCAAACACTGAAAAATGTCTTTTTGGTGCCTAATACTGAATTGTTTTTGGGAGTTAACAAGCTTGCCTACCTTCGTCACATTGATATTTAGCTGTAGAATGTAGATAGGAGGTTGATATTTCAACAGTTGTTAGAGGTATCTCCTTTGGAACTCCACAATCATAAGCTGGAAGAAACAAATATCAAGTCAAGACTTCATCATTTGTACTGTAGCAAAACCTTTAAAATTTTTGAGTCCAACTATTAACACTTTCCTTATATACAGGGTTGCCATTGACCTTAAAATAAAGACAACTGAAACAAATGTTTTTGGGCAAATCTTTGCATTCATACTACCCATGACATATCACATGCCATATTTTTTGGCACAAACAATCTGTTCCAGCAACTCCCAGTTCGTAGAAAATACTTAGTACATCTCACGACAGCTCAGGTCTAGGTTTAATTTAACACATTGCAGGGATTTGATTGTAATTGTTGAATATAAGATAGATTAACAACTCAGGTCCAAAATAAGGACAAATCTTAGAAGTAAGGACGGTATGGCAACCCTGCTTACATAGCAAGTTATGTTAAAAAAGTTCATCATATTCAATCAATTTAACTCACGAAAGCAGTGGAATGTACTAGGGTCAGGAATCCATTTGGCCTCATAAGAACATTTACTAATAGTCACATTCTCATACACTGTAACTGATGTCTGACTGAACACATGTCCTTCTATACACTTGTACCGAGCCACTGCATTGTAATGGGTTGGGAAACTTGAAAGGGTTGCATTCAATACACTTGGTGGGCGTGTGCACTTCAAAGCTGTAAAGATTGATTTTATTCAGTTTTTGATTTATCTTTAAAATTTGAAATAAGTTTCATCAGTGTCAAACTGAAACAACTTTGAGGGCCAAAACATTTTAGGTAAATCGAGTGCCGTATTACTAAAACATTTCTTACAGTGTAACATGACAACCAAAAACATTGCATGATTAAAAAGTAAAGTATTCATTAATACTAATAATAACTGCATTAAAAAACAATATTGTAATAAATCAGAAACAGATATACAGTGTAGCAGAGTAAAATAATCCACTGTGCTTTATGTGTTTGACACCCCTGATCTTGTCCAAACTGTAACTAATGTTTTAAGACATGTATTAAATATTATCAATTGGCTCAAGTAAAAAGATTATTAATACAGTTCTGAAAAACATCCTAAACGGCAAACCCAAGTACCAAATGTGCTCACTCAGAACAGAAAATACCTTTGCAGCTAAAAGTGGATGGATTCACATCCCATGTTCCATCTTCCTGGCATTTGCTCAGTGCATAGGTTAAACCCCGAAACTTTGCTGATCCAGACATCAGGTATCCGCTGTCACAAGAATATGTCACTGTGTGGCCGGCTTTATACACTGAACCATGTTTCACAGCATGAGGAATTGACAGTGGAGGAGTAGAACAAGTCACAACTGGAATAGAAAATGAAATGAGCTTATTACAAAAACAAAAGTCACTATTTGTGAATTAGTGGAAAGGCTCCTGAGATAACTTAAACAGGCTGTTAGCATAAAACATTTAGGCTTGCCTACCCAGTAAGGAAAAATTTTTGTAAATCTGATGTTACACATCACAAAAACACTTGTTTTTTTAATTATCACAAATCCTTTGACACACATCAACATATTTTTTATTTCTGTTAACATTTAGATTGAACATCTTGGTTTATGAACAAGTTATTACTGGGTTCTCCGAACTCAAAAAGCGACTTTTCAGCATAAATGCAATTATCATGGAACAGAAAAAAATTGGTGTTAAATATTCTGTTTTTTTCATCACAAGCCAAATCTATCCTACACAAACAATTAATAAACTTAGCTGTTGTAAGGCCTAAACAAGTTAACAAAAAATTCACAGTTTGCAGTAGTAAGTGAATACCTTCACATTCCTTTGATTTGGGGTCAGGAACCCAAATTCCTTTTGCATTGCAATGTATGGAAAATGTCTTTTGTGTATTTGTGTAACTAGGAGTTATTGTGTATCCCTCGTCACAGACAAAAGTGACATTAGATCCAGTCAGAAAATTTCCAAAGTATTCAACAGATGAGTGTGCAACAAGCTGTGGCAGTGGACATCCGACTCCTGCATGTAAACATCAGGTTACTAAAGGGTTGTAACAAAGATATGCCAGAAAAAAAAACACATATTAGAGTAATAGATAGGCTTGTATGCGCTTATGTTCATGCATATACAGTAAGGCTAGGTTAAACTGGATTTGGTTAATCCGTTTTTTTGCCTAATTCTGACAAAACTCGAGGTACCAATGATTTGTAATGTGATGAGACTTAATCAACATCAGTTAATCAGGAACTAATCCAGACAACTTTTTTCGGCCAAACAGATCCAAATTCACCGAGGTTTACTGCATATACATGTACATAAGCATGCAAGCCTACTTATTACTCAAATCTGCCTTGAATGGCTCAAGTCAATAGTAACAGAGCAACCATAGAAAAAATACAGTTAAACAGATCTGCAAGGAGCATTATACTCAATCAACCTGAACTATCTCATCCAGAATTTAAATCGATGTCAGCTATAGAATGTTGGGGGTAATAATAAGCTAAACTTAGTAAGTTTGAAATGGTGGCAAACAAGTTTTTTTTTTAGCTAAGTCTTGTTATAAAATACTGCTGACCCAATAAAACAATAAAAATCTTTAGGTGATAGCAATATTTGCATCTTACTTTCACATTTGAGATCTTCAGGCAATGGAGACCAGGTTCCATTAGCCAGACACTCAATATAATGATAATCTCCAAGTTGTGGTGGCTTGTTAAACCTTCTTCCTACTTCACACTGATACATATAAGTTTGACCCCGACCAAATAGAGATTTTGTTTCCCAATCTATTGGTCTCACTGTGTAGGACAAACTCGGTGGATGCCAACATTTTACAGCTGAAAACAAAACGTTAAAAACTTTCTAGCCAGTCAGCAAACAAAAATAATTTTGAATATGTCTCTATCAAGTTAATTTTTTATGTGTCTATAAAATTTAGTTACTTGAAATATGTAACCATCATTTATCAGGTTTCACTTAATCAGGTATCATTAAAAGACCTGTTTTAAATACATATCACTGATTTCTTATCAAAAACCTGCAGCGCATTTACCACCCATTGTGCCCTGAACTTTATCGCGCTTTATAGTGTGTCAACGTTGCGCAGCTATTATATTTTTTTGGCATATTTTAGCTCATTTGTGATGCTACGATTTGCTTCACCTGGCAAAGTCAACTCAACCCAATTATAAATTATTTTACACATTGTGCACACACACAAACACAGATAGGGTGACAATATGTAGTTACTTTTGTTTCAAACTGCAAGAGTATTTGACCTAATATTCTTACCTTGACAAGCACCTATACTATCCAATGATCCAGGATTCCAATTCCCATCACCACCACAAGTTATTTCATTTGTAAATCTTCCTTCATAGAACCAACTCCCTTTTAAAACAATTTTAAACATAAAGTGCATGTCAGTGGTTACCAACCTTAATTAATAAATTTTTCCTAATATTTCCTAAAATTTTTCTATAGTAAATGCTAAACCAAACAAAGATCCTTTAAAATTGGGGCTTTTATCAACTTCACATGTCATATTATCAGAGCTTTAGTGTATATTTACAAACCACATGTAAAGATTACAGAATTCCTCCCTCAAGTTTTACAATTCCTCCCCAGTTTTGGGGGCACTGTTCTAGCTGGTAAGCACAAAGGTAAGGAGTGAACTTACCTTTAACACAGGTGAATGATACAGTTTCGCCTACTGAAAAATGACTTGTACGTTCTGCAGGATTTCTTGTGGCATCAATCATAAATCCAGGATCATCACACATAATTTCTGCAACAATTTTCACTTGGTAAACGCCAGAGATAGTATTGTTTTACTTTTATGTAATGATACAACTTTATTTTGATAAAATATAGCTGATTCTAATCTAGCTAAGATATAAATTTACTCATTGCTAGAAATCCTAAAGCACACATTAGTAGCAGTGGACAAGAAGGCCCTTGACACCCTCTAATAAAACAGTTCCTTATTCTTTTCATTGTACACAATGAGAGTACACTGCACATATGGTTACAGATTTGGTTTAATCATGAGTAAATGTTTATAGGTTTCCTGGATGAAGTATACATAATGGTATTGTGTACAAATGACTTTAAACTTACCAGAGCATTCAGTGACCACATCACTTGGCTCCCAAACACCAAACATGCTACAAACCAAACTGACTTCAGTGACAAATTTCCCTTTCACTGACAATCGATATCCGTTCGAGCATTTGTAAGTGATGGAGCTTCCATAAGTTATATTAGTTCCAATAAAAAATCCATGAAGTGGAATGATAGGAAAACCACAACTAATATCTGAAAACATTTTTGTTGGTGTGTGTGCATTATTAAAACATGTTGTAATTTTGTGATCTTCCAACAAACAGACAACATTACAGAAGGTAAGCCTGTAGATTCTGTCATTGGCAGTCATAAACTGATAATTGTATTGGCATTTTAAACTAAAAATAACCATTGAACAGAACAGATATAAATTAAAATATTTAAAAAACTTAAATCAGAAGCTATAAAAGAAAATCAGAAAGCTATAAAAAACTACAAAAAAAATCATACATGGTAGAGGTAAATAACTGTGACATATAAACTGATAATCGTTTTTATAATTTTGAACAACTAATAACCATTGAACAGTACAGATACAAACGTAAAACATTTCAAAAACTTAGAAACGAAATCAGAAACTCAAAACAAAGCAAAAAAATTATGCTTGGTAGAGATAAATAACTGTGACACATTAAAAAACATTTAAAGGAAAAATTACCATTGCATTGTAGAGAAGAAACTTCTGGCCACCATTCAGCCTCATAATTGCAGTAGATTGTAGCAGAAATTACATTTTCACTAATCTGCATTCCTTTCAGGCATTGGAATGTTATTTTTGAACCAAAAGTTTGAACTAATCTGCTAGTATTGATCATTGTTGGTGGAACCATAACTGGATCGCAAGTGTCAACTGTAACAGAATTATGCAAGGATTTAGAAATACAGTAACTGTCGGTTAAATGACATTCAGATTATCCGGATCTCCACCTTGAACAAAACTCAAGGTACAAATGATTTTTAATGTGAATTTTAATGTGGTAAGTCTTGAACTAATTGACATCGGTAATCTGGATATTCGCCTAATCCTGACTATTTTTTAGGTTCAAATGGGCTGGATTATCTAAGGTTTACTACAGAAGTTTGTTAATTCAGATTATACAAAGTTTTAGCTGAGAGATTACACTGTACCTTAAAAAACTTTCTTTAGGCTTACTTACTATAACTTAAGTGTAATAACTTTTCCAACAAGTTCTTTTGATATGAACTCAACCACACAAAACAACTTTAAAACACCCAATACCCATACTAAACACAAAAAGTTAGCATTCTCTAATATTACGATGACTTTATGAAATTTAACTAGACAGCTTTTAAAGTTTTAAAAATGAGCTTTTTTAATACTAATGTAAAAGTATTTTACTTACATCTACAGTGAATGCTGGTTGGCTGAGGTTCCCAATACCCATTTCCACATTTAACAGGCATATTCGTGTCATGGGTTGGAATTAATTTCTAGGGGAAAAATGCAGTGGCTTAAAAATACAATCTAGTCAAAACTATAAAATACAGTATCTACCACCAGAATAATTTTGGGTCATTTTTATCAGTAATTTTACGGTGTAGCTGCAGCATGTTAATACTCCACCGATTGTGCCATCCACTTTCTTGCACCCAATAACGTCTTAACGTTGCGCAGCTATTTCCGGCTTGGTGATTGTTTAGTGCAATTGTGTCGCTATGTGTTTTTTTACCAAGCGAAATAAACTCAACTCAACTCTTTTTTATTATTTTTGCTCTTCTACAAAAAATTTGACTGATAATAATCACTACAAAATGGCTGAAATGGCACATCTTGGTACTGACTCACATACATTTGCCAACTATCATTTAAAGCCGGAATGGTGCATTCAAATACCAATCTTTACAAAGACTTGATTGTAAGTGTTACTAAAAAACGACCAAGATAAAATGGATGCAGAAACTGTAAACTTACTCCAGTTTCATCCTGCACAGATATCCTATATGACTCATCACACTGAACATACAACACAGAGTTGTAACCATAGCTTGAACCAATGTAGATTGAGTTGGGTCTCGCAACTACTTTTGGGCAACTGATCACTGGAATAAAAAACAGGATTAGAAGGATTTACAATGAAATAAAAACTAACATTACAAAAATGATCGCTACAACAATGTGTTATTGCATAAATAAGTACAAGAAATAATTTTGAACCCGAAAAAATAAATTAACCAGGGTAGTTGATGCCTTAAAAATGAAAGGCAATAATATGGTTTGGTAAATACATGGCAGGCCACAACAGGGAAACTTTTTGTATCAAAGGACAGCATTTGCTGTTCAACTCGACTTCATGATTCAAGTCCCAAATATTATTACCACAAAGCATATCTGCTAGCACTCAGTTACAACTGTTTTAAAGTTTCTGAAAGTGCTGATGTTTGTAACAAAGGGAAAATAAATCAATGTGTTGATGGTGATACAAAGAACAGAAACACTCTTATTGCCTCATAGTAGATACATAGTGACCTGCTACTAGATGATGAATGTGTTATTTAGTAGACAAAACAGGTTAGTTGCTGATCTACATTCTTTCTACTGCAAAAAAAACTAGCATCTCTACTACTTACATTGACATTTAATAGTGGATGGATCAGGTTCCCAAGTCCCATTGATGTTGCATTTAAGTGAGCTAGAGTAAACTCCAGGTGAAATCCAGTATCCATTAACACAAGTGATTGAAACAACTGATTCAAAGCTAAAACTGCCGGCATATATTTCTGCATTGCTGATTGAATATGGAGGGTCACACAAGAATGAAGAAGGCTCTGAAATCATCACAAGATGTTGAAATTGAAGTATTGCTTTTATGAGTACAAATATTTGCTATTGTGGAAAGAAAACCTTAGCTAATATTTAGCCACAAAAAACATAAATAGGGTTTTTGTAAACTGCATAACACACCTAAAGTGAAGTACTACTGGACTGGTTATATTTCAATGATACATTTGTTTAGTTTTACCAGTATTGAAAAAAATATGATTTTGCAAATGAATATGTATGTATCTCACAACAAAATGTTACCCATGCACTTGATAAATTTTGGATCAGGAATCCATGAGCCTCCTTCAGCACAAAATGCTTTAATGTGTTTTACATTGCGAGCAGCTAAATAGCCTTCATTGCAAGTGTATGTTACTTCTGACCACAGTGTAAGGTTGGCTGAACCTCTGCTTGCCTGGGGAACTTCAGGTAGAGGAGGACAAACAACAGCTGTAGAATATACAAGGGTATATTTGACTGGGATGCTGTAATATGGCTTTACACCAACTCATACAGCCAATGTCTTGTCACCAGCTGTGCTGATGAGACCTTGCATGGATCAAACAGTGTGCACCGTCTGTAGCTTACTTATTATGTAATGGTTCCATGGTTTTGTATTTCTACAGTCTTGCATAGTTTTTCTTACATGTAATGCTTCTTTTAACTAACCAGTAAAGCTTAGAATTCACTTTTATCACGAGTAACAGAACACACAGTGCATCTTGTTTCAACCCGTTAGGTCATATTAATACAGATAGCGACAAGAAAATGGCCAAAAAGGCTAGTGTAGCCACATTTGGGCATAAACCACAAAGAAACTGGTTCACAATGGCCAACCAAATCCTTGGAAATCAAAATGGTGTCAGCTCAGTGTCACTGTATCATTATAATGTCTATGAAATTAATTTTAAATAGCGATTGCTACCAAGGCTTAGATTTTAAACTGTGTAGGACACATGAGTTTTTTTCAGCATCGAATCTAACAAATTACTACAACCAAATTGACAACTCACACTAGCATCTCAAATTTTGAAATCAAATAAAAAATAATATAACACAGTTATCATCATGATATAAAACGTTAAACAAAGCAAACAAGCATTAAACTTTAGCCAAAAAAAAATATTGGTATTATTGTACAGTAGTCATATTCTTACGTTTGCATGTAAACTTGTCATGACTTAAATGCCATTCCCCATTTTGTTGACATCTGATAGTGGCATGTGTTTTAAGTGGTTCAACTTCATAACCTGGATCACAGTTGATTGTCACCAGACTTAGGTATGTGTGGGTTTCTCCATCAAATGTTGCATGGCTTGTTATTGTACGAGGGTCGACACATTCCACCGCTGAATGAAAAAACAATCATGACCTGGTAAAATCAACTTGCATTTTTTAAAGATGAACCAAACCTCCTGATTAATGCCAATCAAAGCTGAAAAAGAAAACTATACTGATCCTACTGTTATCTTAATTCATTACATTTTTAGTTTTGTTTGCTTGTTTGTTTTATTTTTATCCTAGGTGGGCGGGCAACGCCTGCATGTGTTATGCTCACAATGAATCCGTCGTCGAGCTGCCTGTTTTATTGCAAGTCCATTGACCATTTTTAATTGGATTTTTTCGGTTTTCTGAACAACCGGCAAACATAAACAAATCATTTGATTTTTTCAAGCTCTTAGAGGGCCAGATGCCCCAAACGTCGAACGAAAAAGAAAGTTTATGAACTATACCTCTCAACAACACCATATTTATTAGTACAAACCTTTGCATCTTGGTGGTTTTATATTCCAGGTGGCGTTGCCCTGACAAGTTGCATTGACAGAAAACTGATCTTTGCCAACCCAGAGACCATGTCTGCACTGATATGTCACCACACTGTTGTATGCATAGGAGTCTCCAATGAGATCAGCTCCTTCACCAGCCCCTGGTGGAGCACAGCTAACAACTGGAAGAAATACACAAAAACTAAAGTTTTGATGCACTCTAGAAATGTAATTCAAAACTTAAACTAAAAACGCACACAACTAAAATGAACATATCCATACTGGGATCAGCCCTGAAGCGTCGATGCAGACCAGCGATCACTGCATACATAAATCATAGTACGCCAGACCTATCATAGGCATTGTAAAAAAAACAAGATACATTTTTGGATTGTAACAGACTTAGGTTAAAACAGTGTGCTTTAGTAAACTAGAAGGGTGGCTTAGCACATATTGCCCTTGCACATACACTATAGCATATTTTGAAACATTAATATATTTCCTACACTTATTTATATTGGGTCCTATATTAGCCATCGTCTTTTATAACCTTGGTTGTTTCTGCAAGCAAAAACTCATGGGTCCCCCATGATGCAAAGTTGTAGATAATGCATTTCAATAGATAACAATGAGTAAGTAGGATAACTAATTGAGGTTCAACACACACAAACTTAAAAGGAGGAAACCACAATGACTCAATCAATAGTACTGCAAAATTTCAGTCCAATCTGCCAACGTTTAAAATTTCAACCACTAGAGGTGTTTTGAGCAACAACTGTTAATGTTTCTGACGTCAAAGTGCTGTTAACAACCCCCGAACTGCAATGGCGCAATAACGATAATTGGCATACTTTAGAAGCTATCCAAATTTTAGCCAATTTTCACATTGTTTACAAACTCACCCCTTTTCGCGGGCTAGTGGGGTAAATACTACGGTTATCCGGACAAACAAAGTGGGATGCACATCTACATAACTATATCTACCATCTGTATAAGTTTCAGCCACATCCATCAAGCATTTGATGGCAAAACGAGTCAGACAAACTTCGGGGAAAAATACCTATGTAGGGGGCTAGAGGGGTAAATACTGGGGTTATCAACAAAAACAAAGTGGGATGCACATCTACATAACTTCATCTACCGTCTGTGTAAATTTCAGCTGAATCCATCAAACATTTGATAGAAAAACAAGTCGGACAAACTTCGGGGGAAAATACCTATTTTAGGGGGCTAGCGGGGTAAATACTGGGGTTATCAACAAAAACAAAGTGGGATGCACATCTACATAACTACATCTACCATCTGTGTAAATTTCATCCAAATCCATCAAACATTTGATGGAAAAACGAGTCGGACAAACTTCGGGGAAAAATACCCATTTTAGGGGGCTAGCGGGGTAAATACTGGGGTTATGAACAAAAACAAAGTGGGATGCGCATCTACATAACTACATCTACCATCTGTGTAAATTTCATCCAAATCCATCAAGGAATTGATGGAAAAACGAGTCGGACAAACTTTGGGGAGAAGAAAAATGAAAGAAAAAAAAAGAAAAAAAGAAAAAACATTTTGAGTAAAATCAATATGTGTCCCCTTCAGGGAAGGGGACCCATAATTAGTAAAAGATTTCATAGAAAAAACAGAAAATAAACTTATATAAATGTCTTTTCATGCAGGTTAGTGAAGGTATAGCTTACAAATCTCCATTAATTTCTTGAACATTTTTCTACTCACATTTGCATTGAACAGCACTGAAAGGTAAATCCCACTTTCCTGTAGCTTGACAAGTTAATTCCCATTTTGTGGTAGGCATTGGCGTGGTCAAATAAGCGAAACCCTCATCACATGTGTATGATATCTTTGAACCATAATTAGTGTAGATGCCAGTCCTAGTTGAGTGTGCAATGGTTGGAGGGTATGGACATGTCACAACTAAATAAAGAACAAGAGCAATAAAGATCTGCATAAAAAAGTAAACTATTTGCTCAGTAACGTGCTTGTATCGTGTAAATTGGTAGGTTATTAAGATCCTGTCACAACTAAAAGGTTTTGTGTTAATTAAATGGATGCTTGATGTTTCAAAATCCATATAAATAATATTTTTATAATGAGTACAGTAGTATATTTCAGATGAATGTTATATTTTAGGCATCACCTGTACATCCAACATAGAGTGGATTTGGATAAAAGAAACCTTCTTTCTTGCATGTAAAATCCAATGAGTGATAACCTTTGTCCAGCACTGCCCAGTAACCTTCATCACATTTCAAGGTCACCACTTTGCCAACACCAAACAAAGAACTGTTTCCATGAGTAGACGGAAAGGTTATGCTTCCATAGTCGTAATAATCGACAGTGAAGTTACATTGCCTCACTGCAATTGTGTTGTTTTGGTTAGTATACACACAACAGTTAAAAAAAGTTAGCTCTGTTACTGAAATATACAACTATGGAGCAAAGTTCTACCAACAGAACTTCTTTTATCAAATCTGCCCATGTTGAAATTTACAGAGCTTAGCCCAGTGGTTCCCAAACTTTTTTCTTTTAAGGCGCATTTTAGAAAAAACAAAAATTATTTGGAGCACTTCGAACATTTGAATTAAAAATATATTTGAATTTTTTATTTCAGTTTAAAATGGCACAGCAAATTAGCTGACAAAGGCACTAACTATGAGGTCATAAAGCCGCTATACAGGTCATTCTCATAGTTAAATAGCCTAGTTGAACATCTCAGAGACGTGGAGCATGTTAGCCTAGTGGTCTTAGCACCTGGTACTACTACTCTACTTGATTGATTTTAGTTTCAATATTTTTTGCGGCACACCTAATGACATCTTGCGGCACACCAGTGTGCCGCGGCGCATAGTTTGGGAACCACTGGCCTAGCCTACTCCACATCTTTTAAAAGATCTGACTTAAAACATCCAATTTTATTTTAAGTGCAACACAAACAACTCCTAAATACATGTAGGCTCTATATTATTTTACAATCTATACCTGTCACCTATTTTTAGCAGAAAATACTTTCTAATAGACCTTGGACTTTACAGTTTAATTAGGTTTTTATCGACATTTTTTAGAGGGGTCCACAGATCATACAGAGTTGCTTAAAGTTAGACATGATGGCTGAAAGTTATTTTTAGGAGCCACCATCCAGAAGAGTTTGAGAACCGCTTGTTTCGAACATTAGTTTGTGTCCCACAAGAATAAAATGTTTGAAAACCACTGATCTAGTTACATAAAATGAAATCCAGCTGCCAATCAACACTAGTACATACCATGACACTTGTATAGCGCTGGGTAAGGCGACCACAACCCGTCATCCTGACAAGTTGCCACTAATCCCAACTTGAACTTATTGATGAACTCGTAGCCATCTTGGCAGATGTAAGTAACCGTTTCGAGGTAAGTAAAGCTTGTAGCAACTTTCAGTCTTCTTGCATTCTCTACTGGACCAGGATCAATGCAATGGGTTTCTAAACAGATTGAACTTAATGTAGATTTTCCAAGCAACAAAAAGGTGTACTTGTCATACGAGTCTATAAACTTCTTCACAATATCAAGTACAATGCAAAAAATAGTTCAGGAAAGGTGAAAAACTTTTTTAATTTTGTTTACCATTACGCTATTATTTTTTGTAATTTTATCATTTTCAATGAACAAAACCAAACTGCAAATTTTGTTGTGGCAAAAACATATATGTAAGTGATGATATGCACTTGGTGTGTTTTCAAACTGTAAGCAAATAAAAAGAGTTACATATGGTTAACGCTGCTGTACTGGCAAAACAAGGTGGTATAAAAAAAATATACAAAACCTTTGCATGTAATGTTCCATGGCAGCCATTTTCCATATGTGGGATCACAAGTGATGGTTGCAGATCTCAGCACATAAATCTGAGACACCCAGAATCCCTTGTTACATGTGATGTTACGTGTTTTACTACCAGTAAGACCAGAACCAGTCACTGTTGCATATGGTACGAAGTACGGTTCAGGACAGACTACAGCTGTGGAGAAAATCAGATGCTTTATTTGCAGATGTCTTGTAAAAAAATAGCATGCAGACTGCCAAAACGAAATTCGTTAAAAAGCAGTTTAGGACAAAGCAAGTAGATATCACATATTTCATCCAGTTTTGCAACCACTGCAAAGTATATTTTTGGACTAAAAAGTCCAAACAAGCCTTTATTTTCATTTAACAAGCAAATACACATTGATGGATAGCAAAAAACACAAACATTGTAACAAGCTTTTGCTTCACTATATAACAAGCATTTTGTTAAATAAATGTCTACATTGCTACACTAAGGTTCACATATTTGGCAGAAGTTTACACAAAAAAGCTACAAACCAAACCTGTGCATTTGACAGTTTTTGGACTTGGTCTCCATTCACCTAACACAGTACAACTTAAAACTTGTGAGGTTATTCCAGTAGTGATCCAATAATTTTTATTACACTGGATTGTCACATTTTGTCCTGTAACAAAAGAACAGATTGTTAAACACACAAGTCGAACATGTACAGAAAATACTGGTTAAACCAGATTTGGTCAATCAGGATCTTTGCCCAAATCGGACAAACTTTTGTGGTAAGGCTTTAAATCAGGGGTTCTTAACCTGGGGTGCACGCACCCCTTGGGGGAACTGTTCCGAGGGGGTGCAGGGATGTTGAATCATTAAGGTTGGTTAGGTCTATTCTATTTAAGCAATTACAGAAGGGGGAGCTAAAATTGGTTAGTGATTTGAAAGGGGGTGCGAAAATTGGTTAGTGATTTGAAAGGGGGTGCGAAAATTGGTTAGTGATTTGAAAGGGGTGCAGCAAGGAAAAAAGGTTAAGAACCACTGCTTTAAATAATCAACGTTTGTCAATCCAGGTATTCACATAATCCGGTCAATTGTTTGGTCCAAAGGGTCCATATTAACCGAGGTTTACAGTATATCTCATTCAGTTAGGTGATTTAAATAAGTATTATTAAAAAAAAGATTGTTTTTGTGCAACAACAAAACAGCAAAAGTGCTTGCACATAAAAAATATTCAGACTTGTCATCATCTGTGCAATTCAATGCATTTCTCATCATTAAGTTTTGTTTAAGCTAATTGTCTGTATCAAGGGTTTCTACAAATGTTTTGTGTAATGAGAAAAACATCAATACCAAAATTTTGACACATTCATTATAGTTTACTTCAAGATCACTATTTGTCTTAGAAACTCAACCATTAGACAGTGGTCTCAACCCATTGTAGTTTGTGGCACCCCCTTAAAGTAACCTTCAAACCGTGCCCCCTGCTAATCAAAAATGTAGATGGCAGACTTGTGAAAGTCGAAAGCTATGTTACAGAGCAGGATGCCTTATGTAACATGAGAAAGAGCCCAAGAAAGTCATTTTGGCAACTTTAATGTATTTCAAGTTTGGATGTATTTTTTTGCTGCTGTCTATAAATTGGGGCAATTATGGTAAGTGCCTGCACTCGTAGTCCTTAAAAAGCACCTTGTGACCCCCTTGAGGTGCCATGGAACCCAGTTGATAAAGTCTCTTAAGCAATTTTGCAACAGTCAGGCTTTAAAGTGTTTGTTGTAATTCACCTGCAGTAAAGTTTCCAGTTATAACAGCATTGTGTATTGGTCCCGGGTTTGAACAGGTTACACCTGAAAAACAAAAATGACAACTAACTCCAGCAAGTAAATGATTAGGCTAACATCTAAACTACATGACTCAATATGGCCAATCTACCAGTCCATCACAAATGTAGTATTGGTAGATTGCATGACATTACAAAAAGTCAGGCAATTATCCATTTTGTTACTTGATATGTATCACACATTCCCATTTAGGCAGACATAATTTGGCATTATGTCAAAGTAGTCAGCACCAAAAAACTGCTATGCAAGGTACATCAATATACATGGTACACATAAAAAATCCCCATTATGCTTGTAAATAAAATATTTGCATTTTTGTAGTGGGTACATCATTTTAAGTTGGTAATTTTGTTAGTAGTACACACGCTGAAAAAGTGTGAGTAACCTCTAGACTTATGATGAAATAAAAACAATACTCACGAACACAAACAAGAGATGATGGTAGTGGATCAAAGGTTCCATTCTTCAAACATTTTACTCCCTTTGATGTAACTCCTTCACTGAACCAATACCCAACCAGACAAGTATATCTGTGTTAAGAATTAAATATGTTAGTTTTATTTATTTGGAATTTATTTCGCTGAGTAAAAGCAAAAAAAGAGCAATAGCGCCAAAATAGCACTAAAACAAGATCACCAAGCTGGAAATAGCTACACAATGTTGAAACATTACACGGCACATGATAGTAGATGGCATTATTGGTGGAGCATGGCCGAACACAAAATAATTGAAAAAAAAAATGTTTAAACTTGCTTTGTATGCAGCTGGTAAAAATCTTATCCATATGACATAACTATATCTACCATCTGTGTAAATTTCAGCCAAATCCATCAAACATTTGATGAAAAACGAGTCGGACAAATAAAAACAAACAAAAACAATTTAAAAAAACAAAAAAATCAATACGTTTTTAGTATATATTTAAATCTTCTGAACTTTTGTGTCATTTTACAAAACTTGTATGTACTGGTTATCAGGAAAGCAAAGTTAGAGTTGTTTTCTGAAAATTGATTTCTTGTTTTCCAGTTAAATATGGCACAAAAGGCACCATGAGTACTCAACAAAATGATATTCTACTATCAATAATCGGTTAAGGAACACCAAATCCAGACTTTATATATATATAAAATGGAACTACCAAAGAGCTGGCATATAGCAAATACATTAAAATACTGTTTTTTAAAAGTTTGCTGTTGTCATACGATTCTGCACTGATGACGACTGTAAAATGTCTTTGTTACAATTTTGTTCACTATACACAAGCTCTGTGGCAATTTCGTTTTTTATCATGCTGATAATAGATTGCATTAGCCCAGTGGTTCCCAACCTTTTTTGTCCTGTGCACCCTTTTAGTCGATATAATGCAATTCCCCCTACAAATTTAGTTTGCTAAAATATCATTTACATTAACATTTTTGATGTAATTTTTAGAACAGAAATTAAACATCCGATTATAAGCTCTATAGCCTCTAATATCCCTCTTTGTACTACATATCAACAACTTCACTGAAAAAAATGCACAGATAACCAGAAGAGATTGTTTTGTGACACAAATTCCCCCCTGGTTGGGAACCACTGTGATAATGGATTGCATTTTTTATTATGCTTTACTTAATAGTAAGCAAAAACTTACTCTACAATTGCGTTAAAATCCACTTCAGCATCTGTTATGTGGTAATTGGTTAATGGAACTGGTCCAGGATCTGGACACTGAACAGCTGCAACAAAAACAGACACAATGTCAGCTCAAAATTAAGTTGGAAAATAGTAATTGCCAAAATTACGTGTGCAAAGAAATGTTTCTGGATCCGGTTCCCATTTGGCTTTTGTTCCACAAGTTGTGCTTCTTTCGTAAAGTTTATATCCCATCCAATAACCTGGAATTACATACACGTATCAGTTGTGGTGGAAATTAATGCAAGGTTTATCAAGTTAACCTAAAGTATTAATGGCAGATATGTTTTATTTCGCACACAAATTTACATAAATTAAGTTGTTGGTTTAAACAAGAACAGCCTCAAGCTACAATTTTTTCCAAGTTAAAAGTTTGGATGCTTGAAAAATTAAAATGGGAAGTAAAAGATCTGAAACAACATCATAAATTTGATATGCTTGTAAACATTGAGAAGCACTAAATATACAAGTCATAAAACAAATTCAAACAAATTATTTGGAGAACCAATGCTCAAAATTTTTTAACAACTACTAAATTAACATGTAGTTCAGCTTCATGTTGAATTTACACATTTGCGTTAAACACAGTTTTCAACACAAAAACTTTTCTACAATTGCACCTAAGACCATAAGCGAGTGCTATATTTTATGTGAGTTATATCTACCTGATACACAAGTGTATGTAACAGTGCTGTTATACGTCCACTTAATGCCTTGTTTAGTTGCTCTTTGCACAGAATGTGGAGCCCCACATGTCAGTTCTACACAATAAAAAAACAAACCATTGTAGTACCAAGTAGTGACAAGATAACAAAATGATTTTGCGGGGAAAGGTGACTATTACACCTGATACAATACTGATAACAACACATGGTTTAATCGTCTCTTTTGTTCAACTACATCCTAAATCAGTGCTTCTCAAACTTTTTAAGCATGCCGCACATTAAATAATTCTTCCGCGGCACACTTCGCAAGTTGTTCAAATAATGTTAATTTTCACATTTATTGTGGTGGGTAAGGATGCTTTTCATTACCAATAACAAAAAAATTAGCTTTGAAACGTTGTCGTGCACAACAAGCATTTCATCATGAGGTCCTAAAACACCAGGAAATGTTTGCGCTTTAAAATAGGAAAATTTCGCGGCACGCTTGGAAATCTCTCACAACACACAGTTTGAGAATCACCGTCCTAAATAGTGCTATGAAATGCCACTTTTTCAAAGCAAGACCATTTGTTTCTATGTCACTACTAATGAAGATTTTTAATTTTATAGTCCTAACATTTAGTCACAAAACTTATTTTTGACACAAAATTTAACACTGAAATACACAGAATAGTCACAATAAATAAAGCTTAATGAATGCTCTTTAATATTTTCATTTTTTCTAACCTGTACATCGCACTGCACCAACAGGAGGATGCCAGTTTCCAGTTTCATCACAAGTCACATGAGCTTCAACTAATCCTGGTTTCAACCAAAATCCGTCCTTACATTTAAATGTGGCTGTACTCCCATATGATGGATTCTTGTCAACTAAATAGAGTTACAAATCAATAGTATTCACTATATGCAGGGTTGCCATTGACTTGGAACCAAAAATAAGGACAAAGCTCAGAAATAAGGACGGTTTGACAACCCTAAGTATATGTGTGGTCTCTAAATAAAGTTTTTTTCTGGATGCAACCGTCTTTTTCTGAAGACCCAAAGCACAGGTTAGTGCTGTTCAACCTTTTTCGTGTTGGCCAAAACCTTTCGCCAAGTAGCAACTTTTAATTGCAAGAATTTCAAGTCAGAAATGTCAAGCACATATACAACAAAGTACAGTATGCAGCTAGTGAAAGACTTTGTAAAATATGGAAAAGGAGGCCTTACCAAATCAAATTAAATAAGAGATTCAAAATTTTACAGTCAAATAAACATGAGTTGAAATTTGATATAGCAAACTTGACACTTTTACATCAGAACAATGTACTTACCCATTGTAAGTATAGTTCCAGCAATTGGATGCAATTCTGGACACCGTTGGATTGTGCATTTCAACAATGGTGGAGCAGGGTTCCATCGCTTGTATCGTGTACAAACTGACTGCATGGATTCATACCGAGCTGTAGATTTAATTTGAAGACATTATTTACATAAGTAGCATTGCATTTGTGGTAGTAAAACTTCATGGTAGGTACAAAAGTCTGCATTTAATTTCACAATATCATTTTCAGAAAAAAGACTCAGTTAAATTGCGATTGAATGTGCAAGTACAATAAATTATAATTACAACTTACCTGTTGTATTTTCAATGGGGACAATTAAATAAAGTAAACAAAATGAGCATGGTTCATACAGTACTGAAAATATTTAGCATTTTAGCATAAGAATGCAAATTGGGCAATGATAACGATTAGTACGAAAATAATTTAACTACATGTGTGAAATATGTAACACATGGCATTACCAAACTTTACTGATGTAAGAAATACACAAAAAATATAATAAAGAAAACTTTTCAAAATCCAAATTGTCAAGACCTAATTCAGTGTTAAGTTTCTGAAGATAAAAAAATATACCAAAAACAAAAAATTCATAGATTTAGACTGTTTGCACAGGAAAAATTATACACTAAATCCCCTTACTTTGCAAAGTGCAAACACTTCGATGTGATCTTACTTCAGCCATCCACGATGCCGATGTGTCGATAGTTTTACTCATGTGAACGTCTCCAGTGCCATTAACAGAACTAAACAAAACATCACCATTGCAAAAGTAAACTTGGACAAGTGTCATTCTTAACTTGTGTGTAATTTAGGGTCATAGCAATGTCATCTTACAGATGCTATGCAATCCTTGCAATGTAGCCAAAAATTTCCCTCTTGATGTTTAATTTTACACATAATGAAGCATGAGTTAAATGAAGATGCTTTACTAATACACAATTTCATTTACAACACTCAACTTTCAACATGGGTTTCATGTACAGTTGTAACCACAATTATTTAGTTACTCTGTAACTGACTGAGCCACAAAACAATTTAAGATACTAAATAATTAAACGAATATATAAATGAATTTCAAGCTATAAACAAGCAGAGAGAGAAAGTTATAGATCCCTTATATTGAACATTTACAGTAAACAACCCTATCTTCTTACTTCCTAATTTGCTTGTTGCTCAAACTCACTTCTTCAGTTTGATAACAACTAAAACAACCATATGTACCAAACCAACAACTTGAATGCAACAGCAAACCAAACTAGAAAGGTGGCTCAGCACATATTGCCCTTGCATATACACTATAACCTATTTTAAAACATTGATATATTTCCTATGCTTATTTTGTATTGGGTCCCATATTAACCATCGTCTTTTATAACTTTAGTCGTTTCTGCAGGCAAAAACTCAAGGGTCCCCACACATGCAAAGTTGAAAATAATGCAATTCAAGAGATAACCATGAGAAAATCGGGTATAGTAAGGTAAAACACAGTGATCGGCACTGGGCTTAAATAATAATAATATGTAGAATACAAACTATAAAATTAGATTCACCCCAGATATTGTTTCAAGTATGTCCTATTTAACGTTTTAAAAAACTGACCCATTTTAGGGGGCTAGTAGGGCAACTAATTGGGTTCGACACACAAACTAAAAAATATATAAAAACCACAATGACTCCATCAATAGTACTGCAAAATTTCAGCCGATCCACCAATGTTTAAAATTTCGACCACTAGAGGTGTTTAGCAACAACCGTTAATGTTTCTGACGTCATAGGGCTGCTAACAAGCCCCTAACTGCCATGGCGGCACCTTTAAATGGCATACTATACAAGAAATCCAAATTTCAGCCAATTCTGACACTGTTTAAAAACTCACCCATTTTAGGGGGCTAGCGGGGTAAATACTGGGGTTATCAACAAAAACAGTGGGATGTACATCTACATGAATATATCTACCATCTGTGTAAATTTCAGCCAAATCCATCAAACATTTGATGGAAAATCGAGTCGGACAAACTTTGGGTAAAAACACCCATTTTAGGGGGCGAGCGGGGTAAATACTGGGGTTATCAACAAAAACAAAGTGGGATGCACATATACATACCTATATCTACCATCTGTGTAAATTTCAGCCAAATCCATGAAACATTTGATGGAAAAACGAGTCGGACAAACTTCGGGGGAAAAATACCCATTTTAGGGGGCTAGCAGGGTAAATACTGGGGTTATCAACAAAAACAAAGTGGGATGCACATCTACATAACTATATTTACCATCTGTGTAAATTTCAGCCAAATCCATCAAACATTTGATGGAAAAACGAGTCGGACAAACTTTGGGAAGAAAAAACAAGAAAAACAAACAAAAACAATTCGAGTAAAATCAATATGTGTCCCCTTCAGGGAAGGGAACCCATAAATATTAACAATTTTAAAGCAAAAAAAGTCTGAAAGCTCTAAATGGTCTATGAAAAAGTATTGAAGACCTTTATCTACACTTTCCACAGTCCAATCACACTATTTTCTGCATTGTTAAAATCTGCTTGACACAAAACCTGATCAATAGTGTTCAAACACTGTTATGCAGCTTGACTGATTTTTACAACTCAACCTCTTTTTACTTGACTAAACCAACCAGTTTTATGTAACATCTGAGGTATACATTACTACCTTAAAAACATTGTTGTTTCTATTGCCTTCAGTAAAAATGCATTTCCTTCCAGAAAAGGACAACTCCATTGCTGACTGTGAAACAAAATCTTATAATCAGAACACAAAGCACTCAAGTATTTTTGCTACTTACTTCTTAAAGGCTGCATTACACCTTTGCATTCTGACTAATGAACCAGCTCGAGCGAGACATGTCTGTTAATAAATCAAAATATATTAAGCATGTAACATAAATTGTTTTTACTTTATTATTTACAAATGACAAAAGAGTATTTGTTTTTCATTGAAGTGCAGTAGTGGTATGAAATACACATACACCATAGGTGAAAAGTTATTTGACAAAATAATTTCTGCAGAATAGCAATATATGTATGCAGTTACTTAAACAAGGGAATGTCAGTTATCATCTATCAAGGTATTTGCAAAGTAACCAAAATGTTATTTGGCAAATGTTTTAAATTATATGGCTGAGGGCTCTCATACCATTAGGAAAGTTAAAGCAAAAGCAGCAATGCTTAAACTTAACTGTCTAATAAAAGCATGTGGTCGATGAACATAAAGGTAATCTATCAAACAACACCCAAAACAACATTTAAAGCAATCTTTTTAATCACTAAAAGTAAGTTCTAAATCTATCTTGGCCAATTCCTCCCTGAGCATAAAACTGTTTAAATGAGAATACCAACATATAGCCCTATTTTCTCGACCAGACTAGCACATTTCTGAAACCAGGAAGGTTGCCAACCCCATCAGAACGGCCATAGGATCAGCTCATCCAAAACCAGGGCTGCTCAGTTGAGTCAGATAAGTTGCATTTCTTGATTTGACTTAAATTGAGTATGGCAGAAAGCAACTCGCATATCCCCTAAAAACCTCTTGTGCACCACTAGTAGTATGCATACCATAGGTTATGAACCACTGCTCTATGGGGTTTGATAAAAAAAAACATCGCTACCCAAGTATAAGCCGACTTGATGTGGTTCTCCCATTCCCACATCCAAGTGTCAGCTGCGGCCTCAGGTTGACATCGAGACGAGATGGAAATGATTCCAGTTCGACTCACAGTCAAACATCCAACCTGCTTTGCACTGTACAGCAGGAAATCTCTTCTCATTCCATAACCTACATTGTAAAATACATATTAGACTCTTGATCAGAAAAGAAGACAAAAGGTTGTGGGTTCCAATCTTGTCTTGCTATTTTGTGTTTCTCTGAGCCCCAAAAAACAAAGGAATTCTTTTGACCACATGAAATCTAATTGTACAACATGTTAAAAGACCCGCTTTAAAAATTATGTCAAAATTTAAAGATTTAAAATACTAGACCAAATTAGGTAGCAAGTTGGTAAAACACACATGCAAAACAACAGTTAATCTTTACATAAAAGAAGCAAGAGAAAATTCTGTTTAATGTCAGAAGGTTCACACCATCCTCTTTCCGCTACAACAGCTGTATCCATGTAACACCAAAGTTTTGTACTGCTGAAACAGCATTTAATTGCAAACAAACCTTTTTTAGTGCATTTGTATTGCAGTGTGTCCAGGTATAAATATTCCAGTTGAGGTTTGGAATCGAGCACAGCATTTTCTCCAGGAGCGATCGGGTCTGGACAGGTAACGTCTGCAAAAAAGAACGAAGAAGTGACGAATGCTATTGTTCAAAATAGACATGAATTAAAATCTGGTGAGCTGATTTACACAAACCAACAACTCGAACCTAAATTCCCATGGTCCATCAGTGTGGGACATCACAATTTCAGTGAAAATGAATAAAAAGCATGATTACTCAAATTAAATAATAAGTGGATTTTTTCTGCTATTAATAATATAGACATAACACTTACCAACTGGGAAATAGATTTGGTGAATAATCGTAACTGCACTATAAAAGTAATTACCACCATATGTGCCATGTTACCTGGTAGAGCTACTGACACTGCGTTAGTAGCTCTACCATATTATATAGAAAGAATTATTTGCACCACCTTAAAGTAACTTAGAAACACCAAACGGTCTTACTTTGGCACCACCAGTTATTTGGGGAAGGCATCCAGTCTCCGTGTTTGTCACAAATAATTTGAAGAGTCTCTGGAACGACGGAATAACCCAACGAACAGTGTATTGTCATGAGGGCCTGGTATCTACAAAAAAACTGTTTTGTTTTCGTTTGTCTAAATTACCCTGTTTCCTGAATAAAAACAACATACAAGCCGATGCATTGAACTGTTTTAAGCAAAATAGATGCGATTTTAAAGCACAAAAAGTGTATACTTTAAAAAGCACATACTAGTATGCTAAATACAATTAGTATAGCAACCAGCTTACTGACATATCAGTTTTGCAAGTCACTAAAGTTTTCAGTGGTTGAACACTTGACAAAAAGAGGTAAAGTAAATGAGTTACTACAACTGTTGCATGTCAGTGGTAAGGTTCTTCACTATGCAATAATTCAGTTGATTTTGTGTTCAAATCTTAAACACAAGTGTATCCAAAATAACAAAATGCAAAATTTGAATCAAATACTCATACCTGTAGCTTGTAACAGTGATTTTATCAGCATTTGGTGGAAGTGGGGGTGCTGGACACCAAAGTGCTGAAATTAATATGTTAAAAGCAATTAGCATCTTTAACTGCCTGTTTTTATTCAGAATTCATTCCAAAATAGTGAACAACTAATTTCCACCAGGTCGCATACTTCGTTAAGTTTTTGTCCAACTTGTGTAAAGTAATTCAGACAACTTAAATTTGCTTCATCCATGGGCATCATAAAGACAATAAAATGAAAACCATTGACAGCACAAAAGAGTAAAGAACAGCAGGTATAAAAACTGATTAGGTAACAAACAAGGGCTTTATGGAAAACATAGAGGCACCAAAATATTATATCATAACTTATGTATCAGCAGTAGTTGGTGTTGTTTCTTGTTTGCAGAAGAAAACACCAAAAGCTCAGGCCAATAATTACTATTTAAATCTGTACAATAAAGTTAATTAATTTGTTTGTGGTGTAACAACTGAATGTGCTTTAACGATTGTGTATTGTCAACACTTGGTTCACAAGATGACAAACTTTTAAGTTTAACCCTATAAACTGTTTATAACTACTTATAACATTCCTCATACAGTTTTAAACAGAAACATAATGAAGCAAAATGTATCTATAAAGCCTGTAGAAACAACTGTGACCCAATCTTACCAACGCAAGCGACAGAGGTGAGTGGATTAGGATTCCAGTATCCAGTGGCATTACAAACAAACCCTGACACATTGTAGGAGCCCCTCGATATCCAGTAACCATCCATGCACAAGTAGTTAAGTGATTGACTTACTGGATCATAATCTGTTATGCTGTTTGCAATCCGAGGAGGTCGAGCACATCGAACCACTGTGGACAGATGAACAAAATTCGTACATAAACTGGTTCAAACTGAAAACAACTACAATAGTTCTTCTTTTTACAAAATACACATATATATCAAAATCAGTGGCCCAGGCTTGATACAATCGTGGAGGTCGGGCACATCTGACCACAGGGAAAAAATTGGCACACAAAATGTTAAAAACGACAGTACGAGGCATTCCATTTAGAAAATGCACAAACAAAAAGCACAGTAGATTAAATAACAGTGGATTTAAACAGGCAGTCAGTTTCTTTAGGCATATTTCATCAAAAGTTGAGGAATAAAATTTCTTTTATATAATACAAACCATTCTACAATGAAAAATTTACATTGTATTGACACCAAAGTGGTATGTTATCATATATTGTGTGTTAAAAAAACATCGCAATGGCTATTAGTAATGCATTGATATGTTAGTGTACCTGTGAGGGCATAAATATCACTTGTAAGAATGCCATAATAGCCTATAATAGCAAGCATAAACGTAATCCATATTGTAAATCATGAGACTGTTACATTAACTTACCAGAGCAAGCCAGGTTGATTGGTGGTGGTTGCCAAGTTTGGTCAGATCTACAAACTGACACACCAACTTTAGCTTCAACTTTACCACCGATCCCATACCCGACATCACAGGTGTATGTGATCCTATCAGAATATGAAAAGTTGCCTGCTGATATGCCTGGTGGGATTGTGATGAAAGTTGAGTGGTTTAAAACTGGAGGATCAGGACAACTGAGTCCTACAACAAACAATGGATCAACAATGATGGTATTCTATTTTAGAAGTCACAATGACCATTGTTAGCAAATTAAACATTGTTTGGTTTCATGAATAATTTTTAGTACATATATGTTTGATACAGGACCATTTAAAATCAATCTAAATGTACACAGGTTGTTATCACACCACTTAACAAAGTAACGTGTTCACCTAATCTTGGACATTTAACAACACAAAAAAGTAGCAATTAAAAGTCACAAATGTGCCAAAGTAACAAAAACAAAGCATTTTGTGAAAAAACTGAAAATTTAAAAACTAGGTTTCCTTCCAGTATGTAACATCACTAAGTTAAAACAATATTCTGTTATCACTTAGTACTTACTTGAACAAGCTAAACCATCCAGACCAGGAATCCAAGTGTAGTTTCCTGCTACATTAACACAGTAAGATTGAAATTCCACATCTAGAGGGTCGAGAGAAAAACTGTGGCCTAAATCACAATGGAACGTTACTCCGTTGCCAAACTCTGTCCAATCTTCTGTCGTCGGGTACGCATTGCTTGGTTTTATGGGAGCCTCACAAATATATTTCGCCTCTGAAAAAACAAACATGACAACACTGTATATTTAACAGTTTAGGAATCAGGTTCCAGTATCACGCTGAAAGCGTCACTGCTTTGATGTTCATAGTGTTGCGCCGTAGGTGAATATTCCGAGACTTTTCTGTGGTAAAGCGTTTTGGCTACAATTGAAATTATTTCAATGCTTTATGCGTGCTACAGGCACCTGCTTAAATATTAGCGGCACAATCAAACATTATCGCACAGTGTTTTCTTTGTGTTGTGACGTGGTTGAATTAAATTCTTTTTTCCTTAGTTTATCTTTTACTGTACTACAGGCATTAATTGTTACTTACCCTGATAAAGACGACCTGTATAAGACAGCAAAACGTCGATATAAAATACAATTGCCAGAAGAGCTCTGTAAAATTGATATTATACTTACTTCTTTGGCAGACAAAGTAATGCGGAGCCAAGCAACTACGTTCCTCCAAACCAACTTTGTCAGGGGCAAGAATAGAAAAAGTTGCACACCAGGGCGAGTGCTGGACTCCATTGATCAAATTTGCATGTGGCTCTCCTCTAAGAATTAATGACAACAGTCAAGTGTGCGCATCCATTTATAAGTACAAAAAAGATCAGTTTTGCGAGAAAAAACATTCCCAACCACCAAAAAAATACCTTGCCAATGTTCAAATAGTCAAGTAAGCATGTACTATAAAAACTATATTTTTTTCACTACAAACAAAAAGGTTCTTCAGTAATTATAACTTTTTGCATGATTAACTGGTTAAAATTAAGCATCCTCAATAAAATAAATTATAGTACACCAGGCTATTGAAGGTATTGTACTGAATCAGCCGGTCACCAGACATTCCCACATATGGCAAGGCTAAGTGATAAGTCTGTGTAGCTCAAGTGGTGTAGCATGAGTCATGAAAGACTCTGGTTGTGCTTGGTGACCGACTGATTCAGTATATTGCCTTGTATGGCATGGCGTACTACGATTTATATAGGTGTGCTGTGGTTGATGGTCTACATAGCCGCTTCAGACCTGATCTGACTGTGGAATTTATGCACCAAATAACATTTATTAACATGTTTTGCATGATTTTCAGGCCCATCAAACCAACAAAGTAACATGTATTTAACCAACTAAGCATGCACCAAAGTTTTTCACTTTAAACATAAAGGTTGTTTAGTATTAATTGCATTAAAAATCTGTGCATGAGTGACTGGAAAAATTAAACAGACAAAATATTAATTCACATATTTTAAGCCCATCAGCCAACAAAGAAATGTATGTTTAACCTGTAGCACCAAGCTGCACCACTTCTGGTTCCAAGGCACTTGAAAATGCCATCTTTATTTGGAGTAGCTCCGGTGAGATTCTTACAAATAGGATCATCAAATACCATAACCCCATATAAATCAGTTAAACCTTTTACATGAGCACAAACACAACCATCAGTAAATCCATCTTGGACTGCGATTTTGACTTCACTCAATGTTGCAAAGTGGCCACCTGCAGAATGCATCAGGCACATTTCTTGTTTTACAAATGAAACATAGGTAACATGATGGGAAATATTAATGGGAAATAAAACTGCCCAAGTTGATGAAAACAGCCACATGCCTCATATTACTGATGATGGCATGAATATTTGCCAAAAGGTCTGAAAAAGAATGTCGTTGGACAGATCCACATACTAACAGATTTTAATGTTTTGAATACACTGGTTGGTTTATCTATAAAAGTTAGGAGAGCATGGTGGTTAGTGCTACAGCAGTATTTTGCAATTCCAACTAAAATCAAAATAGGAGTCATCTAATTCACTGAAGTAGTGTAATGATAAACTCATAAACAATAACAAAGTGGCGGATGATTTGACAATAGAAACATCATGTAATACTTACTTAAGGGTTGTTTAACCAACCACGGATGCGCACAAAAAAAATTATGCGATAACAGTTACCAAAAGACACAATAAAGAAAACCTAACCCAAAACCCAGTTGAGAATTAATTTAAACTATATGTTTTTTGTTATAATTAGAACTGCAATATAAAGATTAAAAAGTATTTGTTTTACAATGTGGTTTCTTTTATATGGTTATTACCTTGTAAGCCACAAGCCTTCTTCATTTCTAACTGACTAGTGAAGTTAACTGGGACTTTGTGGGCCGTTCCATTGCAGAAAGTCGCACTTTTTGGCGGGGGATCCATTGGTTGACTGTATGCGACATACAAATTCCCTGAACAATGCAAAGGAATCTTAATCATAGTGTACAGTTGTTATGTTGTCTTTCTCAATCACATTGGCTGATTTTTCACAAATTAATTTTTGAAAACTGCAGAAGTGTTTTTTAAGACAACTTTATTTGAACCATTTAACACATTGACTGCCAAGGGATATTCCTATGTTGTGCTTACATTTGCCAAATGTGTTTTAGTGACTTTCTGAAATCCGAAAGTCGAAATATTTTGTGCCATGCTATGAGTTATCTCGTAGGTAACATGCTGGTGTAGGGTGTCTCAGTGTTGCCACAACGCATCCACGACGTTAGTTCGTTTTAAGTTACAATCGAATAAGTCTACTACGAGTATACTCGTATCTGGCAAACCTGGCTAGATCGGCAACTACGAGATAACTCGTAGTTGGCAGTCAACGTGTTAAGATGCTTTCTTGGACAGGCTCTGACTTTTGAAAAAAAGGAATCGCAGTTACAGTAAACCTTGGATAGTGCAGGCCCGTTCAGACCCAAAAATTGTCCGGATTAGGTGAAGATCTGTCTAACCGATGTCGATTAGTTAAAGCCTAACCACATCACAAACTGTTTGTACCTGAAGTTTTCTATGAATTAGGCAAAGATTCGGATTAACTGAAGTTTACAGTAATTAAGAGTTAAATTGGGTTTATTCACTGTTCAGAGCATTTTTGGTTTGGTTTATGTCACTTTATGAGAGTTTGGCCAGGCAACACTACAATGTCGCTTCATAACTTTACTTACTTGCAGGATAATATCTTTCATCACAAAGGTACTTATTGCTGAGCAAAGTTCTCCACATAGATCTGCAGTCAGAACTGAAATGCAATCCAGCAACATGCGCTCGATCTAAAGGTTCAACCTGAAATGATAACATCAAAACAGTGGTAAAAATTCAACATTACCATTTCAACAAAAATGAGAAATGCCAGAAATAGCTGGCTTAAAAGAAAACCCCTGTAGAAAGACTTGCAGCAAAAAAACCATTGTAGAAATACTTGTAGCAAAAGAAAACCCCTGTAGAAAGACTTGTAGCAAAATAAACCCCCTGTAGAAAGACTTGTAGCAAAAGAAACCCCTGTAGAAAGCCTTGTAGCGAAAGAAAACCCCTGTAGAAAGACCTGTAGCAAAAGAAAACCCCTGTAGAAAGACTTGTAGCAAAAGAAACCCCCTGTAGAAAGACTGTTTTTATTCAGCTTACCATGTCATAGAGATAAGTATGTTGTTTGTGTCTCAGCTTGATGTGAAAGGGATTGCTTGATTGACAGATCCAATGTTGATTGACATCTGACAAGTTGCATGGAAGGACGCGAACACCAGGATATATACCTGTAAAGTTAAACATGTCAGGCAGAAACAGGTACTTCAACAAAATTAGCCTGTCACCCATGCCATATGGCACTGCTTGGTGACCAGTTGGTTTATACATGAGCATGCCATGCTCGCTGGTCTACATAAATGCTTCAGAGCTAATCTTAGTTATTGATGTATGATCATCCTAGTTGTTAAACAGAACAAATAGTTTGTGACTTTTCGTATTGTTATTCTTTAAATCTGCTACGTTTAGACAACTATTTCATAATGATAGATTTATCAGTAAAATAGAAACAACCAAACTTGCTTTACTGAAAAATGTTTTACATGAAAAACACAAAGTGGAATGTACCTCCACTGGTGATGTCTTTTAACGGAAAAAGCGCTGTCAAACACCGTTTAGTGAAGATATGCATGAGATGAAATTGTGAAACCCACACCCACTCCATTTGTTCGGGACGATTGAAGTCACATGACTTGCTGCAACCAATCAAAACACAGCAATATCAATGGTTTTTACAAAACCCCAAACAGACATTGTATTTTAGAGTAATTTTCTTGTCATAAATCAACATGAAAAAGAGGCTATTGGTAAGTTTATAATGAACAAGTGAGACTATACAGCAGTGGCTGGTATAATTTTCTGCAGAAATCAATCAACACTGTTAAATTGCCCCATCTGTTATTTTCATAATGATGTTCTGTGCCATATATTAGCAATATTTGTCTTTATTTGATTAATAATAGTGAGCTGTAAAACAAAAAAGTTTTAATTTATGACCTTGGAATATTTGTGCAAAGTGGTTACTGGTAGTTGTTAATGTCAGTTGTTTCATTTTACTGAGTTTTGAATAATTTTTTCCATGTTCACGATCAACTGGAAATAAAAACTCAATGGGGATTGAGAAAAACAAACCGACAAATGCATTCAGATATGGCAAGGCAAGTGAAAAATACAACTGTTGTATTCTGGTATTTGGGGCATTGTGTAATACCCAACTGTGGCATGAACAGGTTGGTGAGGCATGGTTTAGCTTACTGCTCCAAACAAACTGGAGTGTTGTACTCTTGTCACTAGCTGCGCTGAAGAGACCTTATAGGTCGAAACATATACATATATGTCTGCAGCTTATCATGTATTGAATCCATGCTTTTTTTAAATAATGCCTTTTTTCACCATAGCACCCACATCCTGAAACTTTAATATAACTGCTGATATGTACAAATGTTCACCTTCTAGTGTAGAAATGTGTATCAAATTTCCCGAATGGGTTTCCATAAGTACTGTTTCTGTGGTCGCCATAGATACATCGCTCGTCATAGGAAAAACGGGTCTTAGAGGAATTATCCAGTCCAACATTTTCGATTTTAAATCCATCTGAAAAAATGCAAACTGGACCATAAACCCAATTCAATTGACATTTGTGTAAACTTTTCTTTCAGAACTTGTCTAATTCGCAGGAAAGTTAAAAATGTTGTGTATTTATAATTTGTTTCGAACTTACTTTAAACAATGTAATAAGCACAGTTTATTAAAGCATTAAACTTTGCTTGATTTCTACTGCAAAAGCAATTTCGAATGACTTACAATTTACCAATTGCAATGTTTAAATGATTTTATTCTCACAAGCTAGATATACAAAGACCCAATACTTTATTATGTCAAAAGTTAAACTGATATTTTTACATTTGTCAGACATACCATGCACAAATGGCACATTATGTGCGAAGGGCTCTTCAGTTCCATTGATAATCCAAACCCAGTTGCGATCTTGTGCTTTGACTCTTGTCGGTGGAAGGTTGTCATAGAGAGTAACCCAAAATCTACGAAATGATATCACTTTCTTAATTTGTTTCACTTTTATCCTTGATGCTGGGCATTGCCTGACTGGGTTATGCTCACAATAAGTCTGTTTTATGCACACCCCGTTGCCTGTTTTGATACACAATGAATCAATTTCCATTTGATTTTTTGGGGGGCAGTTGATAAATTCAATTCAGTCTAAGTCATTTATTTTCCCCTCGGTGTGAGCAATACCAGTAAAGTTTGTAGCTCAGGGTTTCTAAGATTGGGCTTGTTGTACACGCCATTCTGTCTACTTGGTGATCAATTTTGTTTCTTTTTTACATGCCATGTAATATTTCTTCTCTACATATTAAATTTTCAACTGTCTGCCTTTAAAACTATAGTTTTTTGTGTTTATAGTTGTGCATGTTGAGATCTTTGTCACTTTACCTTGAAGTGTGGTCAAAAGTGAAGTTGGGTTGAAGTTTTAAACTGTCAGTTATAAACAAAGAAGTGATGTAATCTTTAACATCGGCAAGTTCTCTGCAACAAAAAAACAATTAGAATCAGACACAAATTCAAAGATAATCACTGTTTTAAACTGAGCCTTAAATGTTAAGTGATAAACAAGGAAAATTTTGAACTTTTCATATGTAACTGTTTGATGAGAAATCAGTTAAGAATGGGTTGAGCTCAGCCAAGCCAGAACCCGAGTATCGAGCATCTATTTCTTGGTGCTCGGCTGAGGTGCAGCACAAACTCACCCGAGCATTAGAATTGCATATTCATGCCCTGAGAGACTCGCTAGAATTAGTGTTGATTAAATAGATCTTCGTTTTGGACAACCCTACTACAAATAACTTATTGCCAATTATAACTTTTGTATTCTTTCCTTATATACCACAAAGTTGATATACAACGCTAAATGAAACAAACACCATTTGAGATGGAGACCTTACATCCGTCTAAATTTGCCCGGCCTCCCAAACCAAAGACTTATTTAAACCACAGAAAAAATTGAAGCTATTTCTTTAACTTTTTAAATGGGAAACACTGTCTTATACAAACCCATTTGTTTTCCTGCAGTTTTTCTCTGCTTCTTTGATGGGCCTTGTGTATAATCTACCCATTCGATTTAATGGATCCCGACGAAAGTGGTAATAAGCGCCACGGTGTTTCACATCATACTTGGCTGGGAATTGGTCGGTTACTGAGAAAAACAAAATTATCATCCTGCAGCTGTCATCATAGTATGTCAGGCGTTATACCGAATCAGCCGGTCACCAAGCATTTCTATATGGCAAGGCATAGGCTAGAAAAATCTAGCCTGCGGTGGGATTTGAACCCAGAGTATTTCCAGGACTCGGTATAACACCTTCAATAGGCCTGGCATACTATGATTTCTATATGAGTGTGCTGTGATCACTGGTCTGGACGATTG
Organism: Phallusia mammillata; assembly: GCF_965637545.1. Taxonomy (NCBI): domain Eukaryota; kingdom Metazoa; phylum Chordata; class Ascidiacea; order Phlebobranchia; family Ascidiidae; genus Phallusia; species Phallusia mammillata. The sequence continues at coordinate 31,464,288 of NC_137253.1, read as the reverse complement.
CTTTAAGGCTGATCCCAGCTATTCATGTATGTCAAGGGTGTGCAACCTTTTTCGTCGGTGGGCCATATAACCAATTTCGGACATCAAGCGAGGGCCACAAATTTTTTTTCATGTACAGTATTTATTTACGCGGTTTTACCCTACTGTTTGTGGGGCCTGCAGAGTTTTGTTTAATTATGCGTTTAAAATGTTGGCTTCACACGCCAATAAACACTCTACCGGGTAGAGCTATTTATGTGACTATGCTGTTGACAAATAGTTGCACTCTGTAGCAACAAAACTAAAAATCAACTTCGTTTTGCCAAATTAACTTTAAAATGTTAGTTGCAAGTAAGTTTCGTCGCAACACTGGCTTTCACAACAAAGTAATTGTTTACTAAGCAAAGTAGGTTATTACGTAACATTCGGTGAAGTTACGCAACAAGCACCTATAGTGCGAATAGAAGACCATAGGTCTCGGTGAATAAAATTGTCAGATTCCACTTAGGAGATTTACCGAAAAACTAGCGGGGATTTTTTGCTTAAGTTTACACTTTCACTTGCTCTGAATCAGAGTGTTCTTGAGGGCCACACAAAATTGTGGCCTGCGGGTTGCACACCCCTGATCTATGTCTTGATTACAATTGTTAATAAAAAGTTGAACTATGTAGCAACAGAAAGAGTGTCATGAAACAATAGTGCATAACACCACCCCATGCGACTTAGAATATTTGTTGACACCTTAACATGTGGCTTACAATCTAGGGCGGCTTACAGCCGACTAAATAAGGTATGTATTAACCAAATTTGGCTGTAATGGGTAAGTTAGTAGCTCATTCAATACCTTTCATGCAAATAAATCCGTTCTTAGCATTACAGTCATCCTCCATCCATCTCAGGTTATCAGTTGCATCCACCACAACACAATGTTTTGCATCTTGAGATCCTGTGTAGTTTGCCGACCAGTTGGTGTAATCACCCAGTCCAATGTCCAATGGTTCTCCACTAGACCACTCATAAAGTCCTTAGATAGAAAAAGTAAAACAATGACTGTTTAAAAATAGTAAAGTCATTTTTTTAAGTACACTGTAGTTTTCATTTTGATAGTTTAAAGCAGGGGTCCGCAAATACTTTTTGGCGCGACCCTAAAAAATTGCTCTAAATTATCGCGACCCAAGCATTTTGTTAGCATGTAAGTTTGTGGAAAATACTAAGCAACTAGATATCAATACTAAGACTGTGATTATGCTTTTGTCAGTTGCTATTTTCTTGCACAAAATAAAGCAAAACTCAGCACATAAAACAGTATGTAAACGAACGTATTTATTCAGCAAAATGTTAACAGAAAAGCATGACTGCTTGCGCGGGTACGCTTAACTTATTGCATTGTTACATAGACTGTATGTAACAGTTACGTAGTCATATGTAACAATGCAATAATAATTAAGTTGAAAATACTGAAAGTTCATTAATACTATAGATGCGATGCTTATGTTCATGGGAAATTTGAAGTATTTTGTGACCAAGACTGGAAGGTCTCGCTACCAAAATTTGCGGACCCCTGGTGTAAAGAATGCAGTAATGCTGAAGACTAGTTTTTGCTATTTTTCTCTTTCTTGGACTTAGTATACATGGAAATGAACTACATGATTTAAAAGCAATCCTTACATCGAAAAAGTAAAACAATGACTGTTTAAAAACAATGATTTTTTTCTCTTCAAGCACACACACTGTAACTTTCATTTTGATAGTTTTAAGTACTCAGTAATGCTCAAGACTATTTTTTGGACATCTTTTTCCTTTTGCGTGCATTTCTGTCTTTTTCCTTAGCACATCTTTTGCGTAGGCATTTGTGTTTGACACCTATTCTATCATTTCTGATAAGAAATACACTAACGCTACATTTGGTGATACCAGAGTGTTATAAACATGCAACAATTTTATGTATTTTTATCGTAACGGTAGAAAAAGAAATTTCATTTAAAACCCTAATATTCGGTTAGTCTAAATTTAATACTAAAATCCCAAATGTTAAGCTGAGGATTGTTGCTGAAAACAGTTCTTTTTTTCACAAATCTTTTGTGATTATGTAAACAGAATTCAGCCTTATGATTAAGTAAACAATATCACTAGATTCTATCTAACCACTATTTGATGTACAACAAAACAATATAAAATGAACAAAGTCAAACCTTCGTTAATTTTGTCATCCAGCCCAAGCCACCATTTTTCTATTCCAGTGGTAATGTGTGAATCCAACAATTTCTTAACGACTTGAGCAGCAAGAGTGCTATTTCTAAGCTGAAAGAAATTTTAAATTTAATTTTTTGAGGAGTTACAGAGGTGAAAGGCATAAGGTCACAGCACTAATACTTAAATTCCAATTCTGAGTTCTACCTTCTTCCGTAGTATATGCATTCTTTATGAAGTTTGAAACTGACTCTACTCGTCACTGGGGCTGTTATCTTTTGTCCCAAATACCATAGTGGTTTTCACACAAAATGATGCATACCGATTTAAATTTGGAGAAATCCAAACAAAAACATCAAAATTTCAACAAAAACAATTTGTACCATTTTTAGTAAAGTGTAGCTTTGTTCAAGAAATCCCTTAAGGTGGTCAATTGCATATTTTAATCAATAGCAAAAATGTTGTCATTTGGTCATTTTGAATAGTGGACAATATGTATTTTATCCAGATCTTCACCTAATTTGCACAAACCTTGAGGTACAAATGATTTGTAAATGTGTTAAGGGTTGAACTAATTGACATCAGTGAATCCAGATCTTCACCTAATCTGGACAAATCTTTTGGTCCAAATAGGTCTGAATTAACCAAGGTTTACTGCACATATATTGTCCACTTTTTTTAAATATGCAAGTCACCAATCTTTTTGCTATTGTTCAAATAGGTGAGAAAACATTATTCAACTGTTTGCACGAGACTGCTTGAAAGCAAACACATTGCGATCACAGGTCTTTATCTCATTCACAGACAAAGGTTAAACAACTCAGGATTACCATTGGTAACACTCCATCCCTGCTTTTGCATATATCCACTGCTTCATCATATGTTGATGCATCAAGATCATAATAAGCTTCAATGCCATCATCCAGTTTTAGATATCCTTTGCACATTTGAACCAGAGTTTAGTTAAAGAAACCACTGGTTCACATTAAAGTCTTGTAAGCAGGTGTGCTATTCATTGGCATTATAACAGTGGTCCTCAACTCATTCTAGGCCATGGAGCACCAGTTCAATTAAATAAGTATTGTGGACCATTATATTGTAAGACAGGATAAATGAACCATCCACAACAAGCACATTGGCTTGAAATATATTCCTTCAATGCAGAATTTCGAGGAGTGATATCAAACAACTGACAGCTAACAATAAAAAGCTTTTTTTGTAGTGAATATTCAATAAATAACATGCAACTATTTCCAGTTTATCAATTGAATTAACACATGTGGATCAACCAACACGGCATCATGAACCACTAGTTAACCACTGTGTTACAACATTGTGCAAGTAATTAGAAAAAGCTTAGTTACAAGATTTCATCCCATTAGTGGTATGAAGCCACTAAATACCATATTCACTTGATTGTAAGTCACATAAAAATTTAAAGCAATTTACATCAAACATCATCATGGTCAAAAAATCCACATGACACACAAAAAGCTGCACAAATGTTAGGGTTATACGCTTTGTTACAAATCTACGTAACTTGGTCAAAATATTCAACAGAAATATTTTGCATGTCAAGATTCTGGGACAAACTATTTAAGTTCAATTACCTTTAAACTTGCATATTTCAGAATAAAGTCCAACATTTGTAGAAGATTTAATCTCAACCTCTCTAAAGTAACTCCACACACCACCAACAGCTCTTGCAGCCAGATAATCCAATACGTTGTCAGTGAGCAAAGATGAGTTACAATTTGCCTGAAACAAATGGTAATGTAGCGGCCTCTCTCACTACTGTTATCGCATGCTTTCATTCTACAGCGAACCGGACAGATTGCCTTCTTTCTCTGACTCTCGTCTTATGCAGAGTATTTGCACATTGTGTTATTCTATTACGATGTCCCTCGAACAAACACCTCGCTACATTGGTGACCCCAAGGGTGCAAAAACTTGATTTATCAAAGGATAAGGTAAACTGAATATCAAATGTGAGGTATTAAGTCTTGGAATATTGACGTACATGCAAGCACCATGACCATAAAATGGACATTATTATGTCAATAAGTTATCCTTGGCTCTAACACCAGTAAACCAAAGTTTTTGTCATTTTATTGGTGCCAGTATGGAGCAATATAAGATTTTTTTATCTCTGCTTTTGTGCTTCATGAATGTTTTGTTTCTTTACCCTAATGAAGGTGCCATGAATGGTACATCGGAATGTTGAATGCTTTATTAAATAACTGCTAAAATAGCAATAAAGTGCCATGTCTGTGCAATGTTGAAGCAAAGAAAATGAAGAGTAATTAGTAAAACTGTGGAAGCATTACAGCTGCACCCACGATATGTTAATAGGGCCTCCCAAGAGGGCAAAACATTCTCCAAGCAAAGCAGCATCTGATTACATTTTTTCTTTGACTTTAACTACATATCTCTATCCTACCACATAACTTGGTAAGAGTAAAAGTCCAATAAACTTACCATATCAGACAGTTGTTTTATGCAGTCATGCGTCAGAGTTGGATTGTAAGTGGGACAATCACTTGGCAAATCTGAAATGTGTGGACAAGTTTAATTACAACTGTACAAGTAATAAAACCTACACACTTTTAGTCTGTCCCAAATAATTACAGTTTTTGCAAACTGAGCTTAACACTGACTACGGCAAAAGTCCACCAAGCACAACATTGCTCTTCCATTGTAACAGTTTTGAACTTTACACACAAAATAAAATGCCTAATTTTGATAGACAACAGTATGCCAGGCCCTATTAGAAGTGCTATAGCCAATCAAGCCAGTTTCAAAAGCATTCCAATTCATAGGCTAAAAAATGCAGTCTGCAGTGGGATTTGAACTCACAACATTACATACATCGGTTTGTGGAATTTATCCTTTTGCCAGAACAAAACCAATTTCCAAGCCACTAGATTAAGGACTTATGTCACATTAACTACATTTTTGGCACAGACTTACCAATCTCACAAGTAAAACCCAACTTTCTTTGACACAAGTAATCGTTCCAGAAGTCTTTAGCTGATGTAAAATGGTCGAAACTCTGTTTAAGTAGATCGACCCTTATAGCACCGCAGTCTTCCCTGCACCAAGCGTTGTTGGGTTCAGCATTTACATTTCCACCATTGTGCCAACGTTCAAATGGAAATGGACCTACACAGTTAAAAACAGTTAGATTTTATTTTTCCAAATAGGTGCTATGCCAAAAATACATGTTATTGAAACAAGGATTGCTTTCTATCAAATTAAAAGTCCAGATGTCACAAATTTTCTTAATGTTGCAATTCTTAAGAGTTTGTCAAAAATCCAAGATTATTTTAGAAATAGATCTTAGACAGAAACATAATTTAGTTTGGTGCTTCATATCAGTTAAAAATGAGACAAAACTGACACAAAACATACAAAAACATTCAAATCTTATTACCAAATATTTGCTACATAACAAAATTATCACTAAGAACACAATCTGCAAACAAAAATCCTTGTCACTCTGGTTCTAACTTTGACCCTCAAGCATTGTTATGGTTTTTGTGCATTTAATTGCTTTGACCTACCTAGCTCACAAATCACATGCATCTGATCTGTACAAACCAAATCAATCCACTTCTTGTTATTTTGGATTGCTACACAATACTCATCATAGTAAACACCACGAAGGTAGCGAACACCGTTAGGGTCTGGTGGATACTTCCAGTTTTGGTACACTAAAAAAAGTCACATAGTTAATTTAAGCAGTAATGTTGCAAACCACAGATTGCAGGGAACTACACTTAAAATCAAAAATTATTTCTGATTTAATATTTTGTTTAAGTTTGGTTGGCACACTGAAACTTTGCAAAATGTTTAGTATCAAAGAGTGGCACACTTGTTGTTGAAGCATCAATGCCTCTTGGCATAAATAAAACAAATCATAAGTTTTAACTTATGTTTGAAAACAAACTATACAGTACCGTAATGTTGTCTATGTATTTTGAAACACTATACAGGGATATGTTTATAAGTTTAATGGGGGTTATCACTGATATTGGCATGAGCAGTGTTTTTTTAAGGTGTTTTGGGGGACCGAAACGCTCCCCCAAATTTCTCCAGTGGTTTCCCAAAATTCCTGTTTAAGCAAATATGGCTATTTATGTTATTTAAATGAAACACTTGCGGTCTCTTAAAACTACTTAGCGGTCACCTAAACCAAACCTTAAAAAACCCTGGGCATGAGCATTTGCCAAAATGTTTGAACCACAGTACATGTCGTTTTTTATGTCCATTTGGGCTGTTATATTGGTCATTAAACTAAATAAACAGTTTTCCAATTGCAAGAAAAGCCATTGCAAAATTGTTTGCAATTAATTGTATTCACTGTGTGCAAGTCTCCAAAAATAAAAAAGCTTTATCACACATGATAGAGCACATACTTTTACTAATATTCTCAGGAGGCAAACTGAGACCTCTCCAGTTGTACCACAGCGTTGGCATGTTTGCAATAATCCCATCGTCCCACTTTAAATTTTGCAGTGGTTCATGAGATTCTCGTGACATTCCAAGCCAAGCTCCTTCATGAGCACGACTCTCTTTTACACCACGAAAATCTCTTTTCCAGACACCAGAATGAGCCTGTGTTGTTAAAAGTTGAGTTTATTCAGCTTGGGGAAATGTAGCAACACAATTGCACTAAAACAATCACCAAGCCGGAAATAGCTGCGCAATGTTAAACCTGCTCAGAGCGCAAGTTAGTGGATGGCACAATTGGTGGACCATGACTACAGCTACATTGTATTATGAAGTGGTATGTGGGGGAAGTTCTCCAGAGAATGAGTATAGTGTACTGTCTGTATAACATGACTGCAGTACATCTGTCTATTAGTTAAGCCTGATGGAAAGTAAACATTTCTTTTTGGTCATAATGGAAGTTGTAGGCTTTTATATAATACTGCAGAATGTGGTTGGTTAGAATTTATGATCCCTATGCAATCACAGGTGTGTTTACGTCGATATTTTATTTGAATCCACTTCTCACACATAAATATGAATTAGCAAGTTTTATCTCATACATTTGTTTTCCAATTTGTTTTATTTGTTTAAAGCATTTGGTTTTCCAAAATTACCAATTAAAGCAAGTGTTGATACTGTTATTGTCAAGGTTAAACAACGTACAAAATGGCAAATCGGGGTGCCCACCGCTAAGCATATTATAACAATTAGGTGCTGTATAATTGTTTGAACTAGATTGGTTAATAGCATAAAACGGCAAAATGGTTAATTAACCAAATTAGTCTGTATATTAAATTATTTATGAGTAGGTGAAAAATTCTTTTTGTAAACTTAAATCAAAAGAAGAGAACTCACAGCTAAAAACTTTCCCATTCTGTCATTTTCCTCCTTTTCACGTACAATAGGAAGGTGTCCTCCAATAATGGCACAGTAATCCACAGCCTCTGATTTTGTCTTAACCAAATCTGCTTCATCGTAGTAAAAATGCCACCTGTCGTCTGCAGAGCTCGAGTTGTAGACGTACCATGGTATTTTGCCATCAGCAGTTAAATCTGAACACATGTTCTGGTGATCAACTGAACATAAATTTAGCTAATGTTTCTACACCAGTGGTTCTCAAACTCGGTTTTCGTGGCCGCATGCAGCTCCCAACTACTTATTCTGCGGCTCGCACCAGACCTCAGAAAACCACCAAACATTGTTATTTTAGCTTTCAAAGTCATCTTCTTCAGTGATTTTCTCAAGGTTTCGTTTTTTTGCGGCTCCCTACACACTTAAAAAATCGACAATAAAAACGTTTGAGAACCACTGTTTTACACAATAAGTCTAGTATGGAATTCCACAATTTTGTAACAGTCTTTATTTTAAGAACTCTGGTAAATTGAATTCTGCACCAAACCTTTTCTGTAGCCACATTGGTGTAATAGAAAAAAAAGACAATGATACCAGTACAGAACAGGGTTCCGCAAAATTTTTGTTTAAAAATTCCATGACTTTTCCAAAACTTTTCAAGAAAAAACCCCGAATTTCCATACCCTTATTTTTTTTTAAATCTAGCAATTCCCATAGTAAAACTAGAAAAGAGGCTTTGATATATGCAGCCAATTTACCATACTTGCAACAAATATACAAACGTTACGTAATTTGAAATTCCTATCTCTATCTGGCATTTTCAGGGGCCAAATTCCATACTTTTTCAAGGAGTTTTGCCAAAGTTGGCTTTTTTCAAAACTTTTCCAGGTCTTAAAAATACAAATTTAAATTCCATAACCTTTCCAGGTTTTCCATACCTGCGGGAACCCTGAAAAAAGTTCTGGCTGGTGAAAAACAATAGGCGATGATTCATTTGCAAAATTTTTATTATGACTTTCAATTTCATTATAAATAGGAAAGTTAAGTTTTCTTTAACTATATTACATCACATTTCATACTTGCAAACTTTGGTGGCAAGTTAACTAGCTCTCCCGTGACAAACTTCCAGACCCCTTCCTTGTCCAAGTCGGTCATCCCAAGCCACATTGCCACAACATACCCTGATAGGTTTCCCTTCACAGCCTGATCTAATATGAAGGTGTGTTTTTCCCTGGTGTTGGGAACTGCTAACTTTCCCCAGATATCTAAAGAGGTTGCAATGTGTCAGCATTGATTCTATCTGGTGTCAGGAGAGTTATAAAACCTGAACTATGTAGTAACTTAACAGTGTAGCTGCAGCGCATCTGTCATCTATCCACCAATTGCGCCCTTAATTTTGTCACGTTTTTTAACGTCTGAACATTGTATTTCGGGCTAGGTGAATATTTTAGCACAATTGTGCTGCGATGATTTTGCCCGGCGACATAAACTCAACTCAACTTCGTTGTTCAAATCACTTTTAATACTGTAGATCTTTTTATGCTGCACATAAAGGAAAATAACTTGAAAAAGAAAAGTCCCTATTAAATTGTAAAACCAGAATCCAGTCCAAAATCGAACCCTGGTGAATAAACAACTTCAGCGATTATAGCTAATAAAAAAGTATTAAACAATCTGTTGTGGCTCACACACATTCCACAGTCACATGATTCGATAATTGTACTGCATTCATTACTGTTTTGCCTGTAGTGATTACTTTTCGTCTGTGCTATGTAAATTGGCAATTATCCGAGCTAATGCCTGTTTCGTTCAATCGTTATTCATTCTATTTTACTTATTGAGCAAACAATACAAAGAAACTTTAGTGTAAAACAAATTGCCAGCGAAGTTGAATAAAACGTATTCATTTTATTCTACTTCGCTGGCAATTTGTTTTATACTAAAGCTAATATTTAAGTCCGTGTCTTGTGTACCTAAAATACAAAGAAACTCAACAGAGTTTATTTGTGACGAGGATGGGATCTACCAACTGGCTGAGTAATACACAGTTTGGTATTGAAGATATTATTATATCCCTTCAACAGTGCCAGAGATCACAAAGTAAGGGAAAATTAACAAACTAAATAGGTCATAGTAAGGTTGCCACGCTATATGTAACATCGTTGAACAATGTGTTTTACCTGAACAATAGTCTGAAGCTTGCTCCCACGTAGCATCATCTTTGAAAAGGATAAATGTTTTGTTGCCAAGCAGACCTTCAGTCATTGCAAGGCGTCCTTAATAAAAATGAACATTTTGCTAAACATGCACAATACTAAACTTATGCAGTAATGTTTCTGTAAATACAGGATACATGATAACAAAACTAAATACAAAGTTTCATGAGAAACAAAAACCTTTTTAGTAATTATTGTTAATAGAGATGGTAAAAATAAGAAAATATGATATTTTATATCAATGCATTGTGCAGATATGTTTTAAACTTAAAGTGCGAATAATATTGATGTGTATTAGGTTCTTGCCTGACATGGCCCATGTCTAATTATTAAGTTTAAAACTACACACACCTCCGTTCCATGAACAGTTATAAGGGAAAAACAATTCCGAACATTCACATGTTCCGTTGTTGCACACTTCATGCGGCTGACAAGGAGGAAAACATGTATTTTTCTCGATGAAGTTTAATGTCATTATAGCTGGAAGGAAATATTGTTTAGGCTTTCTTTATTTTAGTTGCTTGTTTTACAAATGTTACCTTGCATGACTCTTGGTGGATATCTGCAAAAATCTAAAAAACACATAACATGTAAACATACAGTTGCTACAGTAAGATTTTCTTGTTCTTGATTGTATATTATGCAAACAGCAGCAGGTAAAAGACTGAAACACTAAAACAGTAGTCCCCAACCGGGAAGTTCCTTCCTAAAGAGGATTTGTAAAACTTGAGGGAGAAAATGTACTTAATTTTCTACATGTAGTTGGTGACCTAAGCACTGGGAATATAACCAGCGAAATTATAAAAGACCCAATTTTAAATGAATCTTGTATGATATAGCGTCTACTATGTAGTACATTAGGGTGGAATGAAAAGGTTGGACACCACTGATTGGCAGCAATTTACATACATCATTGTAACGCAAGAAAGTGTTACCATTCCTTATTAGTTTAAAAATACATGCCAGCTTATCAGTGCAGCTTATGACAAGACATTAAATGTACAGGCTGGACAGCCAGGCTTTAGCACAGGGGTGGGCAACCTTTCTTACTGTAGGGCCAATTATGAATGTCAAAATTGGATCGCGGGCCGCACATGTGCATAACACAAAAGTAATTTTGCTTTGTTTCTTACCAAATATGCTCAACTACACATTTTGCCAGATCGCAGAAAACTAGCACCAGGCGCATTAATCAGCTCAAAAATGGACTCGTTTGCCAGTACTTTTAAAATCCAAGCGTCTCTGCGGGCCGCACAACCTTTAATGAAGGGCCGCATGCGGCCCACGGGCTGCCCACCCCTGCTTTAGCACCTCAGATGGTTGGATCTTACAGGCTAAAAAGCCAATTCCCACACAGTCACACAAGGACTGTCATCTTGTACTTACACTTTTGGCAAACAAATGGATGAGATTCCGCGCAATCACGGAGATTCCATTTCCAGCCCAAGTCTGCTTCGAATATTCCACAATCGTTTGTTGGATGGAAAAGTGGAAAACTCGGACTCCAGTTATCATAATCCCCCAGTTCTAATTCATCTCCGATATTCCACACAAGATCACCTGTAATGATAAACATTGATTTAAGCTTCATTTATTCAAAGCTGATCAAACAGACTACACTGCATATCATAACTAAACCTTCTTTGAAACTTGCAGGAATCATTTTATCATGGTTCACTACCACAGTAAACTAACGAATGTTTAAAGAGAGAATAGCATCACACTGACAGTAAAATTCATGTTTTAGTCCTACTTTCGACACAAGGAAGATATTTGAGACATGCTTATGAGTGTAATGCAAACTGCCTACACTTTCCCGGTTAGATACCATGTACATATGTTTGTATAACTAAGTATTGCTCATCCAGCAGTTTTTATTATAAATAATCGACGTTTCGACGTCCTATACAAGACGCCTTCATCAGGATAATGACATATCTTGCAGGACAAAATTCTTATAGAGCGACAAAGTGCAAAACACACACACAAAAATAGCGATAAGAAGATCGCGCGGCTGTAAACTCGCACCACGCAATGATAACACAACTCAGTGCTGTAAAAGCGACTGATAATTTATCGGCATTAGAACATCTGTTTTAACGTTCATTGTGTTGGCGCGTGAATGGATGTTCCAAGACTCTAGGAAACTTCGCTTGTGATAATCAGTTTCCTTCACCAACACCTGAGCAGCTGAAAAATTAATGCTGTGGTGGTGAGTAGCTGCATGGTTTGCCAACGCTGATTTCTTAGCCTCATTCTTGCCCACATCCCTTTCGTGCTCCTCCGGCGCGTATTTAGACTTCTGCCCGTCTCACCGATGTAAATTTCGTCACACTCCCCGCACGGTATGGCATACACCACACCCCTAGTTGCAGTAGCATCTAGAGGGTCTTTTGGGTGCGACAGCATCTGACGTAGGGTGTTTGCTGGTTTGACCCCAACCGATACGCCGAAATCGATCAACATACGACGGATTATATCTGTTAACCCTGGTATGTAGGGTAAGGTGACGAATGCACGTTCTTTGTACTGGATCTGTTTCCGTGAAACCTTTTTATGATCACCGAGAATCCAGTTCGGGTAGCCATTTAATCGCAGGGCCTCATTTACCCTGTGCAATTCCGATTGGAGCAATGCAGGGTCTGTCGTCAAGCGTTCGGCCTGGTCTTTAAGTGCTTTGACAACAGCCCTTTTCTGGTATAATGGATGATGGGATTTAAAGTGTAAATAGCGCGTGGTACTGGTCGGCTTGTGGTACACACGCGTGGAAAGTTTACCATCCGCCGCTTTCAAAATTTCCACATCTAAAAACGGAAGACTGTTGTCGCTTTCCAATTCCATAGTGAATGCAATACCTCGTTGCACGTTGTTTAAATGTCGCAGAAACTCTGTTACCTGATGTTTATCGATGATACAGAATGTATCATCTACATACCGTCGCCAAAACCGTGGTGGTGTGGCAAAAGTTTGCAAGGCACGTTCCTCCACAGACTCCATGACCATGTTGGCAACGGCCACTGACACATGAGAGCCCATGGCCGTGCCATACATTTGCTTGTAAAAGGAACCTCTGAATCGGAAGTATGTTTGTTCCAAACAAATCTCAAGCCCCCTATGTATGTCTTCATGAGTCCATGTGGTGCTGTCTTTAACGCTGTAATCATCGAGTAAACGAGATTCCGTTATCTCCAATGCTGGATCGATTGGTACGTTGGTAAACAATGAAGTAACATCAAATGAAACCAACGTTTCGTCTTCACACAATGATTGTTGCGCTTTCAAATCTTTTACAAACTCTGCAGAATTTCTGACGGTAAATTCAGTGTTTCCGACCAACGGTGCTAAAAGTCGAGCTAGATATTTGGCTAGGTTGTAAGTGGGGCTTCCAATAAACGACACGATTGGACGTAGAGGTATATTCTTCTTGTGGACTTTCGGCAATCCATATAACCTTGGAGCAAAACCATCTGTGCTGTGCAGGTGATGAAACATCGCATCGGAGATGCATTTCTTCTCCTTGTGCAAAGCACCAACAAACTTGTTAAGAACTAGTTCCGTTCTTCGGGTCGGGTCACGTGGCAGTTTCTTGTACGTGCTTGAGTCGTGCAAAAGCTCTTGAATTTTGTCGTCATAAACCTTGCGGTCCATAATAACAGTGCTATTACCTTTATCCGCCAGTAGAATAGTAATGTCGTCATTGGCTTTGAGATATGTGACTGCACGACGCTCAGATGACGTAAGATAATAAGATTACAAGTATTGCCCCTGTGACTTTTAATACAATTAACGAGCTTGCTTTGTATTAAAGTTTTAACATGCATCGGCAAAGAATATATACCCTTCTCAACACAGGCCAACATACTTGCCTTCGGAACTGTTTTTGGTGCAACTGCAAAGTTTGTTCCTAGTTGCAGAACCTTTAGCTCCACATTATCGGGCGCTTTTACAGCACTGAGCTGTGGTATCATTGCGTGGTGCGAGTTTGCAGCCGCGCGATCTTCTTATCGCTATTTTTGTGTGTGTGTTTCGCACTTTGTCGCTATATAAGAATTTTGTCCTGCAAGATATGTCATTATCCTGATGAAGGCGTCTTGTATAGGACGTCGAAACGTCGATTATGTATAATAAAAACTGGTGGATGATCAATACTCAGTTATACATTATGCCTGGCAGCAATAACCTATTTCATATGTTTGTATGTTTGTTTCAAATATCTCCTTAACAAAACTGTGGCAATATAGACAATCAGTGTAAAACAAATTAATGACAATTTGTTTTTGCTGCTGTCTCTGAAGAATTGAAAAGTCACCAATATGGCTGTAAGGGGTAACTGCCTTGAATTCAAAAAATCCCATCTTCGGCCATTTAGGTTTTCCTGAGCAAAAAATTGCTGCCACCCAGTTAAACCTGATTGATCACAAAGAATTCAAGCTTAATGGTGAATAAAACTAGAACAAAATTTTCACCCGAAAATAGCTGTTCAGTTCGCCACATTTAATTTTACTTATGGGAGCCATTCACTGAGCTAGCCAGTACATTGACAACAGGCTGCACACATTAACTATCTAGGCCAGTGGTTCTCTACCTTTCGTGGACCGTGGCCCCATAAAAGTAACTTTTGGACCTTGTGGCGTCCTTCAAGTAATCCTGTAGGACCTGTGGCCCTCTTAAAAATGTAAAAGGCAATCTCATGTTGGAATTCGGTACTAATTTCGACTTTAAACAGGTCGAATAGAATAAACAAGAATCCGTCATCGTAAAAACCTCAATATAGACAAATAGTATGTGAAATAGTCGATTAAATTAGGGAATAAAGTTAAAAAGGAAATGGATTTTAGTGGGTGTTTCTGGTGAATCTACACCCATGGCCCCCCGGAACACAGCTCATGGCCCCCCTGGGGGACCATGGGCTCTGGTTGAGAACCACTGATCTAGGCAGTGTTAAAACTATAATGTAGTTACTGCTTGCACCTTCAGATTCAAGATCATCAATTCCGAGCCACCAATTCTTAAATCCAAAATATTCCTCTGAGTTGTATAACTTTCTTTCAATGGTGCTTTGTATCCGAGTGTCATTAATCTGTATCAAAACAACAAGACATGACTTATAAAACTATACAGGTTTTGGCAAGCTGTAGATGTTACATACCAACTTATTTGTTTGAAATGGTAATGTTACACAAGTTGAAGAGAAAGACAGATTTTTATGCGACAATATGTGATTGCTTGGCAATGCAGCATTAAACAATACCGAAATATGAGCTCGTAAACTACTTGGCAATACCATAAAAAACATCTGGGAAGCCCACACATAGTAATCTACAACCATATTAAAACCCCCAAAAAACAGTAAACATGATGTACCTCATTAAATATTACCGACTCTCTCTCGAGACAATACTCCAATGCTTCAGTGTAGTTGGTTGCATTTCTTACAACCAGCAGCGTCATGTTGTTCGATACAAACCAGCCTGTAAAACACAAAACAAAACGTAGCCACTAATCGCTCAAACACATACAAACATTGATGAATTGATCATTACTCAGTAAATTAACATTTTTGTGACAATAACTAGGTGTCTGCTAAATATGCATGCATATCGAAAGCACACATCATGTCATGCACCTCTTTCTATTTACAAGATGTCTTTTCATGCTCTTGTTTAGTGTAGGTCATATCAATATGAAAATTGTAATGTGTGTGCCACACCCTTATAAATTAGCCAATAGGCTTCCACAGGCCAGGGCTTTAAACTTAGGACAAATTTAGTATGTAACATATCTGATATTATTATGTGTCTTTTGTGTTTAACATATAAAGCACTTACGTGGTCGATAGCAGAGTTCATATTGAAGGCCACCTGTGATGTTAGAATCAGAGTGATTCTTAATGGCACCAAAATCCAGCAATATGGATCGCACATGAGAAACATTGTAGTAAGGAATCAGCATTGGAGGTATTATTCCAAGTATGTAGTTGCAACCAGCCTAATTATGGCAAAAATACAATGTCTTTTTTGCAAATAGTAAGTTATAAAAATGTACTTAAAATAGCCTAATTGAAAACTTTGCAGCCTGACTACTTTAATCAAAACTAGTGAGAATATGTCACTACACAAATGTTACTTTTGTTAGAAGCTAATATGAAACATGAAACCAATACACGATAAGCTGCAGACAGTGCACACTGTTTCGACCTATAAGGTCTCATCAGTGCAGCAAGAGAAAAGAGATAAAGCCTTTTGAGCTCTTTTAGAGCCACCTTCCAGCATTCCAGTTTGGACTGTCTTCAACTTATAGATGTCATACTTGTTAGTTTGAAAGTCAAATATGAAATGATAAGGTTTCTACCACAAACAAAAAATATGGGCTCTCTATCCAATAATGAACTATTTAGATTTTTAAATCCACCTGGACCCAAGGCAGAATCAGAAATAAATAAATCTACATATATTTTAACTTAGGGACAGTAATTGCATGCACAAGTTTGGCAAGTTTTATGTGTGATTACTTTTTTTACACTTTTGCTTCATTTTCCCAGGATCTATATCTAAAAATACCCAAAAGAGAACAAAATCTCTGCTTATATTTAACAAAATTACCTGCTGAAACAGAAGATTGAAACAAGTGGTGTTGTGAGGTGGAAAGTAGTTGCAAACTGTTGGAAATCCTAAATCAAAAAAATACAAAACTTAATGGTAGCATTTTTAAAATCTCTATTAGGTGCTGAAAATTGCAGACTATTTTTAGCTGGTATCAAACTTGTCTCTTATGTGGCCTCGAAAATATTTTGTAAGGTTTCAACATAAACGCAATCCGTCAGTTTCCTAATAATTAAATCACGCAAGACGTTTAGTAAAAATGAGATGCGAATAGTTTTGCCTTGCTCAGTGGCCCAAATAACCTATGACCAATTGGTTAAGAAATGTTGCAAGCCAATCACAACAGAAAAGTTTTTTTTTAGATTTGACCATCGTAAAAATGCAGCAATTAGATCAGTTTTTATGCAACATGCTTACGCAATCCATAGCACATCATCTGATCTTTAAACAATATCCACATAGTGTCATGTACATCATACATATCACCACTTTGATACAAGGCGTGTTTGTGAGAAGTGTTTAACTTTGGTGGATAGAATGTTCCTTCCTCCACACAACGAATAGGATTCAACCAAATAAAACTCAAACAACTGTCGTTGTGGAAAGGGTAGAATGTACAATTTGGTGGGAGTGCTGAAATCAATACATAAAAATGTTGCATTGTATATACACGAAACCTTGGTTAAACAAGATTTAATTGATTCATTATCCAGCCCAAATAGATCTGAATTAACCAAGGTTTACTGCAGTTAGGGAAATGAGTAAAAGTTGCAGCAAATTTGTTGTGCCTGGCAAGTGTCATATTTAATGTCTTGTATATGGACTCATGTCATTAATGCATCAAAACACATACAATATTACTGTATATTTGTAGACATGTACTTTGTATTTTAAAACTGCAATTTGGAAGTTGTTTTATTGGCCATTTCCCCACCAAAAATTATAAAATTGTTTTTTTGTAAAGCTATAAATTACACTTTATGCAGTTATAGATCATGTTTAGTACATTAAAATTAATTTGAAGGCAAAAAATAGAAATGAAAGCTTCTATACTAACCCATCCCATAGCAGTAATACTGCTGGCTAACATTAAAGTGGTCTGCTTCATATCTGATATCTTTAATCCAGTCTCTCACATCTCTGCATAAGTAAATGTGTTTTATTAACAAAAAATGCAAGGTGTTTGTTATCAAAACAAACTTGAAAAATAGAGAAAACCACCACATATTTGCTAATCAAAGCCAATGTATTACAAAAGTTAAATTGTCGACTTAGTGCAACTGCTCAGCCAAACTTCGAGCATAAAAAATTGCAATGCTCGGTACCAAGTACTCGGGTTCTGGGTCTGTTCTGCCTTACTTTGAAAGCAGCTCTATGGCAAACTCATTGTGAGCAGATTGTTTTTGGGTCTTTTTAGAGTAAAAAAGCAATCAAGGTAAAATGACAAACCTCTGATTAAATCCATAGTACTGCTTAAGTCCTGTGTTATTGATTGATGCAGGATAACCATGACCACGATCAGAGCATCTAACAACTCGATGCCAAACAAAACTCAGACAATCCACTGTCAGATTCCAGTAGTATGTCGAGCAGTTTGTGAAATAAACTGAAAGTAGCAAAGTCATTTACAACCTTAAAATTAAGTCAAACAGTTAAATTCATCAAAATTTTAAGAACGGGAAATTCAATACTGCACACTTTCAGCTTAAAATTAGGATCTCCCAGCTTGTTGCTTGGTGGATGAAGACTCTAATAAAACCTATGCTTACTATATTCAAATTTATGAAAAACATTTAGTCATTTATCCCTAGGTAAGCACATTTCCCCTTCACAGCATCATCAGTATCTTATTCAAATAGAACCTAGAGAAAACTAAAAAAAAAAAAAAATTGGGCTGGCTCATACTGAGCTAAAAAGTAAATACTCTTTTATAACATGTCAATTTTGCCATTGTCAGTAATGTTAACCCAATTAACATTTGGGTTGCACAACCAAAACAACAGAGCCAGACTAATTTTCTACAATAAAATTGAGGGCAAGGCCTAAGGAAGTTGTTATTAATTTAAAATTTACGGCAAATCGTACTTCGAACCACAATCTTGTTATATATAGTTGTTGTAAACTGTTTTAAACTATACAAGACATAAAGTCTTCTACTGTTTACATTTTATAATCCATAGGTTTGCCAAATTTTATAATACTAAACAACACGAGGAAATTGATTATCAGCACTTCAAGCAATAACCACTAATTTACCCATTCCAAAGCAAGCAAGTTGGTCAGGAACACTTGCAGCATCTGCATTGTATCTGCTTGTGTTGAAAGAATGCAGCAGAAAGCTGTTGAAACACATTCATAACAACAAAATCACATCACACAGGGTTTATTTTAAACATGTACAAATAATTTATTTTAGGGTGGTTGAAACCCTGGCCAGCATCCTTCAAATAAGGTTTATCTTATATATATGCAAATAATATGCAGTTGAATTGAACAGCAACTAGGCCAAATCCAAAAAGTTAGCTTGTTTTTTTAGATCATTATGCTTAACAAATCAACAAAAACTTTACAAATAAATAATAAAAATTACAACAAAAAAATATGTAGCTACTTCAAACAAAATTTCGCGGCCCATAACAAATTAAGAATAAAAATTACAACAGAAAAACACTTAAAGATAAATTTGCAAATTGCATGGTGTGTCATAAAAGTCACCCTGCATACCAAAGTTGGCATGTTTGCCAGAGGTTGCCAAACCCTGCTTTACAATTATCAACGGTTCATTTGAGAATGAGATCTCATTTTATGTTTGTTATTTCATTTTGTTTATTTCATTCACTTCGCAAGTGTTGACAAAATTTAAACTAACACTAAAAACGACATGAATACCTGTAGTTCATACGAGAAACTGCAGCAAAAGCAGAATGGCTGAGGTTCATTGGATAATCATAACCAACATCCAAACAATCCACCATATGCCACACTGTTATCAGACAATCCATAGTATGTAGACCCCAGTAACGAGGACAATCACCAGGAAGATCTACACAAATTAACTATGTTACAATGCTAAATAAAAACTACTCATTGCAGACAATTTTAGTTGCGATTAATGCATACTAAACTAATGCTTGCAGACAAATCTGAATAAGTCTAAAGCCATTCTGTGTACAATGAATAACAACAACAGCAAAAACAGACTGATTTAAGTGTACTAAAACTTTTAGTTGAATATGTGCTACAAGAGGTTTTTTATGCTTGTTTTACCAATTCCAAAACAGTTAAGTTGTTCTGCAGAAACATTGAAGTCAGAAAGAGTCCTTGTGGTGTTAAATTGACTCAGCAAAGATCTGTAACATAAATTAGAGTGAATAAATTGGTTACTACAAAGTAACAATCAATATTTACGTATAGTTGGTCCATGAGAGCTCATAAGTTCTGTTCAAGGTAAGATTATCAGGAAACTCATAACCCTCAGGTAAACATCCAACATTTTTCCAAACAATCCTTAAACAATCCATTGTGTGAATTCCATAATATCTCGGACACTCAATAGGGAAATCTACACAAACGATAAACTTTTGCTAACTGATCTATTTAAACTTAATACAAAAATTACCAATTCCGAAACAATTCAGTTGATCTTCAGAAACACCCAAATCAGAATTTATCCTTGTCTGATTAAACTGATTTAGCAAAGCTCTGAACAATAAATATGCAATATTAAAACACATACAAAAGTAATTTCAGCTTCTGAACAATAGTTACGTGTAGTTTGTCCAAGACAATGTAAAAGTTTCATTTGTTGTAAGATTGTCAGGAAACTCGTGTCCCTCTGGAATACAACCAACCATGTCCCATAAAGTCTTCAAACAATCAACAGTGTGAATTCCATAATATCTCGGACAGGTAGCAGGAAAGTCTACAATCATAGCAATTGATCAAAGTACGCCAGGCCTAATAAATGCATGTACCGAATCAGCTGGTCTCCCAAGCATTTCCATATGGCAAGGCACAAACTAGAAAAATCTAGTATGTGGTGGGATTCAAACCCACGACAGGAGTCTTTCCGGGACTCACGCTTTACCAACTGAGCTACACAGGCTCAGTGGAGAAACCGCTGAAAGTCGAATCACAAGCACCATTGCCTGCCTTGTATGCTGCACATGTCAGCTTCATAGTAGGGGATCATAGCAATTGTGTAGAAAATTTGATGCAATAAAACTACAAAAAACAACCTACCAATTCCAAAGCAGTTGAGTTGTTCAGCAGAATCTCCCAAATCAGAATTCATTCTTGTAGTATTAAATTGATTCAACAAAGCTCTGCAAAAAGAAAAATCTAAGTTTCGAAAGTTTGGCTTCCGAAAAAATAGTATTACGTATAATTTGTCCATGACAGTATATAAGTTTGATTTGATGTCAGATTATCAGGAAACTCATGTCCTTCTGGTAAACATCCCACCATGTCCCATAAAGTTTTCATACAATCTATGGTTTGAATTCCATAATATCTTGGACAGATGGCAGGAAAATCTATAAAAAAACATTTAAGAGAGGGAAAAGTGACATGCAAAAATAGTTTACCAATTCCGAAACAGTTCAGTTGATCTGCAGAATCTCCCAAATCAGAATTTGTTCTTGTCCAGTTGAATTGATTCAGTAAAGCACTAAAACAACAAGACAAAAGTCAAAATGTCTGTTTATTATGCCAGATTATAAGTTGTTCATACGTATAGTTTGTCCAGGACAATGTAAATGTTTCATTTGTTGTGAGATTGTCAGGAAACTGGTGTCCTTCTGCTAAACAACCAACCATATCCCATAATGTTTTCAAACAGTCAACAGTGTGAATTCCATAATATCTTGGACAGGTGGCAGGAAAATCTGCAAAGACATGAAAATAATTTCATTACCATTTGATGAATAATTGCAAATAAGTTGTCACACATCAAAAAAACAACAACAAACCAATTCCAAAACAGTTTAGTTGTTCTGCAGAATCTCCTAAATCGGAATTAGTTCTTGTGGTGTTAAATTGATTCAACAGAGACCTAAGAAACATTTTGACGTAAACACAAATGATTCAAAATTTCGCTAAAGAGAAAAATATGTTACGTGTAGTTTGTCCATGAAAGTGTGAAAGTTTGGTTTGTTGTCAAATTATCAGGAAACTCATGTCCCTCTGGTAAACATCCAACCATATCCCAAACTGTTTTCAAGCAATCCATTGTGTGAATCCCATAATATCTTGGACAATCATAAGGAAAATCTATAAAAGCTCAGTTTTTCTGACTAGCAAATACATCCAACACAAAACAACAAACCGATTCCAAAACAGTTTAGTTGTTCTTCAGACACTCCAAAGTCAGAATTCATTCTTGTTGTGTTAAACTGATGCAACAGTGCCCTGAAAGACAATCAATTTACGAGCAACTTTTAAAAACATAAGTTTATTTAAGCACTGACGAATAATTAGTCCAAGACAGAACAAAAGTTTGATTTGTTGTAAGATTATCAGGAAACTCATGTCCTTCTGGTAAACATCCAACCATATCCCATAAAGTCTTTAAACAATCCATTGTGTGAATTCCATAATATCTCGGACAAGTGGCAGGAAAATCTGAAGCAACCAATCAAGAGTGTTTGTAATATATAATAACTAAATAAAATGTAAACATACCAATCCCAAAGCAGTTTAGTTGTTCAGATGAATTTCCAAGGTCAGAATTTATTCTGGTTGTGTTGAATTGGTTTAGCAAAGCACTAAAAGATAAATGAATTATTGCAGAAAAAGTATACTGCAACATGTACAGTTTTTCTGATTTACGTATAATTTGTCCATGACAAAACATAAGTTTGATTTGATGTAAGATTATCAGGAAACTCATGTCCCTCTGGTAAACATCCAACCATATCCCAAACTGTCCTTAAACAATCCATTGTGTGAATGCCATAATATCTTGGACAGGTAGCAGGAAAATCTACAGCGTTATAAAAAATGAAAATAAACAAGTCCATGCTAAAACTCCAACAACCTTATCCATACCAATTCCAAAACAGTTCAATTGCTCATCAGAATTTCCTAGATCAGAAAGCATTCTTGTCGTATTAAACTGATTCAGCAATGACCTGAAATGTTAGCAAATGTATGAATTCCAAACTTTTAACAAGTCATTATTAACAAGCCCATACGTATAATTTGTCCAAGAATATTCAAACGTTTGATTAGTTGTGAGATTATCAGGAAACTCATGACCCTCTGGTAAACATCCAACCATGTCCCATAAAGTTTTCAAACAGTCAACTGTGTGAATTCCCCAATATCTTGGACAAGTAAAAGGAAGATCTGATGGGAAAGACAATATAATTTGAAGCAAAGCTAAGTGGATCCATGTTTGTGTACATTCAGGGTCCCACTTGTGTATCAACGAAAGGGACCAAACATGAATGAGGTTCAGCAGCAGAAATCAATTAAAATAATAATTAAGATCAAACATAAATTTTAACATATGTGTGTGAATAGGCAAAAAACTTATGTTATCCTACCAAGTTAGTAAAGAACAAGATTTCAAAGCATTTTGCATTACAGACAATTGCAGTTGACCACATTTATTGATGATTTATTGCATGCTGAAACCTAAACCATAACCTACCAATCATTTGATAAACTGCATATTCACATGAATATAAAAAAAAGTTTAAAAAATATCAAAAAGAAAAAATATCAAAAGAAAACCAGAGCAACACTAAACCAAAATTAACCATCGTCCTGTAAAATAAACTGAGTTAACTTGAACAGCATATTTGGAAAACTAAGATAACTTAATGAGACTTCCGAAAATATATGAGAAATCCAATATACAGTAAAAATCGGTTAATACAGACCCTTTTGAAGCAACAAAATTGTCTGGATTAGGCAAAGATCCATATTAACCGACATCGAATGAGTCTTACAACATTACAAACCATTTGTACCTCAAATTTTGTTGGAATTAGGTGAAGATCCCGGATTAACCAAATCGGGTTACCGGTACTTAAATGTGGTCAAAAGGACTTAAGGCAAGAGAAATGTACAACTTGTAAGACTTACTTATTCCAAAGCAGTTTAACTGTTCAGCGGTAACTCCCAAATCTGAATTCATTCTTGTAGTATTGAATTGATTTAGCAAATGCCTAAAATAATGAAATATTGTTTTTTTTTTAAATGATGTGTAAGCATGTATGGGCAAAGGTTGTAAACAAATATAAACAATTTTGAGCATTTTTTTTCAACCATGACTTACGTATAGTTCGTCCATGACAAATTGCCCACTCGGGCAGTTGTAAGATTATCAGGATATTCATATCCCTCGGGTAAACATCCAACATTTTTCCATACAGTTATCAAGCAATCCATGGTTTGAATTCCATAATATCTCGGGCATGTATAAGGAAAGTCTAAAATGCATGTTGATATCATCTTTTAATAGACCAAAATCAAGCAAAATTACCAATTCCAAAACAGTTAAGTTGATCTTCAGAAACCCCCAAGTCTGAATTTGTCCTTGTTGTGTTAAATTGATTCAATAATGCTCTGTTGAAAAAAAAACATTTTGCAACAAACTAATTTCATTTACTAAGCTTGATCAAAAACTGCTCAATATAACAAAGATCAAGAAAGTTTAAAGATAGTGGGGATAAGCGAAAACTGCAAATGTTTGGTTGGGCCGAACACTGAGATCTCATGTTAATGCTTGGCCAGACAAGCATGCTCTGTGCATTGAGACATCACAAGTATTCTCAATTTGATGCTAGTTCCATTGTTTTTCCAAGGCCCCTTGAGTCATTTTGGTTCTTGGATACCCCTTTGAACACTAGTTTTGTATCTTAGAAGGGCATGAATATGCAAATTTAATGCTCGGTCAGTTTATGCAACTGCTTGGGTGAGCGCTGGGCACTAAAAACAGTGAAGCTTGGTATCAAATACTTAGTTTCTGGCTTGGGTCAGCCCATCACTAAAGAGAAGCATAGCTAGCTTTCTGTTTCACCTCAACAATGATATTTGGCAAGAAACATTTCAAAACTAAACTTGAAGAGTCTTTTATGAAGTGGTAAAATGAATGTGTTGTGGCAGGGAGTCAGTTTATAGAAGGCCCAAAATCAAGTAATGAATGTTTGGTTAGCACCTGCTTTGTGGAACATGGAGCAGAGGTGATAATGTTGTAAACAGTTACCTAATAAATTTGTCAAGTAATGTTACAAAAAGACTATGGATTATGCTTACAAGTCTTACACAGGATGACAATGGTTCAGTCAAACACACTTTTAAAAGTTTAGTTTTAGCTTATAAAGTATAGAAAGAAACCGTATCAGTTTAGGTATAACTATTCACATGTTGTTTAAAGCAAAGCATTTAAGTACACTCAATTACGTGTAATTTGTCCATGACAATATAAAAGTTTCATTGGTTGTAAGATTATCAGGAAACTCGTGTCCCTCTGGAATACAACCAACCATATCCCATAAAGTCTTCAAACAATCAACAGTATGTATTCCATAATATCTTGGACAGGTAGCAGGAAAGTCTATAACATAGAACAATAAATAAACCTGTCAATAAAAATAAAAACAACAGGTTAACTAACCAATTCCGAAACAGTTTAATTGTTCAGATGAATTTCCTAAATCAGAGTTTGTTCTTGTTGTGTTGAATTGATTTAACAAAGCACTGCAAAAAAAAAACTATTGAACAAGTCCAATACAAAAGAAGGACAAACTTGAATTACGTATAGTTTGTCCAAGATAGCACAAAAGTTTGATTTGTTGTGAGATTATCAGGAAACTCATGTCCATCTGGTAAACAACCAACCATGTCCCACACTGTCCTTAAACAATCCATTGTGTGAATTCCATAATACCTGGGACATGTAGCAGGAAAGTCTGTAAAAACAAATTCGTAACATTTTTCAATTTAACATGAGGCAGTTTGGCAAAACCTACCAATTCCAAAACAGTTTAGTTGTTCTGCAGAAATTCCAGAATCTGAATTCATTCGTGTGGTGTTGAATTGATGCAGTAATGATCTGCAGCAAATGAGAAAATACAATTGTATCATAGCTTTAAAATAAAATTCCACATGTTTACGTATAGTTTGTCCAGGAGAGTGTAAAAGTTTGATTTGATGTCAGATTGTCAGGAAACTCATGTCCTTCTGGTAAACATCCAACCATGTCCCATAAAGTTCTTAAACAATCCATTGTGTGAATTCCATAATATCTTGGACAATCATTTGGAAAATCTAAAAATATGCATGAATATATTTGTACAACAATAATTCATCTAGTTAAAGTAATGTACCAATTCCAAAACAGTTGAGTTGTTCTGCAGAGTCTCCCAAATCAGAATTGGTTCTTGTTGTGTTAAATTGATTCAACAAAGATCTGGACAAGTTTTAGCAATACAGTGTAAAACACAACATGCAAAACAAGAACACACAGTTTTGCTCTTACGTATAATTTGTCCAAGACAATATAAATGTTTGGTTTGATGTCAGATTATCAGGAAACTCATGCCCCTCTGGAATACAACCCACCATGTCCCACAAAGTCTTTAAACAATCCATTGTGTGGATTCCATAATATCTCGGACAGGTAGTGGGAAAATCTAAATAGAGCAGATGAAATAAAAAGGTACAGATAATAGGCAAAAACAACAACAAACCAATTCCGAAACAATTCAGTTGTTCTGCAGAATCTCCCAAATCAGAGTTGATTCTTGTGGTGTTAAATTGGTTTAACATTGATCTAAACCAAAAAAGAACAACAATAAAAATAAACACATAAAAACATACAGAGATATTACGTATAGTTTGTCCAGGACAGTTCATATGTCCGATTTGATGTGAGATTGTCAGGAAACTCATGTCCTTCTGGTAAACATCCAACCATGTCCCATAAAGTCTTTAAACAGTCCATCGTATGGATTCCATAATATCTTGGACAGGTGGCCGGGAAATCTAAAAGTAGAATCAAAAACCATTTTGAAACTGAAAGCAATGGATCAATACACGTTAATACCGATTCCAAAACAATTTAGTTGTTCTGCAGAGTCACCCAAGTCAGAATTTGTTCTTGTGACGTTAAATTGATGTAAAAGTGTCCTAAAAACACACAAAAAAAATAAAACATTAAAGCTAGCAAGGTGATCAAAAATTTTAGAATTTCAAATATCAGAAATTACGTGTAATTTGTCCATGACAAAATAAAAGTTTGATTTGATGTCAGATTGTCAGGAAACTCATGTCCCTCTGGTAAACATCCAACCATGTCCCAAACAGTCTTCAAACAATCCATTGTGTGGATTCCATAATATCTTGGGCAATCATGAGGAAAATCTAGAAGTT
Organism: Phallusia mammillata; assembly: GCF_965637545.1. NCBI lineage: Eukaryota > Metazoa > Chordata > Ascidiacea > Phlebobranchia > Ascidiidae > Phallusia > Phallusia mammillata. The sequence goes on along the minus strand of NC_137253.1, from coordinate 31,437,572 downwards.
ATTATTTCAGAGTGTTAAATAACCTTGAAATAAAAAGAAACTTATTGATCTTTACCAATTCCAAAACAGTTGAGTTGTTCAGCGGAATCGCCAAAGTCAGAATTTGATCTGGTTGTGTTAAATTGATTTAACAAAGATCTAAAAAATATTGTATATGTAAAAGTAAACACTATTCCACAGATTAACAAGTCACAAAAATTACGTATAGTTTGTCCAAGAGAATTTAAAAATTTGAGCAGAAGTTAGATTATCAGGAAACTCATGTCCTTCTGGTAAACATCCAACCATGTCCCATAAAGTTCTCAAACAATCCATTGTGTGAATTCCATAATATCTTGGACAAGTAGAAGGAAAATCTGAAGCAACCAATCAAGAGTGTTTGTAATATATAATAACTAAATAAAATGTAAACATACCAATCCCAAAGCAGTTAAGTTGTTCAGATGAATTTCCAAGGTCAGAATTTATTCTGGTTGTGTTGAATTGATGCAATAACGATCTGAAGCACAAATGCATTTATTGCTATATTTTGTAAACTGTATACTGCAGTATATATCATTTTTAATTTACGTATAATTTGTCCAGGATGAAACAAAAGTTTGATTTGATGTAAGATTGTCAGGAAACTCATGTCCTTCTGGTAAACATCCAACCATATCCCACAAAGTCTTCATACAGTCAATTGTATGTATGCCCCAATATCTTGGACAAGTGGCAGGAAAATCTAGAACAACATATTAGATATAGCACTGCCAGTGATGTAACATAGAACATATATCATCCTACCTATTCCAAAACAATTCAGTTGTTCGGCAGAATCTCCGGAGTCTGAGTTCATTCTTGTGGTGTTAAATTGATTCAACAATGATCTAAAACAGTTTAGGACAGTGGTTCTTAACCAGGGGGGCACCAGACATTTCCGAAGGGGGCGCGAGCCAAAAGTTAAATAAACTTTAAATAAATAAACTTATTTAACTTTGGACTCAACTCCCCAAAAATTAGTTTTGCAAGTGTAGTGCATTGTTTGCCGGCACAAACGTTTTTAAAAAGAAGCGAATTTTATGATGCAATACCTTATGGCGTAACACAAATTTTGAGTAATGACATACATGGCAAAGTTTTTAGTCAGTTTAGAACAGGGATCGCCAATTTTTTTGAGAGTCGCATTGGTTACAAGCCCTGAAGCAGCCCTTCCCAAACTGGCACACGCGTGGATTTTGACAAGACCACAAAGGGTTCATGTCTTCCCACGATCTTATTGATATTCAGGTTGTGCCGCTGTTTAATTGTAAAATTATAGAAGTGTCACATACCAACTAATGCACGTTTATTCTACCGCAAGGAACTAAGAAAGCAATTGTTCGCACACATTTACTATTCTTTGCTTTTGTATGTGACGTAACAAACTGCTTTTGGATGATACTTATGCCTTGTTATCCTGTTAGACCAGGTAAAATTATTACTGAAATGTATTATATGAATGTTTGCACGGTCATTAACGCCCTGGGCCGTAATTAGGTGATCCATGGTTTACAAGATAGGCAACGGAAACTTCTGGTAGTTCCATTGCTGCATGTGTTCGTAAAAACTGTCATTTTTTACCTGTTTTTTTTGGGGGGGGAGGGGCGTGAAGTGCCCGACAAACACCTTAGGGGGGCGTGAACAAAAAAAGGTTAAGAACCGCTGGTTTAGGAGGTATTAAAGTACAAACTGGACCAAAACTAAAACAAGCTCTTACGTATAGTTTGTCCAAGATAGAACATAAGTTTGATTTGATGTCAGATTATCAGGAAACTCGTGTCCCTCTGGTAAACATCCAACCATGTCCCATAAAGTTCTCAAACAATCCATTGTGTGAATTCCATAGTATCTTGGACATGTGGCAGGAAAATCTAAAGAACAAAATGCTTAAACATTCTAAAACAACACAAAATAGAAGCATTGAACCAAAATTGTACCTATTCCAAAACAATTGAGTTGTTCTGCAGAATCACCCAAGTCAGAATTCATTCTTGTTGTGTTGAACTGATTTAACAATGATCTAAAAAGAATCAGAAAAAAATAAGAAAATGCGTAGGTCATCAGCAGTCAAATTTATTTACGTATAGTTTGTCCAAGATAGAACATATGTTTGATTTGATGTAAGATTATCAGGAAACTCATGTCCCTCTGGTAAACAACCAACCATGTCCCATAAAGTCTTCAAACAGTCCATTGTGTGAATTCCATAATATCTTGGACATGTAGCAGGAAAATCTGCAACAAAAATCGAGCGTGATCTGGCATTATTTCAGAGTAACAGACATAAATACCAATTCCAAAACAGTTCAGTTGTTCTGCAGAATCTCCCGAATCTGAGTTTATCCTGGTTGTGTTGAAATAGTTCAGCAAAGCCCTGCAAACATTTTAAGCATTCATTGTTTAATTTCAGCAAAACACACAAATTTAAAAACAAAAACACAATTTACGTTAAAAGAATTAAAACAGTTGCTCATTAAAAATGCACTTTATTGAAATAAGATAGTTTACATCACCGTCTTATATTCACAATCTAAATTTTAGGATAACATGATAATTTACTTTGAATTAGGTCCAAAAATGCATTGAATTTCCAAGATACGAAAAAATACCCATAGTTTTTCAGTAAATACAACAAAATGCTGCTTTATGCAAAGCAAAAACATACGTATAGTTTTTCCTCAACAAAATAAAAGTTTGATTTGTGGTCAGATTATCAGGAAATTCATGTCCTTCTGGTAAACATCCCACTATATCCCAGACAGACTTCAAACAATCTATCGTGTGAATTCCATAATATCTTGGACATGTAGCAGGGAAGACTACAAAAATTTAAGCATTGATGACACAAAGACAATAGCACACAATCACACATTATGACAAAACAAACCAATTCCAAAACAACTTTGCTGTGCTTTTGTATCACCCAAATCAGATAAAGACCTTGTGGTGTTGAATTGGTTCAACAATGATCTGTAAAAGATAAAGAAATGATTTTGCTTGTAATGTGCGATGAATCAAGTTTTCACATACGTATAGTTGGTCCATGAAAGCACAAAAGTTTCGTTAGCTGTCAGTTTATCAGGAAACTCATGACCAGCTGGCAAACATCCAACATTCCACCACACAGTTTTCAAACAATCCATTGTGTGAATGCCGTAATATCTTGGACAAGTGGCAGGAAAATCTAAGGTAGTTAAACTGTAGTAAAACAATTAAATTGAACATTATTGAACTTAAAAAATACCAATTCCAAAACAATTTAGTTGGTCTGAAGAGTTTCCCAAGTCAGAACTTGCTCTTGTGGCATTGAACTGATTCAACAATGCTCTAAAATACAACAATGAGAAACAGAACAAACTTTGTTTTGTCACAATGAATTAATTCCAATTAATTACGTGTAGTTTGTCCAAGATAATGTAGAAATCTGAGCAGATGTAAGATTATCAGGAAACTCATGTCCCTCTGGTAAACATCCAACCATATCCCATAAAGTTTTCATGCAATCTATGGTTTGAATTCCATAATATCTTGGACAGGTGGCAGGAAAATCTAAAATTGAAATTGTTTAAGCCATTCAACAAATACAATCACAATATATAAAACAAAAACTAACCAATTCCGAAACAGTTTAGTTGTTTTGCTGAATCTCCCAAATCAGATTCAGTTCTTGTAATGTTAAATTGCTTTAACAAAGCTCTAAAAAATAAAAAGTTAGTAAACAATTTTAAAAATATGCGGTAAAAATCAAGTTGAAACTAACGTATAATTTGTCCGCAATAAAGCATAAGTTTGATTTGATGTCAGATTATCAGGAAACTCATGTCCCTCTGGAATACATCCAACCATATCCCATAAAGTCTTCAAACAATCAACAGTGTGAATTCCATAATATCTTGGACAGGTAGCAGGAAAATCTGTGTTTGACAGATAATAAAAAAGGAAAAATGCATTAGGAATGTTTATGTGCAAACCTACCAATTCCAAAACAGTTAAGTTGTTCTGCAGAATCACCCCAATCTGAATTTGTCCTTGATGTATTGAATTGATTCAACAAATCTCTAAAAGAACACAAACAAATTAAAAAATATTTATGACCCTTTTGGAGTCAAAAATAGTTACGTATAGTTTGTCCAGGATAATGCATAAGTTTGATTTGAAGTCAAATTGTCAGGAAATTCATGTCCCTCGGGTAAACATCCAACATTGCTCCAAACAGTCCTTAAACAATCCATTGTGTGAATTCCATAATATCTTGGACAATCATGAGGAAAATCTGTAAGCGCAAATAATTGTAAACTAGCACACATTACATACACCAATACTCAATACATACCGATGCCGAAACAGTTGAGTTGTTCTGCAGAATTTCCCAAATCTGAATTCTTTCTTGTGGTGTTGAATTGATTCAACAGTGCCCTGTAAGTAAAATCTTCACTGATAAAAGTTGTTACTTGTTCAAGACGCATGTTATTTTGTTCAGTTTGCAAGTGCCAAAAATGTTTGTAGTCCAATAATCAAATTTTAAATTAAAAACAGTCAGATCACACATCGGTTTATACAAGCAACAAACAAAGTTAAACATTTTAGAAAGCAATTATTTTTAACCAATGATTGTACAATTGGTTTGAATTAACATAACTTTTGAGCTTGTGCACATACGTGTAGTTTGTTGTAGAAAGCACATAAGTTTGATTTGAAGTGAGATTATCAGGAAACTCATGTCCCTCTGGTAAACATCCAACCATATCCCATAAAGTTTTCAAACAATCGACTGTATGAATGCCCCAATATCTTGGACAAGTGTGAGGAAAATCTGCACAATTTAAAATTATTTAAAACCTTTCTGAAAAGAATAAATAGTTTTTCAACAGCATTTTTACCAATTCCAAAACAGTTCAGTTGTTCAGCTGAAATTCCCGAATCTGAATTGTTTTTTGTTGTGTTCATAATATTCAATACACCTCTGTAACAAATTACAAAAAACTTGTAGTAAAACCACAGAAAGGGTACATTAAAAAAAGCATAAAATTGGCAATACTATAAAAATGATTTACCTCATTTAATCAATATTGATGTAACATGTTACATACACACTGGCAATATTGTTGACAGTATCTACATAAATCTATCAAAAACTGTGTTCTTACAGCCGTTTTAATTTTAGTTTGTTAAGAAACAAGAAATATATATTTTATCTTCAAAAACAGCTAAAAGGCACATAGAAGGTTCAAAAATTCGAATTGATGCAAAACAAAGGAAATCGAAGCATTATATACGAGTAATTTGTGGCTGAGAGAAATGATATTCGTGCCGACGTCAAGTTGTCCATGTATTCATGTCCTTCAGGCAAACAACCAACATTTTTCCAAATTACTTTCAAGCAGTCCACAGTGTGGAGGCCATAGTAAGTCGGACACTCAACAGGAAAGTCTGTAAAAAGGGAATAATACATATAGATGGTGCTTGTCTCACAATGAGATTTCTTCACCTATTCCGAAGCAGTTTAGTTGTTCTGCAGAATTTCCAGAGTCAGAAATAACTCTTGTGGTGTTAAACTGATTTAGCAAAGCTCTGAAAATAGTAAAACACGATGAGGTTTAAAAGTAATCCAAACTATTAAAAACAAAACTGCGTGAGGATGTTACGTGTAGTTTGTCCAGGACAATGTAAAAGTTTGATTTGATGTAAGATTGTCAGGAAACTCATGTCCCTCTGGTAAACATCCAACCATGTTCCACAAGGTTTTCAAACAATCAACTGTGTGAATTCCATAATAGCTTGGACAGGTAGCAGGAAAATCTGAACAGTATTTAACACCAAAATATAGTCAAATCACATACCCTAAGTAAATTAATACCTATCCCAAAACAGTTGAGTTGTTCAGCCGAATCTCCCGAATCAGAATTCATTCTTGTAGTATTAAAATTGTTTAATAATGCCCTAAAAGTAAGGTAGGTAAAGTAAAAAAAAGAAAATGATTTTGTAAAACTCTGGGCATACGAATAGTTTGTCCAAGATAATGTAAAAATCTGAGCAGATGTAAGATTGTCAGGAAACTCATGTCCTTCTGGTAAACATCCAACCATATCCCAAACTGTTCTTAAACAATCCATGGTTTGAATTCCATAATATCTTGGGCAGGTAACAGGCAAAGCTAGATTGAAAGCAAAAAGTTTTGAAAAACAGTTCAAAGGTGGATGAATAATTAAACTTACTTATTCCAAAGCAATCTTGCTGATCTTTAGGATTTCCCAAGTCAGAATCCATTCGTGTTTGATTGAACTGGTCTAGCACTCTCCTACAAAAATTTTCACAAAAACTTATGACTCAAAAAAATTTAAAGTATGTAAGAAGCCCAGTCACATAACAACTTTTATGGTGTAGCTTCAGCGCTTGCAGCCACTATCCACCAATTGTGCACTTCACTGTGATTTCAAACTTGTTCACAAAAACTTATCATAAAAAAACTTTAAAGAAAACAAGAAGCAGTAAGTACATGTAGTTCTACCAAAATATACATATCAATAAAAGAATGCTTTGACTTGAAGTGCACTTTTATAAAAAAACAAAACCGCCCTAGCTTTATATGCCATGATCCACAGCACAGTTAACAAGCTGCATTGATAATGACAACAGTAATTGTTAAAACGTCCGCATAATGTATTCTTCATACACAAGTTTTCTGACAGTTTTGTTTTTGATTAAAGCAAAAACATACGTGTAGTTTTGTCTTGAGAATATAAAAGTTTGATTTGTTGTCAGATTATCCGGAAATGCATGACCCCCTGGTAAACATCCAACCAAGGCCCACATAGCCTTTAAACAATCCATCGTATGAACTCCATAAAATCTTGGGCAAGGGTGAGGAAAATCTATTAATGATTAAAGAAATATTTTTTTATGTCATTGATGTACCAAAATAAGCACAGCAAAAAATTTTGAAGTGTTTAAATCATGTTTACAACAATGAAGCTTTTTGAAGATTTCAAAGCTGTTTTAGTTGCTCAGCAGAGCAGTAGCACAAACTAACTGAAGCATTAAATTTGCATATTCATGCTCCGTTAACATAACTAGTGTTTTAAAGGGTATTGTTTTGTTAAATGGGTGTCTGTACCACTTAATACACTGTAGCGCAAGGGAAAGCTACAAAACTAGCGAAGGATTGGGAATGTTTGTGTTGTCACCAAACATTAACTTGAGATGCTTGGTGTTCGACCAAACAGAAAATTTGCAGTTCTGGCCCATCCCTAATAATTAATATTGAATGAAACAAAACATACCAATTCCAAAACAATTGAGTTGTTCTGCAGCAATGTTGTTGTCGGAATTCACTTTAATTGTGTGGAACTCAAGTGTTAAATTCCTGAAAATTGAAACATAGGATGTCAATAAAAAACTTAAGTCAGGGGTGTCCAAACTTTTTTTAATGGGGGCCAATTTTTACCAAGTGAAGATGCCCGCGGCCCAACGTTTTTTTAGAATTAGAACACAAATATACGGGATTTAAGAAATTGTGGCATTTTGTTGCGTCAGCACGATGTACACTTCCTTTTGCCGGGAAATAAAGTTCCATGGAAGGCTTTAATTGCGTGAAGTCGCAAGTCACCAAATCCTAAAAACCTAATCTGGACGATGGCGTGCCATACGCAACACAATTTAAAAAAACAGTTGCGGGCCAGTTGAAATGCCGCCGCGGGCCGCACATTGGACACCCCTGACTTAAGTGAATAGAGTAGCTTTTTACCTATAGTTTGTCCAAGATAAGACAGAAATGCGGCTCGAAGGCAGTTTTGTGGGATACTTATGTCCTTTAGGTGTGCAACCAACCAAACGCCACACTGTCTTCAAACAATCCATAGTTTGGATTCCATAATATCTGGGACAATCACTGGGCATTCCTAAAAAAACATTGTTTAGAAATTATTTTGTTTTAAAGACATCAAAAAAGATATTTTACTTATTCCAAAACAGTTTTCTTGTTCAAGTGCGATACCCAGATCTGCGTCTGTCCTTGTTGTGTTGAACTGGCCAAGTAAGGACCTAAAAATATTACCATAATTAACATCAGAAAGCATACAAAAAAATATACTCAAAAAGAGTGGCAGATGATCAGCGCTAGCGTAATGTTTTGTTTATTAAACAGAAATATTAATTTCGCCCATTTGGGTATTGTCAGTTTTTGTCTTATTCAAACAATTTTGATAAGTGAATACAGAACTACCAGTTACCCAGGCTGATTCTTGTAGTCAGCTACGACATTACACTAACATCAGAAAGCGTAACATTCAAACAATAAATGAAATATTTAAAGCTATAGATGTAAGTTCAGAAAAAACAACTTAGTCGTTCACCCTTTGGTTTTAAAGATATATATATATTTCGCTAATACAGCATCGTCAGTATCTACGAACAAGCAGAAAGATTAAGATCAATTACAAATATTTAAAGCTATTAGCATTAAACCCTGGTAAATTAATTATGGGAATCATTCCCTGTTCTACTGCCATTGTTGCAACAATTTCCACCTTTCATTATAAATATCACAAATTTGGGAAATCTTAGATGTTTGTGTTATTAGCATTAAACATTTAAATAACTTGTGTCCAAAGATACAATAATCATATAAGGAAAGAAATTAGAACTTTTGGATCAGCAAATTCACTAACGTGTAGTTTGTAAATGCTAAGATATTAAGCGCAGTTGTAGTAAGGTTTTCAGGAAACTCTCGTCCATGTTTTAAGCATCCAACCATGTACCATACAGTTCTAATGCAATCCATTGTGTGAATTCCATAATATCTTGGACAATCATGTGGAAAGTCTAACAGCAAAAGAAGAATTTTTAAAACAAACTTTCTTATTTAAGAAACTTTTATTTAACTGGTGTAATGCTAAACATAATACTAGTTGTTTTCAAGAACTTGTATTTTTGCTGACGTTTCACCCACCAGAACAGTAGGGCTTTTTAACTAGTATTTTGTTTAGCATTACACCAGTTGAATGACAAATTTGTTAAATGTGCAACCTGGTGGACGAAACGCTTGTTCAGTATTTTCTTTGAAACTTTAATTAGTCGAAGAGTTGCAGCAGATAGTCTGCATACATTGTAAAAACATAGTAATTATACAGTTTGAGTCAAAGATGATTTTATCAACCAACTTGAAAATTGCATAAAAGTCACAAATTGTAAACAATAATCCAAATGTGCCAATAAAGTACACAAGTAATACCATAAAAACATTTTCTTCACACTACCAATTTAATACTACTTTACAGTTTGCACACAACTAATTATGGGCATGGGTATACTACACATGTATCGCATCTGCTTGATAGAAAACAAAAATAATCAGTTCATTGTTTCATGGCAAACTATGCAAACAAAAAAGACAGATTTACAATTACTCCATCAGGCCACTTTAATACAATTAATTAGACCGCCTTTGCAACAAAAACATCAAAATGAGGTTTAAGCAGGGTCGCAAACAATACAATTTGCTCATGTATCCCTAAAACTTAATAAATTAAAGAAAAAAATAGTGACACACTTGGAATTAGGAATCACTATAACACTAGAATAGAACATTTAACATAAAATGCCTACCAACTCCAAAACAATTCAGCTGTTCTGCTGCAATATTCAAGTCCGAATTGGTTTTGGTGGTGTTAAAGTGCTCTAGCAAGGCTCTATATAAAACAACATTAGTTTTCTTCAAAATAAATAACAGTATGTGCATAACTTACGTATAGTTTGTCCTGACCAGCTTGTACACTGTATCAGGGTGCAGTTTTGGTGGAAATTCTCGCCCATCTGGAATACAACCAACTCTGGCCCACAAAGTTTTTAGACAATCCATATCATGTTGTCCATAAAATTTCGGACATTGTGCAGGAAAATCTAATGAAGTTTATTTCTCTATAATTGTGTAGTTTTGGTAAGAAACGAGATGCCAATAATATACGTAAAAAGTGACATGCTTTATTATTTAACATTGTGGCAAATGCTCATGCTAAAATTAGTGATACGAGTAATATAAAAGGTCACATCAGTTAATAACCGCTTGAGTCGCATAAAAGACGTGCGAATTAAGCGTTAATTTAGTTACTACATTTTGTGCCATTTAAGTATTTAAAAAATATGAATGAAATACTTATTCCAAAGCAGTTTAGTTGATCTTTTGAATTTCCAAGGTCTGAACTTTCTCTTGTTGCAGTGAATTCATTAAACAATGCCCTGGAAATGGTTACACATTTGCAAGTTACAGTAACATAAAACAACACAAAAAATCGAATCCTTTTATAGTATACAATAGTCTATTAGGTCATTATTAAGCAGGCCAACAAAAGTTAAGGGTATGCCGTCTGGCCTGTGAGTGGTCTTTAATAGGTCAATCTTAGAGCAGCAGTCCTTAATAAGTAAACACTAGAGAATCAAGAGACAAAAAAACAAACGCTTTTTATAGAATACAATAGTCTAATAGTTCAATATTAGCAGGCCAAATAAAAGTTTTAGGGGTATTGCAGGCTGGCCTATGAGTAATATCGAACATTGGTTCCAAAGTTAGAGACATCAGCAACCATTAATAAGTCAATGCTAGAGAATGAATTGTTCAATGTAGGGCAAAAAAAATAGGTGGAAATAAATAAAACAACAATGCAAATTTTGGCTTACATCTCATCAAACAAAAAATCATACAGGAACATACTACTGATATAATAAGCAGCAGACAGTGCACACTGTTTTAACCTATAAGGTTTCATCAGTGCATATGGTGACAAAATATAGACTATATTGACTAGTGCATTGTGAGCAGGTTATTGTAAATTGGCTCCAGGCTTTTATACTAGTGATATAGAATATTTAACAACATACGTGTAATTTGTCCATGACAAGTTGTAGATTCGACTGGCAGTGAGGTTATCAAGATACGCATGTCCATCTGTTAAACATCCAACCAAAGCCCAAACAGTCTTTATGCATGCCACAGTATGAATGCCCCAAAATCGTGGGCAGGGGGTAGGAAAATCTAGAAGAATTAAAAGTTTATTTGTGGAAAATTTTGTGCAAATTCAAGCAATTTAAGGAAACTAACCGATGCCGAAACAATTCAATTGTTCTGCAGAAACTCCCAAATCAGATTTCGTTCTTGTTTCATTGAACATCTTTTCAACAGCCCTGAAAGAAAACTCGAAATTAAAAGATAGAATTAATTGCGTATTTCATGCACGTAGTTCTAAAATTTAAAGTTGCTCTTGTAAAATTTAAAGTTGTTTAAGGACTGTAGTTTTTTTAAATCTTCTCATAAATTTATTTTCAAAAATATACCATGACATTCACAAAATCTTTAAAAGATTAAGATAAACAAAATCAGAAATGCAAAAGCAAAAAAATTGTGAATGCAGAAAAGCCATGTGAAAAACAACTAAATCATTGCCAACAGTAAGAGATGCATGTTAATATAAGTACAGTATCACAAGTTTATTAGCTTATCAGGAATACCACCTAAGAAGAACATAAAGACTATAACATATGTCAATGTTCATTTGATCAAAATTGTAACAATCCTTACGTATAATTAGTTGCGGAGAGTGATATAACTTCTGTGGACGCAAGTTTATCAACATATCTGTGACCTCCAGGCAAACAACCAACATTCTTCCAAATTGTCTTCAGACATGCTTCAGAATGAGGTCCATAGAAAGTTGGGCATGTGCTGGGAAAATCTGAAATATTTTCAAACAAAATGTTTAAAGCTCCTGTAAATAACTGATGTTTTATAAAGCTTAACCCCTAAAGTCTGTGCTGGCAGCAATGTTCCAGTTCCAGACCCAAACCCTTTAAAATACCACTAACAAGTTAAAAAACAACTAGTAAAGTGTGCAACAAGCCAGTACAATACGAAAACTATTCTTTGCAAATTTCCTCTTAGCATTTTATGCTACCCCGAGCAAGTTATAAACAAGTTAAACCAAATTATAATCACCAACTACACCAATTGGTAAATATAATCCACTGGATTTGCATTGAGACAGATAACAAAACCTGACACATTCAGACATTGTTCTGCCGATTCAGGACTTAATAAGAAACAAACATTTACCAGTTCCAAAGCAATTAAGTTGTTCAGCAGAAACACCAGCATCAGAATTCAATCTTGTGGTGTTGAACTGATTTAACAAAGATCTGTAAAGTAGCTTGGTTGTGCATTTGGTCAACGCAGCAAACTAAAAAGCACTTACGTATAATTTGTCCATGATAAAGCTGCTATCTGTGCTGAAGTAAGATTATCAGGAAACTCATGTCCTAATGGTAAACATCCAACCATGTCCCATACTTTCTTCAAACAACTTATCGTGTGAATTCCATAAAATCTTGGGCAGGTAGCAGGAAAATCTGAAAACCAAAAGATTAATGATGAATGCTTGATATACAACATATAAGTAAAACTCTTACCAACTCCAAAACAATTCAATTGATCAACTGCTGATCCTAAATCAGAGTTAGTTCTTGTGGTATTCATTAAGTGCAAGACAGCTCTGAAACAGAAAAATCATTTAAAAACAATAAAACTACAAGTGTAGGAGTAGAAAGGCAAATCACAATACAAAATGTATAAAGCTGAAGACCACCCTGTCATCACATATTATTAGGGATGGGCCGAGCCGAGCCAGAACCCGAGTACCGAGCAGTTGCATGAACTGACCCGAGCATTAAATTTGCATATTCATGCCCTGCTAACATACGTAACTACTGTTCGAAAGGGTATCTATGAACAAAAACGAATGATTTTTCAAATGTATTAGATGGTGGAAAAACACATACTTCATGGGATGTACAGCTTATAAGAGACCCTGTAGAGCTAGAACGTAGAAAGGGGATTTTTTGTGACGTCATAATGCACCGAGCGTGCTCGGCCGAGCACTGAGCATCTCACTTTAATGCTCGGTGCTCGACCAAACAGAACATTTGCAGTTTTGGCACATCCCTACATATTATTGCTTGTTTGTCTGTACTGGTAAAACTCGCACCATATTACCACATTAATTTATTTAAGATGAACTTAAATACATAACTGGGATCATCCCTAAAGTGTCTATGCATACTGGCGATCACAGCAAACTCGTATATAAATCATAGCATATCAGGCACATTCATTCATTATCAACATGATAAAAAATGGAGTAATTATATATTTTGTAAAAAATGGAGTAATTATAAACGCAGTTATGGCTTAAAAATCAAACAGGAAAATACATAAGCAACTTTAGTCCTTACGAATAATTGGTTCCGGATAATGATATGAAATCAGCCAATGCAAGTTTGTCAGGATATTCATGTCCCTCAGGTAAACATCCAACAATATCCCACATAGTTTTCAAACAATCCATCGTGTGCATTCCATAATACTTCGGACATGGATGGGGAAAATCTAAAAAAAACATAAAATTATCAAAATAACAAGTTTAGCTATCCACAAATTGTACCAAAAGCAAAGAATTAACAGCTTGCTAAGATGTTTTTTTATGGAATCCAGCATTAAACCAGATTTTTTTTACCAAATTAGGGCCAAAGAATTAGATTTACCAATGTAAAATTCCATACAAAGGCCTGTAAAGGCCCAAAATCAGTTTGCTTTTTTTTAAGCATGAAGCCATTACCCAGATTGCAACCTTTGTGGTACATATATTGAAATTACTGCACCAAATGAAGTTCGAACACATTAGTGTTTGGGTTTTACTTAAATGACTTTTACATTCAACAAGTTTGTTGCAGAAATGGATATTATATTCAATTATGCTTTACTGGATAAGCCCTAAATTCTTTATACAGTCCAACATCACAGGATACTCATAAACTAATAGTATGACAGGTACATTTATAGGTGACGAGTGGGCGGTGGCACCTTCCATTTACTCAGAACTAAACCTTCCATTTACCGAGTGTACTGAATGTATTCATAGTTAAGCGAAAAATGAAGGTGTTTAAAATTCTGTACCAATTCCGAAGCAGTTCAGTTGTTCAGCAGCAACATTCAAGTCGGAATTTGTCCTTGTGCTCTGAAAGTCAGCTAGCAAGGCTCTAAACATGCAAAACACAATTTTACAAACTCACATAGTAATATGTAGCAGCAATATATAAGCTATTGCTGCCAGGCATAATATCAAGTTGTAGTTTCTACAATTGCCATAAGACCTCTATAAACTGTAAGAGCAAGCTCAGACAAGTAGGTATAGTTTGTTAAATATATGCAAAGCACATTTTTTACAGACTCACATATATATTCTTTAATACGAGAGCACATAAGTTGACTTACGTATAGTTTGTTCGAGCCAAGACATCAATTTGTGCTGTGGTAAGTTTATCTGGATATTCATGTCCTTCTGGCAAACATCCAACCATGTCCCATAAAGTCTTCATACAATCAACAGTGTGTATGCCCCAAAATCGTGGGCAAGTAATAGGAAGGTCTAAAGTTAGGACAAAGATATTTAAAAAAAAACAATGCGACACAAACATTTTAACAACAATGTTTTACTTTAAAGATTTAAACAAACAACTAGTACAAATAGCAAATATGGGCAGCAATTACATAAAGATATAAACAAAAAAAACTTTTTTGTTGTGCACTAAAGTTCAACAAACCACAAATCTATATTGAATATACTACATTAAACAAATTTGCAAACTTATTAAAATTAAAAAAAAGCAGGGTACAACAATTTTATTGTTGTTTTTATCTTCCATAATACAGAGTTGCCATAAAATCCGCTTGTACATAGTGAGTTCAAGCAAATAATGTGCTACCAAACATCACTTACTAATTCCAAAACAGTTCAACTGTTCAGCAGCTATTCCAGCATCAGAATTTTGTTTCGTGGTGTTCATGATGTTTAAGACACCCCTACAATAAAAATCACATCTGTAACTAGACTGCTATAAGAAATAATGAAAAAATTAAAAACCTAAATTGTGAACAATAGGTTTTAAATGCATCAGGATAATTATACTGGCCATTTTCAAAAAAGCAATAACTTTTGCCCTATTGTATGCATTTTGTTTTGTTAAATAATTTGACAAACATCTCATGTAAAAACACAAAATTAGGAAAAAATGTGTTTAAACTGGAATCTACCTGTGGTGTTCATTTTAAAGATATATTATTGGAGATAAAGGAAGATTATTACCATAAAAATCAATATCACTTATAGTTTGGAAACACTAAAGGCCATGAAGGATTACCAAGATATGTCAATACATAGGGCAGTATCTTTCGTAATTATATTTTAGCACATGGTCAAAACAGGCACAGATTGGTTCAAATAGACATATGCCTTTAAACACTTTACGCCTAAAAAAATGACAAAAAATGAAGTGAAATAAAGACTATTTTCCTACGAGTAATTTTTTGCAGTCAGGAATGCAATCTCAAGGTAAGAAAGTTTGTCTGGGAACTCGTGTCCTTGTGGCAAACATCCAACATTTTTCCAAATCACTTTCAGACAAGCCTCAGTATGTGGGCCATAATATGTTGGACATGCAGCAGGAAAAGCTGTGATAAAAAGTTTAGAACATTATTCACTTTTTTAATTTTAAAATAAAAAACTTACAAAATGACAAAAAACTGTCAAAACTTGATATTTCCTCAAATGCACTAGTGTGTTTTTTTTTAGCTTAGATAACAGCAAACATTGCAGGTTAAACTACCATAATAGGGATTAGTACCCTAGAGCTTTAATGGTATATAGGTTACTAAGTACAGCCTTTAACATCCTAACAATTATTTTTTCTTTTAATTTCTACAAAAATTCTACTATTGTAGTTTTGACCAGTTTTAGAAAAGACACATATTGCATAACACTTTCAATGCACAGCAGACATTCTTATTTTTAACATACAAGTGTGCAAGCGAATAACCTAAAAAAATCTAATCACAGAATCACCACTACAAAATTACACCCAATGCGAACTTTGTATGGGACGATAAATTGAATTGTTGCCTTTAATGCACAAAACAGCTCGTCCGATCTGTACAACAAACATAAAAACTTACCAATTCCAAAACAATTGAGTTGTTCTGTAGCATTGCCAAGATCAGAATTGTCTCTGATGGTTTGAAATCCATTCAACAAGGCACTAAAAAAACATTTAATAAAGGCATAATGTTTAGAAAATAACCTCACAAGCACAAGATTTACGAATAATTTGTCCATGAGAGTGCTGAAATTTCAGGAAAAGTGAGTTTATCAGGATATTCGTGTCCCTCTGGTAAACATCCAACCATTGCCCACATTGTTTTTAAACATGGCATTGTATGTATTCCATAATATCGCGGACAGTCTACAGGCAAATCTGCAATCAATAACACAAGTTGTCAAAAAGCAATTCTCCTCATAACTTTATGCACATAACATACTGATTCCAAAACAGTTAAGTTGTTCCGCAGGGTCACCCAAATCAGAGTTACGTTTTGTTGTTTCGAAGATGTCCAAAACCCGTCTAAAGCACAGCAGTAATTTAAATTTAAAATATTTTCTGATATTCAAACAGTTTTGCTCACGAATAGTTGGTTGTTTTCAGATCAGAAACATCAAAAGGAGAGAGTTTAGGTGGATATTCATGTCCACCTGGTAAACAATCACTTAAACCCCAGATAATTTTCAAACAGTCCATTGTATGGGAGCCGTAATAAGTAGGACAGTCAGTAGGCAAATCTGAAATTAAAAAAAAAACACTGACTTGCAATGAGCTAAACTAACAAAATTTGTGTTGGAATATTTTTTTTAATTATGGTTATTTGAAGAAATGAGAACTTTTTTGGAGCTCTAATAGAAAATTATTTTTTTCAATAATCCAAAATGCAAACAACTATCTGTAGTAACACAAAAATAACTTGTCAAAATTTGAACTAATTAACAGTACAACACTTATAATGATTACAGCAGTGTTAGCAGTTTACAATAAAGCATGAAAAATCTGTGTAGATTTAAACTATCAGTCAAAGTGCTAAGCATTGTTAACAAACTGCACCTATTCCAAAACACTTCAGCTGTTCAGCAGAATTTCCCAAGTCAGCATTCATTTTAATAGTTTCAAATTCATTTAGCAAGCCCCTGGAAAAAATAACATGAATATTCTCGTGTTTGTTATTTTCATCTAAAAATAGAACCAGATTTACGAGAAGTTAGTTGATGACAGGGTAAGCACTTCTGTTAATGTTAGTTTATCAGGATATGCTCTTCCATTTGGGATACATTTTGCCATATCCCAAACCACCTTCATGCACAACATCGTATGAACTCCATAGTATGTTGGGCACAAGTGAGGCAAATCTGAAAATAAAGCCAATACATGCAGATTATAGCAGAGGGTTTTAAATGAACAGTATCAGACGCTCCAACAGACAGCATGGTCATTGATGATCACATATGAATAAATAACTGAGAATGAAAAATCACTTGACCTGCTGGCATTGGCCCATCCAGGAAAGGGCTATGGTTGCTTTCAAATCTTAAAGTTGTTATTAAAAATATACTATAACTACACTACAATCGACCATAACTACACTTACCTACACCGAAGCAGCTCAGTTGATCAACAGAACTTCCCAAATCAGAATTGGTTCTTTTAGCATTAATGGTGTCCGACACCCAACTGGAAAATACAGGACATATTTACAACTTAGAGGGCAACTGGGCAAATTATAATAGTAATAACAATATAATCAAATATTGAAAAGAACCAAAGTGGTAAAGAAACATACTGAGTTACAAAAGCACATAAAACGTTAGAAAATGGATAAACAGTTAAGACACACAAAATAAATTACAAAAACACACAATCACTTAAAGAAACCCATAGACAGAAAACACCTACAGTTACACTACAGACGTTAAGTTCTCAAACAAAAACAGGATAAAAAGTTTAGACATTTTGTTTTAATGTTACAAAATCTACTCAAAAATGTTTTGGTAACTCCTGAGAAAAATGTGTCAATTACATCTTTACCATATTGCTTGACAATTTGCTTAAAGCACATACACAATTTTCAAACTTTGTCTCTTACGTGTAATTTGCAGTGGACAAGGCTGTAAATTCAGAAATAGTGAGTTTATCCGGGTATTCATCACCTTCTGGCACACAACCAGCAGAACCCCAAAGAGTTTTCAAACAAGCAACAGAATGGGGACCATAGTAAGTTGGACAGGTGGCTGGTAACGCTGCAAAAAGATAACAAAATAAAATAAATTTAAATGATAAATACTATAAATTCTGCCAGACATTATGAGTTTGACTCCCATTTTCATAATCTAGTGGTGTTTTTTGAAGTTTTGTTATGTGCGATTTGGCATTGTTAGTTTATTACTGCTATACACTTAATGTAAAGTATATTTTATGGTTTTACATAGTAACGGCCACAAAAAATTATGCAAGTATACATTGGGTTAAAATTTATAATATATGTAGGCTTTAACCCAGGGGTGTCCAAACTTTTTTTAATGGGGGCCATTTTTTACCAAGTAAAGACGCCCGCGGGCCAACGTTTTTTTTAGAAATAGAACACAAATATATGGGATTTCAGAAATTGTGGAATTTTGTTGCGTCAGCACGATGTACACTTCCTTTCACCAGGAAATAAAGTGGCGGGCCATACGCAACACAATTTGAAAAAACAGCTGTGGGCCGCTTGAAATGCAGCCGCGGGCCGCACTTTGGACACCCCTGCTTTAACCTGTTTTTTTTGATAAAAAATTTAAACAGATAAAGCTTACCAACACCGAAGCAGTTTAGTTGTTCAGCATTTATCCCTAAGTCAGCATTGGATCTTGTTGTATTAAAATCACTGAATAAAGCCCTGAAAAAAAAAATGAATTTTTAAAACAGATTTAACACAAAGTTTGAGTTTAAATCAAGTGTTAATCTTACGAAAAATTTGTTGAAAACAATGCGAAGATCCTCAGAGTAGGAAGCTTCTCCGGAAACTCATCGCCAACAGGTAAACATCCAACCGATGCCCAAACTGTTTTCAAGCAATCCATTGTATGTACACCATAGTATCTTGGACATAAAAGAGGCAGGTCTGGAAAAATATACAAAATTTTGCTAAGTAGCCTCTCAACTTGTTTTGGTCCACTCTTAGTTGTCGGGTCTAACAAATCTCAGATTAGTTTTCAATTATTTTATTCCTTATTAGTTATCATACATTAAATATCAAATATGAATCCAATTTCAAATTGTGAAAATTACGTAACAGGTCAGATTTTCAAAAAATGTGACCTTTAGTGCTTAATCCCATATTTAAACAGAATCAATATAAGTTAACATGTTAATGATAAGACAGAGTCTACATTTCGATTTCGTGCAACTGCAGCACTCACTTCAAACATTTTAACACACCAATGTCAGGCATACAATGTACGAAGTAAAACAGCACTCCCTCATAAAAGGCGCTGATTACATGCACACTTTTTGCATGGATCCAAGCACGCCAAAGGCAAGAAATAGTTTGTTTGTGAAACACAAGGAACACTCTCCATAACACACATTAACATCGAGATGAAACAACTTCACAAAAACTTACTGATTCCAAAACAATTAAGCTGCGCAGTTGCATCTCCAAGATCTGAATTCTTTTTGGTGTTGTTTATGTTGTCTAGTAAGTCTCTGAACAAACGCAATAAATAAATGAGAAAAAAATCACCACACATCAAGCTTGCTATGTGTTTTTTAACTGCTCTACACAGTATAGCTGCAAACTGTTTCCACCTATAAGGTTTCACCAGTGCAAATGAAATAAAAATACTTTTTTAAGAAGGGAAATTTTTCATAAGCAGCACATCACAAATATGTTATAACATGTTTACCTGTAGGTAAGAACTGATAAGATACTGATTTCTGAAGCGAGAATTTTATCAGGAAAGTCATGTCCCTCTGGTATACAACCGACCATATCCCATAAAGTCTTCATACAATCTCTTGTGTGTGCACCATAATATGTAGGACAAGTGGCAGGTAAATCTAAATTAAAAACATTGAGCATATTCTACAAACATGCTTATATATACAGGAGGGTTAAAGTTTACCAATCCCAAAACAGTTTAATTGTTGGGTAGATATCCCAGCGTCTGACTCATCTCTAATAAGTTGAAATCTATCCAACAAAGCTCTGCACACAACACAGAAAGAAAGAATAATAAAATAATAATAAAAACAAGATGGCCAAGTGGTTAGCTTGTGTTCACAAGGTTGTCGGTTCTAATCCTGTCTCTGCCTATTTTGTTTATCTCAGCAAGAAACTTTAAAAGCATTGCTGCGGCGCAGTAAAAACTAAATTAGGGTCACAAATCCCCAAAGTCGAAAAATATATAGAAGAACTGTTGAACAGACTTGCAACAAACAGACAGATTGAAATTGGACATATTGTAAGCAAAACACATTCAGGCATTGCCTGCTAGCCATGACAAAAAAGAAACTAACAAATAAAAGCAACAAGCAGTCAATTACGTGTAGTTTGTGGATCGAAGAGTGGCAATTTCTGTTGGAAACAGCTTGTCCGGATATTTCCTGCCTTCTGGTAAGCATTTCACTTCTGCCCAGAGCGTCTTCAAACAATCGATGGTATGCACACCATAATATCTTGAACAGTTAACAGGCAAATCTGCAAACATTGTATTTTCTGGTAAGGATTTAGAACAAAGTAAATGTGTAACGAGGAAGGTTTAAATAAAACATTGTACAGAATGTAGCATAGTCATCAAAAATTTAGTTCTAAAAAGAGTAAAGTGATAAGAACAGATTTCAATATGCCAGTCATTGAAAAGTTTCATGCACTTCATTAAAGTCTGAAAACTTTGACAAGTCTGAAGTAAGCCGCCTCTTTTCATGCAAAGACATATACATTTTCACCAAAGTAATAGGCATCATCATTATCTCATTCAAATATAACTATTTGAAATATATATGTCTGAACACAAAAAACGGTGGATGACTTCAGACTTTTTAAAGTTTTCAGTCTGTTATTATACGATTGTTGTCTTCATCTCTCGTACTGAGTCTCTGGTGCCTTGTGATTTATAATATACTGCACCAGGGGTTCCCAAACTTTTTTGGTCTGTGGCAAAATGTCTCTATAATAGCGATTCTTGGCTCACCACTTGCTGTAAATTCGGGCACAAACAAAAAAAATAACTCAAGAACAGGCGAAATTTTCTAGCAATGTATTTTTAATGAGATACATGCTCCAGGATTCGGAGTTCTTTGCAAATATTATGTTTTTCAAAACAAAAGCGCATATTTCTACAGAATAACAAAACAGTAGAATCTGTTGAAATGGCTCTGTGGCCCATTGAAATTGTCTTGGCGGCCTAGTACTGGGCCATGGCCCACAGTTGGAACCACTGTACTTCACACAGGCATTAAAGTTTGTTCAGTTGGTGTTGTAAGGTTTTTTAGTTGCTTAGGGAACATGGGTGATTATTTTCACCACAACAGTCTAAAAATAGATTGCAAAAACAAAACCTCACCAATTCCAAAACAGTTGAGTTGCTGACTTGAATTCCCCAAATCTGCTTCCGTTCTTATAACATTCATTTCAGCTGATAAGTTTCTTTAAAACCACAACAACAATCAGTAAATTACAATAATATTCAAGAATAACATAGCATAGAAGATAAATTCAACTAAACCTGTAGTTTAAGATGGACAGTCTGTTAATTTCTGATGGTGAAAGTTTATCGGGGTGCTCATGTCCTGCTGGTAAACAACCAACCAACTGCCAAACTGCCTTCAAACAATCAAGAGAGTGAGGTCCATAGTAAGTTGGACATGTAACAGGCAAACCTACAAAATGAAAAATAAAGACCATTAGTACAGGTTAAGATAAAATGCATAAAGAATTAGCAACCTGAATAAGGCTTTTTATGAAATAACGGAAAGTACCAGCACATTGACTGTTCACTGGCTCACAAAATTATAATAATGAAATTGAGGTGAAAACTTATTACAGTGATAATTAGGTATTTTCAGACCAGAGTATTGCATCCAGTCAGATTTGACCCCAAATTTGCCATCTATACCAGGCAATTGAAACCAATACAAAAATTGTGCTCAGACTATTTGTTAAATTGCAAAAGCATGTGTAACGATTATACGCTGAAATCTGGTCTGTTTAACCTATCGCAAAATTGGGCAAATTACTTGTTGACGTCAAGTCAGTGGTGGCATAGTTTGGTACAAAAAAAGTTAAATCTTCAGAAAAACAAGGATAATTTTCATATGGAACAAACTAACTGAAATTTTTTTTCCAGTAAATTAATGACCATTATTGCGAACAATGAGAATATGTTGTTATAAATGGTTATTTTAGTGATAGCGATTCTTGTCATCCCTTGATTTAGTGACGTCACAATAGGTTCAGTTCAGTTAATATTACCATGTTGGATTTTTGTAAAACTCATTGGCCAAAACAAAATTTCCAAGGTCTTTCTTGTTTGAACATCCCTAGTGAGGATAAACCAAGTAAGATAGAATAATTGATTATTCTGTGATCTTGTAAACAGCCTGGCGACTAAGGTATGTACTAATGGTTAACAAACATAAATAGAGGTAGCCTAACTATGCAAAGAAACATCAGAATATACAGGATATTTTCAATTATACTGTGGTTCGTAATTTTGAAAAAGAAACTTCTTTTCACACATGGCATGAAATTTACAATAAATTTGTGCATTAGAAGTCTACTATACCCAACTGTATTAGTAATAGCAAGATGAAATACTCACTGATTCCAAAGCAATTCAACTGTTGTGCAGAGATCCCCATATCTGCTTCACTTCTTATTTTCTCCATAGAAGATGACAACGCACTACGGGGAAAAAACGTTTGAATAAGGATACAAAACTGAAAACTAGTTATTTACGAAAAATATTCTGGGTAATTGCCCACAAAGTTTAGTTAATTAATTAGATATGCACGCAGCCAGTATTACCTGTACTAAATTTAATAGGACAAACAAGTACCTAAAGTGCAAAAACTTAAAAATGCAAAATTGAAAGTAACAAAAAAACACACAAAAGAACTTACACGCACATTACACACACACAAACAAAAGAACACACACACACCAAAGAACACACACACACAAAAGAACACAAACACACGAAAAAACACATGCACACACATGTAAGTTTAAAATTATGAATAGAACCTTTGGTTTAATGCAGCAAGAGCATTAATTTCATAGACATAAAGTTTTTCCGGGTATCGGTCTCCCAAACGTAAACATCCAGTCAAATTCCAAACTTCCTTCAAACAATCCATAGAGTTGGGTCCGTAATAAGTTGGACAATTTACAGGCAAAACTGTAAAAAAACACATTAACGTTAAACATGTGCAACCAACATATAAGCTATTGCTGACAGGCATAATATCAAATTTATAGAGCTCTTCTGACAGTTATATTTTTATTCCCATATTTCGACGTCCTGAACAGGTCGCCTTCACCAGGGTAAATAACACTGAATGCGCGTAGTGCAGGTGACCTGTGTAGGACGTCAAACTGTGGAATAAAAAAAAATTGCCAATGTGCAAACACTGTATTTTTTGTTTTTCAAACACTGGTGATGTTTGTAAAAGTGATAGGCATTTGCTTTGTAAAACAATAAAAACACAGCAGCTGATTTGAGTTTTTCACTTTGAAATTTCCTGCAGTCTTTAATTAATGACCCCGAATCATCACAGTCCTTGGCTTTACTTAAAAGGAGATTTTATTGATAAAAAGAAATATTTACTACGTGTGCAATCAATTCATCTAATTTAGCAAAGTTGTCTTGTTAAACTTCTACATTTTAAATATCATGTTGGGTTTTAATATAAAAAAAAACTTTGCGCTCCATAAAAATCCATCATTTGACAGAAACATTTTATTCTTTCATATATTTTAGGATTTTGTGCCTACTTACCGATTCCGTAACAGTTAAGTTGTTGAGCTGGAATTCCTGCATCAGAATCAGTTTTTATTATGGTCATCTGGTCGAACAAATACCTTAAAACAAAAAGTTAAAGAAATTAGGCATTATACAAAAGTTTTGTTAAATGTTAGTGCATTAAAATTCTATTCACAGTGGCACAAAATGAGTGATTGTACACGATTGTTTGCAAAATTAAAAACAAACGGGTCTCAACATACGTAAATTTTGAAATGTAAACTTTACTTGATAAAAAATTATAGGTAATAAAAAATGCAACCTCAAGTATTCCAGACCTTCTCCTCTAATTCTGACAAAACTTAAGGTACAAATAATTGGTGGTAAAACTCAAACTAATCGACATCAGTTAGTAAGGATCTTCGCTTAATCCGTACAATAATTTTAAGGTCCAAACGGGTCCAGATTAACCAAGGTTTATTGTATCAATAAAATACTTCAATAATTTCAAAATCATGCTACAGCAAGTGCCTTAGACAAAAGTTTCCTCCTCCATTAAGGAAAGTGTGTGATACAGCACAAGAGCTGAATGTGTTTACAAGGTCTTGGGTGACAATAATGTAAGGTCTACAGTTAATGAGAGTATAGCATGATAACGACAGAATGTTTTAGAAGATCTAAGTAAGGTGACAACAATGTACAAAATCACGACTTACGTGTAGTTGTAGTGTCTTAATGCCACTAGCTCTGAAGCAAGAAGTTTATCCGGGTATCTATGTCCAGGTACTAAGCATCCAACCATATTCCACACAGTCTTAAGGCAATCCACAGAATGAGGTCCATAGAAAGTAGGACAGGTAGATGGAAATGCTGCAAAGAACAACAAATAAATTGGCAACAAAAAAAGTAAATAAAACAAAGGCAATTTTATTAATAATACAAAAATTACAACAACAAACAACATTTCAAGCCGTATGCAAACTCTGATTTAAAGCAAATTTATTAAAAAAACAAAAAATGTACACCAATAAAAAAACATTTTGAGTATTTTTGCAGACTAAGTCCTGATTAAAAGTATATTTATTAAAAAATACAAAAATAACAACAAGAAACAAAATTTTAAGCCATACACAAACTAAGTCCTGATTATAAGCAAGTTCATAATTAGAAAATACAAAAATAACAACAGGCAAACAACTTTTTTGGGCTCTTTGCACACTAGGTCCTGATTTAAAGTAACTTTGCACTTCAAATATAAATCACTAATCTGTTCAGAAGGTTCTTTTTAGATAAATATAAAAACTCATACCAAAACCAAAGCAATCTTCTTGAGCAGCTGCAATACCAGTGTCAGATTGATTTCGAATTAAACCAAATTCACTGTACAAGTCACTGAAATAAAAAAAAACATCTTATTCAGTGTTGAGTGTTAAAGCCTTTCTCAGTAAAGTTATAACTAAATTGTCTTGTATAAATATTTAGTAATTTTAGTGTTTGGATAAAAAATATTGCATAAAAAACACTAATGTTTAACAAAGACATTTTGTTTGAAAGTTTGGGCATTTTTCATTACAGGATCACAAATTTATAACAAAGTATTTTTAACTAATGTTTTTGTTTGGATGTAAAAATATTTAAAGCTTCTGATTTTGCTGAAAAAAATAAAATAAAAAACCTTAAATATGACAAACCTGAAATTTTTAGCCATGAGAATCCCTCTCTCAATGATGCTTAACTTTTCTGGATGTTTTTTCCCTGTTTTTAAACATCCATGGCCGTTCCACACTGATTTCAGGCAACTAATATTCTGAGGTCCATAATATGTGGGACATGTATTTGGCAAATCTACATCAAACAAATGACAATTACGTCAAAAACCTAAAATTCGCTATTGTAGATAGGGTGGTATTGATAGAATATACTAAATGTAATGGATGTTACTAACAACAAACATAGATTTGAAAAATATTTAGCCATTAACCTTTTTGTCATCAGTTTAATATTTACCGTTATTGCTTAATTTTTGATTAATTTATAATACCAGCTTCGGCTACAGAGTTAGAGAATGCTTTACAAAATGTGTGCATATCACAAAAAAAATTAGAAGCGTGGCTTAGCACATGTCGCTATTGCACATATGCTATAACGTATTTTAAAACGTTAACATATTCTCTACACTTATTTTATATTGGGTCCGATATTTTGTAACTCTAGTTTTGCAGGCAGAAACAGATGGGTCCCCACACATGCAAAGTTAAAAACAATGCCTTTCAAGAGATAACCTTCAGTAAGTTGCGAAAAAGAAAACTGAGTGAAATCAAGATGTAAATAAATTACTTCAATGTGCCAAAGCAGCGTTTCCCAAAAATTTCCACCCCAGGGTGCCATCTATAAACTAGTCAAAATTTGTTAGATGGACCATAAGCAGTCATTTCGGATTGAAGTTAATATCAATTAAATGTAGTTTCCATTATCTTGGGAACACCTATCCAGGTCGCATAATTGGAGAACCACTGTCCTAAAGCATGAACATAACTCTACTGCTCTTCCACAAATAAATTCAATACAATACATACTCAGTCCAAAGCAATCCAATTGTTCATCAGCATTTCCTCGATCTGCTTGTGTCTTGGTGTTGTTCATTGTAGTAACCAGGAAACTAGAAATGATATGAATAAATATTCATCAAACATGTAAATGCAGTCTTGGCTCTGTGCCAAAAGCGTGTGTGTAATCAGCGCGCCTTTTTTATGTGACAGTTTTGTTGCGCTTTACACTGTGCACCTTACATTGGTGTGTTAAGTTGTGTGATGTGAATTCTGCAGTTGTGCAGAATCTATATGTAGACTCGGTCATATCATTAATGTGTTATTTTTTATTGATTCCATATAAATATAGGATTGAACACTAACGGTCACATTTTTAAGGAAATCTGACCCGTTATGTAATGGCATCTTTGGATTTATGTTTAATATAATGTGTGATAAAGAATAAAAAACGGATCTGAATTACAAACCTGTAATTAAGTGCAGCAATGGAGCTGAGCTCCGACGGTCCAAGTTTGGGTGGATATTCTTCCCCCTCCGGTATACATCGAACCATATCCCAAACAGTGGTGAGACAAACCAATGAATGGCGACCATAGTAGGTTGGACAATCATGGGGCAAATCTGGTACAAGAAGACACAAACACGTTAGCCAGTGCTTGTAGTGGTGAAGTACAGATTTTGTGTTCAATTACCGATTCCAAAGCAGTTCTCTTGTTGTAAAGATATACCAGCATCTGATTCATTTCGTACAAGTTTGAAGGCATTCAATAAAGCACTGAAGCACAAAAAAAAGGAAAAACATGCAAACAGAGCAAAAAGGTTCGGGCTGAAACCGAATATTCGGCTGAACCCAAAATCCCTGTTTTATGAATGTTTTCAACCGAAACATGTGTTGTTGATGCGAGTGAAGTGAATTATGACAAACTAAATCACTTTCACAATGCGGAATCTTTACTAAACTTGTAATATTTTGCAGACAATGTGTCTCATGTTTTATAGATACAACAATTCATTAATTTATGGTTTTCATTTTGGTGAAAATGATAGTTTAGGCATTACTGTCATGCAATCAAAAAGTTCAGTTTCATCACTATTTTAAATACAAGTAACTTACGTGTAGTTTAAGGTGTTTAAACTTGCAAGTTTGGCCGGTCGCAGTTTAGGAGGAAATTCGTCACCCTCCGGCAAACATCCCACCATGTCCCACATTGTTTTCAAACAGGCCATTGAATGTGTTCCATAGTAAGTTGGACAAGGTATAGGTAAATCTAATAAAATTTGAAAGATGACAATTATACAACTAACTAAAGTTGGTAGTATAAACACTACTGTTGTATTGCATAAAGATTGTGAATATAATAAACAACCAATTACAATAAAAACAACTAGTAATTGAACCTGTGACATGTACTATTTCAAAATAAAAAATCTAACCCAAATGTATTGACGTCAAAAAATATAAACAAGTTTTGTATCGTTTCAAGTCGTCTAATTCAACTAAAATCTAATGACGTTTCAAAGATAATTACAAAACTATAAGTTAATATTATAAAAACTACATAACTAAACAAGTGATTACCTGTGCACGGATATACACAAAGCCCTAACGTTTTTCAATTTAAAGTAAGGATAAGGCTGCTGCATTACCAGCCAAAAACAGATTTTTAGGAAATCTCGTATGAGTAAGCCATGAAAATCCACTCCAGTATTAATTATCCAACATAAAATTCTCACCAACTCCAAAGCAGTTCAGTTGTTCTGCAGAAACACCAGCATCAGCATCTGCTCTTATCCTTTGCATTTCAGCAAGCAATGCCCTGTCAACAAGTTATATATTTCTAGATTAGCCACAAAATCGGTTGTCAAGTGTGTTTAGGTTTAGAAAAAAACTTTGATCTCTATGTACAAGCAAAAGTGTTGTGCTTATTGACTAAAGTTAAATTATAACTTAAATCAGTCAGGTCATCAGTTAAGTCCAAACTATCAGAGAAAATCAATTGAGTTGAGTCGAAAGATAATAAGTAGCCACTTATGATGTTGATTTTAGACAAAATAGTTCAAGCATCTTAAATGAAACCCAGAATCAGCTTCAGCAAAATACGCATATTACAAAACTTTTTTTGTAGCAAAAAGTTCCAGGAGACAGAAAACAATGACTTGAACTGGATTAAGTACGATATTATAATTGCTTGCTTAATTACTGGACCGAGCAAGCAAAAAGTTTACCTGTATGCTAAAACATCCAGCAATGCACTTTGACCAGTAGATAGCTTGTCAGGATATCCATCACCTTCAGGTATACATTTAACGTCTTTCCACAAAGTTTTTAAGCAATCCACGGTATGCGGTCCATAGTAAGTTGGACAGATCACTGGCAAATCTGAAATCAACAAAATTTATTGTAAACATAGTTGTAAACAATCGACATACAAGTGTTTTCTACCGATTCCAAAACAGTTTAACTGTTCAACTGAACTTCCAGCATCTGCATCTGTCTTTGTTTTGGTCATAACATCAAACAAATGGCTGAAACAAAAACAAAAAAACATGGAAATATTTTTGTGTGTAAATTCTACAGATGCTACTTGCACTCTTCGGGTATAAAACTTTATTTCTTTGGTGAAATTGGAAGTACTAATGTATTTTGGAAAGCAATGGTCACAAAACGTAAATTTCATGCAAGGAAAGGTCTACATACAAGAGTGGAATCTGCAATTGAATTACTTCACAAAGTTTGCATTTTAAATCCCCTCTTAATGCTAAAAAATATTGTACCATTTCCCCATGTAGATAACTGTTGCACTGGAGTTAATAATCCACTACAAGTAGAATTCACACACTTGGCAATCAGCCATCCTAAACCAACTGATAACTAGCAAACAAATACTCGGTAAACAAATACATTTGTGTAGAGCGGTGGTTCTCAACCTGGGTCTGATTGAACCCCAGGGGTTCGCCAACGCCCAATCACAAAGGTTTCCAAAATACTGTAAGATCACTGGTTTTGTATTAGATAAAACAAACTTACAAGTAAATGGTATTGGGGTTTGACAAGGCGTGAAAAGTTATGTTGGGGTTCGGGGCAATTAAAAGGTGTAGGCGTTACACAAGTAATGTAACCAGTAATGTACTAATTCATATGATTCTTAATAGGTAATGTAACTAGTACCTGTAGTTCGTAGCTGCAAAAGTTGCTATAGTGGTAGCAGCAATCTTATCAGGATACTCATCCCCCTCAGGTAAACATCCAACAGAGCCCCAGACAGTTTTTAAACAATCTTTTGTGTGAAGTCCGTAGTATGTCGGGCAAGTTGCAGGTAGAGCTAAACATCAAGAAAAATAACTAGTTGAGACATTCCACAAGCATATAATACCTGATTCATGTACAAAGGAACTCTAAGATGAATAATTTTGCTCAACAGGTTGAATAGGGCACACAGTCAATGCTAATCTATAATAAAGAGTCTATCAATCCTTAAGAGAGTAAAAGCAAGTCACCTATTCCAAAGCAGTTGAGTTGTTGTGATGTAACTCCTAAATCTGATTCATTCTTTATCACAGACATGTGATGCAAAACAGCACTGAAAAGTTTTGAAAGTGTAAGCAAACTGTGCAGAATAATGTTTGTATTTGAAACACATATTTCTGGTTAAGTTACAAATATACACATTGTTTGAGTTAAGTGTATTTCGCTGGGTGAAAGAAAACAGCACTAAAACAATCACCAAGCCGGTAATAGTGAGACCAGTCGAGGAGCCCTAAAAACTTGTATATTTTTGAAATGCGATTACAATAACATTGTGTTTTGGCTGGTGTCAAAGCAATTTGTGATTGACGAATCTCAGTTAACATCCATTTAAGATGTTTAAAGTTATATGAACTGATCAAGAAATTATAAATCAGCCACACTAGGTGACCTCATCTGCATTAGATCTGGCTTCAATGAAAATCAAAAAACACAAAATTAATTTTGCTTGCAATATTAATGAACTGAGTATTGTCAAAGATACTTTACAAATATGTCAAAAGGCAATTGTTTATACGAGCAATATGCTCTGTCAGATACTTAAAGGGTACCTGAAGGGTATTAAGGTCAACCTATCACTCTAAAACTAAAAAAAAATAAAGTAGAACAAACAGGTTGCCAACTTCATAGCATACACTATATCAGTCTTGATCACTTTAAAAATAGGACAAGACATAAAAACATTTTCCCATACTTTCAAAAACCTAAACAGTTAACATAAATATCGTTAGGTATGTTGTTTAGTAGTAATGGTTGAATTACCTGTAATTTACTGTGGTAAGAGCAGCAAGCGCTCCACTGGATAGTTTCGGAGGATATTCTCTTCCATTTGGCAAACATCTAACATTTTTCCAAATAACATTCAAACAAGCCATAGAGTGTGGACCGTAGTATGTTGGACATTCAATGGGTAAATCTGGTGCAAAAATAAACATTACAAACTTGTAATTAGTTTCATGTCATATGATTTTAAACCAAAAATCTAGTACAGGAAAACATGGGTAATTGCATAACCATTTTAGCAAACTTTACGGCATGTGGCCAGACTTTGCAATTATCTGGACAAATTTCTTGACAACAAATGCCTGTGATTGGGATTTACATTCCCAATTTATGTAAATGTATTATGTGATTAACCTGATTCAGCTATATATGCAAAGCTATCTAATATAACTGCAAATATATTGAATTGGACTTCTGCGTTTCATGAAACAATAATGTTTAAAAAATAAGTCTGTATGCACAAAAGTATCTCAAATAAATGCAAGATACATGCATTTATTGTTGGGTTACCTATGCCAAAGCAGCGAAGTTGTTGGGAAGAGTTACCAGTGTCTGCAACAGACTTTACTGTTTCCATGTTATTCAGTAATGTGCTGCAATAAAGCATATAATATCCTTAAAAATACAAATAAGTTGTTAAGCAGTATTCCCAGAGCCTTAGCAAATGCAAAGCATATCAGAAACTGTGGTGAACACAATACAAAGATCTGTTTGTAAGTTTAGTCAGATTATGGTAGCATAGGCATTTGCAGAAATGATTGAACAATAAAGCATATTGCTTTTTACATGTATTTGGACTCTTATTTTCCTCATTAAACTAGTGGTAATCATTTTTTACAAATACTAGTTGAGCAAAAGCAAAAATTTATGACTGATGCATGGCAAAAACACTAGATATTTATTGGTTTATATGTTGCAAATGAAATTGCAGTCAGTTGTTAAATTTTAAACAACCTAATTTTTTCAAAAATACTGGTATAGTTAACTACACTAGAAGCTCACAAATGTTTCATGATAAGGTGTAAGTCTATGTTAAGGTAATGTGCTCTGTAGTAGACAATGTAAAAGGAAACCTGTAATTAAGTGCTGCCAGAGTTGGTATGACCAAATGTGAAAGCTTGCCCGGATAATCATCTCCCTGAGGTAAACACTTTGCCATTCCCCAAACCGTTTTCAAACAATCCAAAGTATGTGTGCCATAGTAGGTAGGACAGTCGGTGGGCAAATCTATGAAGGATTTTTAGAATAATCAGGTAAATGTTTAGGATGTGAATTCAGAATTAATAATTTACCTATTCCAAAGCAGTCAAGTTGGGCTGAACTTAAACCAGCATCAGCGTCAGATTTTATGGAATTCATTTGACCCAATGCAGCTCTGTAATAAGAACAACATATATAACTAAAACAAAAGTAGTAACAGTTTGCAAATCAATTAATAACCATTGGCCGACGGAAGTAAATAAAATTGTAAAAATAGGAATTAACATAATTTTAATAATAGGCATTTATAACTTGCATGTTGGATGCATGCATTACAACAGTATCGTAAGTAGGACAAAACCAACCCGTTTTAGACATAACAAAGTAACTTGTTACACATTCTTTACAAATATGCCTAAATACGGTTGAATTTCACCCTGCATGTCGTACCCCCTGCTTTAGTGCTTCGTACCCCCAAGGGGTACACATACCCCTGGTAAAGAACCCCTCTACTAAACTAAGCTCAACAAAGCAGAAAGACCAAACAAATAGATTATTTAAACTAAAATATACCAATCTGCTACAACTAAATTCACAATTGTTTAAGCCAGTAATGCTCGAAAAAGGCTTAAATAAGTTTATCAATCTAAGTCGGCAAATGCATTACAAGTGTCAACAATATTTTTTTTCTTTTCATTTTTCTTCATTATGAGGCAAAAATGGTCCAAGATCTAAAAGTTGATGGTATATTACAATAAAATACAGTGATTGACTTCAGCACCAAATTTTTATGTCCAGCCTTGTGCAAAAGTTATCCTTGTTTGTGAAACTGAAAAGTTATCCACGCTGACCTTTCACATACATTCAACTTACAGAAATGATTTTGCTTAAACTGAATTAAACATACATTTGAGCCTGCTGAAATCCAGGCTAAGAAAGCTAACTTTAACACCAAAATATTTCGCAATTTATTTTTTTAATGTATTTGTTATCATTTCTCACCTGTACGTTAGTTTGTTCAAAGCATTTATTTCTAGAGTTGTGAGTTTGGGTGGATATTCAAATCCTTCTGGTTTACATTTGGCAATTGACCAGATAATTTTCAAACAGTCCATAGAATGAGGGCCATAGTAGGTTGGACAGAAAAATGGTAAATCTGAAATAAACAAACTTTACCCAAACAAACTAAAGATTTTATAAATGCCTTCATAAGGGTTAATAACAATAAAATAGTTGACACAGAGAATACATATGTTAGAATACCAGTTGTACAATATGTCCATCAATCCTTTTTTTAGTATTTTGCCTAAACGTTAAATTAATAACTTACCTATTCCAAAGCATTTAAGCTGCTGGGCAGAAACTCCAGCATCTGCATCTGTTTTAATTGTGTCCATGTTATCTTCCAATGCACTGCAACAAACACAAATTAAAACAATTGTAATTTCAGCTGTGTGCAAGCCAAGAACAAACCAAGCCTAAAACATGTAACTTCAGAGAAAAATTAGTTAAGATGAACATAAATTATTAACTTGGATTAGCCCTGAAGCATTCGTACAGACCAGCGATCAAGGCACACTCCATGATTTATAATTCAAAAGAGAAATTAACATTAAACTGATGACCAGAGTGAACATGTTAAACAAATGAAATGTTGCTTCTAGGTATCTTACTCTTGCAGTATTAGCCTCCAAGTTAATCACCCTGTGGTATTTAAACTGTTGAAAGCCGGAGCTATTTAGTTGGTAAGTCAGTTTCAGAATTGCAACTTAAGTGACAACTAAAATTATATGGATACGTACGAATAATTGAGAGCAGCCAAAATGGAAATCTCGAAGGAGGAGAGTTTGTCTGGAAATGAATCTCCCTCTGGTAAACATCCAGTATTGTTCCAAACAACTTTTAAGCAGTCCAAGGAGTGAGGCCCGTAGTACTTTGGGCATTTGTCTGGCAAATCTAAAACCAAGCAAAATAAACTTCATTTACAATACAAACTAGAAGCTGTCCTGTCCAAAATTTGTTGAATTTGAAGATTGTTTAAAAAATTCAACTATTTTGAGGGGTTGGTGGGGTAAACGTTGGGGCCTTAGGGCAAATCACAACAAGCAACACCTATAGTTGGCAATTTCTACAATCTACCAAATTTTACCCAATTCGGACATTGTTCAAAAACTTCACCCATTTTTGAAAAACAACAATTGAAACTTATTATTGGCCAATTCTATAATCTGTCCAAATTATATTTAATTCGGACATGGTTCAAAAATGGGTACCCATACATACAGCAGGAAATTCATTATAGCTCCGGTGCCTTAACAAAAACATACCTTAGTAGCAAACTCATGCATAATCTACAACACTGGGTGTTTGTTTAATAACAAGGCTACAATTATCATAACCTACAACAAATTGTGTCCTGCAAATCACTTTTACATGTTAAGTGGCAAAATGAAGTTCACAAAATGCTTTGGTTGGATTGTGATTGTATACAAATGGCTTTAATAAAACAGAACATAAACTTGACATGCATAATAATCTTACATAAAACTTCTGGATGGCTTGTAAATTGTTAAGCAACATATCAAGTAAAACATATGTGAGTTCTCAGCATGAAGATACAAGCTAATATTGGAGCGTAAAGCATTACAACGTTTCAACAGTTTCTATTGTCATCGGTAGATAAAATATAAAATGAAAGCCACAGACTAATTGCTTCTATCTGTAACTTCACAGCATCCCCTTTCGTTCTGTTGTGTGACACCAAAATGTGTCCCTTCTGTGGCTTTCATTTCACAATTTACCTACCAATGACACTAGAACTGTTGAAACTTGGTAAGGTTTTCTGCTTCAATATTGGCTTGTATCTACTTGCTGAGAATATTTAGAACTGTGAACTTAAACATAGGAATTAGTTATTTTAAAAGTTCATAGATTTATATCGAGTCAAACCACTCCCTGAAATATTATCGCATGACAAGTTAAACATAGATAAATATGCCAAACTTGTTACCTATTCCAAAGCAGCTCAGTTGGGCTACACTTTGACCAGCATCAGAATTGTCTTTTGTCAATTTCATTTCACTTTTCAAAGATCTGAAAAAAACATTTTTGCTTTACAGTTTATACATGCATTTAACAAGGTTATCACTGATGTAAAGTAAAAAAAGTACCATAATTTTTCTACTAAAAACAAAAACCAACAAATTTTGACATTATTGGGTTCATACCACTGATTTAAAATGTAATAAGATTTACTTAAACTTTTGCAATATGATAAACTTCATAAAAAAGTCATACAAACTAAGCTTTCAAGTTACTACGCTAATGGTGCACATAGAGGAAAATAAAATGTTAAAAAAATATGGATATTTTCAAAACAAGTCAGACATATTTTTGAAGACACTGTAACTAATAATAAGGACAATTCTGACACATAACTATGATGTGGCAGCTTTTTTTATAACTAACAAGGTCCTGAATGCCTAATTATAGAAAAACTGTCCTAAACATTTCAATAGGCAAAAAATAAAGTTTATTTAATATGTATTATATTCGAAATGGACCTAAAATGCAAATCAAAGCAAAAATGCTATAGTTCTTACATTAGCTTGCTCTTCTCCTTAATTAAATGCACACAGAAAAACAACACAACTTAATACTTACTCATATGTTAGCACAGCCAGAGTGTCAATTTCACTGGTTGAAAGTTTGTCAGGAAAATCGAGTCCCTCTGGCAAACAGCCAACATCCTTCCACACAGTTTTCAAACAATCAACAGTATGTCGGCCATAGTATGTAGGGCAAGTAGCAGGTAAGTCTGCAAAGTAACAACATATTTTAGTATTTGTAAAGGAGTGACATTTGGTATTTTTACAGGATGCTTCCCTTGAACAGTATGCATCCCAGTTCATTGTTCACAGAGTATTATGTGTGCAAATTTTGGTAAAAATAATGGAGAAAGCAACAGTGCTTCCTAATAAGAATCAGTATAAATCACTTTTTCCCAGTACTTACCAATTCCAAAGCAGTTGAGTTGCTTGACAGATATACCTAAGTCCGCGTCGTTCTTGATGTCCTCCATATATCCTAACAAAGCACTAAAAAAACAAAGATAAAGTGTTTTTGGTTTGCAAGTAATTAAGAGCATACTATTTTGCCAAGCAATATACACCTCATGTGAACATTAGCCATTACTGACAAATTGAGGTAATCACATATTCCTGCTATATGTAATTAATTTTTTAACTTATCTCGATAAACTGCATCGAAAAGCTTGCCAAACTGGTTATGTAAATTACCATAAATCGTTTGCTTGACAATAATTGTGTGCATACTTTTAAATTTGTAGACCTTAAAATTAACATATCCCTTTCAATGACCAAGTAAAACTGACCAAACACCACAGTTCTTATGTTTTTCACTGCTCAGGGGTGTTAAATATTCACAACAATACTAAAAAAGCAGAACTTTTTCAAACACCAGAAATGCCTCACAACTAGGCATTGGCTGGTGCAAGGTTTTTGTCAAAAACTGTACTGCTTTACTAATAGTGTTTTGTAAAAGTAATTGAATGGCATAAACTTAGTCACACATCAGATTACATATTGCACGTAAGGAAAAACAAAAGGTGTCTAAACAAGAAACCCTGGTTTAGTGGCCAGTCCATGACTTAACTGGGACCAATAAAGACCTGCTATTATATACACACCTGTAGTTAAATTTTGACAAGACATTCTGCTCGAAAGTTGAAAGCCCTCGTGGAAATAAATCACCCGCCGGCAAACATCCAACCATGGCCCAAATTGTTTCCATGCAAGCTACAGAGTGGGGACCGTAGTATGTTGGACAGTCAGTTGGTAAATCTGAACATGTGAAAATATGTTTTACAAACGCATGCAGTTTTTTAAAAAGGATATGGTTGGGAATAACTACCCCAATTCCATAAGATTATGCAAAAACTGGATGTGTTTGTATTAAAAAACAATGAAAATATAAATCTTGTATTTAACTAGTTTGTTTAATTATGGAAAAGTGTATCCAAAGAAAGTTTGTTGTTTCTTTTTCAGGGATTAAGTTTTATTTACGTTATTTTTATGTTGATTTTTCTGATTTGATCACATTTTCATTTTCCAGAAACATAAAAATGACACTTACCTATTCCAAAACAGTTTAGTTGTTCTGCACTCGACCCAGCGTCTGCATGAGCTTTAATAGTATCGAATTGCAGTTTCAAGTTTCTGTAACATATGACTACCAATAATGCAAAACGAACAGCTGTTATTGATTAAAAAAAGTTTGATTGTTTTGCATATTTTTATTAATTTTTTATGTGACTCATGTGGTTATAAGCAAGTATAACTTTTTATGTCTTGTGTGCCAAGTATTGTTATACGATTAAGGTGTTTATGGTATTTCACAATTACAAGTTCTTATTAGAGATTAAAAAACAATACAAACAAGAAAACAAATTGTCTACTAAATACACAATAGTCTTATGTCAAACTTACAAAAAAGTTAGTTTAGACAAATCCGTTACATCAGATGTTGGCAGTTTGTCAGGGAACTCGTTGCCCTCGGGCAAGCATTTTGCCAAACCCCAAACATCCTTCAGACAATCCAGTGTGTGGAGACCATAGAAGGTTGGACAGTTAGCAGGAAAAGCTGTAAATAAAAAAAAAATTCGCAGTTACAAAACAATTTCACACAGTTGCAAACAATGTTAGCAAACTTTTACTTTTCTACTAAAAATTACACATAGTGTTTTTATCAAATAAAAATGATTAAGAGAAAATATAAAAACAGTAAACTTTAGTTCATTGTTTCTCAACCTGTGGGTTGCAACCCCCAAAGGTGTCGCGAAGATCGCAACACAACTGGAAAGATTTTTTAAAACTTACCCCGTGATTTTTTTTAGCATAGTTACCAATATAACAGTTTGATTTAGAATAGGCACGGAATGTTGACTTTTTTGATAAAACGAAACATTGAAAAGGAGTGTGCTTGTGGTGACATAATCGCAATTTTAGCTTTCTGTTACAGTTAAATCTACTAATAATAAATTTATGATGAACACATTCTTTATTAGGTTTACCCAAAGTGTACTGTAACATGTTTATTGTTTGTATAATTTGCAAATAAATGGGTAAATGGGTATAAAAATTTCCACTTTTTGATGTACTTCATGTGTTAATTATAATATTTTAATTTTATGTTTTACCAATTCCAAAACAGCTCAGTTGTTTTGATGAATTTCCAAGATCTGCATCAGACCTCACAGATTGCATATATTTCAACAAGGCACTACAAAACAGAATAACAACGTTGACATGGTTGTCATATTATTCAGCTACTTAGTAATTTTGCAGGCACATGTTCTTTTTTGTTTTGTAGGTCTGTCAAAAAAACTCACTTCAGTTTGAAAAAAGTTGGTCAACATGGAAAATATTAGGTAAAGATTTTTTTATGTGCCTTTAAACATTAAATGACAGGCAATAGAAACAAGTCTTAAAGTCATCTAGCATAAATCAAATCAGATAGGAGTTGTATTGAAGTGGTTATAGCTCTATTGTGCAGCAGTTCCATGGCCGTGTCATGTAAAAGCAAAGCAAAACAGGAATTTATAAAAAGATAATGACAAAAAAATTACTGTTGCACTTCTAAATATTAAACGGCAGGCCACAAGAACAAGTCAAAAGTTTTCAAACATAAAACAAATCAGTAAACATTAAAGTTACATCACCTATAGTTGTATGCTGAGTAAACTGAAACTTCAGAAGGAGACAGCTTATCTGGGTAATCATCACCGGCAACTAAACATCCAACAGAGCTCCAAACTTGTTTCAAACAGTCCAAAGAATGAGGACCGTAGTAGGCAGGGCAGTTAACAGGAAGATCTTAAAAGTAACAAATAAACTTAAAAACACTGCCTATGTCGGGAAAATTTACAGAATCGTGAGGCTTGTACAGGTACTAGGACTCATTACTGGTATTAAGCCTAAGTGTGCCATGACTGCTGGTCTGTATGAATCCCAGTTATTTATGTTCAACTTAGAAATTGAATACACTATAATCAGGATCGGTGATTGTGTAATTTGGCAAGCTTTATGTGCAGTTATTAAGTATACACAATTGCTCACATTAAAACATAATTAGTAAGTTTGTAGATTCTTACATCTGTGAAAAAGAATAGCAAATAACCTACACTATCAAGAAAAGCACCTTGGCAGGTTAGTGTTAAAAGCTTATGCTTGGTTGTGCATAAAAGTGATGTTTGAATTGTTAAAGCAAGAACTTACCAATGCCAAAACAGTCTAATTGAGATTGGGAATCTCCACTATCTGCATCTGATTTTATGTTGTCTATCACATCATACAAATTTCTGGAATCAAATGAATAAATTACATTAAGTTTGACTTTACATTAAACTTTACACTAGTGCTTTATTCTGATTTTAGGCATTAGGTATACCATTAAAATGTAAAAGATTTGTCGTTCAACTGGTGTAATGCTAAACAAAATACTAGTTGTTTCTTTAAGAACTTGTAATTTTGCTGAATTTTAGCAAAAAGCAACCAACATTTTGTTTTGTATCACACCAGTTAAACAACAAAATTGTTAAAACTGCAGCCTGGTGGACAAAACACTTGTTCAGTAACACATTTAATATTGCATAAAAATTACAATGAAATTATTTCTTAAATGCATTATTTGGTTTATCATAAAAATATTTTACAACTTACGTGTAGTTGAGAACAGACAAGGTTGCAATTTCTCCAGTAGACAGTTTATCAGGAAAATCGTGACCTGCTGGCAAACACTTTACCAACATCCAAACTTCCTTCAAGCAATCAACAGAATGAGGTCCATAGTAAGTTGGACAGAAATGGGGTAGATCTGTAAATATCATAGTGTTCAAGAATCTAAGCAGTCAGTTTTTATGTATGAGTTACCAATTCCAAAGCAGTTGAGTTGTTGTGCGGCAATCCCTGCGTCAGAGTCGAGCTTTGTTGTATTAAAGTTATGCAACAAGGCACTGAAATGAAAACAAGTATAAGTAGTTAGTTGTTGCATTTGTGACATTGAGATAAGATGGAACCTAAACTACCTTTCGGCAATTGCATTTTACTTGCAAGTTTTGTACTTGTAATCGTATTTGTAATGCAGTCTAGGCACCCAAGAGCATCATGTCAATGGCACTAATAATCGTTTTTGGAATCTTCTTTGGAGGAATGATGTTTACAGGTGCATTGTTTATTGCCAAGTCTTAAATCGGGGGTCACAAGTCTGAGGTTTAGATGGTTTCAGCTTCCAACAATAAAATCTAACTAGGATACAGACCTAATTTCTAATTGACATTTATTGTTTGTTTTTTTTGCTTTTAGGCTTTTATTCTATTTTGTACATATTGGACTTTTCTATCTTCGAATTGAAATAACAAACTAAAAGAAGTAATAGTCATAGGTCTCTAGGAGATGTTGTTGTAAAAGTCATCAGTACTTATACTTTCCAACTCTGCAACCATATTTATATCTGTTATATTGGTACTTTTACTTTTAACCTTACGTATAGTTAGTAGTTTGGAGGATGCCAATTTGTGAGGGCAAGAGTTTATCAGGATATTCATCCCCTTCAGGAATACATCCAACCAGAATCCAAACGCTTCTCAAACAAACCATGTCGTGCACACCATAATATTTTGTGCAATTGCTGTTTGAGGCTAAACAAAAAACAGATATATAGTTAACAACGAAACATGCAAATCAATATTGTAGTTCAAATCATAGTTACTGAATCCATAGCAGTCTATGTAACTGGCCATGTCGCCCAAGTCAGCAAAATCCTTTATTGCGGTCATTTCTAACAGCAAATTCCTAAAGAAATAGTTATGTTGAGTTTATATCAATGCTTTTTTACAGAACTATTTTTAAATAGTAGGAATGTGAATGTCAACAGTCACTGATTTAAACTGCTTCAGTAAGTGATAAAAAAGAAAATACATCCTAATTGTCACTCATTAGTTGTGATTATTTCGTTGAAAGAACACATAGTAATGCAATTAGGATACGGCAGTGTGTTAAATAAGACTTAATAAGAAATGACAGGTTGTCAAATACAACCTGATAAACATGGTTAAGTTTTGTGAAGTTCAGAAACAGAAGCTTTACCAGTCTCTACTATTCCTTATATGAACTGAATTGGACCCAGTGTGCAAAATAACGATGGTGTAGCTGCAGTGTGTTCAGTGATTATCCACCAATTGTGCCCTTCACCGTTTTGCGCTCCATAACGTTTCAACGTTACGCAGTTATTTCTGGCTTGGTAATTGTTTCAGTGCAAATGTGTTGCTATGTGTTATTTCACCAAGTGAAATAAACACAACTTGTGACTGTGACCCACCATTTGTCCACTGTTTTCTGGATGCAGTAATACTTACTCGTATGTCAGGACAGATAAAGATGCCACCTCTGATGCTGAGAGCAGATCAGGATACTTATAGCCTTCAACCAAACATCCAATTATCAGCCAAGCAGTTTTTAAACAATCTAACGTATGTGGTCCATAGTAGGTTGGACAGGTGACAGGCAAATCTAACAATAAAAGAAGTTAACTAAGGCTTGTCACTTTTCAAAATGAGCAAATGTTTCACACATACAAAAAATTGCTTTAAGTATTTTGGTAACTAAGAGAATTTTTTTATATATTAAAAGTAATTGCTTTCAGTAATAAAAACAAGTAAACTGATTAGCTGAAACCCAGGACCAAATAAAAGTTACCTATTCCAAAACAGCTCAGTTGTTGCGAGTCAACCCCCAAGTCAGCTTCAGCTTTTATGGTCTTGGTGTTGTTCAATAATCCCCTAAAACAGAATAGAGCAGTAAGTGGTTTCATCAGCACCTGTCTTATATCTTTCTGCATGTGCAGTCACCTAAGACAGACAAGTTTTTTTGGTTTTGTTGAACAATTAAAATACAGCGACTGATTTAGAGTTTCATTTAAAATTGGCTGTAGGACTGTAGGCTTTACAAGTAAAACTTTAGCTGCTTAGCATGAAAGTAACCTGTATGTAAGACTTGACCATGCTGAAAACTCGAAGGGTGGAAGCTTATCTGGAAACTTTTCACCAGCTGGTATACATCCAGTATTGTTCCAAACAGTTTTCATGCAAGCTCGGGTGTGCGGGCCATAGTAGGGTGGACACGTAGAAGGCAAATCTTTAAAAAAAGAGGTTTACAACTTTACGCAATATGCAAAGTTTTATTTCACAGAGTTTCTAAAATTTGAGGCAAGTACTCTATTGGGGGTCAAGCAAGAAGTTTTAGGGTTTAAAGTCAACTAAAACAAAACTAGAAACCTGGCTGTGTTATATACTGTCAGATTCTACATTCTGTGTTATTTTTAACAACCACATACACTATTTGCTATACTGAAATCAATGCATATTTGTTACCTAAAATATTTGGATCTCAAGCAATTAAAAACATAAATGTTTTTGCCAGTGAAAGATTTTAAGCACTCTGTTTTAACATGTTGAACAAACCAATCAGACAAAAAAATGGAAGATTACTTCAAAATTATTATGTTGTGCTAAACCTTTGATGCAAAGGGGGCCAATACATTTTAGTAAGTAAAGGGGGTTGAGAACCAAACAGTTTGATATGCCCTGACCCAAACAGATAAAATTACTTTACCTATTCCAAAACAATTAAGCTGATCCAAACTTGAACCAGCATCTGCATCTAATTTTGTGGTGTTCATTTGTTGCAGCAAAGCACTGAAAAATCAAACTTACATAAAGTATTAAATATTCCTAAAATGTAAGGAAGTAGAAATAAATCAGTCATCAAAATATATGGGTTTTTTTCAAAAAAAAATTCCTGTGACTTACAGAAAAAACACAGGGTTACAGAGATGGTAGTTCAATTTTAAAAAATAGGAGTTTAGATTTAAGTTAGAGAGACTATTATACACATATAAGTTACCATGAAGCAATCAAAGCTGTACAATATAGTGGTCAGCGGTGCTACATCCAGGTCGTGTTTGAAATGTTAGAGATAGGTCAATGCAAAACAGGCATTTATTAACAGACAATGGCGGTAAAGAAAAAGATAATTGGCAGTCTTCGATGCATGTGTGTAAACAGGTAACTACAACACAAACTTATGTCCTTATCCAATACCATGGTTGCAATCAACAAGCACAAGGCCATTAACCCTAGTATGTGAATAAACACCTACTTTAAAACAAGTGAAAATACACGTACCTGTAGTTAAGGGCTCCAAGAATGGAAACTTCGGTCGGCAAAAGTTTATCTGGATAATTATCTCCTTCTGGCAAACATAGAACACTGGCCCAAACTGTTTTCAAACAATTAATAGAATGCGGTCCATAGAAACGTGGACATGTTACTGGTAAATCTGAAAACAAAACAATCAAACTGATACAAGATTGGCAAAAACTTGACAAGAATATTTTGAAGTCTTGCCCAAATGGTCAGTTGGCAAGCACAAATGTTTTGTGTTCACAAGGTTGTGGTTTCTAATCCCGCCTCGACCTTTTGTGTTTTCTTGAGCAAGAAACTTAATCAACTTTTCTCCAACCAAGTGGAATCTTAATTAAAGTGACTAACTCTCCAAATTGCAAAAATGATCCAGCAGAATTGCAATGAGGAGGCTGGCAGCGTTATGACGGACTCATTGGGAGCATAGCACATGTAGGCATTGCCTGCTAAATGAAGGTTAAAAATAAAACCAAAAACAAGAAGGGCTTGCACCTATTCCAAAACAATTAAGTTGCTGGTCTGATATTCCTGCATCTGC
Source organism: Phallusia mammillata (assembly GCF_965637545.1). NCBI lineage: Eukaryota > Metazoa > Chordata > Ascidiacea > Phlebobranchia > Ascidiidae > Phallusia > Phallusia mammillata. The sequence continues at coordinate 31,393,756 of NC_137253.1, read as the reverse complement.
CTCCGTTTTCACGATCTCCATGCTTGTAACTAAGTCCCTGTAGTGAAAAAAACAATCATTCAAACACGATCTACTTGCACTGTCGATAAATCGTTGCTACTCACCTATATGGCAAAACAGAGAGAGTGTTTCTCTCAGTGACAGGAAGGAAATCTGGATATTTGGCACCAGTTGGTAAACATTTTACTGCAGCCCAAACCGTTTTCATGCAATCAACAGTATGTGGCCCATAATATGTTGGACAAAAGGCAGGCAAATCTATGAGGGGAAAAAAATAAAGATATTTAAACAATTTGCTTTTAGTATTTCAGTTTTTATGTCCATAGCAAACATAAAAGCACTAGGTGGAAAGGTGGCACAAAACACAGGACAGTATATTTCACTAAAAGAGCATCATCAGTGCACATTGGAACAAACATTTCCTTGTTTGCTAATTTTTGAGCTTCAAATGAAAAAAAATTGATGATAAGCACTGAAGTTGAGTTTGTTGCTCAACAACAAAAACCTTACACAAAATAATTAAAGAGCAAAAAACAACAAAAAATTTACCAATTCCAAAACAGTTAAGTTGTTGTGTGTCGTTTCCAGTGTCAGCCTCATTTTTTATGTTTTCCGTGTAAGCCAGCAAAGTACTGAAAAATTTACAACACATGTCAGTAAAAAGTAAAAGTAGTGATCATGAAAGTAAAAATAACAAACATATTAGTAAAAAGTAAAAATAGTTAACATATCAGTAATAAGTACAAAATAATAAAAAATGGAAGTAAAATGTAAAAATATCAATAAAAAATACACATGGAATTCCAAAGTAAAAAATAGCACACATATCAGTAAAAAGTAAAAGTATTAAATATGAAAAATTAGTTAACATATTGGTAAAAGCAAAGGCATTAAAAATGTCAATACAAAACTCAGTATTCAGTTAACAACCTGTATGTCAGTCTTTCCAATGCTGATACTTCAGCTGTTGAAAGTTTTCTTGGGTAATCGTGGCCATCGGATAAACATTTGACCGCATCCCATATCTCTACCATGCAATCCACAGAATGCATGCCGTAGTATGTTGGGCATTTATCAGGCAAATCTGCATAGTAATAGCACCAATTGAACAAACTTAGTTAATATTTTAAAAATATCAATGATTCTCAAAGCAGCAAAAATATGTTGGGATATGACATAAAAGGCTACATTACGGAGACTAGATATATCATTTGGTTACAAAATTAAGGCTATTTTTGTGCATAGGGTTATAATATTTTAAAAATATCAGTGGTTCCTAATTCAGCAATAAATATTTAAAAGTCTAAATTACTCATATTAGATACTGTGGCTGGTTATTCACATACCAATTTTGTTAGAAATCTGAGCTATTTGGATGTATCAGGTATAATATGCAAATATACAAAAGAATGGTATTTTAGAAAATTAGTTTATAGGTCAATAATTGTAATTAGTTACTTATTCCAAAACAGTTTAGTTGTTGCGTTCCAGACCCAGTATCTGCACCAATTCTTGTGGCATTCATATGCAATCTTGCATCACTGAAAAAGAAGTTTGCTATTTTACCTAAGCAGTGATGGGAATAAAATTTTTTGTCAGCCAGTTCTTTTACAAGTCTTTTTTTTGACAGTAACTAGTAGTGCCGACCGGTTCACTGATTTTATGAAATTTGATTGTTCTATAGAACCGGTGCGAACTGCCTAAATTCCACAACCGTACCTAAGTATCGCATGGGGATGCAGACTGCAAATGCGTGAATTTTGACATTTTTCCTATCAATAGTTTTACTGAAATATCCCGAACCACTCAAACAATATATATATATATATATATATACATACAGGTGTGAATTACAAAACATGCCTCCTCAAACAAAAAGTGTAGCTGCCACTTACAAAAATGTTGAAGTATTCAGAGCTGCAATTTCAGAGTCAGACAATTTTGGTGGAAAATCTAACCCTTGTGGCAAACATCCAGTCGAATTCCAGATTGTTTTCAGACAGCCCATCGTATGGACACCATAAAAAGTTGGACAGCTCGCAGGCAAATCTACAAGACAATACCACAAGCAAATTTAAATACACATGCTACAGTGTGTTTTACAATAACTTAAAGCTGATGCCTAGTTGAGCAGCAGCACCAAGTATAAGTAAGAAAACAACACATAGCAGGCATTAATGAAACAACAATAACAAAAGAAAACAACACATAACAGGCATATATGAAACAACAATAACAAAAGAAAATAACACATAACAGGCATATATGAAACAACAATAACAAAAGAAAACAACATGAGGCTTGCTTCAATTGCATAAGACTTTAGCGAGATTGCCATAAATATTAGCGAGCATGTCCAATCAGCTAACTATAAACAATAGTTCACATACATTCACAGCATATTATTTTCTTAATTGTTTACTAACATGTTAGTTCAAAGGGCAATTTTCAGTTTTCGGACTGTTGCCTAATTGTCAAAAAATACAATAAAATACTAACATGTTTAAGTTCAATGCAGTTGTTATTCATTGCAGGAAAATTTTACAACAAGAAAAATATTTTGAAATCAACTTCACCTATCCCGAAACAGTTGATTTGTTGAGTTGAGTTGCCAGCGTCTGATTCTGTCCTTGTGGTATTCATGTCATTAAGCAATGTACTGTAACAACACACAAATTACCAACTTTGTAATGAAACAAACCACAACAAATGCATCAAATGAACAACAAGGCTATCTTTCAACAGGTCAAAGATAAAAATACTGGTAAAATGCTAATATTCTTCTTTTAGCTTGCAAAACTTATCACAACTATTTCTGCTTGTTTTGGACCAGTTTACCTTGTTATCAAAATCAATGTTCAAATTTTTATTGTGTAGCAATGTACATATTACCAGCTAATGTCAATAATCATAAAAAACAAATCAGGAGTCCCTTTATAGTTAAAATGAATACATTCATACTGGGATTAACCCTGAAGTGTTGATGTAGACCAGCAATCCTATTGTAAATCATAGTACGCCAGCCCTATTAAAGGCGTGATACCGAATCAAGTCAGTCTCCCAAGCTTTCCCATATGGCAAGGCACAGACTAGAAAAATCTATCTTGTGGTGGGATTCGAACCCACGACAGGAGTTTTTCCGGAACTCGTGCTCTGCCAACTGAGCTACACAGACTCAGTGGAGAATCCGCCGAAAGTCGAATCACAAGCACCGTTTCCTGCCTTGTATGTTGCACATGTCTGCCATACTTACGAGTACGTCAGATGTTCTAAGAAGTCAATTTCAGCAGCAGGCAGAGAATCAGGGTAAATTGCTCCAGAGGTCAAACATCCAACTGATGCCCAAATCGTTTTCAGACAATCGATGGTGTGCATTCCATAGTAAGTGGGGCATTCATCAGGAAAGTCTACAAGATATTATGCATGTTGTTACACCACGAAAAAAAAACAAAAAAGCCCACATGAGTTTAAGGAACAGACAGGCAAAAACAGAAATAAAAGATTTAGCTTCCAAAGTATTTAAGATTTGTTCAGTTTAATAGGGGGAAAATACTGATGAAAATATACACAACAAGCGATATGCATCATTATTAAATGTTTTGGAAGCTAAGTATTTATTTCTGTTATTGCCAGTTTGTTCCTCATAAATTTTTTTATAAATTTTGTGATTGTTTGCATAAGGAGTAATGATTTTGGCCACCAATATGTTATTCCTGCCAATTGTAAGTGTTTAAAACTGTTACTTTCAGCTAGGTGTAGGCAATCGTTGTTAATTTCAGTACAAAAGATACACTTAATAAAAGTTACCTATTCCAAAGCAGTCAAGCTGTTGAATGTCAACTCCTGAGTCAGCTTCTGTTCTTATTGTATGTGTGTGATTGTGCAAGGCTCTACAAACAACAACCACAAACATAAATAAATCAACACTCCTCTCACAAACATAAACTGTTGTTCTAGTTGAAAAACAAACAGAAGAAGGCATTTTTTTTATAATTGTCTTTTTATTTCATTTCGAAGAGACTGACATCATGAATGTCGACTTTGTGACAATTTTATCAATGAAGATGTCTTTCCAAGCTTCCACCATAAGCAAAATGAGCAAAGGTCCATGCCGTATGTTATACAGGGAGAGCAGCACTTCCCAAGCTGTATTATTTGTTTGTGGACATTTTTAGGTGTGAGGTATTCTGGAGTATATGTTTAACATCTGTGTTTTTTGCAATCAATCGGATTTAGCAAAGTTTTCTGTAGCTAGTTCTTGGGTTAGTAGCTGTACCATGTACGAAGGTTTAAAACAAAAGAAAACCGCAGTGGTCACCTGTATGTAAAGTGGGACCAATCAGAAAATTCGATGGATGAAAGTTTGTCAGGATATTTTTCGCCCTCCGTCAAACAGCCAGATATGTTCCAAACCGTTTTCATGCAAGCTACGGTGTGAGGACCATAATATGTTGGACATGTAGCAGGTAAAGCTGAAATTTCAAAATATTCTCACAAGAATGCAAGTTAAAATAGGTTCACATAAACATATCTGGTGTAAGCTCTAAATACCCTTATTTTGCTTGATAAAATATAGAGTGATCACTTTACAAATGATTCAATAGGGACGGGTCAAGTCGAGCCCAAACAGCTGTGTTTTTTATGCTCAGGTATCCAAGAACAAAAATGACTGAAATTTTAATGCGTCAGATTTATTTGCAGTTTCGGCCCATCCCTATAATTCACAATCTTGAATGAGCTGAAAACAGGTGTGCAATATCAGAATAGTACTTTCCAAGATGAAAGAGCGCTTAGCACAAGTATTTTGTGTTTAAAAGGTTTTAGATCAATTCAGTCTTGACAACCCCTGTCCCAAAATGATCTAAACTTTTTGTATTTAAAAGTTATGCATTAAAAATTAATTAACTGACAATGAGGCGGGCAGCTCTTTGATGAACTGATTTAGAACAAACCACACTCATGTGTTGCATCAGCAATCACAGGTACAAAGGGAAAAAACAAACAACTAGTGATTAAATTTGTAAAAATTGCAAATTGGCTATTTTGTTTAATTACTGATGACCCTGTTTTCCATTAATGCGTTTCGTCTTGTTGCATAACGACACAACAAAGGGCAATTTTCAGTTTTCGGACTTTCGCCCGATTGTCGAAAAATACAGTAAGGCTAAATCAGTGGTAAATGGCAGAAGGCAAAACACTTTTACAAGTAAGAGCTAACTTGGGTGTAAGAAATTAGGAATTTAAGGGGAAGTCATATTCGTCGCACTTTCTAAAGCAAAAATAAAAAAATAAATAGTTTTTATAAAATACAGAGGTGTAACTTTTGAAGGACCACCAAACTCCCCGGATATACCACTGACGCAGAAGGTTCAACAGAGGTGCTGTTTAAACCAATCTAAAATAAAAAGATACACAATAAGCTTATTTACCTATTCCAAAGCATTCAAGTTGCTCTGCACTTGAACCAGTATCTGCAGCATCTTTTGTATCATTCATCTGAGTTTTCACAACACTGCAGAAAATGTTGTAATATTAACATTTGTAAAATGCCAAGTATTGACACCAATATGCTCGTACAAAAAAATGTCCTAAACCAGGGGGTGTGCAACATTTTTCTTTTGTTTTGTCGATGGACCATATACCCAATTTTGGACAACAAGCGAGGGCCATACATTTTTTTCATGTACACAATAAATTTAAAATTTTGCCAAAGCATCAATACATTTAATTTGTAGAACATACTGTTTCTCCGTAACACTGGCTTTCACAACAAAATAATTGTTTACTAGACTACTAGACAAAGGCAATTATCATGTCACATTTGTAAGTACTTGCAAACTGCTGTGTGGCCCACCGGTTGGAAAATGCTGGTTTAGCTGATACTTGTTACGTATTGTTAACTTTGAAAATTAACAAAAAACTATTTAAAAATTTTGCTAAATTTCCAGAAGATTTGCATATTTACTCTGAATCAGTGTGTTGGTGAGGGCCACACTAAAAAGCAGTTTTATTTACATTGCATTACTTTTTGGTGCATTTTTGTAAACTCACGTGTATGTTAAGATGGACAACGCATTGATCTCAGTGAGAAAAAGTTTATCTGGGTAATCACCGCCTTCTGGCAAACAACCAGCATCTTTCCAAATAACTTTCAAACAATCCAATGTGTGGGGACCATAGTAAGTTGGACATTCAGTGGGAAAATCTACAACATAATAAACAGCATATTTAAAACTCCTTCTATACTTAACTACGAGTGGTGTTTAAAATGAACAGTATTAGACCAATAACAATATGGTCAATGACAATCATTGGGTTTTGCAAAAAAAATTCCATGTAAATAGAAACCCTTGCTTAAATAGAATCACTTATGCCTTCCTATTTCTGTGTTTAAAAGCTTCTGTAAGAATTATTGAGGAAAACAAAATCAAAGAAATTTAGTTTTATTTAAAGCACGTTATTTATTTATTACATTCATGACAAGTCCTACATAGTAACAAGGTTCGTTTCTACAACGAAAATTATTTAGAATTTAATTTGTGAAGAATCTTTTTTCCAGAGCTCTTCTTGCAATTAGATTTTTATGTCCTGTGCGACTATGCACTGTACTACACAAATTCAATGTTATTTACCCTGATAAAGGCTACCTGTATAGGACGTCAAAACGCCGAAATAAAAATACAATTGCCAGAAGAGCTCTATGAACTTGATATTATGCCTGGCAGCAAAAGCTTATATCTGAAGAATTTTTTTATTGCACAAAAAATGTTGGAAACTAAAAACTTGCCAATTCCGAAACAGTTTAGTTGTTGAGAAGAAATTCCTGAATCTGCTTCCTTTCTTGTTGTGTTTGTATGATTTACCATCGCCCTTGCAATAAATAAGTTTATTTTGTATATACAAAGAAAGTTTAGGTATAATACAATGCCAACATGCCATCAATGTGAACAATGGTAACATTTCAATGCATTTTTATTATTAAAGTTGTAAAGTCTCAATCTAAAAGATGCATAAAAATGCCAAAGCAAATTTGCAAGCAAAAACAAATTTCACGTAAGGACATTAAACAACAAACTAATCGACATCGCTTAATCCAGATCTTCGTCCAATCGAAACATTTTTTTTGTTCCAACAGTTCCAGATTAACAGAGGTTTACTCTACTTAGTTAAGACCTTTTAGGGAAAAAGGCTGGTGTGCAAGTTGCAATATAGAGTATTACCTAACTAAACTTTGCGTGAAGATTTTCAGACTTACAAGTAAGGCATAGTAGACAGTGTTGCATTTTCCAAAGGAGATAGACGATCTGGATAGTTTTTTCCGCTTGGCAAACAACCTGCAGCTGCCCAGACAGTTTTCAAGCAAGCACTAGAATGAGTTCCATAATAGGTTGGACAAGTGGCAGGCAAATCTGCAAATAAATGAGTTTTTCACGACATATATAAACACTTAAGCAGATTTTTGTAGTAAAATTCTGTATGTGTTGAAACAATATCTTTACAAACAGCACTCAATTTAACAATCGAAATCAAGTGTGTTAGGTGAATAACAAAAATTCTTACAAGATAGTAAAGAGTTTTTCACAATATATGAACAAACTGAAGTAAATTTCTCCACGTAAAAGCAGCAGAACAATCCAATCTTTACGAGAGGAAGTCAATACAAAAATAAGTGGAAAAAAAGTTTGTTAATTAAGTAAAAGCGGATGGGAAAATACTGATGTGGCGTTTAGGGTTTAGGAAAATGTAAGACCAATCTTTGAAAAAAGTTACCTATTCCAAAGCAGTTAAGTTGTTGAGTTCCATTTCCACTGTCTGCTACTGTTTTAATGTTTTCCATCTCCATCAGCAAAGAGCTGAAACAATGAAAAACATTAGACAGGTAAATTAAACTAACCTAGACTGTCATGATATTTCTGGGGCCAAGTAACCTAAAATTGTTGCATTTTTGTTATGGTTGGTCTGCACCTGTCCGCCATACTTTGCACACAGGGAGATGGTTTACATTTCCATACAACTTCATGTCACTGCTGTGCACCATTTTATGTATTGTTTTAACCGGCACACCTTTTTAGCAATGTTTTATGTGTGACTCAAGTGGATATAAAAGGGTGCAACTGATGTGGTCCTTGATATCACTAATGCTGACATGAACATTTGCCCAAAACGTTTGCTATACTACTATAAAACACTTGCTTTTAAGTCAATAAATGAAGTCACCTGTATGTTAGAATAGACCAGGCACCACGAGCAGCTGGTAAAAGTCTATCTGGATATTTCAAACCGTCAGGCAAACATCCAACCATTGCCCACAAGACTTTGAGGCAATCAACAGAGTGAAATCCATAATATGTCGGGCACTCGTCAGGAAAATCTTTAGACGTTTAAAAAGCATGATCAAAAGTAAAACTGCTTGGGTAGAGTAAATGCAATTGCTGTGTTTATCGTTAGGGGAAAAGTTTTTTAGAATTTCTTATATCCACATAGAGCATATGTTGAAGCAAAATTTTATCTTTCTCGAGTGAATTATTCCACAGTTAAAAAAATTAACTGGAATGTAAAAGTGTTACATATATGAAAAGCAGGTATGTTCAATTACGCAGATGCATATGTTTCATTTTTAACTTTATACATATTTTCATGTCATCAATACAAAATGCTCAAAGCAAACACAAACTGATAGTCTACTACTTTGCCAAGTACTCACCTATTCCAAAACAATTAATTTGTGCAAGACTGGATCCATTATCAGCATCAGCTTTCAGTGCATCCTTTTGTGCCATCAGTGTTCTGAAAACAAATTTCCAATTGAAACTTTGAAAGGTTTATTCAAAACACACTCATATGCATAAAAAACATGACAAAAACCTGTAGTCTAAGCCGGACTGAATTGCAATTTCAGCAGGTAACAGTTTTGGTGGAAATTCATGCCCCTCTGGTAAACATTTAGATAAATTCCACATAGCTTCCATGCAAGGCACTGTATGTGGACCATAGTAGGTTGGGCAAGGAACAGGCATATCTGAAACGAGCATACAACATCCTTTAATTCAATCCCAGTGCAAGTGAGAACTATGTTTTGGTATTTTTTGGTAAATAACAGGGCACATGACCCAATAACACATGTTTTTTTAAGGGGCCCTTGCAGTTTTATGTGAAAATGCAAATAAATTTGATTTGATCTTACATCAAATGATGCAAGCAAGTCTTGCACTTTGATAAAGATTGACTATAGTCAGATTAAGGCCACATTGCCAGTCTAATTGTGACTGCAAACCAGCCAGAAAAAAACTAGGAATAAGCTTGGCAGAGACAGAACCCGGATACTCCACACCGAGCATCGCTGCTTTTAATGCTCAGCCGAGCAGTTGCACAAACTGATCCGAGCATTAAATTTGCATATTCATGCCATGCCTAAATTTGAACTAGTGTTCGAAAGGGTTTTCAAAAACATGAATAAGTGTTTTTTAAATATGCTTGATTGTGGGAAAACACGTACTTCTGGGGCCTGTACCGTGTAATACCCTGCTGGTGATATAAGGGAGCTTTGAAAAATACAGAACTAGGGTGATAAATTGGGAATGTTTGTGACATCACAATGCACCAAGCATGCTCGGCCTGATAGGCTAGGTCAGGAGTGTTCAAACTTTTTTTATTGGGGGCCAATTTTTACCAAGTAAAGACGCCCGCGGGCCAACGTTTTTTTAGAATTAGAACACAAATATACAGGATTTAAGAAATTGTCAGATTTTGTTGCGTCAGCACGATGTACACTTCTTTTTCCCTGGGAAATAAAGTTTCATGGAAGGCTTTTATGTAAAGTCGCCAAATCAACACAATTTGAAAAAACAGCTGCGGGCCACTTCAAATGTCGCCGCGGGCCGCATTTGGCCCGTAGGCCACACTTTGGACACCCTTGGGCTAGGTGTTGGACCAAACAGAACATTTGTATGTTTAGCCCATCCCTAATATATACCCAATAAGTTTAAACTAGTGTTTTTTGAGAATATTTTGCTCAACTAAACACTGAGTGATTTAAAAATGCCCCTTTAAACAAATAAAGTTTGTCAAATATATTTCAAAACCAACATTATAAGTTTTCTCACAAACACAAAGTATTTGGGAATTTACCAATTCCAAAACAAGCGAGTTGTTGAGATGAGATCCCGGCATCTGATTCAGTTCTTGTTGTCTGCATCTCAGCCAGCAATGCACTGCAAACAAACATCAAAACATTATTGTAAAAAACAATGTTTCCGAAAATACTATTTACCATCAGGTTCTCTTTCAAAAAAACAAGATAAAAGACATAAAAAGGTAAAGCAAGGAGCGAAGACTATAAGAGCACATGATATTATGTCTGTTTGTTTCATTTTTATCCTCGGTGGACGGGCAACGCCTGAATACGTTATGCTCACAATTAGTTCGCCGTCAAGCTGGCTGTGTGTATTGCAAGTACGTTGATCATTTTTTATTGGATTTTTTTGACTTGGGCATTGGTGACTTCAATTTAGTTCAACCCATCGGGAACCACTGGGTTGGAGCAATGCAACTTAAGTTTCTTGCTCAGGGAAACACAGGCAACATAGGATTAGAACCTATGACCATACTCATGTATTCATATGATATTATTCACCATGTTATTCATGTTGATATTTTTTTGTTTGCAACATGTTGACCGGTTCTGTTTACAGTGAATTATGACGATTATTTCTAGGCGCTGAAAACCAAATAAAATTGAATGATTGATTAGTCACAGTATGTTGATATCTTGCATGTGTGAGGGATGTTTAATGTACCCATGCCCTTTGGGATAAATTTATCCTTGGTTAAAAACCTACGTCCCAGTTTGTAAGGGTAAAAACCCTGCTCAAATCTTATCAAATCAGTGTATTAAACTTACCTATAGTTTGTTGCTGTTTTGGCAGCCAGCACAGCAGGTAGAAGACTGTCAGGATATTCATCTCCTTCTGGTAAACATCCAACCGAAGCCCACATCACTTTAAGACAAATAACTGAATGTGGTCCATAGTAAGTTGGACACTCTGTAGGTAAATCTGGCACAAGAAAAATAAAGAGCTTTACATGAAAGACAGTTTGCAGAATATTTTTTTGTAACAAAATCATTCAACACAAAACTGCACCAAAATAGAGATATATGTTGCACCCTTGTGGACACCATCAGTTTCCTATTCGAGTGCAATCTCACTGAAGGAAATGATATATTTGCCACCAAGATGTTTAAGTTGATACTATGACCACTTAGCATATTTATGGTTATGGGTTTAAATCCCAACACAATATTTTACAATTCCACTAGCAAATACAAATCAACTTTTTAAAGTAAAAAAAAAACTAAAACACAGTCCAAGAATAATGGAAAAAAACTATTGGGTTATAAATTTGCACAGTCTAATACAGGGGTGCCCGACCTTTTTTGACTCAAGATCGACTTTTGGGGTAGTCCAACTCTCGAGATCTACCATTCCAATACAAATTAGCAAAGACATAGCGAGTACCAGAACAAAGTAACAATTACTACTGCAACTATTACTTTTGTATTGCAACAAAGCGCCTACTCATATACTTATTAACATATCCTTATGATTAATTCACACAATAAAGTAATCTATGTACAGCAACGCGTTACAAAGCAACTGTTTTAAATAATTTCTGCAACCCTCGCGATCGACTTAAAATCAGTCCGAGATCGACCCCGATCGACGAGTTGGGCACCACTGGTCTAATACATTTAGATCATGGATTGACAAGCACTAAATATTTTACCGGTGTGTGCAAAAACAAAATATTATAAAGGCAGGACATTGAAAACACAAAAGCAAGTCTTATGAGGCTGTGAAGCAATGGTAAAGTAATTTCACCCATGGTTGGGACCAACTTTTTGTGGAAAAACAATTCCAGGCCACTCCCTGCTTCAAGTTATATTAAAAGTTGATTTATGGTTAATTTGCATGCATTACTGTGTCATATTAAGGCTGGGCAGCAAAATTATACGAGCCTTAAACTATGCTATATGACCAAAATATTTGCCTATCACTCATCTCTCAACCCTAAACAAACTAAGAAGACAAGAAATATACACAATAGAAACAAATGCCGCAAGAACTTTAAACTAACTTACTTATCCCAAAGCAGTTTAGTTGTTGAGCATCATCTCCATGGTCAGAATCATTCTTTATTTGCTCGTAGTTGTCCAACAAATCCCTTCAAAAAATTGAAAAACATAAAGGCAAAAATATCAACAGTGGTCACCATAGTGCTTCAAAAACGTAAGGTAACAGCAAAATCTGGCCACTACTTGGCATCCATGCTTGTGCAAGAATTTTGTGAACACACAGTTTGAACGTTTGAAAAGTCGAAACAGTGTGCACTGTCTGGGTCTTATCATGAATTGACTTGATGCTTTTGTAATGTTTGAATGCTTCATTATCTCTTTATGGGATGTTGTTAAGTTTCAACCACAGCATGCTTCTGACTGCATGCACAATAAGTTTCAACCAAGAAAAAATGTCAACAATAATAATATATCTTAAACATTCCTTTGTAGCTTTAAAGGATTTGGCAGTTTTATGTGCTTTGAATACCTTTAATAAAAATATTATTTTTACCAAATCAAAAGTACACAATAACCTGAATGTTAGATGGTCCAAAGCATTAATTTCAAACGGAGCGAGTTTATCTGGAGAGTCCCAGCCCTGTGGTATACATTTAGCGAGTTTCCATACTGAAATCATGCAAGCCACAGTGTGGAGTCCATAGTACGTTGGGCATGTGGCAGGCATATCTTGAAAACACCAAACAATTTGTTAGATACAAATGGCCCAGCAAATGTTTTAAACAACCAAAGTATTAAGTTGCAACCACAATATATTGGGACATGTATGTTGGTTTTCTTACCAGTGTATAGAATGCTAATGAAATGAAAAAATAACAATAGCATATCAACAGAATATTTAGATAATAAGCTTTACATGCTCTGATAATATTTAAGGCTTAAAACTAGAAGCAGATTTGTAGAATTTATCAGGAAGAAAAAAAAAACGTCGCTAATACAGTGTTGACCAACAGCGCAAGAAAATATTATAAGATAAAAACTTGCAATCCTTGCACAGAACGTGTTGTCACCACACAATGTAAACCATTTTTTAAGCTCTTATAAACTGAGCATTTATTACGGATGCAGTATTTGAAAGGCCTTTCCTGTTGCTGTCAACTTGTCAAAAGTAACGGCTGCATCAAGCAATATAAACCCTACATAGTGTGTATAAATTGAACAAACTTTTTATTAAAAATGGTTTAAGCTTATTGAAGTTTACCTATTCCAAAGCAGTTGAGTTGGTCTGCACTCGAGCCATTGTCAGAATTTTCTCTTGTGGCTTCCATATTCTTTTCTAAAGCCCTGAAAATGTCAACCCAAATTTTTAAATGACGAAAACTGACACACTTTTCCAGTGGTTCCCAACCTTTTTTGTTCTGTGCACCCTTTTAGTCGATATTCAAATATAATTCCCCCCTACAAATTTAGTTTTGCTACCTTAAACCGATCATACGAGAAAAAACGATCATCACCGATCATCTTTTTCTCAGCTCATAGATGGCAAATGCAGCAATAACACATAGCGCAGACAACCAGTAAGAGATTAATATTGTGACACAAGTTCCTCCCTGGTTGGGAACCACTGCACTGTTCGTTCTTAGGCCAGGCACAAATTAGGCAAACATCTAACAGACTAAATTCATTTATTTTTCAAAATTAACACAGTTGGAAAATAATATAAACATGGCTAGGTAGTTTCTTGCAGTATGCAGCTTTTAACAATATTGATATTATTACACGACTTCTACCTCAACTTGATCAGCAAATTGAAAGATTCAAAACAAAACCACTAAGCAAGTACTAACATAAAGTTCATTGTCTTTAGACTTGAAAGTTCTGCAGAGGTGAGATTGTCAGGATAATCGTAACCTTCTACTATACATCCGACTATATCCCAAACTTCCCGCAAACAATCCATTGTGTGGGGACCATAAAAAGCTAGGCAGGTGTCAGGGAGGTCTAAAAACAAAAAAATATCAAAGTACATGCAAAGCAGTAAAACAAACTTTATTCTTTTTTTGGTACTGTTTGAATAATTTTATAACTTTTGTTAGTGTTTGATATTAGTAGTATCATGGTTCGGGCAAAATTTTCGTTTATAAATTCCATGACTTTTCCAAAACTTTTCAAGAAAAAAAAAAACCAAATTTCCATAACCTTAATCGAAACAAATCGAGAAACTCCCATAGTAAATCTAGAAAAGAGGCTTTGGAATATGTAGCCAATTTACCATACTTGCAACAAATATACAAACGTTACGTAATTTGAAATTCCTATCTCTATCTGGCATTTCAGTAAAAAACTGGTGCCGAATTCCATACTTTTCAAGGACTTTTGCAAAAGTTGGCTTTTTTTCAAAACTTTTCCAGGCCTTAAAAATAAATTTAAATTCGATAACCTTTCCAAGTTTTCCATACCCTCGGGAACCCTGTAGTATTATATTTCAATACGTTTTTCCTACAAGTCAAAAAAAGAGTCAATGTCTGAACATTGACAGGTTACACAAACACCACATTAAGTAAGTTAAAACCAAAAACAACTACATACAAAGCAACTTTTTTATTATTTCAGTGCTAAATGTTATTCCATTGGTGTATAATATCAGTCTTGAACATTTAGTATAAAACAAATTGCCAGCGAAGTCGAAGAAAATAAATACGTTTTATTGAACTTCGCTGGCAATTCGCTTCATACTTAGGCTACTGTTCAAGTCTGTATCTTGTGTATCAAGTCTTGAACATATTCTATACAAACTAACAAAACATTATCAAAACTGTGAGTATTTATCTAAACACTGACACACTATTCGGAAACACAAATATATATTGTGAAGAAGACTTGAATCATTAACAGAAAATGACAAAAAACAAACACACAAGCTGGGTTTATATAAATGCCTGTGCTAGATATACTGTAAGATTTTATTAACAAAACCTGATTATAGTTACCTATCCCATAGCAGTTGAGTTGTTGTGATGCAATACCCAAATCAGCTTCACCTCGTATTAGTTTTGTATCACCCAGAAATTGTCTGCAAATAAAAAATTTCAATTAGGTTTACTTTAAATTACTGAATTCCAAATAACAAATTGTTCTTAATCTTGGTAAATTGATTCTGGGAATTGTTCCCTGTTCTATTACCATTGTTGCAACGATTTCTACCTTTTATTATATATATATCACAATTAGCTTTTTCTAATTTAAATCCCTTAAATTACTCTCTATAGACACTAAAGATGCTTATTAGCGAAATTAATTTGTTCCTTTTAACATATAGTGAACTGATTTTAACCTGGAAATAAACATTTCCAAAATTGTGGTTTGTTCTTAATCTTAGCAAATAAATCAGTTAACGTAGTGGAAATAAAGGAACAGTTTAAAACAAACTACCTGTATGTATAATTTGATAATATCACTTGTTCAGCAGTAGAAAGATTACCAGGAAACTTATGACCATAGACCAAACATCCAATCCCTCTCCATATGACGTTCAAACAATCAACGGTGTGGAGCCCATAATATGTTGGACACTCAGTAGGCAAATCTGCAAATTTTACATGCAATGAGATGGCACAATACACCAGACAAAAATGTAAACTCATACCAGACCTTAAACCAATGGTTCCCAACCAGGGGGGAATTTTGTAATTTGTAGGGGGGGGGGATTTGTGTCACAATATTAATCTCTTACAGGTTGTCTGTGCTATGTGTTATTGCTTCCTTTGCCAGACATGAGCAAACTAAATTTGTAGGGGGGATTTAGATTTGAATATCGACTAAAAGGGTGCACAGGACATAAAATGTTGGGAACCACTGCCTTAAACTATACCAACACAGTAATTACAAGCATGACTTAGTAAACAACCAATAGAGAAATAACATGTATTGGTTTTAAAGTTACAAACCAAAGCTTTAGAACAGAGAATCTGAACCAGAAGTAAAATGTAAATTTATTCAGCTTTGCAGATGTATGGATTACATGTACAAAAAATAGGCATGCAAATTTCGTGCCACCTAAAATATTGGGTTAAATAAAAGAAAAAAAGTTTGTGAATTTCTGCTTTAAAAAGGAAGTCTTGAGTGCCAGAATGTACATTGTTATTTTTAACAGTTTGTGCCCAAAAAGCACAATGGGTTTCCACAGCCTTTAAGGACACCTTATGGCTACCTAAAGTAACTATGTTTGATTCACTGATATTGTTATAATACTGCAAGCTGATATATATTTTTCTGAACATGCAATACAGTGCACAAAAATGAAAAAAAAATGCATATGCTAGTTTAACATCCTACCTATGCCAAAGCATTGTAGTTGTGCAGTTCCATTTCCAGTGTCAGCCAAGTCTTTGATATCTTGAGTGTGGTTTACCAAATTTCTAAAACAACGAAACAAAAATGTTTAAAAACTAGAAGAGTGACTTAGCACACATTGCCATTGCACATACTCTATGAGTCATTTGGAAACATTATTATATTACCAAAATTTATTTTATACTGGGTCCCCTAGTATCTAGGTTTTTTCTATCTTTTTTGCACAACTATATCACCCAAATCTAAAGTTCCACCTAAATCCACCAAAGATTTCATGCCAAAGGTGCCTAGACAAACATCACCAGAGAAAAAAGAAAAATGAGTGAAATCAAGATGTACCCCCATTTCCCATAATAACGTTTACAGTTAAACTGCAGACAGTGCGCATTGTTTCAACCGATAAGGTTGAAAGAGTAGCTGTTATGTCCGATCTCTCGTCACCAGCTGCACTGATGACACTCTATGGGTTGAAACAGTGAGCACTGTCTGCAGTTTATCATGTATTGGTCAGATGTTTTTATAATGTTTAAAGTGATGTGCCAAATTCAAGGTCACCTGTATGTGATATTAGTTAAGGAGTCAACTTCACTTGATGTAAGTTTATCTGGGTATTTCTCGCCCTCTGGAACACATCTGATGTTCTTCCAGACATTTTTCATGCAGTCCAAGTCATGAGGGCCGTAATATGTTGGACATGTAGCAGGCAGGTCTGTATAAAATTACAGGAAAAAACTGTCTTACTATACACTGGGGATAAGCAATAGAAAATAGTGAGTCCAGAATTTAAATCCTAGTACAAACTACCGTAAACTTCACATTTTGGTCCAAACAGGTGCGGATTAACAGAGGTTTACTATACTCTAATTCTTATTTATATCATCCATATGTTTTTGGTTTGTAAAACACACAGAAATTGATTTTTAATGACTATGTGAGTTTTTCGTGTGAAATTAGTAACTAAATTGGATTCTGGATTCGATTAAATTATTCTAGAAAATGTTAGAATGGTACTATTCTGTATGGTTTATCCCTAATATACACAAACTTAGAGGTTCAAATGATTGAAAATGAAACTGCCAGAAAGTTTATACACAGTAAATAAGTTGACTTTTTAACAATTGCTGTTGTGATTACCAATGTGAGACAGCATATGTACTTTTTATACCATACATAGTATGTATACAGCCTCTGTGGCAGTTTAAGGCTTTGATTAAATTTAAATTGTGGCCAGCGTTCCTTGGTTAAATTGGTATTCACCTATTCCAAAACAGTTTAGTTGCTCCGAGCTGTTACCAGCATCTGAGTTTGCTTTAGTGGTGTCCATTATCAGTTTCACTTGCCTGTAAAAATGCATAGTTAATGTTATAATGTTATAATGTCATAAGATGTAAACAAGCCGGATAAGTTCAGTTGATTTTGACTTATGCAGAAACATGAAGTAGTGTTGCCAAATGTCATTTGTGTAAGTCTACTACAATATTTAAATAAATTTAAGTTTTAGTTGTAAGAAGTAAACATGTTACATTAGTTCAGCTAACTCGTTTACTAATGAAAACATCATGTAACCCATAGATAAAGATGTAATTACCACTTACTAATAATGCTTAAAGTTGAGAGCAGCCTATTAATACTACACAACACCACGCTTCTCGCTAAGCAACTAATAAACTGGTATAAAATCACATACACCAAACATTAGTTATTATATGCACGAGCTTGTTCATTTCACTTTGAATGCAATATGTTTTGAATGCAATATACTCATAAGTATGTCTAAGATGCCTGATTTATTGCAAATCTGTTGCACTACCTTCATATGTCTTTTTTTAAATTGTAGAGATTTGGTCAAATCAATTTGGAACTAAGGTAACTTTTGGTTTGCAGCAAAATCTGTTAAGTTTCCTGCTGAGGAAAATGTAGCTATGATGGGGTTAGAACTAACAACCTTGTGAGTCTGATGCAGTTGTGGAACTATTCAGTTATTTTAGTGGCAAGCATACACCAGACCCTACTGCAAAGAAATTTTTGCTAACTTCATAAGATACTCACACAAATGTTTTATAACGTAGAGTATCAACTCTTGCAGATGGAAGTTTATCCGGGTATTCATGTCCTTCTGGTACACATCTACTAATATTCCAAATTGTTTTTAAGCAAAGCATTGTATGAGGTCCATAGTAGGTTGGGCATTCAGGAGGTAGAACTAAACACAAAGAAGAGGCAGTTCAACTTTCACATTATCTTATTCCTACAACTTTTTTCCACAGCTTTACCTATGCCGAAGCAGCTCAGTTGGTATGTTTTATTTCCTGCATCTGCATAGCTTTTAGTTTCATTCATGTTGTGAAGCAAAGCACTGAAAGTTAATGAATGCTTGTGTATAAAATAATAGATTCAGTAACCCATTGTACAAGAAGCTAAACTAGTTGAGCAGCCCAAAAGACAACAAGTTTTTTAATACAAAGTAATTATCAATTATATATATATTTTAATGCATGAGCTATTGTTTTTAGTTTCATTCATGTTGTGAAGCAAATCACTGAAAGTTAATGAATTTTATGTGCATAAAATAATACATTTAGTATGATTATACAAGACATAAACTGAATTGAATCAGCACCCCAAAAGACAATAAGTATTTCGATAAAAAGTAACTTACTGAGCAAGTATTTATTATATATATGTTTTAATGCACAAAGTATTGTTAGTCATCATCCTAAAGATTAAATACATGCCTTAATACAAAATGTCTCATAAAGTAATGGTAACACAGAGATTAAAGCTGTTAAGTAAGAATTAAAAAGCAATAAATCAATATTAAACTTCATGATAAGTCTACTAAAATTGTTACGGTTTATGCACATTATTCTTCTTACGCATAAGTCAGCCTAGCCAAATAAGTTTTTTCCGAAAGAGAAAGAACTGGTGGATATTCGTGACCACTCGTCAAACAACCGACCGATGCCCAAACCGTCTTCTTACAATTCATTGAATGTATACCATAGTAGGTTGGACATGTGGTAGGTAAATCTACAACATAAAGATGATAAAAAAGTTAAACATAAAAAAGAAATTTCCAGGTTATATATTCTGTTCCACATAGAAAGAGTAAAAGCTACATTTGTCATGAAAAGTGTTTCAGCAACATTTTAAGCTGTGATTGACAACATTTAAACGGTGTTCTCAAGCTGTTGGGTCTCAGAATATTTTTGTAGAAGAACATGAATTAGCAACAAACAGGGCACACTGTGTCGACCTACAAGGTCTCATAGGTGCTGCTGGGCCAAAATAGTGTGCTGCTTCTGTAAAGTATGCAGCCTTATGGCCCGATGCTCTTAGATGTTTTTGCAAACTTTAAAAAATAAAAAAGAATGAAAACAATAGACGACAAAAAAAATGTTTGTATATCATGAGGTGTTTGTATCTTAAAAACCTTACACATATTGATCTCAGTCTGCAATCATGGGGTTTAAGAAACTCGATAAAAAACATTACCTATCCCAAAACAATTTAATTGTTGAGTTGAATCTCCAGCGTCTGATTCGTTTCGGATTGTCAAAGTGTGATTCAGCAAGAGCCTGGACACAATACAGACAAATCCAGTTAATTGCATAACTAGTTTAATTGCGTAAGGATCATAAATCCCAAACATTACCATTTTGTTAACAATATTATCCAGTTAATGGCATAATCTGTTTAATTGCATAGATTTTATAAATCCCAATTTTAACCATCTGTTAAGAAAATCAGTCGGTTAACTGCACAATCCAGTGGTTCCCAACCTGTGGGTCGCAACACCAACTGGAGTCGCCAGACAATTTGCCTGGAGTCACCTAAAGCAGTGGTTCCCAACTCATTTTAGGCCATGGACCACTAGCCTCAATATAATAAACTCGCGGACCACTTCATTGTTAATAAAAAATACAGTCAATGTTAATACATAGCCTGCAAATTATATCCTTGGAGTCACCGCAACTTGGCAAATGTTATCAAGGGGTCATGGCACCAGAAAGGTTTCGAACCGCTGGCATAATCCCAAGTTTAGCCATTTGTAAATCGAGCCATATCCATTTGTCAACCAAGTCAGAATTGTTAATCTAACCATATCCATTTGTCAACAGTCAGTTAATTGTATAATCTGTAATCTGTTTATGGAGCTTGGCCAATTAGTTGGAATTATTCAGATTCATCCATCATGGTACAAAAACTGTTTGAAATCACTGTAACAATTAAAGTTTACCTGTATGTAGCCCTGGATAAGCCAGTAAATTCGAATGATGACAATTTATCAGGGTATTTGTGTCCGTCTGGTAAACACCCAGATATGTTCCAGACAGTTTTCATGCAGTCTAATGTGTGGATACCATAGTATTTTGGACATGTATAGGGTAAAGCTAAATAAAAAATAGATAAAGATGTAAAAAACAATAATTTAGGTGAATTCACAATAAATTTACCAATTCCAAAACAATTTAGTTGATCTGAGTTTGATCCATTGTCTGCCGTTGCTTTCGTTGTGTCCATTTGCAATTTCACATTACTAAAATATTTAGAAATCAATTATTGTTTTAATATTTTACTGCCATAAGCACAGTGAATGCTAGCTGTGGTTCCAAAAGAGGGTTTTTCAGTAATGAGCAAAATTTGCTCTTAAAATATTTTATTGAGTTATTTCTTTGTTTTTCACATCATTATGTGGTTTCCAGATGAAAATAATGGGCATGATCTTTTCAAACACAAAACTACGTCATGTTGTTGGCATTTTGTTTTAAACCAGGCAGTCGAAAATAAAAAAATGGCAGAAATTTGCAAGCCAAATGCCAGACTTAACACTGAAAATACCGAACAAGCATTTCGTCCACCAGGGTTGCATATTTAACTAATTTGTTGTTCAACTGGTGTAATGCTTAACAAAATACTAGTTGTTTTTCATCATAACCCGCTGCCCCTGTACATTTCGGCCTGTATGCTCGCAACATATCATTCATTGCTGTGAAGATGCCCTACCGTTCTGGTCGGCAAAACGTCAGCAAAAATACAAGTTCTTGAAAAAACAACTAGTATTTTGAGCGAACGACAAATTAGCAAAAAAGACTTAACACTTTTGCAAAATTGATGTTCTACATGGGCAGTTGTCATATTTGTGTCACAAACCTGTATGTTGCAGTAGATAATGTAGTTTGTTCGTGAAGAGGAAGTTTATCCGGAAACCTGTCACCTTCTGGCAAACATTTACTGTTTTTCCAGATAATTTTCAAACAATCCATAGTGTGGGTGCCATAGTATGTTGGACACTCGGTAGGCAAATCTAAAGATGAAGCAGTTATACACAGGAAGCACAAAATATTTAGGGGCTCAGTGGGGGTATATGATGGGATTTGACACCCAAAAGTGTAACATATGAAACTAAAATTACCCAATAAACAGTCATGTAATTTTTTTTTCCAAATCGGACAATGTTTAAAAATTCTGACCACTAGAGGTGTTATTAGCAACATTCGTCAATGCTTCTGACATCATAAGGCTGTTAACACCACTCTGCCTGGCATGTGCAAAAACATCCACCAAGTATTGCACAAACACAAATACCATATGTTCTGTTGCCTTTACTATGGCAAATATAAGATGAATCAATTATACAAATGAAGCACAAACTAGAAAATTTTTACCTATTCCAAAACAATTCAGCTGTTGAGATGAAATCCCAGCGTCTGACTCGGTCCGTATCAATGTGTGTTGATCAAAGAGTTCACTAAAAACAAAGACAGCACCTTAACCTGATTTTTTTTTGCATTTGCCAGAAGTAACTATTACATTTAAAAGCATCATGCCAATAAATGATAAGCTGCAGACAATACACTAGCCCAGTGGTTCTCAACCTTTCGTGGACCGTGGCCCCCTAAAAGTAACTTTTTGGCCTCATGGCCCCCGTCAAGGAACCCTGTAGGACCTGTGGCCCCCTCAAAAATGCAAATGGCGATCTTCTGTTGGAATTCCGTACTAATTTGGGCTTTAAACAGGGCGAATAGGGTAAACAAGAATCCGTAATAAACCTCAATACAGACAAAAAATATGTGAAATATTCGATTAAATTAGGAAACAAAGTAAAAAACAGATTTTTAGAAGGTGTTTGTGGTGAATCTACACCCGTGCCCCCCGGAACATAGGCCCTGGTTGAGAAACCACTGCACTAGCCAATACGGCCTATCTCCTGGCAACAGCTGCACTAATGAGACCTTATCGGTCGAAACAATGTGCACTGGCTGCAGCTTATTAATTTTTATATACTATGTACAGCATGGTTTTAAAAAAGAAGGTTAACTTTCCGAACTTTTGCTTTTGGTAAAGAAGTACTTTTTGGTTGATATAAATTTCATAAGCTTCAGGTTAAAACTCCAACACATGCAAAAAAACAATGAAAACCTTGCTTACGTGTAATTCAACACAGAAAGAGCTGCAACCGCACTGTGATGGCGAGATCCAGGAAACTTTCTACCAGCTGGCAAACATCCAACCATCTCCCATGTTTTGTTCAAACAAAGCAATGTATGTGGACCATAGTATGTTGGGCATTCGTCAGGTAAATCTGACATAAGTAGCAGAGAGTTAAAATCTGCATCATCTTTTAAAGCGAAATATTCATCAACCACCAATTTTCTATTTGAATAAGGGACTAGCAATTCTTATTTTAAACTTAATTTTGTTTTATATTTATTACAATGCTTGTTATCTGTGTTTTTTACAGAATAGTCCTCAAAACCAGCCTACACATCTGAGTCTGTCTGTGGTTGAATTCCTTTTTTAATCTGATGGCACAAACCACTATTGTTGACAGATGAAATTATTGCCATTCAGACACAACAAGTAAATTGACAATGCGGCATTCTAAAAGTTACAGACCTCTGTATGACATCACAATACAGCAGTTTTGTGCTTGTTCAAATATTTAGTGCTGCTGCTTAAATTTCAGTTTATTTATGATATATTTGACACATTTTTCCCGATCAACAAAAATCATTACCAATTCCGAAACATTTCAGTTGATATGTTCCATTTCCAGTGTCTGCAATTATCCTGATAGTCTTGGTGTAGTTTAAAAGAACTCTAAAACATAAAGCCAGAATGCAAATATGCAACAACATTAAGACAAACTTAAATACTAACCTGTATGTAGAACCGGATAAAGGGTTAAACTCAATAGATGAAAGTTTATCTGGAAACTTATCCCCCTCTGGAATACATCCAGTATTGTTCCAAACTGTTCTCATGCACTGGCGAGTGTGGGGACCATAATACAGTGGACATGTGACAGGTAAATCTGAAACAGAGACAAAACAACACTGTGTGTGCAAGTGGTTCCTGTACTGTAGTACAACTCTAGCGGAATGCCATAGCCTTGCATGTGGTTCGCAAGCATACTTTAGTTGTGATGGGTTAAATCAAAATAATAGAATTGGCATAAACTTGTAGAGAATTTGTTGTGTTTGTGCATCACAATTTACATGTTTATGATGCAACAATAGGTTTTTCACTAAATCAGCCGTTTAGTGTCCCCTAATTTCTGATTATAAGTGGTAAGCAAAAACATTCAATAGAAATTCTTGATATAGGTTGTGCCCAAACACATCACAAAAAGAAGTTCGGAAAATAGTTATGCTTAATTCGAAAACTAAATGCCACTGACTTATTCCAAAGCATTCAAGTTGGTCCGGAGTTGAACCTGCATCTGAATCAGCTTTCGTTCCATCCATTTGAGCTTTCACAGCACTGAAAAAAATAATTTGTTTTAATTCATATGCACCAGAAGTTGTGAAAGCGGCAAAATTATTTGTGAAAACATCAAGGTTTGTGGAATAAACACAATTATTCTACTGATTAAAGTGGTTGTGCCTGTGCATATTTATTGCGGTTTGTGGCTCTTTAGTGAACAAATAATAAAACATACTGTATTGACCAATAAACCATAATATTATGTTAGTATATTGAAAGCAAAATTTTCAACAATCCCATTTAGTCATCATCATTACAATTTATGTCTACAAACTCACTGGAATCTTGTGTTAGATCAATTTACTTATTCCCTGCAAGGGTTGTCTGCATCAGTGACTCACAATTATATAATATTCAGTACAAAAATATAAGTCAATATATAAGTATACAGCATCCCAGTCAAGTTTACAGAGCTCTTTGAGCAAATGTATATTTTTTCCGACGTCCTATACAGGTAGCCTTCATCAGGTTAAATCAGGTAAAGGCGACCTGTTTAAGACGTCGAAATTATGGAATAAAAATACATTTGCCAAAAGAACAATTTAAACTTAATATTATGCCTGGCAGCAATAGCTCATAGCATCGCAACGTTTTCACAACTATTGTTGTGATACTATATACACAGATATTGGCTGGTACATTTTTGCTGAGTATATTTGGAATCGTGTATTGTGTAATACCACCCACAGTTTGCACTCACCTGAATGTTGAAGTGGTTAATGTCAATATTTCAGAAGCTGATCGCTTGTTCGGGTATTTTCTACCTTCAGGAATACAGCCACTCATATTCCAAATTGTCCTTAAACAATCCATTGTGTGGATTCCCCAGTAGGTTGGACATTCAACAGGAAGCACTGGAAAAAACAAAACAAATGCCAATTATTAAAATCTTACACAATTATATAATTTAACATGAGGAATAGATTTTGAGATATGTTATCTTTGAAAAAGTAAGTTTCAATAGTTTCTGTTTTGAAAATACTGAAAAAGCGTTTCGTCCACCTGGTTGCATATTTAACAAATTTGTCATTCAACTGGTGTAAAGCTAAACAAAATACTAGTTGGACCAAGTATTGCTCATCCAGCAGTTTTTATTGTAAACAATCGACGTTTCGACGTCCTATACAAGACGCCTTCATCAGGATAATGACATAACTTGCAAGACGAATGTCTTTTAAAGCGACAAATTAGACTTGACGAAATATACATCGGTGAGACTGGTAGAAGTCTAAATACGCGCCGGAAGGAGCACGAAAGGGATGTGTGCAAGAATGATGCGAAGAAATCAGCGTTGGCAAACCATGCAACGACTCACCACCACAGCATTAATTTTTCCGCTGCTCAGGTGTTGGTGAAGGAAACTGATTACCACAAGCGAAGTTTCCTAGAGTCTTGGAACATCCATTCACGCGCCAACACAATGAACGTTAAAACAGATGTTCTAATGCCGATAAATTATCGGTCGCTTTTACACCACTGAGCTTGTTTTATCTCTACGGTGGTGCGAGTTTGCAGCGCGCGATGTTGTTATCGCTGTTTTACATGTGTGTGTTTTGCATTTTGTCGCTTTAAAAGACATTCGTCTTGCAAGTTATGTCATTATCCTGATGAAGGCGTCTTGTATAGGACGTCGAAACGTCGATTGTTTACAATAAAAACTGCTGGATGAGCAATACTTGGTCTAACATTATGCCTGGCAGCAATAGCTTATTTCAAAATACTAGTTGTTTTGTTTTTTCGCAATATATGACTCATTGCTCTGAAGAAGCCCTACCGTTCTGACAGGCGAAACGTCAGCAAAAATGCAAGTTCTATTTGTTTAAAAGACAATTTGTGTTTGTTTAGCATTACACCAGTTGAATGACAAATTAGTTAAATATAGTTTCTGGTTTAATTAAATGTAATATATGCTACACATTAATAATTTTGATGTTGGTTAAAAGCAATCAAATAAATTTTCAGTTAAAAGCAATCAAATTGAAACAGTTGTTATGAAACAATATTAAATACAGACAAATCTATTTAATCATGTAATCCATTTAAATGCATACAGATTATAAATCCCGATCATTATGGCTTTTATATAATTCAAAACTAAACTACCTTTTAATTAACATTTCCAACCAGTTGTTAGTTTTGTTCATATTCTGTTCATAACAAAGAGCAAATAGAATATGCATTTAACCAGATTTGTCTGTGCCTTGGCAAAGCAGTCATATGTAACTCTTAGAATATAGCATGAGTTTTTTTCTTTTTAACTATTTTACCGAATCCTAAGCAGTTCTCTTGCTGGACAGCGATGCCTAAATCTGCTTCAGTTCTTGTGTGGTTCATTCCATCAAATAATGCTCTATAAACATACACAAGCATCATGTTATGTCTGACAAACCTCATTGCTTACAAACAAATACAAGCAGATGTCTAGGTATAGAACGTTACATCAATTCAGTAAAGCTCAATTAACCCAGACCAATTAATTATTAGAACCAGGACTAAGCAAAGATGCCTTATAACATTAACACATCATTTGTACATCAAGTTTTGTCCGGCAAACTAGCCAAAGATCTGGATTAACTGAATCCAGTTTAAACAAGGTTTACACTAATTTTTTTTTTCTGCCCAGAATTTCCAGAAGTTTTCTTTTAAATAAAAAATGTAAAAAATCTGAGTAGCAATGAAAATATAATGTAAACACAGCACATAATATGTGTTATAACTATACTCACTAAGTGGTTTGCTCAAAACAAACCTTTCTGACTTTCTATTTTAAACTTATCTTTCTTAACTTTATCAAAAGGAATGCAAACCTGAAAAATGTTTGTCCCAATTCAACAAAACACTTACGTATAATTTGAAGTCGATAAAAATGATTGTTGAGCAGTTGTAAGACTTCCAGGAAACTCTTTACCAGCTGGCAAACATCCAACCAATCCCCAAACAACATTCAGACAATCAAGTGAATGTGGACCATAGTATGTTGGACATTTAGTTGGCAAGTCTACAGACATAAAATATGTTTTAGCTCTAGTACAAAATAACTGATCACACATGAACCCACAGTTAATGCATATAACATTAGACACTTTGCTTTTACGCATTGCTCCATAACTTTTGTCATATATCTTAATCAAACTTATGTGTGGTAATAAAAAAAATTTTGAGCACAAATTTTAACATTGTGTTGTACTAAATAATCCAACTCACTGGCACAATGGTTCCCAATCTTAAGTTAATAGTTATTTTTTGTATCTGATTTAAAAAAAAATTAATTGAAGAAGCACGAATTCATGCAGCTGATGCATAGCTCAAACTCGATTAATGTGTTTATTAAAATATTCTTTTGTCAAAATTGGTGCATATATTGAATGAGAAAGAAATTGTTTAGTTAACTAGGGAGTTTGTCAAAAACAGTTAGGATTCACTGCTTTAGCTCTAGATATGATATGGATCCAAATTCCGTGTTTACTGATTCTAAATTTACCGATTCCAAAGCAGTCAAGTTGTTGTGAGTCAACCCCAGCATCTGATTGTTGTCTGATCATGTCAGAGTAGTTAAATAATGCCCTGAAAAAACATATAGAGATGCAATAATAATAGTACATAGATATATAAAGAAAAAAAAATTGTAGGGATAAATCTGGTGTATCATGTGTCAAATTTTATATCATTTTGCATATAACCAGAATAAACAAGCTATTTCTCAACACATAATAGGTTTTGGATTCACATTTAATGCACATTTTAACAATATATTCAAAAAAAAGCTAAACATTGAACCAGATTGGAATGTAGTCTGTTTAAAAGCAAAGACACAAGTTTAAAGCAGAGTTTTCCATTTGAAAACATGTCCTTTACCAGAAGTATTTGGAATTTTTGTACAAATTTACTATCAATCAATAAGTATGCCGTGCTGAAATTTTAGCATTGGTTTCAGCCCAGAGAGCTTCTTTCTCATGCATCTTCAATGCTTTAACGAGATTATACGCATTTCTTCCCGTTGCCCTGAATTTTTACTATAGTGATGCCTTTTACTATAGTAATGCCAATCATTTTCAAAAATAACTAATAATCAGTTCTGGAAATTACTTGCGCCAACACAATGATTGTAAAACAGATTTGAAGCCGCACGACTGTATTATCACTGTTTTTGAGGTTGGTTGTCATTTGTCGCTTTATATGAAATTTGTCTTGCGAGATATGCCATAATCCTGATGAAGGCTTCTTGTATGGGAAGTTGAAACATCGATTATTTATAATAAAACTGCTGGACGAGCAATACTCCTTTATACATTATGCCGGTTCTGCAGTCGGTTAGATGGAGTTTTAAACCTCCGATTGTCTTATTTTATTAAGTGATCACCACATAACTTCATTTCAAAACTTAAAACGGCAAAGCAATGTACCTGTATGTGATTCCGGACAAGGCAGTGATTTCACTTGATGTAAGCTTTGGAGGAAATCTTCTTCCCTCTGGTATACAACCAACCAGGTCCCAGACAGTTTTCATACAATGCTCAGAGTGGGGACCATAATATGTTGGACAGGTAGCAGGAAGAGCTTAAAATAGGTTGTAAGCAATAGTTGGACCAAGGTGTTAAATTTTGCACCAGACAGAATTTGATTGTTGTTGTTTTTTGCAACTTACATGACCTTGCACTTCTGTCTGTAAGCATGTTGTGTTTTGTGTTATATAACCAGGGTTGCCATCGACATGGGCCCAATAACAAGCACAACCGAAAAAACATTTTTTTATAACAAACAAAACAAATCATTGCATTTATTTAAGCTGTGGCATATCACATGACATATTTTTTGCCAGAAACAATCTGTTCCGGAAACTCCTTGTTTGTAGAAAATACTTTGCCTTTCAAAATAATGACAATTAGGCAAAGTAGGCACGTGCCTACAGGCCAGTCAAAAATTCAGGCCAAAAATCCAATCATTGTCTTTGTGACAATGATTTAGGAACGCTGATAATTCTAATTTTTTAGTTGGCAACCCTGATTTTCGGGCCACTTATAAAATGTGCCTACAGGCCAGCAGACCCTTAATCCAGCACAGCCAGTGGGTAAATCTACTCGTGAAACAAATCATTGGAAAGAATTTTCATTTGTAAACATTAAATTTTTCTTAACTAAATTTCAACAGTCATATCATGCAAGACTGACTTTTATCAATGTGGCAAGTGGTAACTAACATGTCTCAGTTTGTTCAGTTGTAGTTGGTATTAACTTGAAATTTACTTGGTGTTTACTTTCAATGTGTTTCTATGTCAATTATCTTATGTATGTCTCATAACAATGCCTATTATTTACCTGTTTATGGTTTAATTTGAATTAGTCTATAACATAGGTTTACAAATGTGCCAAAGAGTTAAAGTTACCTATTCCAAAACATTCCAGTTGATCAGGACGAGACCCAGTGTCTGCATCTGACTTTGTAGTTTCGAATTGAGACTTTACCGCACTGCAAGTTAAAAATATTCTTTGTCTCATACGTAGTTTTACAAGATGGTTTTCCTGTATGCCACTGAATTGGTTTACCAAGGGAAGTTAAATGCATAAAAAAGTATTACAATAAAATGGGTGGAGCAAGAAATACGACATAATTGCATTTTTTTGCTGTTGAATAGCTAAAAAGCAACCTATTATTACATTGGTTAAGGTAGTCTTCACCAGTGGTTCTTAACCCTAAGATTAAAGAAACCCAAGAAGATCATAACATGGTTTGAGGGGTAAGGCAGAAATGAAAATCAAAAAGCAATTTAGTTCAGCAAATGAGCTTTACCTAACTAATGAAAGGGCATGTAAACGTAAGACATCGATAAAAGTGGCCCTTTACAACGAATAAGTTGTAAAAATTAGTATTAGCAACATCCTAAGCTTTAAGACAGTGGTTCTCAAACTGTGGTATATGTACCCCTAGTGGTACGCCGGAACTTTTCAGGTGGTATGCGAGTAGGTTTCTGTGATACCTATACCTAAAAAAGTCCGATCCGAAATTGCAACTCAACAGACCCAACTGATCAGCCCTGGTTTGGGCGAAACTCGTGTCTTGTACAGTCTTTTGAAATTACCCAATATGATAGTCAGGGTGAGAAAATGTGCTTATTTCTTGGTGTATCCATTCAAACAGGGTTTATGAGATATGTGGTACGCAGCAATAGAAAAAAATGTCAGGTGGTACGTGATACGCATACGAATGAGAAACACTGCTTTAAGAGATATGTAACACTATGTGGAAAATTTGTAAGCCAGACAACACCTGGCTGGTAATGCCCTTGGCAAAGGAAAGTTTTCGAAAAGTTTACATCATCCTGAAATAAAGTGTAACCTGTATGTTGAAGTTGCTAACACTGCAGATGCATTAGTAGTGAGCTTAGGAGGAAAGTCGTCTCCTTGGGGCAAACACTTGGCGTTATCCCAAATTCTTTTTAAACAATCCATTGTATGCGAGCCATAGTAGGTTGGACACTCCACAGGTAAATCTAAAATGTTAAAACAACCAAAAAAGTAATGATCCAGAAGCTTATTTCAAATAAATCAACATAAAATGCAAGTTGCCTTCATAAGGGTAACAATGAACTAACAAACATTAAGTAGAAAACAGAGATGACGCACTAATGGCTGCAAACCAGCACCAACAAAATAATAAAAACATATATAAAAGGAATAACAGTAGATTGCTTTCACATCTTCGAACCAAGCTTTTTTCATACTAACTGTTTGTTTATGTAATTTTGGTAAGATAAAAGAAGAATTCAAGAGTACAACTGATTTAAACTATTTACCTATTCCAAAGCAGTTTAGTTGTTGTGCAGAAATTCCAAGATCTGACTCAGCTTTTACTTTGGCCATGTCGCTTAGAAGGGGACTAAAGGTAAAAGTATATGTATGGTTGAAAAATATTACTCGCTGGCACTTTTTAATATAGTCAAAAAAATAGTTACCACACATTTTAACAAAGTTGTAAACCAAAAACATCGTCAAAACTGCCATGAAGTAGAACTTATCTGGAATCTGTTTCTAAGTTTTGCAACTTAATGTGCACTATAAATAGGATGACAAATTTCATAAATTGATGGAAAAAATGACGCAGCAGCATTGTCACCCAACAGAACCTTAACATTGCATGTCATTGAACAAGAGATTTATATAGGGAAGCAAAGTCAATTTAGAATGGTAGGCAGTTTGGAAGGAGCAACAGAAACCAAGTACCTACAGTGCATCAATTGAGAGTCACATTTCTTATTTTAAAAACATGACAATATCTTAGAAAAAATATTTTATTTTTTGCTATGTTGACAAAGGGAATGAATTCATATTGCTAATAAAAAAAAGCAATTAATAAATATTAGGCGAGGTACAATATGTCTTAAAACATTTGCTTGCCTGTAGGTCATTAGAGACAGAGCAGTTATTTCAGTGGAAGAAAGAGATGGAGGGTATTCCTTTCCAGCTGGCAAACACCCAACCGACGTCCACATCACTTTCAAACAGTCGATAGAATGTGCTCCGTAGTATGTTGGACATTCAGTGGGCAAATCTGGCATCAACAAAAAGTGTTTGAACAGATAATTGAGCCACATTTACAAACTTTGTTCAACATATTAACATTTCACAGTACGCCAGGCCCATTGAAGGCACCACACCGAATCAGCCAGTCACCAAGCATTCACCACCATATGGTAAGACGTAAGCTAGAAAATCTAGCCTGCGGTGGGATTCGAACCCACGACAGGAGTCTTTCCGGGACTCTCACTGATTTGGTATGGCGCCTTCAATGGGTCTGGCATACTGTGATTTATATGAGTGTGCCGTGATCGCTGGTCTGCACGGACACTTCAGGACTGATCCCAGTTATGAATTTATGTTCATCTTAACATATTAACATTTATGTGAAACACCTTTTTACTAAGTAACTTTAAACCTTTTTTAACAGAGCTTAGAGATAGGAAACTAAAACAAGTAGGTTTTACTTATTCCAAAACAGTTGAGTTGGTGAGTGTCATTTCCAGAATCAGCTTCTGTCCTTATATTGTCCGTGTAAGCCAACAGTTCCCTAAAATGTACAAAACCAGAAAACATATGCTTAAACCCAACCTTTTTGAGTGCAATGCATTGAGTGTGTAGTAACATCTGCAACTTAAATAGAACATTTGGTTGAGAAAAACAGCCAACATTTATTACATAGAACCATATCATGCTTCCATGCATCTTTTTATGAAAAATTTTTCCTCATAACATCACTAAAAACATATCCATGTTAAGTAGGGTTGCACAGCTTAAATGTGAGTGCAAGACAAAATCTTTAACACATTTTAGTCCAGTGCCACAACAAGTTAAATGAATTGGTTGTGTTACAAGTAAAGAACGTATCTGGCATACATTCTTAACCCAATGAACAT
Organism: Phallusia mammillata; assembly: GCF_965637545.1. Lineage (NCBI taxonomy): Eukaryota > Metazoa > Chordata > Ascidiacea > Phlebobranchia > Ascidiidae > Phallusia > Phallusia mammillata. The sequence goes on along the minus strand of NC_137253.1, from coordinate 31,361,153 downwards.
AATGTTGTTTCCAGGGATATTTCATAATATTCTTAATCGTATCAAACAACTGTTTGTTTCAGAAATATTAACAAACAAAATGCATCTCACAAACCAATCAAGAAGAAAATAAAAGTTTTTGATTTTTTTGGTTGCAGACTATGGAAATTTTTTATTTTGTCGTAAGACTACTTAAACCCACAAATAACCTAATTGGGCTGACACGCCATGTGTTGTACAGCCTTGAGCCACAGTACTAATAAATCAACACTATAAGCAGTGTGTATAAAACAACAACAGACAAACCTGTATGTAATATTAGCCAAAAGGGAAGCTTCGCTTGTAGAAAGTTTACTCGGATATAGATGACCTGCAGGTAAGCATTTACTCATGTTCCAAAGGGTTTTCATGCAGTCCTCGGTGTGGAAACCGTAGTACAATGGACATGTAGTGGGTAAATCTGGTAATATATGAAAAAACATACTGAAAAGTGAAAGTTAAAAATACAATCTGGTTGAATGTAGGTTCTGTCACTTGCAAACTAATTCCCAGTTGCAGCTTACCGCTGATTGCAACAATGGATTTTACAAATTAGCAGCTTCTTTTAAGATACAATTTCTAAATAAATTGCTCGTTAATCCAAATCTAGCAGTTGCTTTGAGGCCAAAATTGTTGACTTATGGTATATTTTACCATGTAAAGATAATATATAGCTACAGAACAAACCATATCAGAATATAGAAACAAACACTTTGTTACTAAGTTTATCGAGCTTATTTGGCAAGTACTTTTATTCCGATGTTTCGACATCCTATACAGGTTGCCTTCAGGACAAAAACAATTGCCAGAAGAGCTCTATAAACTTCACATTATGCCTGGCAGAAATAGCTTATAAATATTTTGTTATACATAAAACAATTATATCCTTTTCTCAATTTTGTTGCTTACTACTAAAATACAATTGTGCTACCCTTTCTGTTGAAAAAAGTTATCAAACATAAATATTCACCAATTCCAAAACAGTTCAGTTGTTCTGCACTTATCCCAGCGTCTGAGTCTGCTTTGGTTGTATCAAATTTTGACTGCAGAGCTCTGAAAAAAAATCCACCAAAGTTTTTGGAAAAATTTCCAAACTAACTGAAATTTCATAGTACGCCAGGCCTATTAAAGGCATCGTTTCAAATCAGCCGGTCTCCCAAGTATTTCCATATGGCAAGGCACAGGCTAGAAAAACTTAACCTGCGGTGGGATTCGAACCCATGACAAGAGTCTTTCCGGGAATGCGCTCTACCAACAAGCTACGCAGGCTCAGTGGAGAAACCGGCGAATCACAAGCACAGTTGCCTGCCTTGTATGCTGCACATGTCAGCTAACTGATTTTTTTTTCCAAATAAACTGACCTGAAGTTGAGTTTGGATAAAGTCGTTATTTCAGCCGAAGTGAGCTTATCCGGAAACTCATGCCCTTCTGGTACACAGCCACTAATATTCCACACAGCTCTTAGACACTTCATAGTATGAGGACCGTAATATGTCGGACATTCAGGAGGGATAACTGGAAAAAATGAAAACATACATAGCAAACTGAAAATCATTCGAGAAACACATAAATATATATAATATGGTCCGAGCCGAGCCAGAACCCGAGTACTCGGTACCGAGCATCGCTGTTTTTGATGCTCGGTGCTCAGCCGAGCAGTTGCATGAACTGACCCTTTGCATATTTGTGCCATGGTAAGACATGAATCTAGTGTCCTAAGGTTAACCAAGAAGAAAAGTGACTGTTTTTTTTATACACGCTAGAATAGATGGTGAAAAACACCCATCCCTGGTCTCCAACATAGCCTGTGTGTATCAAATTATCATGAAACACATAGTAAATATCCCAAAATAAACTATTTGACATTTTTGCTTTTATACCAAAGGTGTTTGTCTAAAAAAGTTAGATGAATGTTTTTCTTTTCAGTTGACCTTTTACATAAGGTTTATTTGAGATTATTAGCTTCACTCTAACGAAATAAGCAATACAAGACTAAAAAAAGCCAAAAAATGCTTGAAAAGTGTATGTTTCGCAGACAGTAACACTATAGACAACAATTTCATCTTACCAATCCCGAAACAGGCCAGTTGTTGAGCTGCAATGCCTGAATCTGCATCTGACTTGATCCGAGTCATGCGATCCAGTAATGAACTACAAAACACAAAACCAAAATATTTGACCAGTCACTGAGTGTTGTATGAATAAAGTACATCTTGCTCAATCTACAAAACAGAGCCACCAGTTTCAGACATTTTATCTAAATATATTTTTTCCTGTTTAAATTGCGCTTTTAAGCCGGGCCAGTCTGTTTCAGGCCTTTTAAGTTTTTTATTCCAACCACTCACTTTTGTTAAATTGTTTTTGGGAATTTTGCACACAAACAAAATTATGTTTTGTTTCACTTTAAGTTCTTACCATCCAGTTATTTTTACAAATTGTTAAAAAGCTGGTTGCACTGCCTAGGTTGAAAAGCCCTGCTTTAAACACTTAGAACGCAAATTAAATTGCAAAAAAAGCTTTCTATTTTGACAAACCAAAATAATATGGTTTAATTTAAACTTTTGGAGTTTGCAGACAAAAAGTAACCTCTTCAACTTAGCTGACAAAAAAATCATTTAGCAAGTATTGGTGAAACACAAATAAACAAACACATACTCACTTATATGTCATGCCTGATAAAGTTGCTATTTGAGCGTGAGAAAGAGCATCTGGGTATTGATGGCCAACTGTCAAACATCCAACTGCGGCCCAAATAACTTTCAAACAATCGATGGAATGTGGTCCATAATATGTTGGGCACTCAGTTGGTAAGTCTAATGCCAAAAACATTTTTTCAGTTTTAAACCTGGCATTAATATTAGTCATGTTGTCAAAAAACCTCATCCCGCATTTAAAACAATGTTGAAAAAAACGAGGACAGATCATTGTTAAACTTTATAACCAGTTACATTGTAAGCACATAATAAAAATACCACCCGTTTTAAGAATCTCACGAAATGAAGTGCTAGGTTTGCCTTAGGAGTTGTTTCAAGAAACAAAAATCACAATTTACACCATGTGAAAAATACATCTACATTTATCCAGGGTTAAGCTGAAGATGAATTGTTTTAAATGTGAAATAGTTATATATGTTATAGTAGACACAGGAAAGAAGAAAAATACAGTAAATGCAAAAACTCACCGATTCCGAAACAGTTTAGTTGTTGTGCATCAATTCCCGCGTCAGATTCATCTTTTACTACTTCTGTCCAGTTTACCAAATTTCTGTGAAATAACTTAAGAGTTAAATCCAGCTCTTACCAAATAAGTACAATGTCCACAAATTTAATAAAACAAATACTTTTGTAAAATTTTGTACTATGTGGGGTGTTGGATGACACAAAACTAAAAGTGCTAATCCCTAATTCCAACCCAAAATAGCTTTATCATAATTTCAATTTCAACCCAAAATAGCTTTATCATAATTTCAATTTCAACCCCAAATAGCCAACAAATTTCATTAGACGAAGATCCAGATTAACAAATGTTGATTAGTTCAAGCCTTACCACATTACAAATCATTTGTACCTGAAGTTTTTCTTCGGAAATAGACGAACTAACCGAATCCAATTTAAACAAGGTTTACTGTAATTTGTTTTCTATTATTGTGACAATAATAAAGTCTTAACACACGTAATTGTACCCAAGCACAGCAGGTTCCAAATAATGACAGAAAAAACTGAAAAGATACAGAAACAGTGCACGCTACCTGTATGTGAGAACAGCCAAGCTATCTTGGTCAACTTTTGCAAGTTTATCTGGGGATTTATGTCCCTGTGGTAAACATCCAGTAATATTCCAAACTGTTTTCATACAATCTACAGTATGAGCTCCATAGTAGGTTGGGCATGTTCCTGGCAAGTCTGTAAATCATCAAACAAGACATAACAAAGTGTACATGAATACTACAGTGTATTTGCAAAAAAAAAAAAACAGTTTTTGAAAACACATTAGGCAATTATTATTACCAATGCCAGCATTAGTAAAGCAATCAGTAATTGCCAAAATGCTTGATGATGAAAGTAAACTACTTGTATATAGTCAGAACCGAAATGTTGTTTGAACAGTTATTGATTGTTAAATATAGATCAAATATAGGGCATTGAAATACTGATAGTGACAAGAGTGTTTGTTTACAAATTTAGGCATGGAGAGTTGTATGAACAGATCTGTGTATAGCAATTCAAAACAGATCTAATTCATAAGCTTGAAATGCCAGTTTCATTATAAGTCTATGTCCATTCGATTAAAAAACATACTTTACCTAACCCAAAACATTCAATTTGGTCTGCTGCAGAACCAGTATCAGCATCTGCTTTGGTTTTATCCATTACCGCCTTTATTGCACTGAAAACAAGATGTATAAACCGTTTGCATTACAAAATAAATTTCCTTTCTTTATCATTACATTCAAGTTTGTTCTTAGTTTTTTGAAACTGTATCTGTTGTAACTATGTTGCTAATTGTTTAAACATAAAAGGGAATACAAAAATAGTCGTACATGAGTTATTCAATACCTCTGTGATTGGCTTTTTACTTTTATATTAGTTGGAAAACAGAATTCTTTGCATAAAACGATGTTAATAAACACCACATGGACTGCAACTACTAAAGCTCATGGACCCAACTAATATATAAATCATTTCTACCTTATCTATACTGCTTTTTTCACTTAAACCAACAACATACATACCGTATTTACTCGATTGTAAGCCGCGGCTTATATTGCTTTTTGCCTGCCGTTTGTGCGGCTTACATTTCAATTTTATACTGATATCATTTCTACACTTTTAACAAACTTTTTAACTTATTTGGGGTTCAAAACTTGTATGCAAGTACAGATTATACGTCTATATGCGTTCTGTAGGGTACAATTATCAACGTAACTAACAAATATGAGCAAATAGTTATGCTATGTAATAACACAAAGATGTATTATGAAACAATAGTATCTAAATTCCAGTGTGCGGCTTACAATCGAGGGCGGCTTACATTATTTTTTTAACACCTCAACATGCGTCTTATAATTCAGGGCGGCTTACAATCGAGTAAATACGGTACGCAGTAATGCAATCAAGCAATAGCTCTACTCAGCCTGATTCAACAAGGCTAGTGCTGTTTGGCTGCCAACCAAAAACTTTGCCACACTATTGGTAAGTTAAATAATAAATTGAGGATATAAGCATACATTTACCTGTAGGTTAAAAGAGTTAATGCTGCTTGTTCAGCTGCCGTCCGCTTGGGAGGATATTCATCTCCAGCAGGTAGGCATTTTGCATTTGTCCAAATTATATTCAAACAAGGCATTGAATGAGGACCATAATAGGTTGGACACTCAGTAGGAAAATCTATGCAAGAAACAAACATATAGAGTAGCAATGAAACAATCCAATAAAGAAATAGCTTTACCAATTCCAAAGCAGTTTAGTTGTTGTGCAGAAATTCCCGCATCAGAATCGGATCGTATTAATGTCATCCCATCCAACACATCACTGTAGATAAAAAAATACATCACTACTAGATTTGGCAAAAGTTATGTCAAACACAATTTTTTTTATTTAAGGTGCAAAACATACACATCACCATAAGATTCAGATAACAGTTTTCTAAATCTTATGAAACACAGCTTAACTTTATTTTCAAAATTAACCATAATGCAGAAAACACAAAGTTTACCCACAATAATACTAAAATGTTCAAAGCAGTTTCGACGTCCTATGCAGGTCGTCTTCATCAGGGTAAATAACACTGAATGCGCGTAGTACAGTGCATAATGAACAAAAGTAAAAAAGTATTAAACGCAAGCATGTCACAACGCAGCGGAAACACTGTGCGATAACGAATGATTGCAATTGAATATTTAAATACTACGCTAGTAAAAATAATCAAGAAAAATTCGGTCTACAAAACATTTGTATTGACACTGCCATTACCTTTACATAGCAATCAATATGCAGTGGTAAAATCAAGCCTTAAAAAGATGCAAATATACATAACTACAACCGAAAAGCAACACACATCACTTACGTGTATGTCATTCCTGCTAACGTCGCTATTTCAGTGGTGGAAAGAACACCAGGAAATTCTTTACCAGCCGGCAAACATCCGACCGATGCCCAAATGACTTTCAAACAATCCACTGAATGAGGACCATAGTAGGTTGGACACTCGGTGGGCAAATCTGTTAAGATGTAACGATTATTTCTCGCTTGATTAATAAATTGTGATTTAAGGATGGATGTACATCTTGGTCTAGTATTGCTGAGATATTTCAGATGAGAATTGTTTGATCAGTTGTCATGATAGTTCCTCTCTTTGATTATAGAAATTATGTGAAGATTTGTAATTTAATGGATGTATGTACATCTTGGTCAATTATATGAAGTGTTGTTTCATGATTTTTTTCATGATAATAAAACCAGTCCAAAACTTAAAAATATACTTTTTTGAAAGTAAGCAATGATGGAGTACATAAAACCTCATGCAGTTAATATTCAAAGTTAGGTATATTTTTAAAACACTGTTTCAAAATGAGGACCAAACATGAAATATGGGCAAACACCACTGTGTTCTAATTGTGTTTCCCAAGCTAGAAAATGTAACAGCATTGCACTAACCCAGTGGTTCTCAATTTTATACGGATCGTGTACCACCTGACAACTTTTTGTATCGCTGCATACCACCCAAAGTTTACTACTAGTGGTACACATACCACAGTTTGAGAATTACTGCTTTTACCCCACGAACTTACAGGAACCAAGTCTTCAAAATAGAATCATTGTTAGCACAAATACCAACAAACAAATAAACAGTGTTTACTTATTCCAAAACAATTCAATTGTTGTGCGTCAATTCCTGCGTCAGAATCTGTTTTAATTCTTTCCATGTGATCATACAGAAAACTAAAACACAAAATAAATAGCGTAAATCAGTGGTTTTCAATCTGTTTATTGTTGAGGTCAAATAGTAGTTTTTTAAGTGCATAAGAAGCCGAAACAAAAACAAGACCTCAGAAAATCACCAAAGATTATTGCCTTCAAAGCTAAAATAGCAATTTTTGGTTTTCTTAGGTCTGGTGCGAGCCGCAAATATAAGTAGTTGGAAGCCACATGCCGCCCTAAGAGCCATGTTTGAGAATCACTAGCGTAAGCCCAGTGGATCAACAAACAACATAAAGCTATTACAAAACACAATTAAATACCTGTAACGAAGACCAGTTAGCATTGTAATGTCTCCTGACGACAGTTTGTCCGGATATTTGTAACCCCCAGGCAAACATTTAACTAGTCCCCAAACAGTTTTCAAACAATCCTCAGAGTGTGGTCCATAGTAAGTGGGACAATCGGCAGGGAAGTCTAAACAACAGAAATTAAACATTTTAAATCAGTTTGAACAAAAAATGCATGGAAAAAAAACTATACAAAACAATATTTAGTGGGATGGGTCGAGCCAGAACCCGAGTACTTAGTACCGAGCATCGCAGTTTTTAATGCTTGGTGCTTAACCAAACAGAACATTTGCAGTTTTGACCCATCCCTACTACAGACATTGATTTAAGTTGATGAAAAACATGAAGTCTTTTGATTTTGAGAAATGTATGTATCGCTTAACCTTGTCAGTATCTTATTGAATAAGATTAATTATCTTCAGTAATCATTGTTTACAAAATAGGAGTTAATAAACCACTGCCAAAACTAACAAAAAATGTGACAACCGATAAGTGAAAATACAGAATATTTTATCTCTACACTTGTAAGTTTACCATTTACGATTTTTCACTTCATCATAAGCAGGTAATCATCATAAACAGAAGGCAACTTAACAATATCGAACTTTTATTCAAGTGGATGGAAGTTAACTGACCTTTTCCAAAACAATTTAATTGTTCTGCGCTAACTCCAGCATCTGAGTCAGTCCTTGTCTTTTCAAATTTGTCTCTTAAATCGCTAAAAAATATAAATATAACACCATTCATATACGTTTATGAAAACATTAAGTCATCCATCCGACAGGTTTCAAGATATATATATTTCATCTTTATGGCATCATGACTTTCACAGTTTGCATACATTTTCACCACCATTATGTGTGTACGTTTGCTTTTAGATACTGATGATGCCATAAAAGCGAAATATATATATACATATAAAAATCTGAAGAGGAATGACTTAATGTTTTATAAATTTGAATCAACAAGCATAAGGTTCATTACAGTCTTCATCTATCAAGCACGAGCAGGGAGAATCTAGTTTAAAGTATAAATATACAGTATTGATTTCTTTTCATATAACAGGTTAAAGTTTTTCTTTTTCTTATTCAAATGTAAAGCCACCTTTCAATTGATACAAGTCCTTTAGAATTGTGGATATTATTTTGGGCTTTATTGATTTAAATAGTTGCGATTTCAACACCAAGTACTTTTGATAGTTTGTCTTTGTACATAGAATGGTAAACCTTTCTAAAGGGCCCATATACATGTCCTATTAGCTTAAACGCATTATTGTTTTACTTTTATCATTTAAAGTTAAACGTCTTAACGTTGCGCAGTTATTTCTGGCCTGGTAAATATTTTAGCGCAATTGTGCTGCTACGATTTTGCCCGGCGAAACAAACTCAGCTCAACTCAAAGAGCTAAAAGATTCTAGTTTCAAGTTTAAAAGTATAAATATAAGTATAATACCATTTTTGTTACAAAAAAAAACAGTTAATATATATGCTTAAGTGCACTAACATAAAGTTCAGTTTAGTTAAAACCAATATATCAGCTGATGAAAGCTTGTCAGGATATTCGTGTCCATCTGGAATACAGCCACTCATATTCCAAACACGTCTCAAACAAGCCATTGAATGGGGACCATAGAAAGTTGGACATTCGACCGGAATGACTGCAATAACAAGACAAAAGACTCAAGCGAAGTTGTAAAAATTTTGCAGAAATATGAACTGTCTGGGTTATGTACGAAATGGCATAACAAAATAGTGGTAAAAAAGGCAAATAGAACACTTATGCAAATGAGAGAGCACTGTAGTAGGTCTTAAACACTGTCCTAGCAATTAAAAATACGCAGCATAACTTACTTCAGGCAAAATTCTTTAGGTGGTGGAAAGTGCACTGCCACTTATTTTAAAGAATGTTTACAGAAAATTGCACCAGCTAGCGCTTTTTGGTTGGGGTAAATTTTTGTAATTAAACTGACATTAAAATAAACCCTAAGATTAGTTTCTCACTCAGTTCCTACCAAACTAGTAATTTGATATTCCATGTTTAAGTCAGTGGCTCTTTTCATACAATACAATAACAATAAGTGTTTGGAACACTTTATACAGATCTGTTTATAACTTTAATGATGAAAATAACGGCCCAAATATACATACAAAATCGACATGCTTTATTATTCAAACGTTCCGCCAACACGTATGCCATCATCAGTGATATGAAGGGCCATATCAGTTACACCCATTTATATTCACTTCAGTCACATAAAAGGTTGATGAAAAGGTGTATAGAAGTGTTGCTTTTAATCTCTTTGTGCCGTTATTTTAATCGTTCAATAAGTGATTATTATTTAATAAAAATTGACAGGTCACCTATCATACAATGAAAGGCAATACAATATCTGTTTGCTATAGTCCAATATCTTCATTTGAATTTGATAAAAAAATAAATGCTAAGCTTACCTATTCCCAGACAATTCAACTGTTGAGCTGCAATTCCTAAATCAGCCTCAGTCCTAATTAATGTCATGCCAGCCAGTAAAGCTCTGAAAACAATAAAATAGTCAGTGCAAAAGAATATGATACTGGCCACAAACAAAGTTGAATAGTAAAATGTTAAAAATCTGACACAAATAACAAAAAGCAGAACGCCAAAAAGCTGGCTCCAGTAAAAATAAGAAGGCCTAAAACCAGCCAAAATCACAATGAGTAAAAAACTTAAATAAGCTATTGCTGCCAGGCATAATGTATGACTAAGTATTGCTCATCCAGCAGTTTTATTGTAAACAATCGACGTTTCGACGTCCTATACAAGACGCCTTCATCAGGATAATGACATAACTTGCAGGACAAGTTTGCAGCCGCGTGATCTTGTTATCGCTGTTTTACATGTGTGTGGTTTGCATTTTGTCGCTTTAAAAGAAATTTGTCCTGCAAGTTATGTCATTATCCTGATGAAGGCGTCTTGTATAGGACGTCGAAACGTCGATTGTTTACAATAAAACTGCTGGATGAGCAATACTTAGTCATAAAAAACTTAACTTTTGTCATATTTAAAAAGATCTATTTGGCAATGGATACCAGCTTCAATGATTGTAAGTACCAGTTTAAATAGCAAAAATGACAGAATTTTGTTTTGGACAATGCTGCAGTAGTTCATTCTTGGCAAGTGTGCACAAGAACAGTTACAAAATTACATGAAGTCATGGCCTGTTTGACACCTTTGAGAAAACGAACAACTATAAATAAAGCCACAAGTGCTTACGTGTAGTTCGTGGCAGATAGCACTGATTGTTCTGATGTTGAGAGACTGTCAGGATATTTATGTCCTGCTGTCAAACATTTAACCGACGCCCAAACCACTTTCAAACACTCAATGGTGTGTGGACCATAGTAAGTCGGACACTTAGCAGGCAAGTCTGTGAAAGAAAAAACAGTAATACAAAAATACAACACTTGTCTTGTAATCTGTTTAACACAGCTGTTACTTTGCATTCTACATCAATATTGCAGAGTTTACAGCCAAGTTCATCTAATTGTTTTAAGTCGACAGATCAGTTTAGGAAAGGTTGTATTCACCGACTGGCATTCAATGAAATAACTAACAAATTGCATGCATGCTTATATACCGTCATAGCCTTGATGAGCAATGTTAGAAATTGAATTTAAAAAGGATTTTTATCAACTCAGAGCCAGCCTGTATTTTTAATTATACATTGCCAACATATAAAGTGACATTTGGTGTTTTTTTACAGGATTTTTTCCACAAAGAGTAGGAAAAGCTTTATTTGGGATCACTGTTTATTATATGTGTAATTTTCTGTAAAAATAGTTGACAAAGCAAAAGTGCTTCCTAATCAGAATCAGTCAACAAATAGTCTTAAAACAATATACGTTTCACTCATGTGGGCATCATCAGTCAATCTCATTCAAAATAAAGTGACCAAATAACTTACCGACTCCAAAACAATTGAGTTGCTGGGCATCAACCCCTGCATCGGCCTCAAGTCTTATCGTCTCGGAGTGGTTGTACAACTCTCTAAAATTTTAAATAAAGATAAATCAGATTTACCTGTACTCAATTTGCCAAGCTTTTTGAGCAATTAACTGCTATAACCATAACTAAGCACTTTTTTCATAAACATGTTTTTGGGTCCCCATGCAACTAAACGAACTATGCAATTACCCGAATTTGTCTATACATCAATAAAAACAGCATTGCCTTAATAAAACTCCTTCAGGTCAAAACAGAAACACCAGGTTTATGGCCATTTGACTACTACAGAATGTTCATAACTGTGAGGTTAAAAACATGCTTTACTACTATGGAAACATAACAGCATATCATATCGTACATCAAGATGTATTTAAACAGCTCTGTCGTCAACTGTAGGGTCACAACCTACAGTTTCGAAAGCATAACTCCAGACAATTCCCTGTGTACATTCTGTTCAAAGCGGTACACCTACTTGTGCATAGCCAGTGTTTTTTTTAAGGATGTTCAAATTTCTCCAGCGGTTTCCCAAATTGGCTATTTAAGCAAATATGGCTATTTTTTGCTATTTAAATGAAACACTTGCGGTCTCTTAAAACTACTTAGCGGTCACCCAAACCAAACCTTAAAAAAAACCTGTGCATAGCCAATAATGTTACCTGTACGTTAGCACAGACAGGACATTAAAATCAAATGTTGCAAGCTTGGGTGGATAGTCTTGTCCTGGTGGAATACATCCAACAATTTCCCAAATAGCCACCATACAAGCTACAGTGTGGGGACCATAATAGGTTGGACATGCAGTAGGAAAATCTAGAGTAAAACAAAATAAACAGATTAAAAATAAAGCAAAACTGAGCTTAAACAGGACATAAACATAAAGAGTCGGGTAATTGAAAAACAAAATTGATAATTAATCATAATATACCAGGCATAATACCGAATCAGCCAGTCACCAAGCATTCCTAAATGGCAAGGTGTAGGCTAAAAAAATCTAACTTGTGATGAGATTCCAACCCATTACAGGAGTATTTCCAGGACTCATGCTCATCAACTGAAATTGCCAGTGATGCAAAATAAAACAGACATTTATGAGTTGTCATCATCAGTGAAATAGTGCACAAGCGAAACCAGTTCGTTTATACATGCAGACACAAAGAGCTTTCACATTTAGAAAGAAGACTTACTTATTCCAAAACATTCTAGTTGATCTACGCCAGAACCAGCATCAGAATCTGCTTTAGTGGTTTCAAAATCTGTCCTCAGATCACTAAAATCAATGAAATGTGGTTTGTTTGGGATTGAACCTTACTCCAGGGGTGTCCAAACTTTTTTTCAAGAGCCAATTTTCATCTGGGGCAGACGCCCACAAGCCACTGTTTTTTTGTAATGTCTTTAACTGGACAATTATACACAAAATACATGGCATGAAAGGAAATTTTGGGATTTGGTTGAGTCAGAACCATATATACTTTCTTTTTACCTATAATTCTAGTTCTATGAAGAAGCTTTGCGTGAAGGGACAAGTCGCCTCTACCCAAAACCTTAATTCAAAAACTGCTGCGGGCCACTTAAAATGCTGTCATGGGCATTTGGCTGTGGGCCGAACTTTGGACACCCCTGCCTTAGTCTCTACAACAAGCTTGACATAAATTGCATCTTTGCTACATGCACATATTATGCTGGAGTGGAGTCATACATAATTAGAACAGCAACCAAAAACAAATTTGAAGCTTTGTACAATGTAATATACAAATAAGAGCCTTGTATTTGGCCTAAATACTCCATAATATTGACTAACGCAAAATTCATGGTGGATAAAGTGGTAAACTCAGCAGGTGAAAGCTTGTCCGGGTACATATCTCCTTCTGGTAAGCACAGAGCATCTATCCAAACTACTCTTAAGCATGCTAATAAATGTGGACCATAGTAGGTTGGGCATTCAGTCGGAAGATCTAAAAAATATGAAATATTAAGTAAATGGTTTACACAAAAAAGGATGAAATTAAAGTCACCAATTTTCTGTAATTGTAAATGTCATCAATTTATAGTAAGTTAACTGACAAGACATGCAAGTTTACCGATTCCAAAGCAATTTAGTTGTTCAGATGAAATCCCTGCATCTGCATCGATTCGTGTCGCTTCCATGCTTGTGAACAATGCACTGGAAATAAATTAAAAATATTTATAATTAACAGCAACACTTAAAGAAAGATCGACATTTAATGAAAAAACGATTTTCTGGAATGCCAAATTCATTACAAGGTGTTAGCATATAGCACAAAGCAGTACGTAATGTTTCAGGAATTGTTTGAAATAAATTTTTCCTGTTTTTATTTTCTAAAAATTACCCAACATTTTTTTTTCTTATTTACTTAAAATATTGTTCCAAATTGGTATTGAAAGCACTTTAAGATCAGCACATGCTGCGCGAAACAATATTACACTTACGCATATGTCATGGCAGATAAAGCGTTCTTTTCAGTCGTAGTAAGACCACCGGGAAACTCATGACCGACAGGTAGACATCCAACTGATGCCCAAATAGTGTTGAGGCAAAGAACTGAATGTGTGCCATAATAAGTTGGACATTCAGGAGGTAGAGCTAGAAAAACAAATACAACAGTTTAACTCCAAGTCAGTGGTTCCCAACCTTTCCCTGACCGTGGCCCCCTAAAAGTAACTTTTGGGCTTCATGGCCCCCCTGAAGTAACCCTACAGGACCTGTGGCCCCCCCTGAAAATGTAAATGGCAATCTCGTGTTGAAATTTGGTACTAATTTCAGCTTTAAACAGGTCCAGTAGCGTAAATAAGAATCTGTAACTGTAAAAAACCTCACTATAGACAAATAGTATGTGAACTAGTCGATTAAATTGGGGAGTAATGTTAAAAAGAAAATGGTTTTTAGTGGGTGTTTCTGGTGAATCTACACCCGTGGCCCCCCGGACCACAGCTCGTGGCTCCCTTGGGGGGCCAAGGGCCCTGGTTGGGAACCACTGCTCCAAGTAGATAAATATTTCAGGAAACAATGGTAAATAAAGCTTTGCATCGGAACACTTGCAAACAAATGCTACTACAGATTTTATTTAAAAAATAAATTTAAAATGTTAAACTGGCAAAAAATGATAAAGTTAGACAGTGTATGCTATTAAAGAACAGACCAAACTATTGCCAATATAACCACTACTATCAACGCTTAATTGATACAACATATAAACACTAAAAGGCATAGTATTGTTACCAATTCCAAAACAGTTGAGTTGTTGAGCGGCATCTCCACCATCCGCATCTATTTTTATCTTTTCAGTATAACTCAGGAGAGAACTGAACACAAACATCAAAATGAGTTGGAAAATTAAATTAACTTGCCCTTTTTTCTGTACAAAAGCTTGACTGGTTACCAATGGAACGAAACCAGTTTTACCAATCACTGAACCGGTCATGAACTGTCTTAAGGCTATTATGATATTGTCCCTTTATGTGATTACAACTACGCTCCCATGTTAATATTGTGACCTGAACGTTATCAAGCGTTCTCCAATTTAAATTAGTACACTAGTAACTACGTCGATCACAATATTTGTCATGCTCTGATCTGTCGAAATATAGATTTGGGAACTTAACTGTATTATTCGGCATTATATTGGTTTAGTTGAGCTCCAACTAGTTTGTTTATTCAAGGAGTCAGATCGGAGTGTTTTTGTCTACCCTAAAAGTCAGTACACTAGCAATGCAAAAAATTCCACCTGTATGTGATTACGGTCAAATCAGAAAACTCTTTTGGTGACAATTTTGTCGGGTACTTGTATCCCGCAGGTAAACATTTCACATTGGTCCAAATTGTTTCCATGCATGCCGAAGAGTGAGGTCCATAATATGTTGGACATGTTGAGGGAAAATCTGTAGGTGACGTTGGTAAGTGAAAAATTTTTGCCACAAACAAACTAAATCTGCATTAAAATCACCTATTCCAAAACAGTTCAGTTGTTCAGCACTGGACCCATTGTCTGCATTCGATTTTATGGTGTCAAACTCAGCCTTTAAAGCGCTATAAAACAAAAATATATATATTTACACAAAAAAACTAAAACTAACTATGCAACAAAAGCAGAAAGGATTGGCCATATTGAGTACCTGGTACTGTACATCGCAATTAGGCCATGCATAGACAAAAAAAATCAAAGTTGTAATAAATTTTTTTAAAAGAAGCAATCACTACGAAACCGCACTACAAATTGATTAGTTCCTTATTGCACAATAATGTAATGAGCAATCACAACAGGGTTTGTTGATATCCCAATAGAACAAGTGATTTATTGACTGCTAAGATAGGAAAATAGTGTTCCGTTTATAAAGGACCCAAACAATCAGGGTGAAAATATTGAAAGGTGGAAACATGCAGATTTAAGAGTTGAATTTATTTAGCTTGGTGAAAGACAACATAGCGACACAACTGCACTGAACAATCACCAAGCCTGAATTAGCTGTGCAATGTTAAGACAGTAAGTGTTTTATTCAGTTGCAGTTGTTTGACCCACCCTTGAGCAAAAAAAACAGTGCTTAAACCAAGTCATACTTGAACGACAAGTACTTACCGAAATGGTAGATTCATTAAAGTATTTTGTTCAGTAGTGGAAAGCCTTGGTGGATATTCATGTCCTGCTGGTAAACAACCAGTCATATTCCATACCCGTTTCAAACAATCCATATTATGCGGTCCATAGTAGGTCGGACACTCAACAGGAATATCTAAGTAGGTGAAAGAAAATGATTCTTTCAAAGAACAAACATATGTATGCTACATGTGATGTAGGTAAAAATATCCAATTTGTGTATGGAATGTGAAAGTGAAATGTTTAATGCTTTTTCAAATAAGAAAAGTGTTTTACTTATTCCCAAACAGTCGAGTTGAGCAGTTGCATTTCCAGCGTCAGCGTTTGTTTTGATTGCGTTTGTGTGAGCAAGCAGAGCACTGTAAAACAAAAACAGTGAACCATGTCAGCAAATTACAATTAAATTCACTTAGGTTGCCAACAACAACTTGTAACACAAATACATTGTAAAAAAATCTACATTAAAGCAAAGGTGACAAACACTTTAATAGTTTTTACATTTTGTTCATTACATTACATTGCATTGCCAAACACCCATTTAGAAATAAGGTTATAAACTTCAGTCTATTTACTATCAGCTAAATGCCAACTTTATCAAATAAGCTATTTTGCTTTTCACAAGATTCGTTTTCAAATGTTATGACTTGGTACCATTTACTAAAATTAGTATCATATTCTAAGGTATAACTTGCTAAACTGGTTTCTTTTAGCTAAATTGTGTTAATGAATCCAAAAAACAAGCCACAAAATTACATAAGGTTGGCTTTTGATCTGAGTTTTTCAAAATATTGGCTTCTTCAACCTAAACTAAATGTAGATAAATTATGTTGGGTGTGAAAAATATTAAATATGACATTTTAGATCACTCAACTGCTAATAGGGCAGTATCACAAAAATGGAAAAACACTGCTCTAAAAATAAGAAACATTGCACTTACCTGTATGTCATGGTTGTTACAACTGTTTTTTCTGCAGCAGTTAACGCATCAGGATATTTCTTTCCGGGAGGCAAACATCCAACGGATGCCCAAACAACTTTTAAACATTCCACTGAATGAGGGCCATAGAAGGTTGGACAATCAGCAGGCAAGCCTAAAATTCAACCAGCACATTAATGCAAGCACGAAAACATACCACACAGATCTTTACTTATTCCAAAACAGTTTAGCTGTTCAGTCCCGTCACCAGCATCAGCCTTAATCTTTGTCATCTCGGTGTAGTTCAACAAAGCTCTGCAAACACATATGGGTTATGACATTAGTTCTTAACCTTGTTATGGTTTCCAACTAAAGTCAACCACCAAAGTTGAATTTTCTCCCTTGTTATTTCTTTGATGATATTTAGTGCCATATATTAAGAATAATTGTCTTTATTAGATTGAAAATACAGTAACCCTCTGGACCCGTTTGGACCCAAAAATTTGACGCAGTTAGGTGAAGATCTGGAACAACTAATGTTGATTAGTTTAAGTCTTACTAGAAAAAAAATCAGTTGTACACCAAATTTTGTTTGAATTAGGCAAAGATCGGGATAAAGCAGGGAATACTTAATTAACTTTGTATCCAAATAATCAGATTTATGACTTAAATATTAATGTAAAACTTAAAACCACTATTGAGGTACCATTGACTTACGCAATTTCCCTCTACATGTAAATAATTTCCTATCGGTTGAGAACCACTGGGTTAGAAAATAACAAATAAACATACAGTCAACCTTGTTTAATCCTATTCTTTGCCTAATTCAGACAAAACTCGAGGTACAAATGATTTGTTATGTAGTCTTGAAACATAAACTAATCGACATTGGTTAAAGTGGAAACCGATCCAAACAATTTTTTGCCCAAACGGGTCCCGATCAACCAAGCTATACTGTATTAAAAGACAAATACAGCACCTAACCTGTATGTAATACTAGCCAAAGCAATCATCTCAGTTGATGTAAGATTCCTTGGGTACTTGTGACCATTTGGCAAGCATTTAACAAAATCCCACACATCCACCATGCAATTTACACTGTGGGGTCCGTAGTACTTTGGACATGTAGCCGGCATATCTTAAAAATTGAAGTGTAGAAATTGCTCTATTGAAGAAAACACTAGCAAATGTTATTTACCTATTCCAAAGCATTCCTTTTGATCTGTACTTGAACCATTATCTGCATCGGCTTTCGTGGTTTCAAATTGGAGAGTCACAGCACTAAGAAGGTATCATTTTTATTTACTATCATACATAGCATTTTAGTCACTGCAGCCCTAAAGGTTGATTTTAAAAATGCTTCTCAAAATATCCAAACTTGAGTTACCAAAAAATATATTCTGCCGCTTTATTTCAATGCAATTATGGTGTAAAATGCAGAAACTTTATTGTGGCCATTTTATTTCCTTCATCAGTGTTGCATAAAAAAGTTCCCACGCAGCTGACAGGTTTGTTTTTGTTTCGTATACTGCTAAATTAGTTGTAAGATCACTGTTAAGTTTTGCTAAATGTTATTGTCATTGCATTAAGTCTCAATTCAACCAAACTTATCAATTTTTTTAGTTAAAAAATACCATGAAATTCCTATAAATCCTAAACTACCAAAAACGTGTCCCTTTTTACAGATAGAAGAGCAACTAAAATAGTTTTTGGTATAACGATTGGTTGCAGTAATTAACAATGCAAAATGTAAAACATATTTTTGGGCCAGTTTAAAACAAAACATTGAAATGCTGTGCTTTCAATACCCTTAAATTAACAAGTTTCACAGTATAATACACGTGATTTTAAACTGACTTATAAGTTGCAGTGTATAAAGGTGTGATGGCTGAGCTGGAAAGTTTTGGTGGAAATTCTTCCCCGGCAGGTAAGCATTTGGCATCCAACCAAATCACTTCTAAACAAGCCATTGAATGAGGACCATAGTAGGTTGGGCATTCAACAGGAAGATCTGGCAATAAAACACTCAATCAATCAATTTAATTTATTTGTTTCAGGGCCCATGTATAATAATAAAGACATATATCATACGGCAGCAGTTCTCAAACTATGCGTCACGACGCCCTGGTGCATCATTTCAATTTTCCAAGGGCATCGCAGAATAGTCCGTTTTGTGGCTTTTTTATTGTTGTATCAATAAACCTAACTTTAAGAATAATTTTCCCCATTAACTTTTATTTGCTGGTGCATCGCAAGTCCAGAAAACTTTTCCAGGGGCGTCGCAACAAAAAAGTTTGAGAACCACTGTCGGTACAGTAAACATGTGAAATAGGTGTTAAAACAAAAAAGGGTGCAGCTGGAGCCACAATTGGCTATTTTTACAAGCTGCCCCTATCTCATGTTAAGCAGTAATCTAAAAAAACACAATAATATTTACCTATCCCAAAACAGTTTAGTTGTTCAGATGAAATCCCTTTGTCTGCGTCGATCTTTATAGTCTCCATGTTAGTCAGCATGTCGCTGCAAAAATGAATTAAAAATTTAAATAAAATAAACTCATAAAAATGTGATGTTTTCAACCGGGGTTCCATACAACCCTTACAGGGGTTCTGTGAACTTTAAGGGTTGCACAGGGGTTCACAGAGGTTTGGTGTAGCAATTCAAACATGAACGATTTATAATATCATCGTTGCAAACAGCAATGCTTGCCTGTACAGTCTAGTTAACCTTGGTAACACAATTGATCAATTGTGACGTAATAAACACAGCCTTGATACACTCTGGCCAAATTGGGAGATAAATGTAGACACGACTGATCCAAGTAACATGGCAATGTGTTTCTGATTTATTTGAAGTCAACTTTTATTATGGGGGGTGTGTTGAGTAAAAATGCATGTTTTTTCTTATTTTATAGGGTAGTCTACTTGTATTACATTCATTAAAATTATTTGATGGGGGGTTCCGCAAAGTTTGACAAAACACCATCTGGGTTCAGTGCTACCAAAAATATTGAAGAGCACTGATCTAAATAAAATAACAACCTAATTTACTTACGTGTAAGTCATAGCTGTCCAAGCTATAACATCAGCTGAAGAAGTGACTTTTGGAAATTGGTTTCCAGCTGGCAAACATCCAACACTTGCCCAAACCACTTGCAAGCAATCAAGAGAGTGAGGTCCATAGTATGTTGGGCACTTGGTAGGTAAATCTAACAGAAATAAATCATTTATACATGAAAAAGCATTGGCTTGAACGGTATTGGGCCATAGACACACAATTAAATAATAATTTAAATCAAACTCAGGTTTAGTGTTCAAGTCCCATCAAAAGAATATGATATCAATAAAAGGTAATAGATAAATTTTGTGCTATTGAAACATTACAGCGCTTCCTAGATTATTCTTATTTTATTTAAACAGTATTCCATGACAAGGTAACAGTGAAGAAAAAAAAAGAAAAAACCTTCTACTGTATAGTTCAAGATTCTATTTCAATTTGTGTCCCACATAATGATCCTTTATATTTGGAAGTTTGGAATAACATTGTTTTTTTATTGTATTTTTGGACAATCAGGCGACAGTCCGAGAACTGAAAATTGCCCTTTGTCGCTCACAGGGTTCAAACCCAGGACACTCCCGGGGACGACTCCCGATCAGTCTGTATATGGGTCAGGCGTGCCATGCCATTCGACCAATTATGTTCCAAACGAAACATACATAAAAAGTGTTCAAAACAAACAAAGCTCAGGTGAAGATGGGTGTTAATTAACAAAAGTCAACTCTGTTTATCAAAGCTATGTCTAATTCCATTTTCAAAGGCATAAAAGAGCTGGCATAAAACAGTAGATCTGATTAACAATGTCCTAAGTCAGTGGTTCTTAACCTTTTTATCATGGCCGAACCCCCATGATATTCTTCAGCCCTCTGGTTGAACCCCAACAAGTTAAAGTTTGACGAAAACAAGTATTTGTATTGTACTTCAAAAGACCTTCGTCAAACACCTATATCAGCATTGTCAACCCCTGGGGTTCGATCAAACCCCGGTTAAGAACCACTGAGCTAAAGTGAAGATTCATGTTAATCAACAAAGTCATCTCTGTTTATCAAAGCTGTGTTTAACTCTATTTTTAAAGGCATAAAAGAGCTGGCATAAAACATTAG
This sequence comes from Phallusia mammillata, assembly GCF_965637545.1. Lineage (NCBI taxonomy): Eukaryota > Metazoa > Chordata > Ascidiacea > Phlebobranchia > Ascidiidae > Phallusia > Phallusia mammillata. The sequence continues at coordinate 31,340,198 of NC_137253.1, read as the reverse complement.
ATCCGATTAACAGTGGTCTAAGTATAAACTAATATAGGATAGTGGGGAATATAAGTGAAAAAACATTTATTACTTATTCCAAAACAGTCCAGTTGATAACTTCCGTCCCCAGCATCTGCTTGTGTCTTGATGTTTTCAGAGTGTTTTAACAAGGCCCTAAGAAATTCAATAGTAAAAGCTCTTAATGTCTACAACAAAATACAAAACTAACCTGTATGTGATATCAGTTAAATTTGCTATTTCAGCAGGTGAAAGTTTAGGGGGGTATTTGTGACCACCAGGAATACATTTGACATTGCCCCAGATGGTTTTCATGCATTCCACTGAATGAGGACCATAGTATGTTGGACAGGTTGCGGGAAAATCTAAAAATTGAACAGCAAGTGTCACCAACTTATACTACATAGCCGATTCAGCTGCATAGTCCGATTGGACTTAAACTACATAGCCAATGTGGCCTATTTCTCGTCACTAGCTCCACTGATTAGACGTTATATGTCAAAACAGTAGGGATGCGCCGAGCCGGTACTCGGTACCGAGCATCGCTGTTTTTAATGCTCGGTGCTCGGCCGAGCAGTTGCACAAACTGACCCGAGCGTTAAATTTGCATATTCATGCCCTGCTAAGATACGTAATTAGTGTTCGAAAGGGTGCATAAACAATTGATTTTTCAAATGTATTAGGTGGTGGAAAAACGTGTACTTCCGAGGCCTGTACAGCTTAATACACCGCTGGTGACGTAAGAGACCTAGTAGAGCTAAAACGTAGAAAGGGGATTTTTTGTGACGTCATAATGCACCGAGCGTGCTCGGCCGAGCACCGAGCATTAACGTGAGATGCTCGGTGCTCGACCAAACAGAACATTTGCAGTTTTGGCACATCCCTACAAAACAGTGTGCACTGTCTGCAGCCTATCATTTACTTGCATTATGCTTTTACACAGTTGGTTCAGTTGACTTAATCTTTACTGTTAATACGCATTTTATGTATTATTTTTATGCATGTTTTAGGTGGTTTCATATAGTTATTCCCAGCACACTGGACTGGCGTAATGTGGCCACACTAACCTATACAGCCAATATCTTGTCACCAACTGCACTGATGAGACTTTACATGCCAAGACATTGTATTGTCTGAAGCTAACTTGCTGCAATTTATCTTTCTTATTATTTATTTCCTTTATTTTTTTAACAAACAAAGAATAATAAAAGTGTACAACCACTGAACGAAGAAGCTGAATTTAACCTTTTGAAATATCCAAAACACTAAGAAGATTGGTGGTCGAACAGCGCAACTTAAGTCTTAATTTTTTGTCAGTTAATGTTTAACATAAATCACTACCCTTTACACACAAACCAGAAGTTACGAAGCCAAAACTCACCTATTCCGAAACATTCAAGCTGATCTGCACTGGAACCATTGTCTGCGTTTAACTTTGTTGTCTCAAATTCAGATTTCAGATCACTAAAAATAACATGTGTATTAAAATCTGACCTCCATAGCCCTCAAACATATATTGAAAGGTTAAGATGAATTAAATAACATTGGAATAAGCCCTGAAGCATACTGTGATTAATTTATTAAAAGGATGATTGATTTATAGTTGTTGATAGAACCATAGAAAAAGTTTACAAAATATGCCTGGCAACACCACTATATTCTTCTATTGAACGGTATTTAAACCAAGTTATATCTCAAGTTGTAGCGTACTGTGATTGACATATTGAAAGGATGATTTATTTATAATTGCCAATAGCATAAAATGGAAAGTTTTCAAAATACACCCGGCAACACCACTATATCCATATATTGAACAGTTTTTAAACTAAGTTATGTTGCAATTAATATCACTCACAGGAACGGTAAAACTGTCAACACATTTTGTTCAGTAATGAAACGTTTTTTAAATAGACCCCGCAACACCAAAATATTCATATATTGAACAGTATTTAAACCCAGCATGTCATATCTCGACTAATATTACTCACAGAAATGGTAAAACCTCCAATACACTTTGTTCAGTAGTGGATAGTTTTGGTGGATAACTGTGACCTTCTGGTAAACAACCACTGTTGTTCCAAACCCGTTTCAAACAATCCATTGTATGGGGCCCATAGTAGGTTGGACACTCAACAGGAATTGCTGCAAACTATATTGTTGGCAACACAGCATGTTGGAAAAAACATTTATATATTTACCAATTCCAAGACAGTCGGTTTGTGCAGTTGCATTACCTAGATCTGCTTCAGCTTTGAGATCTTTTGTATCATTTAACAAAGCGCTGCAAGTAAAAAGATACCTATGCAAGGCAAGTGTTTGGAATATTAAACCTATATTGCAAATATTTTACATAAGTAACCAGCTGCACTGCATGTACTTGAAACTTTCAAACACCTATATACACTGTGTCAGGCATTTCAGGATAGCTAAGTTTGTAATTCAACTGCCTTGTGCCCGTAAGGTTGTGTGTTCAAATCCCACCACGAAGAGACATTATACAAAATACCATTGTTCCACACTGCGTGGTTAAAACTTGTACAACAAACACAGTATGTGAAACTTGTTATCACACAGGGTCCCAAGTTGTTTCACTTCGGTAGCCAGCTTAAAAACCTACATCTGACTTCATTAACCACAACAGGGTACTTGAGATATCTTTGTTACATAACAATAAGCAACATACATTTGCTAAGCTGATGGTTAATCAAAATATGTTTAATTCACTAAACATGGGATTGGGATTTAGTTCACAATGAAATGTGATTTGTTATTACCCAAACTTATGTGTACAGTGCAATGCATATAAAACAGTAAAAACACATATCAAAAACAACGTGACAATGTTCTCATGAGGCAACTACAAATACAAAAATGTTAAACACTACTTACGAATATGTCATGATGGATAAAGCAGATTGTTCTACTGAGGAAAGACTCCCTGGATATTTATCTCCGGCCGGTAAACATCCAACTGACGTCCAAATTTTATTCAAACAAACTATAGAATGTGGTCCATAGTAAGCAGGACACTCAGCAGGGAAGACTAAAGCAGAAAACAAAACTTAATAAACAAAATTTTTATCATATTACTAGCATTCCCACCTATTCCAAAACAGTTTAGTTGTTGCGTGGCGTCACCAGAATCTGCTGTTAATTTGATGTCTTCCGTGTAATTAAACAAGGCCCTGAAACACAAACAACATAGTTAATCAGTGACATACCAAAAAAAGTTGCTGACATGCATTTTTATGCCGCTAAAAAGCAGGTTATGTAAACAGTTGATGCAAAAAGCCCAATCTAGCTGTAGCTGCGTTTAGATCAGTGGTTGTCAAACCTTTACACAAACAACATAGTTAATCAGCTAAAGTAACTGACATACACTTTCAGAATGCATTTTGTTTAAAATGCATGTTTTGTAACTGCTGATGCATAAGCCGATTTCAATTGAAGATCCGTATGAATACTAATTTGCAAGGACATGCACTTATAATGATGCATATATGAGGAAAAAAGCATGTTTAGCAACTGTTGATGCAAAAGTCCAATACTTTGACTGTATATCGGCAATGCATTTGCAAGGTACATTACATCTACTGTTGCACCATGTTTAGTTATTGTTTCAACCAAGAACAAACAAACTTTCTACCACTCACTACTGTGTTACATTCACCAAAAAGCATGTTTTGTAAAAGTTGATTTACGACAGAGCAATTTTCCTGTGATTGATGCAGAGAAATGGAAAGAATAAAATTTGCTGCAGAGAAATGGCAAGAAATAAAACAAACACAAAAAACTGACCTGTATGTAAGGACAGACAATGGGGTTGTTTCCGCTGTGGTAAGTTTGGATGGGTACTCCTGCCCCTCAGGCAAACATTTCACAGTGTTCCATACATTCACCATACAAGGTACAGTATGTGGACCATAGTAAGTTGGGCAAGGTGTAGGTAAATCTGCAAAAAGATTGGTGCAAATTCATGCTTATTTACATACAGTAACACTTGGGTAATCCGAACCCATTTGGACCCAAAAATCTATTCGGAATAGGGATTAACTGTGTTAACTGATATCAATTAGTTAAAGCCTTACCACATTACAAATCATTTGTACCTCAAGTTTTGTCCAAATTAGGCAAAGATTTGGATTAACTGAATCTGGTTTAACCAATTTTAACTCTATTTACATACAAGTTATGTGAAACATAGTAATTAGTGATGTACCGAATCAGCGAAATTTCGATTCGGCCGAAACCGAATCATTAATGACGTCGCGCTAAGTCGTATCCTACGCGTTTGACATGAAAGCAGAAGTTTATCTACCACACAATTAGTGCAGAATGGTTGTGTTTTGTCCGTATTTTAGTTCTGTGGGGTTTAACATTGTCCCAAGCACGATTGCCAACCCAACAATGGAAAACTGATTTTTTGTCTGCAGTGGGAAAAGCGTCAATATGTCAAAAAATATAATGATTGACGCGATTTTCGTTGGTACTGAGAAGAAAGGACACGTTTAACGCTTTGATTGGGTGCTCGTAAAAGATTCGGTTTCGGCCGAATCGCAACAAATTATTCGGCCGAAACCGAATCTTTGTAAAAATGACCGATTCGGCCGAATAAATTCGGCAAACCGAATATTCGGTACATCTCTAATAGTAATCACCTATTCCAAAACAGTCAAGTTGTTCTGTGGTGGATCCAGCATCTGCGCCGGCTTTTATTGTTTCAAACCCAGCCTTTAATGCCCTAAAAAGAGACATAAGAGTGTCAACAAACCAACAGGCAAAATCTTCGCTAGTTGTTCATGCAAAACCTGAAACATACTTTAGACCAGGGATGGGCAACCTTTTTAACACAAGGGCCAGTTAGGAAAATGTAATGCTTAAATGTTAGGAGGGATGCACATCAAATAAACACTACATTGCATTTCAAACAAGAAACTGAAAGAGGAAAAGTAGCCTTATTTGGGGAAAAAAAGCTGGAAGAAGATGAAGGGCTGCACAAAAAATTAAAAGGGGCGCATGTTGCCCACCCCTGCTTCACAGTTATTTTTGGGCAAATTATTTAAAACAAAGTGTTCCAAGCCTAGGAGGATGAAAAGCCACATTAGGGTTTGGTAGACGGCAAAGGAGAACCTCTTTTGCATGGATAAACTAAATTTGCTGTTCTAAGCGTCTAAGCGATAAAGCCCTTGTCATCACAAAAGAAAACTTTTTGACCAGCAGTTTGAAGATCATCATATTTAGGGCTAACCAGAATGCAATCCACTCAATAAATGTATTCAGTTTGTGTTTATGGGCTTAGCGACATAACATCAGTTCATATCGGAAAAAATCATGCAAAACATAATTTTGTAGAAATTACACCTAGTCAAAAATCGGACCTACCGAAATGTTAGGGAAGATAATGCCAAACGTTCTGTAGAAGAAATTGTGTCTGGATATTTGTCGCCATCCACTAAGCATTTGGCGCTGGCCCAAACAGTTTTCATGCAATCCACCGAATGGGGTCCATAGTAAGTTGGACAAGTCACAGGAAGATCTGATAATTAAATAAAAACATATTCATACAACTTTGCATCAATAATATGTTTGCCTTTGATCTAAAGTTTTTATCATTAGGTTTTTGCTAGCCTTTTTTGTACGTTATTCCCTTGTTTGGTGCATTAAGAACAATGTTTTTGAATAGCATGCCCTAATTACCCTGATAAACACGCTGTTAACAGGGCATTCAAACATTGGATAAGTAGCATACAACTCCCAGTAGAGCAAAATATAGTTTATACACTCTTTAAGGTTTTTCACCGATGTGAATTCAAAATGTTTTGGAGGAAGTATAAATCACAAAAACATGTCATGAAGTAATCAAAGCCCAGCTGCAATACCAGCCACTAAAATAAGAAACTTGGTAAACAGGAAATGTTAATAATGGTACCGATTCCAAAACAGTTGAGTTGTTCTGAAGAAATCCCAGAGTCTGCATCAGCTTTGATCGCTTCCATTTCTGTCCGCACATCTCTGCAGAAAAAACTCTTGATTATTATAAACACCAAAGCATGCCTGTTTGTGACCAAGTAACTATTTCAAGATGTTAAGGTTATAAAAAATGCATATTAACAGAAAAAGTAAGAACTCGATTTCACAATATTTAAACAATCATGTTTCAATCAGGTGTGCATATTTGTGCTGGTGCATTATATTGTGGAGTTTTGATAAAATGCATTATAAAAACATAACGATAAACTTACACACTAAATATTTAACAAGATTTTTGATGAAAAGCGCATACAACACCAGTCCAATAAGCCACAAAAAAACAAGAGCACAGACCATTCAGGTCTAACACATCGTCCATTTATTAACTTAGAAATTCTATCCAAATAATACATGCAGTTTATAGTTTCTCAATGTAAAGTATCAGCAAATTGGGTATGCAATTATACAGAATCACCATTTTAAGAAAACTATGCATCTACTGAGCATTAAAAGTCAACTTTTAGACACAAAAATTTAAGCATTTGTTTTACTCACGAGTAAGTGATGACAGATAAAGCTGCTTGTTCGGTGGAAGAAAGTTTAGCAGGATATTCAATTCCAGCCGGCAAACATCCAACTAATGTCCAGATTTTATTCAAACAGGCCACAGTGTGTGGCCCATAGTAAGTTGGACATTCAGTTGGAAAATCTAACAAATAATAAAATGTGAATAAAGCTTTTAGCTAACACTGGTTGTTATTTATTTGCTGAGAGTAAAAGTAGAATACAGCAACCTCATTTAAACTGGAGCGATTAATCCAGAGGGAGCGTAATTCAGACAAAATGCAAGGTACTAATGATTTGTAATGGGGTACGGCTTTAACTAATTGACATTGGTTTATCCAGATCTTTGCCTAATTCAAATGTTTGTTTGTTCAAAAAGGTCCGGACAAACAGAGGTTTGCTGTATGTCTTGACAACATAGAAAAAGTTACATGCTCCCATTCAGATAGACTATATTTTCTCAAAGTACTCTTTTCTGCAGGTTTAATGCCTAGAGGCAAAGAAAAAACACAAAACAATAGATTTTTTTTACTTATTCCAAAACAGTTTAGCTGCTGTGCACCATCACCGCCATCAGCATTTATTTTGGTGTTTTCTGTGTAAGCCAGCAATGCACTGAAACAAAAATGTTTTTAAGCAGGTTTTTGCTTCTAAAACGAAAATACAATAGCATCACAACAATAACTTACAAGTAAGCTACAGACAGTACACACTGTTTCAACACATAAGGTTGACTGGTGCCACCAACGTGGCTCCCCCCCCCCCCAGTCTCTAAGCCCTAATGCGTCAACCTCACCCTGTACTGAGAGTCCCTGTCACTTAACACTTAGTAACGGTGTAGCTGCAGCGAGTCTACCATCTATTCACCAATTGTGCCCTCAACTTTGTTGCGCTTTTTAATGTCTGAACGTTGCACAGCTATTTCTGGCTTGGTGAATATTTCAGCGCAATTGTGCTGCTACGACTATGCCCGGCAAAATAAACTCAACTATCATCAGAAAACTTGCCTGTATGTGATTATGGTCAAATCTGCAAACTCTTTTGGTGTCAACTTTGGTGGATACTTATGGCCCCCAGGTAAACATTTCACATTGCTCCAAATTATTTTCATGCATTCTTCCGTGTGGGGCCCATAATATGTTGGACATGGTGTGGGAAAATCTTTAAAACATAGTATGTAGTATCTACATGTTTGGAAACATTTGTTTTAGGCTAAAATCATCAAACTTTTGTACACAACACAAATATATCTTCAGTTTCTTATTTAAATAGTTTAATGGTGAAATTAACAGCCCAAATATATGTACAAAGTCACATGTTTTATATTTTCAAGCAGTTGCTGAAACATTTAATATATATATAAAGCATGTCGCTTTTTACGTCTATTTGGGCTGTTATTTTCACCATTAAACTTACGAAAACATAATTCCCAAAATCAATTCAATAGTATCTATGTCCTGCAATAAATCAGCTTTAAACCAAAGCTCACCTATTCCAAAACAGTTCAATTGCTCCACACTTGATCCATTGTCTGCATTTGATTTCGTGGTTTCAAATGTGGCCTTCAAATTACTGCAGAAAACATGAGAGTAAAATTCACGAAACAAAGTCGACATTTTTCAACTCTAGAAAACCAATAGATACCAACCTGTACGTTAACTTCGACAAAGCTGTTTCTTCAGAAGTAGATAGTTTTGGTGGAAAATCATGTCCCGCTGGTAAACACCCACTTATATTCCAAACTCTTTCCAGACAAGCCATTGTATGAGGACCATAGTAGGTTGGACACTCCACAGGAATTACTAAAAAGAAAAAATACAAAATTGAACCCCCAAAACACCAAACATATACAATTATCTTTAAAGTTTTAATTGTAAAAAAAAACTGTTTGAATACATTAAAACTCCTTGTATTTTCAATATTCTGAGCAAAAAGATCAAACCCAGTATTGGCATGACGATGACAGAAGAAACTGTCGAAACACAGTGATGTTTTACAAGCAAATACTATCTTTTGGTCCATGTACTTTTAATTATAATAATTTAGACAAATTTGTAAAACAGCTTAATGCACTATCATTGGGAGCAGAGTTGATCGACCATTTTGAGCCATCGGTCAGTTTTTAATAATCTAAAATATAATTTTTCGCATACAAAATTTATCTGATGACTATGCTTAGCTGTTAATCTAGTTTTACACAATTTCCAGATGCAGGCTTTCTCCTAGTTTGAGGATCCATAAATTTAACCCAAAACTTCAAACAATGAAAGAAAAACTCACCCATTCCTAAGCAGTCCAACTGTGCAGATGCCATACCAGCGTCTGCATCAGCTTTGATTGCCTTGATGTTGTTTTGCAAATCACTGCAATGAAAAAAAAACATAGTTACTAAGCATTGAAAAAGAATGTTGATTACAGTTGGGCAAAAATGACTTGTTAAGAGAAATATTTACAACTAAACCACATACTAATGTAAGATGATCACGCATTCACACAGGGACAAGCCCTGAAGCGGTAAATCCCACTGCACGCTAGATTTTTTTAGTCAATACATTGTCAATATAGCTTGATGACTGGCTGATTTAATATAATGCCCCCAATAGGGCTTGTGTAGTAGGAAATTCTAATGTGCCCTTAGAAACACTATACACAGACTTACACGGATGTATTCTATATACACCAGTACTTGGCAGTTATATTTATGATTAGACTAATGTACCCTTTTATTACAGTTACACCAGTTTCTACTTGCATTTCAACAAACAATCTTTTTTTGCCTGAAACATTGAAATTGAACAAAAATCATTGAGTAACATTTGTTCAAACATAAAACTAGAGATATCCTTTTGGGCACAAGAACAGACACACACCAAAGCCACTTACGTATAGTTTAATGCAGACAAGGCTGCTTGTTCAGCCGAGGAAAGTCTGTCTGGGTGTTTTTTGCCGGCAACCAAACATCCAATGTCCTTCCAGACTATTTTTAAACAATCCACTGAATGAGGTCCATAATAAGTTGGACACTCAACAGGAAGATCTGCAACAAAACATATTCAAAACAAAACATCAAATACAACATAAGTTTATGGAGAAAACAACAGCAACATGCTTTATATTTCAAAAGTTTCGGCAAATGTTCATGCCATCTCAGTGATATGAAGGCCACATCAGTTACACATGTTTATATCCACTTGAGTCCCATGAAATAAAGTGTATATAAACAGGTGTAACTGATGTGGCCTTCATATCACTGATGATGGCATGAGCATTTGCCGAAACTTTTGAAAACAAAGGATACCGCTTTTTACATCTATGTGGGCCGTTATTTTTACCATTGAACTTATAAACAGATCCATACATACGGTTTCAAAATACAACATAATCATCACAAAATGTCACCTATTCCGAAACAATTGAGTTGTTGAGCCGATATTCCAGCATCTGCCTCAGTTTTGATGTGTTCAGTGTGGGAAAACAATGCCCTTAAATAAAGAGAGTCAAAAAACAGAGTAGAAAAATAACAACAGTTCAAACCAACCTGTATGTGAGAACAGTTAAGGTGTTGAATTCGGTGGTTGAAAGTTTAGGGGGAAATTCGTGCCCCGCTGGCAAACAAGTCACTAAATCCCAAATAGCTTCCATGCAAGCCACAGAATGAGGGCCATAATATGTTGGACATGTTGCAGGAAAGTCTGGAAATTTAAGAGGAATTTTTGGCACAACAAACTGAGACACAATTTAGGCTTTTCATATTTGTCACACTATTACTATAATAGTAGGACACATTTTACTTTTGCAATGACATATGCTACTGTCATACAGTGATTTTACCCATCTGAAGCAAAGGGTGAAAAATTAAATTGTTTTGTACCAATATACTGTGTTTTGTTGCTAAAATTAACTTGCAAAGATCAAGAATTGATGCTCTGAAGAAAACACTTGCAAATGTCACTTACCTATTCCAAAACATTCCAGTTGATCTGTGCTTGAACCAGCATCTGCATCTGCTTTGGTGGTTTCAAATTTTGTCTTTAAATCACTGAAAATCAACAGGTTCAAACAATTATTTGAAACTCGATTAAATATATATTCCTATCAATATATTTCTATTGAGTAGTTTTTTAAGCAATTTAATGCCATATGCAGTAAAAAGCATGTTGTTCAAAACATATGCTACCTATACAATTAAACAGTAAGTGACTAGCTACATCATATGCAGTCAATATAGGTCAAAACTTTGGCAGTATTGCAGCACATAGCATGTTCAAGCTTGTTACTTGAGATATTGGAATTATGACCAAAAACGGTTCAGTCGCCAAGCATTGGTAAACCAAGCACCACATGTCTAATCTAGTTCTAATTGAAACTGGAACTCGCTTAAACCGGACCTTACTTGTATCTTTGGCTGTTCAGTAGACCAGGATACTCTTACAATGAGTTATTTTAAATAGTAACCCAATTGACACTTACTGATAAGTCAAAGTTATCAAACTGTTGATCTCGCTGGAAGAAAGTTTTGCCGGATAATCATCTCCTTCTGGCAAGCACTTTGCATTAATCCAAGTAACATTTATGCAGTCAATGGAGTGAGGGCCGTAGTAGGTCGGACACAAGGCAGGAAGAACTAAGGAATAAAATCAGAATAAACAACACCATGTATTTCACCAATATGTAACCTATTTATTCACATATTTTAAGTCATATTTGTATGAGAGCTACACTATTTTTATAAGTTAAATACAACTAAAATAACATTTTTTCTTAAATCAAAACAAAATTTAATTTTAAACTTTTTTAGTACTTATCAGGTTAAGAAACAAATACTAAGATTCTGAAAACCAGATGTGGCCATCTAAAGATCCACAGGTCCCCTAATCCTGATGTCAATCAAGTTTATAGAGCTCTTCTGTCAAACGTATTTTTATTCTGACGTTTCGATGTCCTATACAGGCTGCCTTCATCAGGGTAAAAAATGATTGATTGATTTTTACCCTGATGGAGACGACCTGTATAAGACGTCGAAACATCGGAATAAAAAATATTTGCCAGAAGAGCTCTATAAACTTGATATTTTGCCTGGCAGCAATAGCTTATATATCCTGATGTCAATGAGTAAAAACAATTATAATTTTACCGGTTCCGAAGCAGTCTACTTGATCAGCAGTGTTTCCAGCATCTGCGTCATTCTTTATTGTTTCGAAGCTTGTTACCAAGGCACTGCAAGTAAAATGTAATTTAACTTAATAAACTGACTGATGAAAGCATTAGTGTTTGTTGAAATTTTCCAGAATAAACCAAATCACTTTTAAACTGAATTCAAGTCATAGTGTAATTCACAAACAAATTGCTCCCAGTCTATTCTATCTCTGCAAATGATATAACTTGCTAACTGACAAGGGCGTTAGCATTTGTTGAAATGTTCAAGAATATACCATGTCACTTTTGTGTCAATTTGGGTCAATATATTTCTCACAAATTCAAATTGCATACCAGCAGTACTTACGAGTATGTCATGGCTGCTAAGGCATCTCTCGCAGTTGAGGTTAAGAAATCAGGGAACTTTTTACCAGCTGGTAAACATCCAACCGCAGCCCAAACAGTTTTTAAGCAATCCAAAGTGTGGATTCCATAATATGTTGGACAATCAGCAGGAAAGTCTGAACAAGACAAAATGTATCAAATTAGTTTCCGAAATATTTTAACCACATAACTGCAAAAATAACAAACTAACAATGCACCAAAGCTCTTTGTACAATAATTTGTCAAGTCTAGATAAAACTGGCTTAGATATATGATTTCTGGATGACTAAAAACGTTTGTTATAGCTGAAACATTGTTTATACACCGGCTGCCAGAAAAGAAAACTTACTGCACCAAAGAAAACTTTTAGAAACTTAGAAAAGCCAACATATTATCCCCCCATGTTGTGTTCATAAATAAGCTACTAGTGAAACAACAAATATGTTACACAAAATTCTCACTTATTCCAAAACAGTTCAGTTGTTCAGTTGAATTCCCCCCATCAGCTCCCATCTTGATATTTTCGATGAGGGCTAACAAACCCCTAACACATAAAATTGCGTGTTATTCAGAAAAGGTGATTGTGCAAAAAAACAAATTTACCTGTATGTCAGTTTGGACCATATGGAAAACTCGGACGTTGTAAGTTTTGTTGGATATTTTTGGCCTGTTGCTAAACACTTAACGTTGTGCCAAACCGTTATTGTGCAGTTCATAGAATGGGGACCATAATATGTTGGACATTCATCCGGAAAATCTATTAAAGCAATGTAACTGTTCAACTCAATGCTCGAATCTAACAGCAAAAAAACAAAAACTGACCTATTCCAAAACAGTTCAGTTGATCTGAGCTTGAACCAGCATCTGCACTTGCTTTGATGGCTTCAAACTGAGTCTTCAAATCACTACAAAACAAATTCATTGTTGTTAACTATCCTTTTAATAACTGTTGTGCAATGTTAATTTGACTGGCCCATATAAGAAAATCATGTGCTAAAGTAGAAGATCACTGAAATTCTTGTTTTTTTATTTGGAAAGTAAGCATTGGACAATGTTTCAACCTATAAAATCTCACCAGTGCAGCTGGTGTATAGCATAACTACGACATTGTAGTTTGTTGGGGGTAACAGACAAAAAAGCCATGCCTAACCAAAAATGTTTGATACCTTGTCACCAGCTGCACTATTTACAGCCTATAGGCAGTGATTCTCAAACTGTGTGCCGCGGCACACAAGTGTGCCTTGAGAGATTTCCAGGTTTGCCGCGAAGTATTCCCAATTTTAAAGTAAAACATTCCCTGGTGTTTTAGGACTTCATGACAAAATATGTGTGGGTGCATGACAACATTTCAGTGCTGATGTTTATGTTATGGGTAATGAAAAGCATCTATACCAGTGGTTCCCAACCAGGGCCCATGCCCCACCCCCCAGGGGAGCCACCAGCTGTGTTCCGGGGGGGCAAGGGTGTAGATTAACTAGAAACACCCACTAAAAGCGATTTTCTTTCTAACTTTTTTTCCTAATACTATTTCACATACTATTTGTCTATATTGAGGTTTTTCACGATTGCGGATTCTTGGTTACTCTATTCGACCTATTTAAAGCCGAAATTAGTACCGAATTCCACCACGAGATTGCCTTTTACATTTTACAAGGGGGCCACAGGTCCTTCAGGGTTACTTAAAGGGGGCCACGAGGCCAAAAAGTGACTTTTAGGGGGCCACGGTCCACCAAACGTTGGAAACCACTGATCTATACCCACCACAATGAAGTTGAAGAATAGCATGAAACACCATGCATTGATTAAAGCTAACTTGTCATGTAAGAGTCTGATGCTTTAAACAGTCTTCGTATAGCAAAGTCATGTAACTCACTTAAATGGTAAATTTGACAGTGTTGTTTGTTCAGGAGTGGTGAGTTTAGGAGGATAATCATGACCCGCTGGTAAACAATCACTCATGTTCCAAACCCGTTTCAAACAATCCAATGTATGCGGTCCATAGTAGGTTGGACATTCAACAGGAATATCTGTAAAGAAAATATATTCTAACTCAGTGGTCTGAAGCAAATGTACCATCTGGGAGCATAAAGAAACAAATCAGGGAAAACGAAATATGGCTGGTAAAATATAGGATTTTTCCTACTGATTATGTTTTCAATTATATTTTACAGTTTCATGTTAATTATTGCAACTTAAATTTCTTTGTTGGTCACTGTTGACAAACAGTAAGAAATATATCAGTAAAGATAAAAGGCTAGTAACAAAACAGTCATCATTCTACAAAAGAACAGTAAAATTAGGCCTGTAACTTGCCATTGCAGTGCATTAAAAAGGCAATAGGAATATCATGACCTAGAAGCTGTAGGCAATAGATGAAACATGAAAAAATTATATATTAACAGATTACAGACGACACATCAACAGAAAATAAGTTAAAGTCAATATCTTACTGAATCCAATGCAGTCCAGCTGTGCTGACGTGATACCGGCATCTGCGTCGTCCTTAATTGCATTCATGTGACTCAATAATCCTCTGCAAAAAAACAATAGTGATGATTTGATCTCTCAATCTGAGATGGTAGTTTTTTAAGAAAACAAATGAGATCAACATCACACTGATAGTCACAAAAATAACACAAACAAATCCCTGGTTGTCATTTCAAATATATAACAAACTTGAATAACAACAAGAACCAAATATAAAAAGGTAAAATATTTTTAAATTTTTACAATACAAGTCACAATAAGAGCAAAAAGGTGTTCGTTTTTATAGTTTAGGTACAGCCTTAAAGTTTGGTATCACACATATGTATTAGAATTTCAATGCAGACAAAATATCTAACTAGCCTGTGTACCGGTAGTCACATACATAATGGCCTCACGATTTGTACCGGTACAACTATAGGAACCAGTACCACCATTTGTACCACAGCATGAGCAGCAAAAATGAAGACTATAATGAATCTTATATCTATGGAATTAAGTTCATGAAAACCACTCAGTGATTTGTCCTTAAGATTTTAAGACATAGATATTTTGTCTTTACAGCAGTGATTCTCAACCTCGGCTCTCAGGGCTGCATGCGACTCTTAACTACTTATTTTGCGGCACACACCAGACCTTATAAAATCACTAAAGATTGTATTATTACCAATACAGTAACATTATTCAATTACAGTAACATTACTCAATTAAACTATCACCGAAAATAATAACGTACCAAGGTAATTGTTTATCATATTGTGTCTGCATTTTTTTAATTTGTTTCATTTTTGCGGATCCTGACACACTTGAAAAACTACCTTTCGGCCCCAACATTACAAAAGCTTAAAAATCACCAATTTACAATATCATCACCATCATATTCAAACAGAACCTATTTAAGAAGCTACCTGTATGTCATGGCAGACAAAACTCCCACATCAGTTGCGGAAAGAACACCAGGATATTTTTTACCGGCAACCAAACATCCAACATCGGCCCACACAGTTTTCAAACAATCCAGCGAATGATGACCATAGTAAGTTGGGCAAGTGGCAGGGAAAGCTAAGACCAACAAGTGATGTTAACACTAGAGCTGACATGTTTAACATTTTCAGTGCAGCCAGTAATCAGCCCAACATGTGTTCAGTGCGGACTTTTGTTAATTGTTTCAATTATTGCGCACAATTATGTTGTCTTGTCTGTTGCAAGGTCTTAACAGCATCAATAACGAATTAAAATAAAAGTAATGTTACAACTTATGCACAATATTTGCTTTAAACTTTTGCCAACAATTATACAGTATGACTACCTGAAGCATTTGTTAGAAAAGTCGGCTTTGTTACATTGTTACGAAACATGACTTCATTCACATAATCAAGTTTAATGCCCGTCTAGCGTTGCCCTAGACACGCACAGTTTACGCATTTATGGCATGGGCTGTTTGGCCTTGACAAACATTAACAGCCTGCATTTTTGATAAAAAACTTTTGATGCAAATTAACATCAAATCTGCACTCTACACAGAATGTCTTTAACGTAGATTTACAACCGCACTGAACATTTATAAAACATAACTTTACCGATTCCGAAACAGTTCAATTGTTGAGCAGTAATCCCGGAGTCAGCTTCGATTTTAATGTTTTCAGTGTAGTTGACTAAAGCACTACACAAGAAAGAGAAAACAGAAAATTAAATTTTAAGTTTGGAACACTACACACAAGCTTAAAAGTAATTACAAAAATCATAACTGACCAAGATCATGCGCATATAGACATCTGAACTAAGGTATATGTTTAGGTGCACAAAAGCTCTCTCACAGTTAATAAATTTACTTAAATTACATTTAAGATTTTTATTACAATTCAACAAACACTTAACACACTTCACAATATTCATTATTTCAAAATTTGTGGGCAAAATTTTCAATGACTTTGGCACTATCTTAAACCTTAGGAAATGATTACCACATAAATATTGTTTAACTATTCCATAAAAAGAAAAGCAAAATTCAAAGAGCCACCTGTATGTAAGGCCTTCCAGAGCGGCAACATCGGTTGCAGATAAATTCCTTGGATACTCATTTCCTTCTGGCAAGCATCTCACCGCATTCCATATCTCTACCATGCAATCCACAGAGTGGGGGCCGTAGTATGTTGGGCATGTAACAGGCAAATCTAATTGACAACTTGCATTATAGCACCACGTTACAACAAGCCCTTTAAAGCAGTGGTTTTCAAAGTGTGGTACGCGTACCACTAGTGGTATGCCAAAACTTTTCATGTTGTATGCAAGTAGGTTTCTAATTTAAGTCCGATCTAAAATTGCAACTCAACTGACCCAACTGATCAGCTCTGGTTTGGGCCAAACTCTTGTTTTGGACATTCTTTGAAATTGCCAAATATGCTAGCCAGGTTGAGAAAATGCTATTTCTTGGTCTATTCATGTAAACAGAGTTTAAGACCTTGTGGTAGGCAGCGATAGAGAAAGTTGTCAGGTGGTACTCGATCCATGTAAGTTTGAGAACCACTGCCTTAAAGGAATGATACTAAATCAAGCTCCTTCAATGGGGTTGGCATACTGTGATTTACAAATGAGTAAGCCATGATCACGTCAGGGCTGATCCCAGTACAGTATGTGTGTATGTTCACCTTAGTTGTATAATAGCACATTCACTTGTTAAAGCATTTATTCGAATTTAAGATATGGATTACAATAGGACAAACAATTGATTGCAGATCATACATTTTAATGCTGGGTTATCAATTAGTTTGCATTCAAACTCTATACATTAACATACAATCGGTACGTTACAGTTCTTTGCCTCCATTAAAACTGTTTAAAAAAGTTTTACAATGTAACAACACAAAGAAGAATTAGAAAACAATAGTGTCTAATAGGGATGGGTCAAGCCGAACCAGAACCCAAGTACTCAGCCGAGTAGTTGCACAAACTGACCCAAGCTTTAAATTTGCTTATTTATGCCCTGCTAAGAAACTAGTGTTCGAAAGACCGTTCTGTTTTAAAAGCGTTATATTGTGGAAAACATGTATTTTGGGGGGCCTTTACAGCTTAATTCACCGCTGGTGAGATGCTCGGTGCTCGACCAAACAGAACATTTGCATTTTTGGCCCATCCCTAGTATCTAACATCACAGAATTTAAAATCGAGGGCAGTTTACATTTGAGAAAATAACATGTGTAACAAAGCGTACAACAAAGATAAACAATTGCTTACCTATTCCGAAACATTCAAGCTGATCTGTGCTTGAACCAGCATCTGCATCTGCTTTGGTGCTATCGAATACTGCCTTGAAATCACTAAAACAATCAAGAATTAAAGCATGAATCCTAAACTATGGATCCATTGGCCTCAAGAGTCAAATAAACATAAAATGATTTTGTAGTAAATATAAATAAGCATATTCATTCTGGAGATAAACTTCTTCAAATGTATTTTTTTCAAAATTTGCAAAGAGGTGTTTTAGCAGTGACATAAAAATAAATCAACAAAAACACTATTCTATTTTATTTTGCAGCTCACTATTGAGTGGTGTCTGGCTGATAATGCATCAAACCCACTCAAAAGTTTGGTCTAAATGGGAATAAATGTTTGGTTGAAAAAAAGAATATATAATATTGGTTTGATTTTTTGACTAAACATTTCCAAACTGGCGAAGTAACTTTTATTATAATCATTTTTTTAAAAAGCTTTTATTTTTTTCACACAAAATACAGCTAAAGTAGTAATTATGCACATCCAGGGGCCCGAGAAACTACAAAACCAATTTTTTTTAAAGTATTTGAGTTGCAGTAAAAAAAGTTTGGAAACCACTGACTTAAAAATCCAGTCAAGTTCTTACGGTGGATCATTGGTACCTTTAAGTGGCTCTGAATTTGGTTTTATCCAGTGAGTGCTATTTGGTTCAGTTATTTGTGAACATAAAACATAAGACTGATACCAGATAATAACTTAAACACTGACCCAGGGGTCGGCAACCTTTTATGCGACACATGCCAATTTACTTGTTATTTCCATTTGTCAATGACCTCGTGTGCCAACGTTTTTCAAAATAATAGTGGTTCGTGCCAGCAGATATCATTAATAAAGAGAAAGCAGAGTGTTTTGTGCATGTAAGGCTGAATTTAAGACCATGACATGATAAAAACTAAAAACAAGCAGTGTAGCAGGTTAAATTGTTATTTCAATATAAACAAGCAAACCGGTTGGCGTGCCATGAAAAACCACCTCGCATGCAGGCCCCTGCACTCACCTATAAGTTAAAGCAGATAGAGCTGCAGCTTCACTGGAAGAAAGTTTAGTCGGAAAGTTATCACCTCCAGTTAAACACCTGATGTTTAACCAAACTTTATTCAAACAAGCTATTGAATGCGGTCCGTAGTAAGCAGGGCACTCAGTAGGAAAGTCTGAAACATTAAAGTGATGATAAAACTGAAAATATGTCTTATATCAGCTAAGTCATGTTACCTATTCCAAAACAGTTAAGTTGTTGAGCAGAAATCCCTGCATCTGCCTCATTTTTTATTGTCTCCATGCTTAACACCAAGTCACTGTAGGTAATAATATTGCATTGTTTTGTGCACTTAACAAAGTTACGTTAAGAATAAAAAGATTAGGATAAACAAATACAAAAATGAAAACAAATCCAGTTGTGGATATTCATACTAAACTGAGTCAGTTTTATTACACTGCATACATTGCAAAACGTTTGCAAAACGCAGATCGATTCAAGTGTGCCAAAAGCTACAGTTCAGTATATTGACATTAGGATATACTTTTAAAGATATAAGTTTTAGGTCAGTATTTCATACATTTTTTCAGTCACAAACCCCTACAAAAAAGCTATGATTAAGAAACCGTGGTTTAAAAATTGTTACAAGTTGTCAAAATGGCTGAGTGCCTGGTGTTTACAAACTTGTGGGCTCCAATCCTATTTTTGTCACTTGTGTTTACCTGAGAAAGAAACTTGAGCAACATTGCTCCAACCCAGTGGTTCCAATGGGTTGAACTAAATTAAAATCACCAACAAAAGATGGTTCAACAGGCTTGCAATAAAACAGGCAGCTTGCCTAAGTTGAAAGAAGCAAATAAAAAAGAAAAAAACAAGCAACAGAAAAACAAAACAAACAGCTTGATGGCGGAATTATTGTGAGGATAATGCATTGAGGCATTGCTTGCCCACAGTGCATAAAAATGAAACAAACAAACAACTATCATACCTGTATGTTAAAGCTGACCATGTAGTAGCATCAGTTGACGTAATAACGCTTGGATATTTATTACCAGCTGGCAAACAACCAACATTGGACCAAACCACTTTCAGGCAATCCAATGTATGGGGTCCATAGTAAGTTGGACAATCGGTAGGAAAATCTATAAATATAATCATATGAGTGAAGGACTTAGGAAATGGGGCAGGGATATGTGCTAAGATTTTATGAGACAAATTTGCAGGATCATTTTGTTTAAATTGCAAAGTGCTTTTGAAAAAGTGCAGTAAAAATGTCCTCAATTTACAAAGAAATTATCAACAAAATAGGCCTAATAAAAAAAGGACCAGTATTTGCAACTTGTCTTGATTAAAAGTAAACAAATAAAACAGAAAATTAACCAAGTGACACTAAGACTATACACAAAATGATGCTTGATCACAAATCAACTATGGAGCTTGTAAGTAGTGAACACTATATTGCATACTTCACAGAAATCACTTTTTACCGATAATAACAAATGTGGAAACATGTTCAACAAAATGTATTAAAAGATCTCTCATAATCAGTCTTCTAAAAATTAACTGCTACATGGTTTTAAAGAAAATAAGGTGCAATTTAAATCCTTTTTTTCCTCATAAATTGATCGTGCGCCTTATAAGCCGGTGTGCCTAATGTATGGATCAAGTAGTGCTTTATTGCCTACACTCAAAACCAGTACCGATACTATTATTATATAAATGAGCTTTATACGGTAACCGATACTCCTTAAAATACGTTGCGTTCTATAGCCCGGTGCGCCTTATGTATGAACAAAAAACTAATCAAAGCAATTTATTGACAGTGCGCCTTATAGTCGGGTGCGCTTTCTGGTCCGTAAAATACGGTACATGGTTTCAAAGGAAATAAGACAACACTCACTGATTCCAAAACAGGCTAGCTGCTTTATTCCCAAGCCAGCATCTGCATCAGCTTTTACGTTGTCAAAATTTGTTACAACATCCCTGAAAAAAAGTATAAAATCTTAATGTCAAGTTCGACTGAATACAAACACAATAGGAGCACTTAAACTGCTAATATTGGACAAAAACAACTAAAGAGAGCAAATAGGTGAAAACAAGAGCAAACATGTTATGTCTACTGGTGAAATTTATTCGAATCAAATTTGTTATTGGACATTTAATGACCTCCACAAAGAATTTGTTAACAAAAGTATACACAAGCCTTTATGTGATATTGAGCAAATATAATTCTTTCATAGTTAAAGAACATGTCAAAAAAATTTGAATCCCAATATCGCATAATGTCTCATAAAGTGTTTGGTTTTACAAAAGTTCTTCAGGAGTTAAATTTAACAAAACAAATTTAGGGCCAATGTAGGCATCCTAAAATGTCAAAAACACGGCACAAACAATTGAGGAAAGAAAAGTAAAACCAAATTAAAAGTATTTTAGTAAATGCATTTTTATCAGTGCTCATAACATGTCAACTGAAAAAAATTACTACGTATGAATACTAACTGATATGTCAAAGCAGAAAGCATAGCAATTTCAGTTGAGTTCAGTTTGCTGGGGTAATCATGTCCTGCTGTTAAGCAATCGGCATTCAACCAAATGGTGTTCAAACAAGCTTCAGAATGTGGTCCATAGAAGGTTGGACAATCAGTGGGTAAATCTGCATGTTGGAACTCAGATAAGAACAACGTTTATTAACACTGACTTTACCAAAACATCTGTTGAAAAGCGGCTTTGTACACCCATTGTTAAACCAGTGAATTTCGACCAGTGCTCCATGGAATGCTATTCAAATTAATAAATTTCTTGCGGAACACCTGACAATCTTTCACGGAGCACTAGTGTTCTGCGGAACACCGGTTGAAAATCACTGGTCCAGACATCACACCTCAGATCCCTGGTTAAAAACCCCTGAAAAGCTTGTTTCAAAAATCAAACAGCCTTAATTGGTGAGCATGACCAACGTTAGGAAATACAGGATTGGAATAAAGTTGAGGAAATTATGGAGTTTACCTATTCCAAAACAATTCAGTTGTTGTGACGAATCGCCCGCATCTGCTTCGGTCTTGATTAAAGTCAAGTCATCCACCAAATCACTGCATAGAAATAAATGAAAAAACTGTGTTAAACAGTAACTCTTGAACACAGGAATGCACTGATTTCATCACAAAGAAAAAAACTAAAATTTAGGTTTCAACACAATTGACTTCAAACTAACAACCAATCACAGCAGCTAAGTGTAAAATTGATTACCAGAAAATGTTTTCTAAAAACTCTTTTTTCTTTTCTTTACCATAATTTAAAAAAATCTAAAATAGCTATTTCAATGTTATGAACACTTAAACTTACGTGTAGGTTGATTTGGCCAAAAGATCTCTTTCTGATGCAGCGAGAGCATCAGGTCGTTTATTACCCGCTGGTAAACATCCAACTGCTGTCCAAACAACGTTCAAACAAGCCAGTGAATGAGGACCATAGTAGGTTGGGCAATCAGTTGGAAAGTCTGGAGACAAAACAATGTTCTTCAAAAAGCACCACACAGGTTACTGTTTCAATGTAACACATTCCCACTACAAACAAACCCTTTTAACACATGACCAAGCTTTTTAAGCAATTAAATAAATTATGTAATTAGGCAGAAGATTTTTTGTAACAAGTAATAAGCTGCATATATATATATATAATAATTGAATTATCTAACCCACTGGTTACAAACTGTGAGCCATTGCTCAGAGAGCTGCAAACGCTGGCTTACTTATTCCAAAACAATTGAGTTGTTGAGTTCCATTTCCAGCATCTGCTTCTGTCTTCACGTTTTCAGTGTAGGTTACCAATGCACTGAAAAAAAGGTCGAAACAATAAAGATACCGTGATGTCACACTCACACAACTGCAATTGAACAACACATTAGTCACTGTTGTTGTTTTGCTCCAAAACAAATGTATGTTTCTTATTGCGAGTTTCAATGATCACTTAGCAATTCTGATTAGCAACTCCAAATTGCCAGAAAAAAAATAGACCTTGACAAAGATAGATTCGTGCTTTTAATGTATAATTGTATTGGAATAGCAACACAATTAATTTTGATTTTTTACTGAATGTTTATGTGCTCGATTTGTTTAAAAAAGTTTTGTAATCCCTGAGCTTAGTATGAGAATATACATAAAATAGACTTACTTGTATGTCAATCCAGATAGAGCAGATTCTTCTGTTGAAGTGAGTTTGGGAGGATATTTATGACCCACTGGTAAACATTTCTCTGCAATCCAAACCACCGTCATACAAGCGATTGAGTGAGGACCGTAGTAGGTTGGACATGAAGCAGGCAAATCTAAAAAATGAAAGATTGTTCTCACATTTCCATTACCCCGAGAATAAGGTCACTTTAAAAACGGTGGAACTGTTTTGTTAAATCCGTTGAAAAACATCAACTACAACAGTAACCAGGAAGAGTTTTAAACCTTCTGGTGAGAAATTTACTTTATTGCTACATGCGGTTTGTAAATAGACAAGCTCTGAAAATATAACCTGTAAAGTTGATAAATTACAAAATTTTAAATGATCTTTGTATTGTTAAGGGAGGAATTTATCGATAAAGGTTGGATACCAGTGCACTAACTTTTAGACAATGAAATAAATTGAATTCTGCTTCAAACATATTTTACCCTAAATAGGTGGTTTAAACTTTTTGGTGTGCTTAATCTGATTTCCCACAAAAGCATGTTTTGGTGTTTTGTCAAAATTCAGTAGAGGACCAACATAGTAAAGCTGCAGACAGTGCACACTGTTTCAACCCATAAGGTCCCATTAGTCCTGCGGTAACGAGAGATAGGCTGTATTGGCTAGTGTAGCCATTCAGCTGCACTGATGAGACCTTATAGGTTCGAACAGTGTGCTCTGTCTGCAGCTTATCATTCATTGGCTCAGTGCTTTAAAAAACACAGTTGTTTTTTATTTGCTTGCTTTTTATTCAAAATACTTCTACAAAAATAGGTTCAGGGTGCAAATTGTCATGCAGAAGAAATGTCAACTGGGTTATAGGTCGCAAGTGCCACTTACGTATTCCAAAACAGTTGAGTTGGTGGGTGTTTGATCCATTGTCTGCACTTGCCTTAATACTTGCAAATTGTGACTTTAGAACACTGAAAAAGATTTCAAATTAACATAAAAACACAAAAATTTTAGTTTCAAAATTATTAGAGATCAACAAGAATATAAAACCTACCAAGTTTGTACATTAAACCAAGATTTCAACATAACGAATCAATGAATAATAATCTATAACAAAGATTCTTATAAATTAATAACAATGATATAGGTTTTAGGTAATGAGTTTGCAGACACAATTACTTCTATCAATGGCCTTTATGATAAGCTTTAATCAAAACAGTATACTAGGCCTTCTATCATCAAAATGAGTTCATGGTATTACAGAAACTTACTCAAAAGTTAGTTTTTCAAGTATTGCGATCTCGGAAGCTGAAAGTCGATCTGGATATTCGTGACCCGCTGGCAAACATCCAGTAATGTTCCAAACCGTCCTCAAACAACTGATGGAGTGAGGACCATTGTATGTTGGGCACTGAGGTGGTAAATCTGGAACAGACAAAAAATTCAGTTAACTTGAGAATTAAATTTAACAGTTGGCTCCCGAACCATACAATGAAAGACAATGGTCCTTAAACTTTTTGCAAAGACCATGTTTATTAAGTTCATCATAATATATGGATCCCAGTGTTTAAGTACCCATTTTAATGCTTGAAATCTTTCAAAACTTGTTGAATCTAGTAAACCACTGCACTGAAAAACAAGGTTTCTAACACACCACGCATATTGACAAATGCTCATGTACAAAAATTTTAAATAAATTACTAAAATTCTTATTTAATTTGTAAAAGTCAATCACAAATTTAAAACATGTTTCGAATTTTTTTAAGGACTTACTAATTTAGGAACACTTGGAAACAAGTAACTTTAAGCAAAAAGATACTTAGACTTACTTGCACCAAAACAATTCTGTTGCTGAGCCAAGTTTCCTGAATCAGATTCACTCTTTATTGTGGTGAAGCTATTGAACAGGGCACTGAAAAATACAAACACTTGCTTGTCTCTGTAAACAATTGCTGACGGGTAGACTTTCTCAGAAAAGCAATATTTCTAAGTGCGACAATGTGGCTTCTTAAACTAAAGAGTTTGTAAAAAAAGTGTCGCAAGTTGTAGGCAAATCATGACATCAAACATATTCAGTAAGCAAAAACAATTCCATACTGCTGTTATTATTTTGCATTTGAAGAAAGTCTGATGAGTTAGCTTGAATTAACAAACAAACATAGTGAAATGGTTTAGACCAGGGGTGTCCAACTCATAACGGGGCTTAAGTTTTGTCAAAAAAAGAACAATTTAATTAGTGCGTTGTATAATTTTACTATTGATAATCTTTACTGAAGTTAGAATCAAGGTCATGAAGAATCAATAGAAACAAATTTAATCATGTCACCAATTCTAAAGTTTATCATCTGAATGTGTGTGCAAAAGCTTGTTTGCCATTTTCAAATGCTCTGCATGCCACGTGTTGGACACCCCTGGCTTAGACCTATAAGGGATCATCAGCGCAGCTGGTGACAAGTTTATTTAATGTTGATAGTTATAGTTATATGATTTGATCATTATGGAATGAAACAAAATAATCCAAACAAAAAACTGCAAGTTTGTGAGCAGGCATTGGTACTTTGTTTTATTAATAAGTATTTAACCTGTAGTTGAGTCCTGCATAGGCAAGTTGCTCAGCTGGGCTTAGTTTGACTGGATATTCCTTTCCCTCGGGCAAACATCCAACCAAGAGCCAGACCTCTTGCAAGCAATATACGTCATTGGGACCATAATACTTGGAGCAGTTGGTCGGCAAATCTAATGTATACCATAAATTAGGAAACAAAAGTTATAATAAAGATAGTTATGAAGAAATATAACAGAATCAGTAAAGCTAAAATCATTTAGAGACATTAAGATTTATGTTCTCTTAATTTCTTCTAGCATAAAATACTGATGGTGCATATATTTCTAAGAGTGGGTATATATATACATATATATATATTTCTTTTTTCTGAACTGCTTTGTGGTGCCACAGGAGTACAACAAAATGTGTTGATTATACAAGCTCACTGTTCGTTTTGTTTTTATTAGTTTAATTATTCTACGGAAATGTACACTATGCCAGTGCTCTGTTACCAAGCTTAAAAAATCGTCTAGAATTACTTGACCTCAATACACAACACAAACTAATTTAAAGTGCAAAAAATCTGATTTTAGCTTTTTCAATTTGTACCAATTCCGAAACAGTTCAATTGTGCTGTTGAAATTCCGGAATCAGCGTCATTTCTTGTCACTTGCATCGCTGCCTTGGCATCCCTTCACAATATAATACACGGATCATTCAGTGTTATTATTTGGAAAAAATGGGGTGTATATATAGTTTCAGTATTATCTGCAGATTAGTATTTGTTGTTGCCTGAAAACTTTTACAAGACCGAGTAGAAAAATGGCCATTTAACTGTAATACAGTGTATTTAAACTTTAAACCAGAATCTCCCAGCTGATTGCTTGCTGGAGTGAACCTTATTGATTCAAATTTATTAAACCATCAAATCATTCATCCTTATCAATTCAAATAAATATATTTCGCCGATGCGGCATCTTCAGTATCACATACAAATTCTATCAGATTCTATCTGGAATCATAACGATGAATGACTTATTAAATTTGAGAATTTGTGTGGAAACAAATCATGCCAGTTTCAAAGTATCTCAAGAAACTATAACAGACCAATTTGGTTAATCAACGATGCCAACTACTAGATAAGTTGTTAATGGTTGGTTGGTTGTTAATTAAGTTGTTAATTTACAATCTGTATGCAATAAAATAGATTTTTGCATTTAACCAGATTTTTTGTACAGTCTTAAACATTCCAACACAAGCAATCTTTTTGGACCTTTCTTCAATTGAATGTTCTTGTTAGCAAAAGTATATCCCACAAAGTCATAATGATGTTAACTTATAGTATAAGTTATAGTAAACAAAAATCTTTAGTGGTAAAAATAGCGGCCAAAATAGATGTAAAAAGCGACATGCTTTATTTTTCAAACATTTCGGCAAGTGCTCATGCCATCATCTTTGATTACACCCGTTTGCATACACTTGAGTCACATGAAGGATTGATAAAAAGGTGCACAACAAGCGTCGCACATAAACGATAGATAAAAAAGGTGCACAGAAAAAAACAAAGCATGTCGCTCTATTTGGGCCGCTTATTTTCAGCATTAAAGAGATAATTATTAAAATTACATTTGTCAAGTACAGTAATAATTTTTTGTTTAAAGTTGAAACTACAAAGATTTTTCTTACTTGTAATTCAATGCAGCCAGAGTTGAAAAATCTGTCGAGGAAAGTTTTGGTGGATGTTCAAGACCAGCCGGCAAACATCCAACCAAGTCCCATATTACGTTCAAGCAGGCAACTGAGTGTGGACCATAGTATGTCGGACATGCGGTGGGCAAAACTGAAAAAAAATAATCAATTACAGCGCAACTTATTTGTTATCTTACAACCCAAAACTTGTATTATTTTTATCACACAACCCAGAACTAGGGTTTTACTAAATGTCAATTTTTTGCAAGTCAGTTTTTTTATTTTTTTAGTGGTATAAATGTTATAAAAAACAAAAATTATTTTAATATGCCGACAAAGTTGAGAAAAAGCAATATCCAAGGTGGACTTGGGTAAGTCATGACTACTACAATAAGCACCTCTTCCAAAGCATTGAAGCTGAGCAGTGCTGTTTCCTTTGTCGGCTTCTGCTTTTATGCGTGCAAGTTCTGCCTCTAAAACCCTGTTAGGTAGTAAAAAACATTCAAATTAGAAAAACAGAGAATCATGAACAGATTTCATTATAAAGTTTAGCTTGTAGACCAGCTAGAATCAGAACAAAAAAATCACAAATAGTTTCTATCCACAATCGTACAACACAGGTTGAATTATTATATATACGAAAATGGGCCAAAAACTTACTAAGAATGCAACCGATCGTAGAAGCACAATACAATAACGCTAAATTCAATCAATCAATCAATCAATGTTTATTTTTAGCAGCAAGTTCAAATCTTAAATTGAAAGGAAACATGATAGAAGAAAGCATCAAATAACATTTTAGTTTTTGAGTCTATTACGAAATATCTGTGCAACATTGAGGCGGTACAAAGTGTGACAATTCTTAATGTTAATCAAAGGAAGTTTTGTTTTGAGTTCGTATTTTCATTGCCTAAAAAATCTCTTCAGTCACCCAACCCTTCATTCGAGTAACAAAAAGCTGAAATGCCAAACTAATATCGACAGTAGCAAATTAATATAACTTACGGATAATCCAGTGCTGCTAATGTAACAAGTCGTGGAGAGGCAAGTTTTGGTGGATAATCATCACCCGCTGCCAAACACCCAACAGCGCTCCACACAGTTTTCAAACAATCCTCACTATGGGGTCCGTTATATAATGGACAAGTGGCCGGCAAGGCTGTAAAAAAACATTGGATCATTATGAGTTAAACCATGCTGTAAAACACATTCAATCCTTGCTGGTTCGAGTATGAGAAACATTTTTTTATTAATTTCTTACCAACTCCAAAGCAGTTTTGCTGCTGAGTTAAATCGCCAGTGTCTGCTTCTGTTTTGACTATTAGCAATTCAGCATAAAGAACTCTGTAGAAAAAAAAAGGTCATTATTTTCTACAATCTTGGCTTATCTAAAAAACAGTGAATTTCCAGACGAAAACACAACATCTGAAGCAAATAATTTACAATAATATTGACCAGATTATGATAATATATTTAAGGAAACTTTCATGTTAAGCTACATGACTTAGTGCCAAGTTATTTACAGTACAGGATTAGGTTAGTTTAAGCTCAGTGAAGAAAAACAGTATTACACAAGAATCGTTACCAAGCTAGAAATAGCTGTGCAAAGTTAATTGAAACATTATGGATGGCAAATTTGTGGATCATAGCTAACTAAGCTGCCACACTATATCATAAAGATATATGTCATGGGAGCTCACATATACGCTTAGACACTTTGAGCAAACACAACTAGACTGGAAATATTTTTTATCAATTTTTTATTTGTTTAAAAAAAATTGAAAAAATAAACCTTCAAGATTCTCAAAATACAGTAATTGTAGTGTTTTTTATAAGCAGCAAAACTTTAAATTTAGAAATTTCAAAGTGCTAACGTGTAATCCAAGGCACTAAGAGCGTTCACTTCTACAGTTGACAATTTTGGAGGATATTCTTGGCCCAAAGGTAAACATCCCACCAGACCCCAAACTATGTTCAAACATGCCAGGGAATGGGGTCCATAGAATGTGGGGCAAGCTGGAGGTAAATCTGCAAAAACAAAATAGCACATTGGGGTTATACATGTACTGGGATCAGCCAGCATTCATGCAGATCAGTATTCACAGCATTCATATTCATATATATAAATCATAGCACGCTAGGCCCATTGAAGGCGCTATACCAAACCAAGCCAGATGGGGTTGACATCTTTTCATAACTAAATCACCAAGCTTTACCAGATTATGCAATAAAGTTGGAAAATTGTCTTAAGTGAAAGGCTACTGTTTCACAATCCTGACACAATTAAGCAGATTATGCCCAAAAAGTGTGATGAAATTAACCAGAATCATCTTGTATTGTAAAACTGAGTATGTGCATACAAATTTGAAGTAAGGATTATTACTTTTGCATGAACAGTACATTTGTCCAAATGAGTCCTAAAGCAACACTAAACAATTGGCCCGAAAAAATGTTTTAAACAAGGCAAGTTTCATAAACTTTTCCATTTAATTTTGCCACAAGAGGGTTTGCAAGATTGCGTACAGCAGTGGAACTTTAAACAGGGGCCTACTATCAAGGAATTTGAGATTAAAACACTAAACAGTTTAGTTCAGCGGTTCCCAACTTTTCTTGTGCCGTGACCCCTTGATAACACTTGCCAAGTTGTGGTGACCCCAAGGATAAAATTAGTAGGCTCTAAATTAACATTGACTATATTTTTTCTCAACAATAAAGTGGTCAATGAGTTTATTTTATTGGGGCTAGGGGTCCATGGCCTAAAATGAGTTGGGAACCATGCCTTAGGTGACCCAAAGCAAATTGTCAGGCGACCCCGGTTGGGGCCGCGACCCACAGGTTGGGAACAGGTGGTTTAGTAGGATATGCACTGCCCACAGATAAATTTAAGGCAAACATGTTTTGCAGAGTTACCTATTCCAAAGCACGCAAGTTGTGCCGTGCTTGTTCCGATGTCAGCAGCAGCTTTTATGCCAGCCATGTGAGCCTCCAGATCTCTGCAAAAAAACAGACACACTGATGCATTGTTGGTATGTTTTATGGAAGGAGTAGCGACATTGGTATGCTTACTGCAAGGGAAACAAAGTTTGCAAAAACACTTGATCTGCTGATAAACTGTACAAAAGCATTTTTGTCAGGTTAAATTAATATGGTCACCATGTAAAAATATTTCCAGAAATCAAGCATCAAGTCATCTATGATTAGTTTTTTTTTTAGTTAAGTAACGTTCACATTGGACAATGAACATCTATGCCTCTGTGTGGAACCCACATATAACAATAACACTTTAGGTAAAGGTAAAAAAATAAACAATTTAACAGTATCTATATATTCAATTTTAAATTTGATCATCCAAAAACCAAAGATATAAAGTAAGTAAACATTTGGTACAGGCCAATACTGCTGGCTCAGTTCAGCCCATCCCTAGTGAACATTGTACTAACGGGAATTTTAAGGAAACCAATGTTGCTTTTCCTGCAGGAGAAAGTTTCGTCGGGTAATCGTCTCCAACAGCTAAACATCCGACTGAAATCCACACAGTTTCCAAACACTTCTCACTATGAGGACCGTTATACAACAAACAATCTGCCGGCAAAGCTGAAAATATAAAACATATTATAACTGTTGTGCTTGTTTTGTTTTTTTATAAAAACATGAATATGTATATACATATGAGTGTTTGAACTGAACAGTATCAGGTCCTCCAATAAGCAACATGGTAATCGATGATCACGGCTTGTGTAATTAAACAGTCAAAAACACAAAAATATTTCCATTTTTGTCTAAATACATATAGATATATATGTGGGGACGCCAAGACCTGGGCAATTTTGATTGATTGATATATATATATGTATATGTATGTATGTATTAAACTTAATTAGGTTAATCCAGATCTTGCCTAATTCAGATAAAATTCGAGGGACAAATGACTTGTAATGTGGAAAACAAACTAACATCGTTTAATCTGGATCTTTGCCCAATCCGGACATCTTTTTTGTTCCAAACAGGACTAAATTAACGGAGGTTTACTATATGTATATGTTTATTAATGTTTTTCATTACCTGATTTTTTGTTTGAAAAGTGCTTCCATATTTAGCATTTCACTTTCACTAATCAAGGATTAGCAACAAGTGTTACCTGACAAAGGGACAATCCACTTTTGCTATTAACCCTCAGTTAAACAGTATTATTGTTGCACTCTCTACCAGGCAAATTAAATTGTAGGAACACCACTATACTAACAACCTCACCTGCACCAAAACAACTTTGCTGTTTCAAAGTGTCACCAGCATCTGCATCTGTTTTAACTGCCTCCATGTGGGCATAAAGAGCTCTGCAAGTGTTTAGACAAAAAACAGTAAAAATAGTTATTCCAAACCGTAGCTTTCAGTACACTTAAATCAGTCTGTGTTTTTCGTTATGCAATGAAATATCGATTTCACGTATATAATGGCATTCTCAGTTCTTATTTAAACAGATTCCAAAATATTTATTCTTTTAATTTCCTTAATATGACAAATTTCGAAGTGCAATATGTTTCTTATTTATTGAAAGTGAATCAAACAAAAGCAGCAAAGCAACAAAGTTAAAACTTAAAAGGATTTAAGTAGTAAGCTTACCAGCATAAGCAAGAACAATCATTAATTTTTTGAAGCAGAGATCTCAATCTTTTTTGCCGCGAGACTAGGTCAATTTAAATTCAGACAAAAGTATGGCATAAACACAGTGGTTCCTAGCCTTTATCTACTAATTCTTCATTTAACAATTCAAAACAAACTCATTCCTATGTAATAGACACTACACAGTTAATGCTAAAGCATACAAAGATCACTAAAAAAAGATCTTTTATCAACTTCACAGGTCCTATTCCCAGAGCTAAAGTATATATTTACAAACCACATGCACGAATTAAAGTATATTCCCCCTTAAGTTATAAAATTGCCCCTCAGTTTGGAACCATAAACTGCATCAACACTTTAGTTTACAAAATATAGTCCCGGGAAGACTCCTGTCGTGGGTTCGAATCCCACTGCAGGCTACATTTTTCTAGCCTACGCCTTGCCATATGGTGGTGAATGCTTGGTGACTGGCTGATTCAGTATAGCGCCTTTAATGGGCCTGGCGTACTGTGATTTACAAAATATAGTAACGCAGACGTTCTGAAACGCCCTAATCTTCATCTGATCAGTGCATTTCACTTCAACATGACAAAATTTAAACCACTTTACTGTGCTAGTTATGAAGAAACCATACACTGACCTGTAATCCATCGCAGCAAGTGCATCACTTTCAGCTGTAGTAAGTTTGTCAGGAAATTGTGTTCCCGATGGCAAACATCCAGCCAGATTCCACACGACTTTCAAACAATCAAGTGAATGAGGTCCAAAGTATGTTGGGCAGTCGGTGGGCAAAGCTGTACACAGTAAAACGAACACACATGATACAGAATATATGCAACTCTGAATTATTGCAAATCCAAATCATTTTTGTGTGACAAATAGAAAATGTAACATCAAGTGGGGTGAAAGCGTAAAAGTCTAAGAAATACTTTGCAAGTTGTAAGAAAAAAACTCTTTTGCATCAGTTGTGTTTCTTTGTATTGTTCGCTTGAAGAGTAAAATAGCGTGAATGACACTTAAACGAAACAAGCATTTACAGCTTGGATAATTGCCAGTTTATATAGCACACACAAAGAGTAATCACTACAAGCAAAAAAGTAATGAATGCAGCACAATTAGCGAAACATTGTGATTGTGGAATGCGGGAACCCGATTCACTGCCTTAAGGAAAGTACCACAACAGTATCAAAGAACTGAGTAATAAACAAACAAAAAAAAGAAAAATGTGATATTTCTCACTTGTTCCAAAGCATTTAAGCTGAGCAGCATCTGTTCCTGCATCTGCATCAGATTTTATTGCTTGCATGGCTGCTAACAGATCTCTGAACGACAAATAAAATGGCAAACTTTAGCATCTGAGACATACACAGTTACTGAAAACTAGCAAAAAATGAAATTGATAAAAGCTTTGAGCCAGGATATTATCAGGGAACAGATACATTTAAATCAGTGGTTCTCAAACTTTTTTATTGTCGGGGCCAAATGGTATTTTTTTAAGTGTGTAGGGAGCCGCAAAAAAATGAAACCTTTAGAAAATCACTAAAGGTGACTTTGAAAGCTAAAATAGCAATGTTTGGTGGTTTTCTGAGGTCTGGTGCAAAATAAGTAGTTGGGAGTCATGCGGCCCTGAAAACTGAGTTTGAAAACCACTGATTTAAATCAAACATAGCAGCTGGATTTAAAGCTTGAATATGGTAAATAAATGTTATAGCAAACATTCAACAATAACTGTCATTATCATTCAGTGCAAGGTTTAAAAAAGCTTAAACCAGGGGTCTGCAACCTTTGAAGTGAGACAATTTACTTGTTATTTCCACATGGTAATAAAATTGTGTTGATATCAATAGTAAACAGATTTGTGCATTTACGCTGGATTTTAGACTATTGAATGATAAAAATTGAAAAACAAGCAATGTATCAGTTTAAATTAGTACTTAAATACAAACATGCAAATCGTTTGGCATTTACACAGTCAAAATTGAATGTATTCACTAAATCAAAGCTCTTTGGTAGCTGGGTTTAGTTTATTTGCACTGAAGATGATACAAAAAAATATGTAATGTGAACATAAAGATTATTGCATGTGGAAAGACGGAAGGATTGTTCGGGTTAAGTGTAGCTAGGGCACTTACAGTAAAACTTGGTACTTTACATTTAGAGTACTCACACATATATCATTGAAGACAGAGTTGCAGCTGCCGATGATGAAAGTTTGTCAGGATATTCATCACCCGCTGGTAAACATCCAACTGATCCCCAAACAGTTTTCAAACAGTCGATAGAGTGAGGTCCACTATAAGTTGGACATTCGGTCGGTAACGCTGCAAAATAATTTAAGTTAATCCACAAATGTTTCTCAAAACTGTTTTGCATCAAAATAACCATTTATAAGACTTAATGAAAGGTTGAAATAAAAGAGGAAAACAGGTTTTGTATGACATGGAGTGGTTGTAGGTCCATGGAAAGTTTTTACAGTACCGAGTACCCAACATCCGATTCTACAGCTGTGGCAGACCTAAGGTGCTGAAAAACTATATTACATGGTGGTTGAGTCTTAGTCTGCCGTTAAACAACTTACAGATGATGATTTTTAATTAAACACAACAAAAATGGATGGCGTTGTTGACCTGCCTAGTAAAACTGCACACTTTTAAAAGTTCTTTATAAAATAAATAGAAATACTGCTCTGTAATTGTAATTATTGTGTAGGAATTCAATCTTCCTAATTTTCTGCCACTGCCTAAAACTGCCTTTCATGCTTTGTGTATGAAATAAATAAAAGTGAAACCACCCACTGGTCTGTTTTAATAAACTTACCGAAACCAAAGCAGTTTTGTTGTTGTACCGAGTTTCCGGCGTCTGCATCTGCCCTAACCATTTCCAATGTACTGTATAGGGTTCTGTGTTTTATAACAAAATATTTGATTTCAGGTTTCCTTTTTTACATTAAAGACTGCAGAGCTACTACATTGAACTTATACAGAAAAATTCTGGTCAATCAAAACTTCTTGTGGTGTACTGAAATAGTTAAAATGTATGATATGCTATGCAGATAACATTGAATAAAACATGCAGAGATATCTAATTTACAAGCGTATATTCAGATAGTATAAAACATTTTTTCATGAAAGTCAGTAAATGATAAGTTGCAGACAGGCCACACTGTTGGATGTATACACTAGGCCTGTGCTTCTCAACTTTTTTCGAAATGGTACACCCTTTTCACGTTTACACAAAAATTTGTCCACCCCGGTCAAAACATTATTCACCCTTGTAATACATTCACACTCTACGTATACTTGAGATACAGTTGCACACTCCAGTCAACCTGGTTCAAAATGTCAACCTGCCCATTGTAATACCTGGTCATAGGTGTATTATATTTTGTATCTGGTACACCCCAGTAGACCCCATCAATGTGGTACACCCTGGAGTGTACGATACATGGTTGAAAAGCACTGCTCTAGCCAATATGGCCTACCTCTTGTCACCAGCTGCACTAATGAGACCTTATAGGTGGAAACAGTGTGCACTGTCTGCAGGTTATGAAATATTTTATTAACTAAAATATTTTTTAAGTTAAATAACATACAATTTAAGAAGCAAAGTCTTCTGTAAATAAATAAATTGAGATACTATATATAGATGTTCCTTATTTGAACATCAGGCAAAATTCAACATTGACCTATATTCCAATGCAGCAAGGTTGTCAAAATCAGTAGTTGAGAGTTTACTGGGAAATTCAGCCCCAGCTGGCAAGCATCCAATAAGACCCCATACTATTTCCACGCATGCAAGTGAATGTGGTCCAAGATAGGTCGGGCATGCTGTCGGTAAAGCTGCAAAAAAGATCCCAGTGAAGTAAAGTGCACCTTTTACACAAGCAAGTCAGTTCATAAACTTCTGGTTGATGCTTTTGTGTACAAGTAATGAGCGGTTTGTGGAGTGTGTGACAGAGGGGTGCAGGAGCCAAAAGTGGATACATATCTAATTGGTTGCAAGATACATACATTAAAATAAATGAAATGGGGACAGTTTATCAATAAAGCCCTTCTGTTAGATATCTGGTGATTGAAATCGATCTAAAAAATAACATGTTTAATAGTAACAACACATGATTACAAGTCAGTTAAAGAACGCATCCACCTAATAAACTTATCCTTTACATCTAAATAGAAATACTGGTCCTAGTAGTTCAAATTAGAGATGGGATGATACCAGGTTTTGAAGCGAGTACCGATACCGAGTACCACATGTATATACCTTCGATACCGAGTACGTTGTCCGTATTCTTATGGTGCAAATCGACCTTTGGTACTCGCATGTTGGTATCGAAAATTGAGACAAAATATTTCGATACCGAGTACGAGTATCGATACCACTGAAATCGTTCGATACCGAGTACCGGGTACTCGTCCCATCACTAGTTCTAATTGACTGTACAGTGGAGTTAGAAACATATATACAGTATAGCTATCTAGTCAGTTTAAAACTATATTACATCATCACGGAGCAGAGCTAAAAATAAGTGCGCCCAAAACTTTACACAACCTTATTGCTGTTTATCTCCACCACATTTTAAAAGTATAACATAGAAAACATACTCATTCCAAAACATTCAAGCTGTGCGGATCCTGTCCCAGCATCAGCATCAGTTTTTATAGCTTGCAATTGTGCCTCCAGAGCTCTACAAAATAAAATATAAAGTGGATTTTTCAAAAGATGAAAGCTGTGTTCAAACAAGGCTGTGAAATTAGTGACAAAACTATTTTATATGATATAAGGGATAGGAAATAATGGTAACAAATACGGTTTTAAAAATTGTTAAAAACAACACAGTTTTAATGTTATAGCATTATAAAACATTACAATGCAGCTTTTATACAAACAAGACATATTTTCCTACACCCACCCCTGTAATCACAGTAGCACTAAAAGACTAAACAAAACATTTTTTTCGGTTTTTGGACCATTTCCTAACGAAACACATTTGGTAGGATCATTTAACAAAATAAATACACAATACTTACGGGTATGGTATTACAGACAAATTTGCCCGTTCAGCAGATGATAGTTTATCTGGATAACTGTCACCAGCTGGTAAACATCCAATAGCGCTCCAGATTGCTTTCAGACAGTCAATAGAGTGGGGACCATTATAAGTAGGACAATCAGCTGGTAACGCTGAAAATGAAGTTGGTTGTAAGAAAGATCTTATTTCAGGGTTTCAGAG
Source organism: Phallusia mammillata (assembly GCF_965637545.1). NCBI lineage: Eukaryota > Metazoa > Chordata > Ascidiacea > Phlebobranchia > Ascidiidae > Phallusia > Phallusia mammillata. The sequence goes on along the minus strand of NC_137253.1, from coordinate 31,303,160 downwards.
CAATTTTAGTTGATAAATTCCATGACTTTTCCAAAACTTTTTAAGAAAACAACAACAGATTTCCATAACCTTATTCGAAAAAAATCGAACAATTCCCCTAGTAAAACTAGTATAGAGACTTTAGTGTATGCAGCCAATTTACCATACTTGCAACACATATACATATATTACACTATTAAGTCCCTATCACTGGCATTTTCAAAGTGAAACAGGTGCCAAATTCCATACTTATTCAAGAACTTTTGCAAAAGTTGTTTTTTTTTTCAAAACTTTTCAAGGCCTTAAAATATGAATTTCAATTCCATAACTTTTCCAGGTTTTCCATACCCGAGGGAACCCTGTTATTTGCAGGAGTCAAATCAGCTACTCACCAGCTCCAAAGCAATTTTGTTGCTGGACTAAATCTCCACTATCTGCGTCAGTCTTAATTGTCTCCATTCCCGAAAACACAGAGCTGAAAAAAACATACGTAGCGGGATCAAAGCGGTTTTTAAACTGGGTGCCTGGTGACCCACAGGATGCACCATACCAGTCAAATGGATTTACGAAGAAAGTTGTACAAGTTGAAGTAATTTGGAGTGTTTGTATGATAATGTGTGTACCACCAGTTTACAACAATTTCATGTCCTTGAAATTTTTTTCTATTCATATTAGATTTTTTAGCTAAACATTTTCGTTTGTTGTCTGCAAACCTGCTGAAATACCTTTTAATTATTTCATCAATCACAAGGGAGAATGAAAACAAAAAAATGTGGGTTAAAGTGTTCACAAACAAGTTTGAATTTTCTGCCAGGTGCAAGAAATTAAAGGCACTTCAATTCGAAATATGCACCAAGCAAGTGAAGACCAATTGGCTTCAATTTTGCTTTATTTTCATGAATTTTAGTTTGAGTTGAAATTTGATCAAGTTGTTTCTTTGCAAGATGAAACAACAGCAAACAAAGCTGATTCCAATAAAAAGGTGTTTGAATATTTCAATAGTTAGTGAATAAAAAAAAAAAATTAAAGAAAACATGAGTATCAAGGTTTGGTAACTTATGGTTGACAACAAAACTCTACTTCAAAATGAGAAATAATTCATGCAGATGGTTAAGTATCAACACTCACTCATAATCCAATGCTGCAAGAACTGCAAGTTCTGTGGTGGTCAGTTTGGCAGGAAACTTGTGTCCAGAAGGTAAACATCCAACCAAGCCCCAAATCACTTCCAAACAGAGATCAGAATGTGGTCCATAGTAATTTGGACATTCCGTTGGCAAAGCTGTGTTAATAAAATTACACAATTAAGCGCATACATGTGTTGTTATTTTCAGGGCTTAACATAATATAGAGTTGTAAGCAAGCCTAAAATTCGAGCCTAAACCAGAAAGCATAAATAAGCACAAAGCCCAGGACCAAATCGTTTTTAAGAAGCTTGTTTATCCCCAATAGTTTGATTGACAGGCCTATAATATAGAACACATACACAATGGGCAGTAATAGACAATGGAAGACGTAAACATGACAGTTAGGGATGTTGGGCATAATGTTATATCTTGCAACCAGGCCTGAATCAAGTCTGCTTGTTTAAAGAAACAAAGTCAGAACCCGATCTGAAAAGCTGGACTGACTTAACTCTGGTATAATCTAACTCCTTGCATCAAAAACCAACAGTTTTGAAAACTAGCTTTTGTCACATAATTTAGGATCTTAATTTTGTTACAGAGTACATAGATTCACTGGCGTAGAGTACGGGGGTGCCGCGCACCCCCGGCCTTATCCTTTGTATAACGTCAAAATCGCATCTTTGTTCAAGTTACGTCGGTTAATTAAAACGTGTTTCCAGCTAAACAAATGCGCTTGCATTCACGCCATTGATCGAACAGACGTCGGTTGAAACGTAACAATTGTAATTGTTTGGCAATAAATAGGCATTTTAATGCAATATAAACATGACTTGTAGACTAACGCTTTAGTATTATTTGTCGCAATACTCCCTGCAATAAAAATAGTTAATATATTGACTTCTAAGCCGAGTTTAATGTCTGTTTGCAAAGCTCTGCAACGGCCTAAACTTGATCCAAGGTGACCTAAGTTTAAGCGTCAACAATACATAGCCGGCTATATTTAAAACGTGAATTGCTTTACTTTTATTTCCCGCCGTAACACGTTACTTTAAACTTAATCGTTGTTAAAGTGGCTGATTCGGCAAATCGTCCTTTCGTTACATCAGAGGTTATTAGACGCACAGCAAACGTTCCAATCGAACACAAAGAAATTGCGCCAAGTGACTATTCGCAAATTAATGTGATAGAAACTACATGCTTAAGCACGTAAAAGGTGTCGTTATTTGGTCTTATACGGGTACAGATACTGTACATGGTATAGGCATCGTTTTTGGAAGATCGAAAGGCGCACCCCTGGTATTTTTTAAAACTCTACGCCTATGCATAGATTACTTTATATATAGCACTGAATGCTCCTCATAGTTGAGGTGGTGCTATAAAACACATGAAAACTTTAACATAGCAAAGCCTATGTTCGTGGCAGATTTGTTTGGCAATCCGGAAGGTTTGCCGAAACTAGTAGCAAGAAAAATCCAGCTTTGTTTTTACTGATAAGTTTCAAATGTCAAAGAACATAAATTTACAAAAACAAACACCAAATATTTACATTTTCCAACGCATGCAAGTTGAGCAGCAACTGTCCCAGTGTCAGCATCAGCTTTTGTGGCAGCCATCTGAGCCTTTAAGTCACTACAAAAAAAAAACAATATAAGAGTAGCACCACCAAAACTCAGTAAGAAATGTAAAACATTCAGGGAAAAGATGAACACATTCATACTGGGGTCAGCCCCTGAAGCATCGATGCAGACCAGCGATCATGACATACATAGCGATAAATCGTAGTACACCAGGCCTGTAAAGGTGTTGGGAAGGCTTGGTGACCGGCTGATTCGGTACAACACTTTTGTAGGCCTGGTTAACTGTGACATTCAGGGGCATGCTGAATTTTCAACAAAGAAAGTGACTTAAACTCACAGTTTAAACTCATAGTCGTAAGGAAATACAATGGACGCTATTCGGTGCGCCATATAAGGCTAGCGCGTTTCCTATAGTGCTTTTGGTTCCCATTTCGGCGCAAATTGAACAACTGTGTGTGGGCAAGGTAATGGGAATTAAACTTGCGATGTCGTTTCACTTTTACAGTTTAGCAAACACAATTCACTGGCCTGTCGGCTGTCGCAAGTGCGTTTAATAATTAACTGATTTTCGGCATTGATACCTGTAGCTACTACAGCTATAGCAGTGGTTCTCAAACTCGGTTTTCGGGGCTGCATGCGGCTCCCAACTACTTATTTTGCGGCTCGCACCAGACCTCAGAAAACCACCAAACATTGCTATTTTAGCTTTCAAAGTCATAATCTTTAGTGATTTTCTTAGGGTTTCGTTTTTTTGCGGCTCCCTACACACTTAAAAATACCATTTGGCCCCGACAATAAAAAAGTTTGAGAACCACTGGTTTAGATTAACATTTGCTTGAAAACTTTAAACGCGTTTAGTCAAAATTAGGCAGGCTAGTATGTTTAGACATGCTTGAAAAAACATGACACTAAATATAAACAAAGAGTCCTTAACCAATGGTGCTGCGTCATTAAGATGTGCAAGGCCTATTTTTTAAGTGGAACATTGTTAAATAAAGACAATTGAAAAAGATATATAGAGTGAACCTTAGTTAAACCAGATCTTCCTAGGCTAACAAATACAAATGATTTGCAATGTGGCATGAATTTAACTAGTCGATATCGGTTAATTAAAAGTTTTTGGTACGAACAGGTCCACAGTACTTGAGGTTTAGTGTATTTGCCACATACAAAAAATACGGATTTGTTAAATAGGATAAATTTCACACCTGTATGTTAGTGCAGCTAATGTTGCCTGTTCAGTGGATGTTAGCTTGTCAGGATATTCATCGCCTGCTGGTAAACACCCAACCGAGATCCAAACAGTTTTCAAACATGCAATAGAATGAGGACCATGATATGTTGGACAATCGGCCGGTAATGCTGCAATTATGAACATAGTTTGTGACAGTCCAAATAAGGTTTTAGCTTCATATCAAAGACTTACCAATTCCAAAACAGTTTTGCTGTTCGATCAAATCCCCAACATCCGCGTCTGTTTTAGTTTTCTCCATTTCAGCATAAGCAGACCTACAGAAATATATTTTACAGTGCGCAAATCTGGCTTCGAGAGGACCGCAACATTAAAGACTTCAAATCAGTATGACATAAGACATAGCAAACCATAGGGTTAAGTAATTTTATTTTTGAAGAAAGGGCGGCAGTAATAGAGAGCTGTCCAAAACAATAACTATGCTTCATACAAAAAAGTTCTTCTAAAACATTAAAATTAAAGTACTTGATTCGCTTTGTTCTTAATCCTGGTAAACGGATTCAGGAAATCACTCCCTGTTCTATTGCCATTGTTGCAACGATTTCCTCCTTTCATTATAAATATCACAAATTTGGGAAATGTTTAAGTGACATGTGTTTTTTCTTTGCCTATTACGGTACTATCTTTTCAGCGTTTTTCTAATCTTTCATTGCATGTTCAGTCAGTTTAGTCTGCTGGGCTTTCAGTTGAGGATAGATCGTGTTTGTGAAGGAACTATTAGCTTTTTATGATTTGAATCCATTTAATTACTCTCTATAGACACTGAAGATGCTTTTTAGTGAAATTAATTTGTTTTTATAACACTGTCAACTGAATTTAACCTGGAAATAAACATTTCCCAACTTGAGATTTAATTCGCTTTATGTAGTTTATTTATATTTAACACAATTTTGCCACCTGTAGTCCATTGCAGCAAGTGAATCAAAATCAGCTGTGGAAAGTTTGTCAGGATACTCATTTCCTGCTGGTAAACATCCCACAAGACCCCAGATAACTTTCAAACAATCAGCAGTATGTGGTCCACCATAGGTCGGGCAATCCGTTGGTAAGGCTGAAAAGCGAAAAAAAAAATTAAATTCAACAAAATGCAACCAGTGTAAAATTTAAATATAGTTGCTTGAAGTGATGAGGCCAACTTTTTGCGGTTTTAAAATCTTTAACAAAACAATAGAAAAAGCACCATATACAAAAAACTACTGTGAAAAACAACTGTTTAGAATAAATTTGCTGTCATCAGTGTAACAGCAGTAGTTTGACAGCTGGAATATTTTTGTTGGACAGTGGGCAACATAAAATTTCTAGTCTCATTTGTCACGCTTCGGCCTTAATGCAACAAATTTGCTCTTTAAATTATCCATCAAAATTTAGCTGATGTAAAGGACAGCCTTTGACAAAAATCATTTATTTATGTTGGTCCATAAGAGGAAGTTTGCGCCCCCTATGGGGGCAGTGACGAAAACACTTCAAGGTCACTTTGAGAGGCACTTGATACACTGATATTATATTTCCTTTAATACTAGTATTTACCTATTCCAAAGCATTTAAGCTGAGCAGCATCTGTTCCAGCATCAGCATCAGTTTTTATGCTGGTCATATGAGCTTCCAAATCACTTTAAATGTTAAACAGTTATGACATACTTTTACACTTAATCTCAAGGAATGATTGTGCAAGTTTAAAACACAGAACACATTCCCTGTGCTTTCCAGTTGAACAATGGAAAGAGTAAAAATGTTCGAAAAATCGACACAATAATGAAATATTAACAGTGAGACAACTACAGTACTGTTGATGGTGATGCCATTTTTTGTACATCCTTCATTTAACCACGAACATTTAAGCTAGAACAATGGCCAATAGCAAAATAAATTCAAAAAATAACATAAATGCATGACATTTGAGGATTTAAGTAACCAAATATATCTGATGTTGCCATTTTTAAACAAAAAGAAGGCCAAGTTTGGCCCATAGGCCTGATGTTGTGCACTACTGCCTTGGTTATACAATACAGTTCAGTATAAGCCAAATTATGTAAATATAATCACAAACATTACTGCCAAAGTACTGGTGTATATACAATACATCGTTCAGACGTTTCAAAAATCTCTGTTGACATCATCAGTGTAGGTTGTCACTCAAGCTGTAGAACACAGTACATAAAGCACTTAGGAAAAACGGTGAATGTCAGGTGTGTGAAGTGACCTCACATACGATAACAGGGAACTGGCGTTTAGAACGTGGGCGTTGACAAAAAGATAAGGACCGAAGATATGGGTCAGGTGTAAAACAGACGCAGCATGGGAACTGTGTCGATGTTGAGCTCGGGGTCATGCTTTTGAATTCGAGGACTTTTACTTTGGCAGAAATGTTTATGATTAAATTACTTTTCCGTGTATAGTGCTCCTATATATATATATATTACAAGTCCGTGTATAGTGCTCCTATATATATATATATATGTAAATCTGGTTGGAGCACAAAAATGTGTCATGTCTGAATCTAGATTTTGCAGACAAGCAACTAACGTGTATGTAAGAATGCTCAGCGTTGCAACAGCAGTAGATGTAAGATTGGGAGGATTCTCACTTCCCTCTGGCAAACATCCAACTAAACTCCACACAGTTTGCAGACAAGCCATAGTATGTGGACCAAAAAACAATGGACAATCAGCTGGTAGTGCTGTAACAAAATTTCAAATAATAAGCTGATGAAATAAACAAGACATCAAACGTCTTTAAAAACACTGAACAAGCGCTTTTTCCACCAGGTTGCATATTTAATAAATTTATCGTTTAATTGGTGTGATGCTCAACAAAATACAAATTATATTATATTTTCACTGATGATGACAACTGTGTTTGTTGAAACGTCTGCTTAATAAAATGAACATGTTTTATACTATTTCGCTGGGAATTTGTTTTTTATCAAAAATACAAATTGATTTTGGAGAACTGTTTTCCACACTATTTTCCATATATTTCATACTTCATTTCTCCGATGAAGCCCTACCACTCTGGTGTGCAAAATGTCAGCAAAATTACTTGTTTTTGCAACTGGTGTTTTTTTAGCATTACACCAGTAGAACGTCAAATATGTTGAATCAATGGTCTTACCAGTTCCGAAGCAGTTTTGTTGTTGGACCAAGTTACCAGCGTCAGAATCAAGTTTGATCGTCTCCATTGTGCTATGGAGGTCCCTGTTATAACAGAAAGCATGCAGCCGTATAAATATATAATAAGAGCATCGAAACATTGACTATTTAAAATAAAACTGCTGGAAAAGCAATATGAACATTATGCCTGGCAGTGACTGCTAAATTAAATAAATAAACATTTTTGAAAAAAAGGCTTGCTGCATAAGTTAGGCTTGACATTTTAAAATCTGTGATTTTTCTTTATCAAAACTTGCATCTGTTTTATGTAAACCTGCAGTCCCATGTCATTACATAACATATTTGAGGCTGTAGCATGAAGGTTCTTAACTCAGGGTTTATGTATTGCCTGGGGTGTTCAATGTAACAATTTAAGGGTACAAGATACAGTGCACAAATATAGTCAATTTAGAAACATTTATCAAAGGAAAATGTTTCAGTGTGGTCTTCAAAAAGGTTTCAAAAATTATGACACAGAAAGTGTAACAAAGCTCGGAAATCTGCAAAATTTATTGTACATTACTACAATGTTATTTCTATCAGTCATTGCAAATAAGGGTTGAAAAACTGAGCCCAAATCACTGCCACAATAATGGCCGAAAAGTTTGCTTCTCACACAATAACTTACAGGTATTTAAGAGCAGACAACGTCGCTTTTTCAGCGCTTGAAAGCTTTCCAGGAAACTTGTTACCAGCAGGTGAACATCCAACCAAACCCCAAACAATTTCCAAACAATGTTCAGTATGTGGGCCTTCAAACTTCGTACATCCACTCGGCAAAGCTTCAAACAAACAGAAACATTCAGCACTTTGCAAACAGAAATTGGTATGTGATAACAAGTCAAGTTTTAGATGTTGGGCTATAACTAACCACTGTCTCGCCAAAATCAGCAAAATTAACCTTCAAACAACCTGGGAACTTGAAACTCTCTAAATCTAGGTTACAAATGTACAATCAACATAATTGTTTCAAAGTTATAGCGCAAGGAAAGAAACATTGTAACAGAAAACTTGACGAACCCCAGCCAAGTATTTTTTATGGGTTAAAAAGGATTTTTTTGTTAGAATTTTGTGGTCCACTATGTCACAAACATGTAGCTGCATGACATTTAGTCACGACCAACCAATTATTCCCTTTATTGCTTTGTTCTTCATAATGTTTTAATGTTGTGCAGCTATTTCTGGCTAGGTGATTGTTTTAATGCAGTTGTGTCGCTATGTGTTCTTTCACAACAAGTGGAATAAACCAAACATTGCAAGCCTCAGTTATTATAAAATTATTAGCAATCATCATTAGTACACAAAAAACAAACATTTTGCTTGAGTAAAGGCATGGAGATTATGCCATATCTTAACAGGGCATCAAAAAAATATTTAAAAGCTGCTGAACAGCGTAGCAATTTACTCCAAACAGCCAATTTCAGAATGAAACATTCTCTTCAACACAGTTAACAAATTCCCTAATTTCAAAGGTTGGATAAATGAAAGTAAACTGTGGTATCCAACATTAAAAAATGCTAGCTAACCAAAAATCAACAATTGTGTACATGGTGGAGATAAACATGTGGTAATACCTTGCCTTAGCTCCGTGAACCATATACAAACTGTTCAGTGGTCGGCTAATTAAGAGACACTGCCCCAGCCCAAGTATCTTTATAAGCACAACAAAATAAAACCCACCAGTTCCAAAGCAGTTAAGTTGTTCTGGACCATCACCAAGGTCTGCCTGTATTCGTGATGTGTTTACAATGCTCAGCAAGGCACTAAAATAAAAACAAGATGACATACGCAGTGATCAGCATTTAACAACACAGGATAAAGCAATACTGTGTAATGTTTTATTAAAGCTTTCATATCCTAATTTACATAAATAATCAGCCACAACCAGAGCCTATTGGCTTTATAAAGTTACGTTGTACAAACATACTGCTTTATTGCAATAAATTATCGCCTACCCCCTAAGTTCAACTGCTACGATATCGTTCATAAGCACCAGAGTTACCTAATAACTGAATAGCTGTGAGATGTTTAACTTTTCCCGACTAGCTTGATTGTGTCAATAAACTTTCTTGCAATTAGGTAATAAACCAATTCTATGCTTGGGCTAACAACACCTTTTCTTAACCAATGTAAGTAAGCTAAACCCTACGTGTAAGCTAAGACTTTCCAGGCATCGAAATCAGTTGTTGAAAGTTTGTCAGGATATTTGTCGCCCGCTGGTATACAACCAACTTTCGACCAGATTGCTTTCATGCAGTCAACGTCAAGAGGACCAAAGTAATCAGGACACTGAATAGGAACATCTATTGAAATATAAAGAAAATATGTTGAAAAACAAAAATGGATTGGCTAATGAACAATTAAGAAAAGAGAATATACTTAATTATGATTAATCGCATAATTCATTTAAGTGAATAAACCTGGTTAATTGCAAATTGTATACACTGTTCATACTGATTCTTAATAATCACTTGCTAAGCAAATATGCATGTGATTAACTACAAACATCTGTATGTGATTATTCATATAGCGCATTGCATATAGAAAAGTATGTAATTCAAAAATCATTATTTCCATTGCATCTCGCAAAAATGAAAGTCTTGAAATGATCACTTACCAACTCCGTAGCAGTTTTTCTGTTCCAAGGATGAACCAGCATCTGCATTTGTTTTAGTGGCTTCGAAATGAGCCCACACAGCCCTGCAGAGAAGCAACAAAACATTGTATGTTACTGCTGTAAGTGAGTCTCATATTAAACCCCTAACCGCTAAACCTGGCCAAAACCTTTTTTTTTCATAAGCCATGGGAATACCAACTTTCTTAACAGCTAAAAAGTTAACATAAATAAAGGTTTAAGGAGAGTTGTAACTTGGACCAGGCTGGTTTATTTCAATCCGAATTGAGGTCTGAAGTTAGCAACAACACATTTTTTACACATGTACATTTGGACTACGAAAATGAAATGACCATGCAAATGCAAAGGAGTGGAATTTCAGGAATTTGGTCCCAAACTATCCCAGTATACAGTTATCCTTTATGCAATTATTCCAATGTAGCTGAGCAGGGCAATGTGAGAACTAAAGAACTAGCTAAATGCTTGGATTATTTTTTAGGTACTTTATATAACATATTTAATGCCCTACAGAAGGTAAAGCAACACTTTCCAAAACAAAAATGTCGCTAATTTCAATTGCAAAACCAAGGTAAAATTAACTTTTTTCACAAACGTTATCAGTACTCCACAGTAGCAAACAATGTTATAGGAATTAAAAGTCTAAAATGGATAAAAAATGTCCGCAAACTAACCTATAAGTCAGTGATTCTAAAGCTACTATTTCAGCACTTGACAGTTTTCCAGGGAATTCTTGTCCGGCTGGCAAACATCCAACCAAACCCCATATCGTTTCCAGACAAGTCACACTGTGAGGGCCGTTGTACTTAGGACAGGCTGTTGGTAGAGCTGCACATAAAAGTAAATTGCAATTAGATTCATGCATTGATAGTTGAAACTAACTGAACATTAACAGGAATGTGGGCATTTCTCAGTGATCTTGTAAAGTTTTGTAACTTTTTCATTGCATAACATCAATGCCTTTAGCTTCAAAATAAAAATATACCTAGTTTAATGTAATTTGACTCTAAAAATCACTTAAAATATTATGAAGTTGATATGAAGTTGATATGCAGTACCATAAACAAGGTTACTTAAATTAACATTCTCCATCTAAATATTTTTTTGATCCCTCAACACATTTTTCCTAGAATAAAACACAATATCAGACCTAGGATATTACACCAAATGAGTTGAGGTCTATTTAATAGTCATTTGGTTTAACACAGAATTTGGTGGAAATGAAAAATAGCCAGAATGACAATGCTTCAGAGTAAACACAAAACTTACAAATTCCCAGACATTTAAGTTGTGCAGTTGGATCTGAATCTGCCAGAGTTCTTAAGTCATCCATTGTGTCGTATAAAGCACTGCAACATAACAACACAAAAACCTTGTTACTTGGTTCAACAATTCATTAACATAGCATCCATGCTTCAAAAAAAGTTACTAAAACAAGGTCTTTAAATCTTGGCAAAAGCATATGCTGGCCTTTCTCTTCAAGCCTCTGTGTTGAGAAAAACTACATAGGAACCTTATACAGGTATGGACAAGTAAGAATTTAAGAATAAACATTTTTATCAGAGATATGCAACATGTCACCACTGATTCAAATCTGTCTCATAAATAATAGTTTTATATACTTTTTATTAAGTGTGGCCCAGGAAGGTTTTTCAGTGCTAGATAGAAAATGCTACAAATCCTTTTCTTTTCTAGTAGAATTATACACAAATGATTACACAATAAAATGAACCAACAGTAAATAATGATGTGGGCACAAGTCATATCAGGTTTGCAAACTTGCCTAATATATTATTATCTACCACAAAATGTACTGCATGTATATCTGAGTACATCTGCAACAATCCCACCTGTAATTAAGGACTGACAAAAAAGCTTGTCTAGTAGCAGTGAGCTTATCCGGGTATTCATCGCCTTCTGGTAAACAACCGACATCATTCCAAACATATTTCATGCAAGCAACTGAATGTGGACCTCTGAATGTCGGACAATCCAGTGGAAGAACTGAAAACGAATTTTTCAATGGGTTTTTACTATATGTGTTTTCGAAGGGTAAAACTTAAACAAACCTTGTCCAAAGCAGTCTGATTGCTTGGCTGCATTGCCGGCATCTGCATCCATCTTAATATCATTCATGTGGTTAAACAACTCCCTGAAAATAAGAAACAGTTTTAAAATTCGGACCTGGCTTGGATTTAATAATTTAGCTAAACAGCACCAAACTCCTTTCTGAAGTAGAACACCTAAGACTCATTTCATTCAGAGCAGTGGTTACCAACCCACCAAGAAAAGCAACTTAATAGACTCGAAACAAGCTCAATTATTAGATATTTTTGAGCATATTAATGCACCCGGCGCAATTTTTATGCAACCTGATAATAATGCGGCTACAATGAAATGTGAATTTTACTTGTTATTTTACAACTTAATATAGGCATAATTGGTATGCAACAAAGTAAAACCACCTTGTGTTATAAGAAGGTGCAGCCCGCGATCTAATTATGGTAATTGTATTTGGCCCCACTATGACAAAGGTTGCACACACCCCTGACATAAATCATGCAAATTCAAAATGATTAACTTAATCATGAACCAAGGCTTTTACTGAAAAACAACCGTGAGAATTTGCTAAATTGATTACCTGTATGTAAGGGATTCCAAGGTAGTAATTTCTGAAGGAGCAAGTTTGTCAGGATATTCATCTCCTTTAGGCAAACAACCAACCAGATCCCAAACAACTTTCAAGCAAGCCATAGTGTGAGGTCCATTGTAGGTTGGACAGCCAGTAGGCATACCTTTAAGAAAACACCAAATTTGTACAATCATTTTTAACCAACATTCAACCATTTATTTACAACCAACACCCAATCATTTACAACCAACACCCAATCATTTACAACCAACAACCAACCATTTGCAACCAAAACCCAACCATTTACAACCAACACCCAACCATTTACAACCAAAACCCAACCATTTACAACCAAAACCCAACCATTTACAACCAACACCCAACCATTTACAACCAACACCCAACCATTTACAACCAACACCCAATCATTTACAACCAACACCCTACCATTTGAAACCAACACCCTACCATTTACTACCAAAACCCAACCATTAACAACCAACACCCAACCATTAACAACCAACACCAAACCATTTACAACCAACACCCTACCATTTATAAGCTACAAATCCATTAACAACCATCTTCAAGCTACACAACGACACCTATTTATTTACAACCAACACCCAACCACAACCATTTCACCCAACCGCAATCAACACAAAGTTTGATAGTAAAAACCTTCTACAGGCTTGATCACAAAAACAGAAGCCTAAAAAATTGGGCCTTAACTATTATTTTCTTCAAGCTGCACACTTGAAAGAAATATGGCCAAAAGTGTTGGCATCCAATGTTGCTCATAGTGGCCCTCAGTGTACTCAAGAGCTTGTGTGCATGTTCAAACATACAAACGCCTATACTACACAAGATTTGGTGTGTGGACAAAGCCTATTTTAAGTTTTTTACTGTGGTGACTGTGGTTTCTACATTTTTGCATTTTTTTCAGGCTTCTTACTGTTAAAATACAAACACACGAAATAAACAAACAATTTACTTATTCCAAAACACTTGAGTTGCTCGGGGGCAGTCCCACTGTCAGCATCAGTTTTAATGATTTGAAATGTTGATTCCAAATTCCTGCCAAAATGCAGAAATGCTATTTGCCAAGTCAAGCAAATAATATTCAACCCCAACCCATCTAATTTCACCTAAACTGTTTTATATGACAAGTTAATTACTTACGGGTACGGCAAAGCGACCAATACAGCAGCTGCAGCAGATGACAATTTATCAGGATATTCACTGCCCTCTGGTAAACATCCAACAGCTCCCCAAACACTTTTCAAACACGCCATAGAGTGTGGACCACTATATAGTGGACAATCGGCCGGCAATGCTGAAAAAGCAAAATAATTGCTATGTTTCCTGTATTTGTGGCAAATATATCAGCTGTTTACCAGCTCCAAAGCACTCCTGCTGTCGAAACACATCACCACCGTCTGCATCTGTCTTAATTGTCTCAAACTCAGTGTACAGTGTGCTAAGAAACAAAATAAATATTGTATGTAAGAAAGTAGCTAAGATGAATATTTTCATATTGGGATCAACCCTGAAGGGTCGATTCAGACCTGGAGCTGACATGTGAAGCATACAAGGCAGGCAACAGTGATTGTGATCCGACTTTCGGCGGTTTCTCCACTGAGTCTGTGTACCTCAGTTGGTAGAGCACGAGTCCCTGGAAGACTCCTGTCATGGGTTCGAATCCCACCGCAGGCTAGATTTTTCTAGCCTATGCCCTGCCATATGTTAATGCTTGGGAGACCAGCTGATTCAGTATGATGCCTTTAATAAACCTGGCGTACTGTGAATGTGAGAAAGTATTCATATTATTTTCTTCTAATCTAATGTATGAATCAGTTCATGTTTTGTTGTGTCATTTGCAGAACTGTCCGCATGTCTAGTGAAACTGGTTTGTATCGAGTAAGCTTTTTTACAAAGGCTTTAAACCAACAACATTTATTGCTTTAAAGCATGGGTGGAAAACCTATGGCTTGCAAGACAGATGTGGAACTTTTGGTGGCGATGTCTGACTCAGACAAATCTTAGTTTGCATTTCTTAACACAATGAGTAATAGCTAATTCTGCTGACATATAATCAATAGTGTAAAGAACTCCTCTTATGCTTCTTTGGCATTGGATGTGTTGTTTTTTAATGAACTTTATGAGTTTTATGTGTTGCAATGGAGGTAAGCGTTTATGACTTTCAGGTTTCAAGTGGATACGACAATGTTGTTTACAAAATTGCAAGCAAGACGAAAAAAGTGTGACATGCACAGCGATTTCTCTAAATTTGGCACAGTAGAAACACAAAAAATTGCATACAATGCAATCAATATATATTATGGCTCTTGAAAATGAAAATACGTGGACTTTAGCAATATTGTACTAACAGGTAATCTTTTGCTGCGAGAGCTGATCGTTCTGTAGGTGTCAGTTTGTCAGGAAATTTAGTTCCTGATGGCAAACAACCAACCAGATCCCATATTTTTTTCAAGCATGCGTCAGAATGTGGTCCATAGTAAGTTGGGCACTCAGTAGGCAAACCTGTGTGGTATAAGATGTGGTTAGACATAGATGATTCAGATAATTGCAACTTAGTAAATTAGAAAACTCATTTTAAAGCAACGGAATCCCAAACCTGTCAATCATTAGAAACATATTCTGCTTAATCATATATTCTGGTTCAGTCAAATAAAAACAAAAACATAGTTAGTTACTTTGTCCAAAGCATGCTAATTGTGCAGAGGCTGTTCCAGCGTCAGCATCAGTCTTTGTGTTCTGCATGTTTGTTTCTACATCTCTACAAAACAAAGCAACCAAAATTTCAACATAGGAAACAAAAAACTACAGATCCTTAAAAGAATCCTGAGTCGCTAAGTTTGGCAATCAGCAAAAAAGGGGCATGTCAGAAGTTGGCTACCACAAGTTGAACACAACATGCAAGTTTACTTTCATCTTTGCATGGCAACAGCTTTGTGCATAACACTAGATTGTGCAATACCAATTAAACAGTAATTAATGACATATACTGTCAACTTCAAGCCCATTTGGACCAAAAAATTGTCCCGATTAGGTGAAGATCTGGAATAACTAATAACAATTAGATCAACTCTTAACACATTACAAATCATTTGTACGTCAAGAATTAGGCAAAGATCCAAATAAACAGTGTATACTGGAAATCCGACATGTGGGCTGGTTTTTAGAATAACACTGGGCAACAAAAAAATATTTTTTTACTGGTGTCTATAATTTTTTACTTGATTTTGACTATTTCCAGTGCCCTGATTTCAAAAATGCAATCGGTTTATCTGTATCACGTCTAGTTTTCCTGTTATGGTACATCCACGTTTGAAAAACAATCTATATGTATACGCTATAGTGAAACTGGTTTTGAGTATTTTATTTGGAGTTAACGTTTAATTGCAAGAACAAAATTTCGAATTTAATTTTAAATGTAACAGGTGGACACTCCTAACCAACAAAATTCAACATATAAAACAAAAAAATGTTTCAAATTTGTAAGTTTTTAGGTATATCGGGTATAGGCCTACACATTTACTTCTGTAACTTTCAGAAATGACTGGCAGCAATATCGTCCCGTTTAATTGACCAACAGCAGTTAGCCAGGACCACATTATTTAGACACGTCTCGTTTTACTGATATCCTGTTGGAACCTTTCAGCTTAATTCTCATCATTTATATCCCTTACGTTTTAAGGGAAGTGTAGCTTTATACTTATTTTCGTACCGAATTTTTCAGATCGCTTAATAACTTAGTTATGTACTCTTTTCTAATAATTTCAGTCCCTTTCTACTGTTTTTGTTCATTACTGCAATATTCCAGTCAACATTAGGTAAGTGGAGCCCATTGCTTGCCCTAAACCCCTAAAGTCACATCGAAGTGTGCAAGATATGCACATTTGATACAAATCGTTTTTTTCTTCTTTTTAGTTGTGTTGTATTTAGTTGTGGATATTCACCAGTAATGTAGCATAAAACATCTTGTTAATTCATGCAACACCTTATAGATGACCTAGCCACTATTAATTTTAGTTTTACCACCTTGCTTTACGAGTCTGAAAATCACTCCATAAAACACGTATAGTTTAAAGTTACCACTAGCCTGCCCCAACATTTTTAGACAGAGCATAAGCATAGAACGCATATTCATGCTATGAAACTGACTGCACTGTAGGAAATTGATGTGTATAATGTAACAAAACTTTAACAAACACATAAAAGCATGATTTTAATGTCATTGAATCAATATGGTCGTAAATTTTGATTTTGTAAATAACTTAAAAAGTTGATCTGATTGAAGAAAACCGTAGTGATTTTTGAAATCAGCACCCTAAAATTAGTCAATATCAGTTTTAACATTAAAGACACCAAAAATTGTGTTGGCCAGTGTAATATATTAAAATGAACTTTAAAAGCATTTGACAAATTATTTTTCCTAATTAAGATAATTACTAAAGACAAAAAAATTTAAAATACAAGCCTGTATGTTAATGCTGACAATACAGCCTGTTGTGCAGACGTCAACTTGTCAGGATATTCATCACCCGCTGGTAAACATCCAACAGCGCCCCAAATGGTTTTCAAACAGGCATTAGAGTGAGGACCATTATATGTTGGACAATCACCCGGTAATGCTACAATTATGAATATAATTAGTGATAACCAGAAGTAAGCTATATAGTGTAGACTTACCAATTCCGAAGCAGTTTTGTTGTTGAATCAAGTCACCACCATCTGCGTCTGTTTTTATTTTCTCCATGTCACCATAAGCAGATCTAACAAAATACATTATTTTACAGTGAAAAAGTTTGGTTCCACTTTCAGGACACCAAAAAAATTTAGTAAGTCCTATACAACAACAATATTTAGTAAGTCCTATAATAAGGCCAAATACAATTGCAAACATAAATGACTTCAATGGGAATGAACCCAATAGGTGTTGTTAAGGCAGTGTTTCCCAATATGTTTCTATTCCATGGCCCAAATACTTAGTGGAAACCATTTTGTGGCTTATTGTATGCTGCTAACCATTGAAGAATGTTTGCAAAGATTTGCTCACAAATGATTATGACAGCTTAATTTATGCGATCACAAAACATGTTAAGGGAGCTTAGTGGTCTTAAGAAAAAGGGTTAACATTACCCACCGCTGGGCTATAGCCTATTGTTTGGAAACCAGTGCATAAGGTTAAGGTCAGATTAGCAATCAAAATTTCTACCTGTAGTCCTTTGCAGCAAGTGAATCAAAATCAGCTGTGGAAAGCTTGTCAGGATACTCATTTCCTGCTGGTAAACATCCCACCAGACCCCACATGACTTTCAAACAATCAGCAGTATGTGGTCCGCCATAGGTTGGACAATCCGTTGGTAAGGCTGGAGAATAAATAGCAAAACACAATCATATGTAAATTAGAGAGCAAAAATTGTCAATACAATATAGTTTGAAGATTATGTTCCAAGAGCACATAATATATAACCAAGCATCCAGCAGTTTTATTGTAAACAATCGACGTTTCAACGTCCTCGATTGTTTATGATAAAGCTGCAGCAATAGCCTAGCACAGTGGTTCCCAATCAGGGAGGAATTCCTACCTAGGGAGGAATTTTATGAGTTCAGGGGAGGAATTTCATAAAAACTGCAAAAAAATTACATTGAAAATGTTACAGAATATTTTTGTTTTTACATTATTATGTATTATTATAATTTGAACCCGGTTCACATTTGGGAGGAATGTAACAAAAAGGTTGGGAACCACTGGCCTAGCACATAGTATAGTTTACCTATTCCAAAGCATTTGAGTTGAGCAGCATCTGTCCCAGTGTCAGCATCAGATTTTATGCTGGTCATATGTGCTTCCAGGTCCCTTTGAACATTTAGAAAAAAATATTAAACCAAGTGCTGTAAATTTTAAAACGAATAATATTAAATCCAAACCTTAATGCTCCAAAAATACATATTAAAACATACATATCTATATATATTAATACCTAAATATTTAAACAAGAACAATTAAGATTGCAAAAAGTGGGTATGGATGCGTACTAACGTGTATGTAAGAACACTCAATGTATTAAAATCGGCGGTTGAAAGCTTTGGAGGATGCTCTGTACCAGCAGGCAAACATCCAACTGAAGCCCAAACAGTTTCCATGCACGCCATAGTATGGGGACCAAAAAATAGTGGACAATCGGCTGGCAAAGCTAAAACAACATTGGGTGTGATGTTTGTGAATATGGAAACACATTCCACAAAAAGCAAAATATTGATACAAAATTGATATTTATTACTGATTAACATGGTTTTGTCAGTTCCTGATTTGAATAATGTGAAATTAAATACAGTAAACCTTGATTAAACCAGATTCTGTTTATCCGGATCTTTGCCTAATTGGAATAAAATTTTTGTCGAGTCCGGATAACCAAGTTTTACTGCATGTGATGCAAAAAGAGTTTTGCAACAGTGATAAAATATATAAAGCATCAAACATCTTACCAGATCCAAAGCAATTTTGTTGCTGGATCAAGTTACCAGCGTCTGAATCAAGTTTAATTGCTTCCATTGTGTCATAAAGATCCCTGTAAAAGTAAAATCGTTGCATAAGCATTAGGTCAGGGGAGTCGAAACTTTTTTCAAAGGGGGACAAGTTTTGCTAGATGAAGACGCCCACCAACTTTTTGCAGGTTATTAACCAGAGAAATAGAACTGGTAAATAAAGTTCCATGGAAAGCTTTAGTGTGAAGTCGCCACAAACTATGGCAGGCGATATGCAACATGATGTGAAACAACAACTGCGGATATAAAATGCTGCCACAGGCTGCACTTTGGACACCCCTACTTTGAGCGCACCACTAAACATTTTTTAAGTCTCTGAATTTTTTACAACGTTTTTCTATTAAATCAGAAAAAAATAGGTTTCACCTTATCAAGCAGTTCTTAATGCCATTACATTTCATTTTAAACATTGTGCAGTGACAGTTGGGCAGAACAAACAATACAAGTTATAGCAGAAACTCCTTTTGCTCTTTCAAAACTGCGACAGAGTCGGGGGCAGACCAGTGGTACTCAACCTTATAATACCTGACTACATTTCTACGGCTACATACCACCTAAACCCTGTTTCAACAAGTAGCCTAATACATAGGCCTACTCTTCATGACTAGACTAGCCTATTTCTAAAACCTGCAAAGTTAAAACCAGAGTTGATCAGTTGGGTCAGTTAAGTTGAGCTTAATGATCTGACTTGAATCAAGTGTAACAGTAAGTTACTCGTGTACTACTTCAATAATTCCGGCATACCACTAATGGCATGCATGCCACAGGTTGAGAATCACTGCTTTAGACAAACAAGGCGACTTAATACCTTCTTCCTATATTACAATATTTTTTACTGTATTTGACAGGTGGAAACTTTTACGATATACTTGGCAAAATTCTCAATCTGTGGCTTGCATGCCTTTGTAATTTTGCTCATGCATTCACTTACACATAAATCAGAGCAGACAATGCAGATTTTTCAGCAGTTGAAAGCTTTCCAGGAAACTTGTTACCCGCAGGTGAACATCCAACTAATCCCCAAACAACCTCCAAGCAATGTTGAGTATGTGGGCCGTTGTATACTGCACATCCGGTGGGCAAATCTGCACAAAAAATTGGAGATTTTGATTGTTAATATAAAATCAGTATCCTACTAATTTAATGCTAGTTATTTGATTCACTCCAAACTGAAATTCATGCAAAACTAATTTCGTTTATGTGGCAACTGCCAACTTGTGCTCAGTAAGAATGTAAGTCTGTTTTAATTAGAGATGTACCGAATATTCGGTTTGCTGAATTTATTCGGCCGAAACGGGCACTTTTGCAAAGATTCGGTTACGGCCGAATAATTTGTTGCGATTCGGCCGAAACCGAATCTTTTACGAACACACATTTAAAGCGTTAAGCGTATCTTTTCTGCTCAGTACCAACGAAAATCCAGTCAATTGTTCCCTTTTTCAGCACATTATCGTTTTTCCCACTGCAGACAAGGGTTGGAAATCATGCTTGAAGGAATGTTAAACCCCGCAGAACTAAGATGAGGACGAAACACAACTATTCTGCACTAATTGCCTGGTAGCAAAACTTATGTTTTCATGTCAAACGCGTAGCGTATGACATCGCGTGACGTCATAAATGATTCGGTTGATTCGGCCGAATTTATTCGGCAAAACCGCCGAATATTCGGTTTCGGCCGAATCGAAATTTCAACGATTCGGTACATCACTAGTTTTAATACAAAATACAGTTTGTGAACAGTTATTGCAGCAGGGATGTGCAACCCTTGGAAACATAGACACTGAGTTTTACAAAGCGCATGGTGGTGAACGTAAAATTAAACTAAACTTATTGTGATGTCACTAAAGCAAGGAACAACAAGAATCGCTATCACTGAGACAACCGTTTATTACAGTGGTTCTCAAACTTTTTTGACCGCGACCCAAATCTGAGCTTTATGAACATCTTGCGACCCAAGCCTCAAACACCAAAAATTTATTTTTGTATGAATTGTTATCAACGCTAACTGTTACTTTCCAAGTTCAGTTTCATATGATTAAACTCCTATCATTCCCCGTGCTAACGTGTTAAAATCGCCGTGTGCGTAATAGAAAATTGGAAGAATATTGTCTGCATGTTATAATCTGATTGGTTCATTTTGCTGTATAGCGTTGTCGAGTGAGGCTGTTTTGGCTACGGTGCTATCAAAACTCTCAGAAAACCATTTACTTATGCTGCAATTCTCCAAAGTTACTAAGATAAAGCCACATAAAATGCCTATGATACAATAATTCAGTCAGGACTGAGAATTAAAAATACTTGAAAATTGAAATGAACAAAGTTCGTTTGGGCAAAATTGAATCACCACAGCGCGACCCATTTTGTGACCCTGCACGACCCATGTTTGGGTCGCGACCCATACTTTGAGAACCACTGGTTTATTACAACAAATTTGGATTGTGAGCAATGATGTCATTGCATTACTGGCAAACTATTGTGTGTTTGGCATCATAAACAAGGTACTAGTCAATGCAGGTTGCAATGTAAAACACTTGCAGCTATTTTGCAAATAAGTTACAAACCAACCAAAATACATGGTGACTGACAACGTGTTTGAAACAACACAAGGTGCTTGTGCTTAGCAAACAAGGTGATTGGTCATAGCTTGCCAAATGATTTGCTAGCTTATATTGAAGTACTTTTTGATGGTTTGTTTTCACTGTGTTATTATGTAGTAATTATGAAAACCCAACCTAGACGCTAGAATCTGTCTGTTTTATGTTTCCACTTTTAATTAACTGACAAAAACCACCATTACACATAACAATGGCAGTACAAGTTAATGGCATGGGTATTCAACAGGGTAGTGCAGATTGTAATTTAATGTGTAATAAACCTTACGACATCTACACATTTTTGCTTACTGATTCCAAAACAGTTGAGTTGTTCTGGTCCATCACCAAGATCTGCCTGTATTCGAGTTGTGTTCATTATGCTCAGCAAGTCACTGCAAAGAAATAAATCAATTCAACAAAGTTATAGACCCAGAGATGCACAACCCTTCAATCACTGAATTCCTAATGATCAACTCTCACAATAAGGTCTATGACCGCGGTCCATCTCAGACTGATATCAAGTTGATCAGGAGGGATGCAAAAAAAAAAAAGTTTGGGGAATGTTGCTGTACATAGATGACTTTTTGTCAATTATTCAGTAGAATATGTTAATAAGTTCACACAACAAATAATCTGTAGGTGCTTGTTACATCACAAAAGTAACAGTCGCAATAGTAATTGTTAAATTGTGCTGCTACTTGCTCCATTTTTTTTGTGTGTGTTACGAAATAAATTGCTGTTTTGCCATTATCCATAATAATTGTGGCCCAAACTTACACATAAGATAGAATGTTCCAAGCATTGAAATCAGCTGTTGAAAGTTTGTCAGGATATTTGTCACCCGCTGGTATACAACCAACTTTGGACCAGATTGCTTTCATGCAGTCAACGTCGAGAGGACCAAAGTAATCAGGACACTGAGCAGGAACATCTTTGAAATACAAAAAACAAGTTAATTAATGTGCTAAAACTACTTAAGAGCGATAACATGAGGTGCTTTGTACTTGACCAAACTAAATACTTGCAATTCCGGTCAATCCCTTTTAAACAATATAAATTTATCTGCTTTTGACAAAATCACTTTCATGATTTGCTTGAAGACCAAATTTGTCTTATAGTTTTTTAGATTTTTCTAGCCTACGACTTGCATGAAAATGCTTGGTGACCAACTGATTCAATTTGAGGTCTTCAATAGGCCTGGTATACTATGAAAATACAATAAATTACCGTCTCTCATTCCTATTTATTCTCACCACCTAACTATGATCACAAACATGTTAATGGGGGTGCTGGGGAGCACTTTGGGAACAACTGCAGCAAGTAAAGCTTTGCTACTAATAATGTGACATAGTGATTCAGGAAGGTCACAAGTTATGTGAAAGACAAAAACCTGTCTACTTACCAACTCCATAGCATTTTTTCTGTTCCAAGGAAGAACCACCGTCTGCTGCAAGTTTGGTGGTTTCAAACTGACCCCAAACCGCTCTACAACACAACAACCAAAATATCTAAGATTGTATTAAGTAATTTTGGTTAATATACTCCCTTGTTTAAGATATTACGAAACGTGCAATAAAACAGGCATCTTGATGGCATAATTATTATGATCGTACTGCGTTCATGCCTTTCTCAAATCAAGAAAAAATAAATCAAAACAAACTTGTTCTACATGTGAAAAACGGAGAAGGTTTTTCACCTGTATGTGAGAGATTCCAAGGCAAATATTTCAGCACTTGTCCGTTTGCCAGGATATTCACTTCCTGCTGGCAAACATCCAACCAAACCCCATATTGTTTCCAAACAAGCCAAGCTGTGAGGGCCGTTGTACTTCGGACAGGTTGTTGGCAGAGCTGTACAACAAGATGAACATTTTATTAAAAAGCATCATTGTATCCAAAAGTTAACCACTTTATCTACATGTAAACCAGTGTGGTATTATTATTTGCTTCATAGTACAAAATAGCTGCAGCGCTTTTGTTATGATCCACCAATTGTGCCATTCACTATTTTGCGCTCCATAACGTTTCAAGGTTGAGCAGCTATCTCCCGCTCGGTGATTGTTTAAGTGCCATTGTGACGCTATATGTGCTTTTACTAAGTGGAATAAACTCAAGTTAATGATTCTGTTAGATAGTGTGATATTACTGCAAAGAAGACACCCTGAATTAGATGTCGAAACGACCGATGAGTTATTTATAATTGCCGGTGAAACAAAAATGAAAGTTTCAACAACACTATATTCATACACATGTAAAGTTACAAAGCCCTTTTTTGTGATAAAATATTTGTGTGTAACATATATTTGTTTAGTCTGTAAATGAATAATTTCGGCTGTTTTTATTCTATTTGAATAAGATTGATTCCTGGTAAACGGAAAGGTTTGTTGCTGATCACAGTAAAAGCCTGCTGATGTTGAGTAACGTTTAATAGATAGTTCCACTTTTTAGCTGACCCATGAAAACAGAACATGACAGTGTATAATGTTGGGTAGTGTGTCATTGCCCTTAATCAGACATCCAAACGACGGATAAGTTGTTTATAATTGCTCGTGGAACAAAAATGAAAGTTTATAAAATATGCATGTAAAGTTGTCAACAGTTTATCACAAAGCCAATTTTGTGATCAAGTGGAATCAGTAGACACAGAAAGGATGCTTCTGGAATTGTATTCATGGTGAAGTTAAATAAATAATGCACTGGTGTAGAATTTAAGCTGCATCTATTTATTTCAACAGGTAAACAATTTTAGCTAATTTTACAATCAATTTAATTTGGTGTTTGAATAAAATACAAAAACTTACTAAGTCCATAACATTTAAGTTGTGCAGCTGGGTCTGTATCTGCCAGAGTTCTTATATCACTCATTGTGTCATACAAAGCACTGTAATGTACATAAAACAAAAAAACAAGGTTACAAGCAATTATGTACTGCAGCTTCGCAATACAGAAACACTTACGTATAGTTGAGACCTGACAAAAAAGCTTTTCTGGTAGCAGTGAGCTTATCTGGATATTCATCGCCTTCTGGTAAACAACCGACATCGTTCCAAATGTATTTCATGCAATCGCCAGTATGTGGGCCTCGAAACAATGGACAATCCGCCGGAAGAGCTACAACAAATAAGTTGGTTACAGCTGCACAATTTGTCTTTAGCCACACAGGTTGTGTACTTACCTGAGCCGAAACAATCCGCTTGCTTAATATCATTTCCTGAGTCCGCATCAGTTTTAATTGCTGTCATGTGAGCGAACAATTGTCTAAAAAAACAAAGATTTCAATTATGTTGTAGTATAGGTAACTAGTGCTGAATTAATAAAGTACAATAAATATTATGTCACAAGTAAAAATGTGAAAGCTGGTGCAAACCAAGGCATGTTTCAGGTTACAGCATCAATTTCCAAGTAAATAAATTAACGTGTTAGAAGCAAGTCAAAGAAAGGGTATTTGATTTCACTTCTCACCACGCACCTGTATGTGAGGGTATTCAATGCAGTAATTTCGGTAGATGTAAGTTTGTCAGGAAATTCATCTCCTGCAGGCAAACAACCAACCAGATCCCAAACAACTTTCAAGCAAGCCATAGTGTGAGGTCCATTGTATGTTGGACAGCCAGTAGGCATAGCTGCAAAATAAACATGTGAAAGCGGTGTAACAAATAATACAGGTATAAAGTATTGTAGTACACCAGGCCCATTGAAGGTGTTATACTGTATCAGACCAATCTTTCAAGCATTATGACGTCACAAAAAATCTCCTTTCTACGTTTTAGCTCTACAAGGTCTCTTATGTCACCGGCGTTGTTTTATTAAGCTGCATATGCCCATAAAGTAAGCAGTGTTCCACCATCTAATACAATTGAAAAATCATTCGTTTTTGTTCATAGATTTCCCTTCTCGGCTCGGCCCATCCTAATGACAAGGCATAGGCTAGAAAAATCTAGCTTGTGGTAGAATTTGAACCCACAAAAGGAGCCTATACCAACGATTGGCACTCTTTTCCACTTAGTTGGGTAGACAGCTGGATTTGGTATAACACATTTAATAGGCCCAGCACAATGTGTTTCATATTATGAATGTGCTATTATGCCTGGTTAGCTTGAAGATTTAAGGGCTGATCAGAGTAATGAGTTCATCTGGTACAATGTAGTTGGGATTTCAAGTGAACTATTTAATATTCACCCCCTACAAAATCCCAGACCTAAAACAACAAGACTAATTGACAAACACCCTATCCCACTTCTATATTACACACAACCAGTACCTATTCCAAAACACTTCAGTTGCTCGGAGGCAGTCCCACTGTCAGCATCAGTTTTAATGGTCTGAAATGTTGATTCCAAATCCCTGAGAAACCACAAGTTGTTGTAAATGTCATATGATTTCAAATGTTAAAAAATGTAGAAAACGATTTACTTACGGGTAAATCAAAACAACCAAAACGGCAACTTCAGAAGATGACAATTTATCAGGATATCCAGTGCCCTCTGGTAAACATCCAACAGCTCCCCAAACACTTTTCAAACACGCGATTGTGTGAGGACCACTATATACTGGACAATCAGCCGGCAATGCTGTAAAAGCAATACGATTAATATGTTTTCTTTGTATATTTGTGACCAATTCTTAAACTGTTTACCAGATCCAAAACATTCCTGCTGTCGAAACAGATCACCACCATCTGCATCTGTCTTAATTGCCTCAAACTCGGCGTATAGCGTTCTAAGAGAATAATGTAAGTTGGTACATTAGTGGTTAGGGCAATAAATTGTATTTACACATGAAATATAAAAATTCTATTTCAGCTCTCTTTATCTTCCATGTACACATCAGCTACATCAGCTCTAAGCTCTACTTTAAAATAGTGAAAAAAATGTGCTTTGGCAAAGTTAACCAAACTTATTCTCAACATTTCAGATTTAATTAAAAACCAATGCGAATTTTAAAGATATATCTTTAAAACCAAAGGGTGAACGACTAAGTTGTTTTTTCTGAACTTACATCTATTGCTATAAGGCTTTTTAGTCTTCATCTAGCAAGCAACGGACTGGGTGATTTCAGCTTTAAGTTTCAATTACGAGTATTACATCAGAATATTGAATATATGCTGACATTTTTTGTTTACAAAACCTGAACCTAGTAGAATGCTTACACAATCAAATAACTTTGACATACACAATCTACTCACACATAATCTTTTGCCGCAAGAGCTGCTCGTGCTGTAGTAGTCAGTTTGTCAGGGAATTTGGTTCCTGATGGCAAACAACCAACCAGATTCCATATTTTCTTCAAACATGCATCAGAATGTGGTCCAAAGTATGTTGGGCAATCAGTGGGTAAACCTGCATGAAGGAAGATATCACTTGAAACAACATAATTTCATATGCACAGTGCCATTACATAACACTTCGGTATGTAATAAGTTTTCGAAAAGAGTAAGTTATCAGCTGCACACAGTGTACAATGATTCAACTTATAAGGTCTAATTAGTACAGCTGCTGACAAGAGATGGCTGTAGGAATTGTTGTAAGTACCATACAGCAATCCAGTTTGTTGGGAACAAGCTCAAAAGCCAAATCAACTAGCAGGGATGTGCCAAAATTGCAAATGTTCTGTTTGGTCGAGCACCGAGCATCTCACGCTAATGCTCGGCCGAGCACGCTCGGTGCATTATGACGTCACAAAAAATCCCCTTTCTACGTTTTAGCTCTACAAGGCCTCTTACGTCACCAGCGGTGTATTAAGCTGTTACAGGCCTCAGAAGTACACGTTTTTCCACAATCTAATACATTTGAAAAATCATTTGTTTTTGTTCATAGACACCCTTTCGAACACTAGTTACTTATGTTAGCAGGGCATGAATATGCAAATTTAATGCTCTGGTCAGTTTGCGCAACTGCTCGGCCGAGCACCGAGCATCAAAAACAGCGATGCTCGGTACCGAGTACTCGGGTTCTGGCTCGGCTCGGCGCATCCCTATCAACTAGTTTGATGTCACAACCGGACAATAACAACACTAGAATGGCCAAAAAAGCTATATTAGCTCATATGGGCGATTTCTCGTCACCAGCTCCATTGATGAGATTTCATAGGTCGAAACAGTGTACAGTGTCTGCAGCTTACGATGTATTAGCTCCACACTTTTGTACATGTAAACCTATCAGGTATTAAACTGCAGACTAAATGTTGTGTTCTTTAATGCTTGCTGCTTAACTACACATACCTTATAGGTTGAAACAGTATGCACTGTATCATTTTTTAATATGATTCCAGACCACAGTATGTTAAAAATTACAAACTGCATAGTATTCACATCCTACTAGATGCCAAATATAAGCAGTACTACTGAATGAAATTTCAAGTTGTGATTACAAAAATATTTACTTTTTCCAAAACACTTGAGTTGGTCCGGACCTGATCCAGCATCAGCATCAGTTTTTATTGTTGTCATCGCTGCCTCCAAAGCGCTTTAAACACAAATAGCAAATTTGCAGGTTAACAAATGGAGAATTGAAATGCTGGAACCAGTAACCCAATAACCAGCCTAAGCCATGTTACCAAGAATTTTTTTTTACAAACAATAACTCATTCTTAAAACAAGGTGCAGGATCATATACAAGCAATCTGTGAAGTTGTACTTTTATTGTGAAGCTTGTTATGCGCTCATTTTACTTTACTTTATAGTGTTGAAAACACATGGTAATACATCAAGACTAAAAATGCTGATCAAATGACATGTTTTTACTAGAGATGCACCGAATTTTTGGTTTGTTGAGTTTATTCACACCGATCAACAATATTAATAAGATTGGGTTTCGGTCAAAAAATTCGTTTCAATTCAGATGAAACCAAATCTTTACAAATTTAAAGTGTCAAACATGTCTTTTCTGCCTACTAAGGTACTACACCATCTTTCAAACTATGTCATAACTAAAATCAGACCCATTCTAATTACTTTTAAAAGATTTCATTTTCCCACTACAGACAAAAAGTCAAGAATTCATTGCCAGATTGGCAACCATGTCTGAAGCAGCCTTAATCCTTACAGAACTCAGATGATAATGAAAGACAATTATCATGTTGTAAAAGCAGCACCACTGTTTACATGATACAAAAACTAATGCTGTAGAGCTGGACTTCTTGGTTGATTTACCAAAACATGATTCTGTCATATTGGCAACCAGGTTAACTCAAAGCAACCAAGAACTTACCGTGACAAGTTAAAATATATATACACAGAACAGACTAATGGGTTAGTGATCATACTAAAAAACTTATTCATTCGTGCAGGCATAGCAACAGCTCTTTTGAGTTTAAGACACAGTACTTACGGATAAGTTAACCCAGCTAATGTTGCTTGTTCCGCAGATGTTAATTTATCAGGATATTCATCACCAGCTGGTAAACATCCAACTGTGCCCCAAACACTCTTCAAACAGGCAATAGAATGAGGACCATTGTATGTTGGACAGTCAGTAGGTAATGCTGCAATGATAAATACAGTTAGTGGTTACCCAATACAAGTTTTAGCTGTATATTAACGACTTACCTATTCCAAAGCAGTTTTGTTGTTGAATTAAATCACCACCATCTGCATCTGCTTTAGTTTTCTCCATTTCAGCATAAACAGATCTACAGAAAATTTCAGCAACATGTCATAAGCTGCTATTAAACCCTTGTGTTGCTAAAATGTAACAGTTATTTAACAAATTTGACATGGTGTAATGCTAAACAAACTACTAGTTGTTGTTTTTTTAAACTTTTCTTTGCTGACCATTGGCCTATAACAAAGGTAGAACTTCTTCAGAGCAATGAATGACATATTGTGAGCCCACAAGCGAAAATGCACAAGAGCAGAGGGTTATGATAAAAATATTTACATACAAAGGCTTTATGTGAAGAGTTGCATGTGTCACAACAGATTGGTTGTTGACATAAACACTTTTGGTGGGCCTGGCTTATGTTTTCAGAAAGATTTATTGATCAGTGTATGAGAGTGTCCGCTGTTAACTGATAGTCCGTCTCCATTCAAACTTGGAAATTTAACATGCAAAAAAAAAACTGACCAAACCGCATTGTTTCTGGTCACATTATAGCTGAAGTTACGATGCAGCTGCAGCACGTTTTGACATCATCCACCAATTGTGCCAGACACTTTTTGCGCTCCATAACATTTTTATGTTGCGCAGTTATTTACAGCTTGGTGATTGTTTTAGTGCTATTCTATGTTTTCTTTCACCAAGCGAAATCAACTCAAATC
The DNA here is from genome assembly GCF_965637545.1 of Phallusia mammillata. Lineage (NCBI taxonomy): Eukaryota > Metazoa > Chordata > Ascidiacea > Phlebobranchia > Ascidiidae > Phallusia > Phallusia mammillata. The sequence continues at coordinate 31,273,386 of NC_137253.1, read as the reverse complement.
AACTCAGGTTTTAGTCACATTATATTCCAATAAATGCAGACACATCAAAAAATCAATCTATCCACCTGTAGTCCATTGCAGCAAGTGTACTAAATTCAGCTGTGGTAAGCTTGTCAGGATAATCATTTCCTGCTGGTAAACATCCAACCAAACCCCATATAACTTTCAAACAATCTGCAGTATGTGGTCCATCATAGGTAGGACAATCGGTGGGTAACGCTGGAGAAAAACAGCACAGAAAAACATTAACACTAGTAGATTCTACTGTCATGTGCATTTCAGGATTATTTACCTATTCCAAAGCATTTAAGTTGTGCAGCATCTGTTCCAGTGTCAGCATCAGATTTTATGCTCATCATATGGGCTTCCAAATCACTTGAAACATTTTGAAAAAAACATTAAACCAAGTGTCGTAAATTAGCTTATATGGGCAACCTCTTGGCACCAGCTGCACTAAAGAGACCTTATAGGTCGAAACAGTGTACACTGTCAGCAGCTTATCATGTGTCAGCTCCATGCTTTCATAATATTAAAGCAAATGCTTAAGTTATTTTTTTTAATTCAAAAAAATGTACCAACTGCAAAAAATACGAATAATGAACATTACAAAATGAACCAACAATTCAAGTTACTTAAAACAATACTAACGTGTATGTAAGAGTGCTCAAAGCAGCAATAGCAGTGGATGTAAGCTTTGGAGGATGCTCAGTACCATTAGGTAAACATCCAACTGAACCCCAAACTGACTCTAAACAAGCCATAGTATGGGGACCAAAGAATAACGGACAAGCGGTTGGAAGTGCTGCAATGAAATTTGCAATAATGAACTGATAAAATATTTGGAATACAAAATGTCTTACCAGCTCCAAAGCAATTTTGTTGCTGGATCAAGTTGCCGGCGTCAGAATCGGTTTTTGTTTTAAGCATTTCATCATAAAGGTCCCTTTTGAAAAAAAAACAGGTTTTGTAAACACAGGGTATGCCGTTGAAAATTTTAAAATGCTTCAAATTCATTTATTAAATGGAATCAAACAATGACATATGCTTTATACCAAGGGTGGGCAACCAACGGCCGGCAGCCATATATAAAGCTTTTGAGCGGCTCATGGCTGCATTCCAACAGCTTTATGTATCCAGTCCATGACTGCATAAAAAATTTTGTTATTCTTCACTGGCCGGATGCAATCAATGTGATCTAACGCTTTAACAACGAAGAGTTTTTAAACTAAATGCAAATAGTTATTACCAAGAACATTGTTAAGTACGAAGACAAAATTATTGTGTGTGCTTGCCTGGGATTTTGTTGTGAATTACAGTGTGTTGGGCATGACTGTTAGTAGTCTAAGTAAACCTGCCTAAAGGTAAAGTTTTACTGAAGTGTACTTGATATTGTTCATGTTCACATTGTAGAAATACTTCAAGTTGAGTTTGGCAACTCTTATATGATTGCACGAGCATCGTTGTGGCTTGAGTCCGCAATATCATTACTTGCACATGAATAAAGGTCGCCCACCTTTCCTTTACACTAACAAGCAGTTTCAGGGTATTACAACATTGCAAACAACTAGGACAGGACCAAAAAATCTATAAACAACTAGGTCAGTACTAAATATATTGGCTTACGGGTATTTAAGAGCAGACAGAGCAGACTTTTCAGCAGTTGAAAGCTTTCCAGGAAACTTGTTACCCGCAGGTGAACATCCAACTACTCCCCAAACAACCTCCAAGCAATGTTGAGTATGAGGACCATTGTATACTGCACATCCGGTGGGCAAAGCTATAAACAGAAATAATAAAAGATGATCACTGAACTTGATCATTTTGCAAAAGCATCTAATATAGTGCTTCCAGACTTGTTTTAGGACATGGGCCCATTGAAAAACGTTGTGCACCATTCCTTTCATTTTGCAACATAACCTCAACACATCTACACAATGTTACCCACCAGTTCCAAAGCAGTCAAGTTGTTTCAGTCCGTTACCAAGATCTGCCTGTATTCGTGTTGTATTCATTATACTCAGCAAGTCACTGCAAATAAATAAATCAATTCAACAAAGACAAAGTTATAGACTAGACAGAGCTAAAATTCCAGACAAAAGTAAACTATGAATAGAATAGAATTCAATATCGATGAAAGTATGAAATGAACGTAGCTAAAGCAAAAGTCTAAAAATGAAAAAAATAAATGAAAGGTTTCCAAACATATTTATGGTATGCAGTTTCAGCAGGTTATTAGTTTTCATCTCAGGCCAGATGAAACTTTTAAATTTTTTTTTTACAATAATGTACATTAGATGTACATCAAAAAATATTTTACAATAATCTTACACATAAGATAAGATGTTCCAAGTATTGAACTGAGCTGTTGAAAGTTTGTCAGGATATTTGTCACCCGCTGGTATACAACCAACTTTGGACCAGATTGCTTTCATGCAGTCAACGTCGAGAGGACCAAAGTAATCAGGACACTGAGCAGGAACATCTACGTAATACAAAAACTCAAGTTAATTAATGTGCTAAAACTAATCCAGTCTGAAATTCTTAATGTTTTGTTAATAATAAAACTGTAGTTCTCAACCTTATACAGATCATGTACCACCTGACAACTGTATCGGCCATTGTGTTCTACCTAAACCCTGTTTAAATGGTTGACCTGATCTTCTGGACTAGGCTAGCTTGTTTTTTAAACCAGCAGGGTTAGAAATTATAAAAGATATCAAAGACACAAATCTCCCCTAAACCAACGATGATCATTTGGGTGAGTTGAATTGCAATTCTTGATCTGACTTCAATTAAGTATGGCAAAAAACTTGCGTACTACATGAAAAGCTTCTGCTTTCCACTAGTGGTCCGTGTTTAACAATTGTTGTTTCGTTATAGACACAAAGATCATGATTTTGAAAAAAAATTTTTTTCATGCAATCTTAATAGAACTGGCCACAAGTCATAATTTGACCATGCATTGGTTTAAACATGGCATTTTCTCATTTTATTCATTGTTCTGGAACAAATCATTACATAACATGAGTGGTTAGTTTTTAGGTCTCACCAACGTCTGCCTTTCCCGACTAACCAATATAAATTTTTCTCCTTACATTATTTGTTTGAGGGTAATAAGAACATTTATAATTTAAGTTTTAGTTGCATAATAAACCAGCAATTCTCATGCCCTACTCTCATTCCATTCCCTCTGGTCCCTACCCATGATTACAAACACACCAATGTGGTTGCTAGTGTGCACTTTGAGAACAACTGCATTAGACAAAACCTTGCTACTGATAGTGTCAAATAGTAGTTCAGATTGCAAGTTATGTGAAAGACAAAAGACCTGTCTACTTACCAACTCCGTAGCACTTTTTCTGTTCCAAGGAAGAACCACCGTCTGCTGCAAGTTTGGTGGTTTCAAACTGACCCCAAACCGCCCTACAAAGCAACAACAAAAACATCTCATTACCTTTTATAGGCTGCATCAAGCACTGTTGGCTAATTTATTATCACAGACAAGTCCATTTACCCCCATAACAAAACTGCATTCTTGCAAGTTGATGGCATTGAAGACTACCATTAGTTTGGAATTCTGATTTTTCACAAATAAAATAGTTTAGAAAAATTGATGCAATCACACAGAATCTTCTTTATGTTCAAAAGCCGACAAATAACTAAACTATTCATGCCATCAAGCTAATTATTAACAGTTTATGAATCATTTTAAGAATACAATCACGGAACAGTTGATTAAACAGGAATACATAAAAGCAAAATTAACACAGCATTTGAAAAAAAAAATGTTTCTGACTCAAAATCAGTAAACAAGAACTTCGTTAAAAGTCGAAAAAATCGGTTTGGGTATTTTATATTTTTTTATCAATACTGTTTGTGCAAACTAAGAAGTTGCAGCACACCCCCTGAAAATGCTTTACGGACCCCAGGATGAGAACCAAAAGTTGTACATTGGTATTTAAAAAGTATTTCTTACCTGTATGTGAGAGATTCCAAGGCAAATATTTCAGCACTTGTCCGTTTGCCAGGATATTCACTTCCTGCTGGTAAACATCCAACCAAATCCCATATTGTTTCCAAACAAGCCAAGCTGTGAGGGCCGTTGTACTTTGGACAAGTTGTAGGAAGAGCTTCGCAACAAAACAAACATATTAAAAGCAGAAACATAGGTTGCTGCTGTCAGGCATAGGATATAAACTCATCACAACATATGCGTGTCTAGGATTAAACTCAAATAGTCATCTGCATGTAAATTTGGTGCTAGACAATCTGATAAAACTTTTTTTGGCAAAACATGGAATCATGGAAACAGTAGACATAATTTTGGATTTGCAGTCACTTGTAGTTCCAAATAAAGCTTAATATACAGCAGGGGTCGTCAACCCCTGGCACACAAGGTGATTTACCAAAGCATGCCAACCGATTGGCATGTTTTTATTGAAGTACTAACTTAACCTGTTACACTGCTTGTTTTCAGTTTTTGTTAGTTTTGTCTTACAATCCAGCCAAAGTGCATGTCGCTCTGCTTTCTCCTTACTATTGATATCAGCAGACACAAACCACCATTACCGACAAAAATGTTGGCACGCAAAGTCATTTACCACATGGAAATAACGAGTAAATTAGTATGTGTCGCCTAAAAGGTTGACAAAACCTGATATACAGTATTACCTCTATTCTAAAAGGTAAACAGTTTCAGCAGTTATAGTAACCAATTTTAGTTACTGCTTGATGAAAGCATAAAACTTACTAAGTCCAAAACATTTTTGTTGTGCAGTTGTGTCTGTGTCCGCCAGAGATCTTATATCACTCATTGTAGCATACAAAGCACTGTGAATGAAACACAAAGTCTTGCAAAAGTGTTTCGTAGCTTTTCAGATACGAAAACTCTTACGTATAGTTGAGAACAGACAAATAAGCCTGCCTCGAAGGAGATATCTTATCCGGGTATTCATCACCCTCTGGCAAACAACCGACATCGTTCCAAACAAATTTCAAGCAATCAATTGTATGTGGACCTCTGAATGTTGGACAATCCGCCGGAAGAGCTACAAGAAAAGGGTTGGTATAAAATTGTCTACTGGTTCATTTTCGCCACAGACTCCCGTGTACTGACCTGAACCGAAACAATCAGCCTGTTTTACGTCAATTCCCGCGTCAGCGTCAGTTTTAATCGCTGTCATGTGCGCCAACAATTGTCTGAAAACAAACAGATTCACTCACAATATAGCAATACAGTAAAGAAATCTTAAGCAAATTTTATCTTTCAGCATTGGTTTAAAAGTAACAAAAATTGCAACTTAGAGCTATTCTGGCAATTGTAATTTTGTACCGTCGTTTTGTACCGTCGAGGTTGCCTTCAGCAGGGTTCATAACACTGAGTACAGTGTACGTAGTACAGTGCACGATAAACAAAGAAAAAAAAAGAACTAGACACAAGTAGTTGATATTAAGACCTGCAGCAACAGCTTATATAATGAAAATAACACTGTAAAGGTTTTGTAATGAAGAAGTCCTGTTCTGAGGTCTGGGCTATTTTATCTAAAGTTAACACTGTTTTAAATGGTGTTTGCAGCCAGAATGGATTTATGAATTTGTAATTCACTTATTCGTAAATGTTTAAACCTCACAATAATGCTACACTGGACAGGAAGTATGAAATGTTGCAGCGGCTGAATTTTTTAGAATACTGGCACATATCAACAAATATTCTTTGTCCAGAAATGTTTATTTTATCTTTGCTAAACAAAACACCAACTGAATGCTGAAGAAGCTCTGCTGTTATGCTGTCTGCATGAGTAAGGTCAGGGTTTACATTTTAAACTCATGGATTGTAGGAATGCTATTAAAGTTTCTTGCACAAAAGATAAATTAATTTAAAACCAGATGTATTGAAATACAGGTATATAACATTCCTTAAGGATTAAGAAAGTGGTTAATCATACAATTAAAACTGTTTTTTGATCTTGTAGTGAAATTTTGTCTGTCTTTGCATAGTAGGAATAAACTTTTGCACAATTCTTTTCTCTAGGCATATCAACTAATACACAATTTGCCCCACCTATATGTGAGGGCATTCAATGCAGTAATTTCGGTAGATGTAAGTTTGTCAGGAAATTCATCTCCTGCAGGCAAACAACCAACCAGATCCCAAACAACTTTCAAGCAAGCCATAGTGTGAGGTCCATTGTATGTGGGACAGCCAGTAGGCATAGCTGCAACAAAAAATACAAAACTAGCGCAGCAAAAATACATGTACAATACATTGCAATGCACCAGGCCTATCAAATGAGTCATATTAAATTAAGCTGCCCCCCAAAGCATTCCCACATAGCAAGGCACAAGCTAGAAAATTCTGGCCTGTGGTTGGATTTAAAACCGCGACAGCAGACTATACCTCGGCTGGTTGTGTAGATAGCTTGATTTGGTACAATGCCTTCAATGGGCCTAGCATAATGTGATTCTTATTATAAGTGTGGCTTGTAGCAGATTGTACTAAGCCAGTGGTTCCCAACCTTTTTTGTTACATTCCTCCCTTCGCCCATTTTCGAACTATTCATTCCTCCCCATCAGAAGAAAAACAAATATAACATTAAAAATTAAAGCATTTTGAAATAGACCTAATAATTAGGGATGTCCATTTCAGAATCCTTTACCAAATGTGAACCAGGTCCAAATTATAATGGACATAATAATGTATATACAAAAATATTCTGTAACATTTTCAATGTAATTTTATTTTTTTGCAGTTTTTATGAAATTCCTCCCCTGAACTCATAAAATTCTTCCCCGGTTGGGAACCACTGTACTGGGCTCTTGAGATAATGCTAGTACCACAAAAGCTCTTCATGGACACGTTTAAAAAACCCTGCTTAGGGCTTGTATGCTATTGTATGTAATTTTTAATGTTTTTTTGGCCGGCTATGAAAAAAGTTTTGTGAAACCTGTGCTGCAGAAAAATAAAATATACCCCAAAATCCAGCGTGTTAAATAATTTGATTACATTTCCATTCCCCCAAGAATTTCAAAATTGCTCAATTAGGGTAAATTTGCCCCCTACAATATCCCTGACCTACAGCAACAAGGCTACTTGACAAACACCCTATCCCACTCCTATATTACACACAACCAGTACCTATTCCAAAACACTTCAGTTGCTCTGAGGCAGTCCCACTGTCAGCATCAGTTTTAATGGTCTGAAATGTTGATTCCAAATCCCTGCCAAAATGCACATAATTAATTGTATACAAAACTAATTTCAATTGTTTAAAATAAAACTCTTACGGATATGTTAAAATGACTAAAGTGGATACTTCAGCAGATGACAATTTATCAGGATATTCACTGCCCTCTGGTAAACATCCAACAGCTCCCCAAACACTTTTCAAACACGCCATGGAGTGTGGACCACTGTATGTTGGACAATCAGCCGGCAAAGCTGTAAAAGTAAAATAATTGCCATTCTTTGTGTATTTGTAGCAAATATATCAGCTGTTTACCAGATCCAAAGCATTCCTGCTGTCGAAACAGATCACCACCATCTGCAGCTGTCTTAATTGTTTCAAACTCAGCGTGCAGTGTGCTAGAAAAAAATAAAAAAGTATGTTCGGTACATTATGTTTGAAAAATAATATTTTGCATGTAATACAGATACGAATTAAAAGGAGACCTCTTATGCGTCTCTCTAAGCCAGTACACTGCAACTGGGTTTACTGTATACCCAACTGTATAACGCATCAAAACTGGGGTATATAACTAAAAGATGGCATATTGAGGGGATACAGCATAGGCCAGTGTACTTAAGGTAACAATTGTTATAAATGCTACCACGAAGGCATCACATTTCGATCTATGTGAGACAGACCTGTTTGAGTCTGTTTGGGATTGTTATGTCAATAATGTGAATTATAAAGGCACTTTTGTATGCTAAACTTGGCCACTTTCTGTATTACAATAATATTTCCACTTGACCAAACAACTAATTACCATCAGATTTTTACCACCTTTGCACAATTAAAAATTCATATACTAAGTTGCTGGAAAATTGTAAATGGTGTAAGAAGGGAAAAAAGGCTGAAGAGCACTGCAATAAGCTCTTTTCAAAAATAAGGAATGAAATACCAAAAATATGCCTTGGCAAAGTTATGCAAAGATAAACCAAAATGAAAATGAAAAAATTCAGCACTGTTCAGCCAGATCTTAAAAATCAGTGTATCAGGTAAGATGCAAAAAAAATTTCATTGACAGTAACCAGTAATGCTAACCGGTTGCTGGTCTCATAAAATTTCATGAGAAGGTTCTATAGAACTGGTGCGAACTGGTTAAATCCCACCACTGCATAAAATATTTTCAAGCACACAAAGGCTTACATGACATATATGATGCGAAACAATATGACACGCCCAAACCTTAAAACACAAGACTATCTTGCACAACCAATTTGTTGTACATGTTAATTATTAAAATAAAGGAAAACACATTCTGATGTGATGTTAACGAATCAGTTTGTGAAATACGGTATTGTCCATTAAGCAAATCAATTCAGAATTGTGCAATAACCAACAAGTCACATCATGGAAAGGCTTCGCAGTAATTCTTTAGTTTTAAATTTAGTTGAGAATAACTTTTTTATCTAATGCTTGGCTTAATTCAAACGACTGCTTGAGTGAGCACTGAGCATCAAAAATGCTTCCCACAGAGGCTCTGACTCACTAATATACAGTCTACTCACACATAATCTTTTGCTGCAAGAACTGCTCGTGCTGTAGTAGACAGTTTGTCAGGAAACTTAGTTCCTAAAGGCAAGCAACCAACCAAGTCCCATATTTTCCTTAAACATGAATCGGAATGTGGTCCAAAGTATGTTGGACAATCAGTGGGTAAACCTGTATAAAGGAAGATATCACTTAGAACAACATAATTTGATATGTACAGTGACAATATAAACACTTTAAAGTTTGAATTTTTTTCAACAAATTTCCAATGAACAAACAAAGCTAGTGTTCACACATCTATGTTTATTGTCAAACCACACATTGTACTTGCAGTTTTGAGGCATTTTCAAAAATAATCGCAGTCAAAAGCATGTCTTGTCACCAGCTGCACTGATAAGACCTTATAAGTCAAAACAGTGTGCACTGTCTGCAGCTTACTCATTGTTTACACTTATTTTGGATTATAATTCCAGCCCAAAGTATGACATTTGAATGCTGATGCAAGAGTATTATCATATAAGAGTAACAAACAAAATATCCACAGATGCCAAATACAAAATACTACTGATAAAAAATTCACATGTGTCTAAAAAATGTTTACTTTTTCCAAAACACTTGAGCTGGTCCGGAGCCGATCCAGTGTCTGCGTCAGTTTTGATTTTTGTCATCGCTGCCTCCAAATCACTTAAAATACATTTCATACACATAATTGAACTTCTAGGTCCAACATATTGAATTTGAAATGCTGACACCAGGAACCCAATGACCAGGCAAAACTTTGTTACCAAGAACCAATTATTTTTACAAACAAGAACTTGTCCATAAAAATCACAGTACGCCAGGCTTCAGGGCTGATCCCAGTTATGAATTTGTGTTCATCTTTATGTTTATGTTCATCTTAATTGTCCATAAAAAGGGGCAAAAACAATTTTGCAGCATTTTTTTGGACTTGTGCTTGTTTTGTAATGCTTGTCACTTTATAATGTTGAAAATAAATGCTAATACATCAATACTAAAAATTACTGTTCACATGATCTGGTTTTACGATTTGATTCTGTCCCATTGGTGACCAGCTTAACTCCAGGCTACAAACAATTTATTTTGACAAGTTTAAATATATTAAAAACAGATCAGACTAATGGGTAATGGCCATGATAAAAATTGAAAAAACTATTTAATCATGTTATTAAACCAACACTCACAGTCATTGATTTTAGGGCACACTTTTGTAACAATGAAATCAAGTGGTTTGTTCCAAAATCAAATCACACTGCGTATGAGCCAAGGTACAAAAACATTTTATTTCCAATATTGCTAGTGCATAAACATATACAGTATTCGTCAATTTGGCCTATGCAATGGCTGTAAGAGACAAATCCTCAGTACTTACGGATAAGTTAACCCAGCTAATGTTGCTTGTTCTGCAGATGTTAACTTGTCAGGATATTCACTGCCCGCTGGTAAACAGCCAACAGCAGCCCAAACAGTTTTCAAACAGGCAAGAGAGTGAGGGCCATTGTAAGTTGGGCAATCAGCCGGTAGAGCTGCAAGAATGTGTTTAATAAGTGGCTAACCTCAACTAACTTTAAATTTACAATATTAGGAACTTACCAATTCCGAAGCAGTTCTGTTGTTGAATTAAATCACCACCATCCGCATCTCTTTTTATTTTGTCCATTTCAGCATAAACAGATCTAGAGAAAAACAGAGTCAAATGTGAGAATCTGCTATATACCTTCTCGCCTGAATGTGTTAAACACAGAACAGTGAAATTGGACAAAAAAACAGCAATGGATATCATTTAGTATTCCCAATCTCAACATTGGGAGTCTGACCATAAACAACTGAAAATCCATAGTCTCATAATATCCTAATGTTTCTACACAGATCAATAAACCAATTTACCCACCTGTAATCCATTGCAACAAGAATATTAAACTCAGTCGTGGACAACTTGTCAGGATAATCGTTTCCTGCTGGTAAACATCCCACCAGGCTCCAGATAACTTTCAAACAATCCCGAGTATGTGGTCCACCATAGGTCGGGCAATCCACATGTAAAGCTAAAGCACAAAACAGCAGAGCGCAATATGATAGATTTTATGTTATATGCATTTGTTATCATTCACCTATTCCAAAGCATTTAAGTTGAGCAGCATCTGTTCCAGTGTCAGCATCAGTTTTTATGCTCATCATATGCGCTTCCAAATCACTTTAAATGTTAATAAGTTAGAAATATTAAACACTATTCTTCTGTCGTTCTTTTTAATTTAAAAAAATCATTGTCAATAAAAGAACTGCACCTACTGTCAACTACAAACAATAAGCATTTAAACAATAGTAAATCAAAATATTTCAAACAATACTAACGTGTATGTAAGAGTGCTCAAAGCAGCAATAGCAGTGGATGAAAGCTTTGGGGGATGCTCAGTACCATTAGGTAAACATCCAACTGAAGCCCAAACAGATTCTAAACAAGCCATAGTATGGGGACCAAAGAATAACGGACAAGTAGATGGAAGTGCTGCAATAAAGTTTCAAATGATGAGCAGATGTAATAAACAAGGCATCACATGTCTTACCAGCTCCAAAGCAATTTTGTTGCTGGATCAAGTTGCCAGCGTCAGAATCAGTTTTCGTTTTAAGCATTTCATCATAAAGGTCCCTATCAAGACAAAAATAATATGAATGCATAAATACACACTCTTCTCAAAAAATGCAAACAGTTCCCAAACATATTGCCTAAATCAGTGGTTCCCAACCGGGGAGGAATTCCTCCCTAGGGAGGAATTTTATGAGTTCAGGGGAGGAATTTCATAAAAACTGTAAAAAAATTTACATTGGAAATGTTACAGAATATTTTTGATTTTTTATGTACATTAGGGATGTTATTGTTGCTTTTCGTCTTATGGGGAGGAATGAATAGTTCGAAAACTGGCAAAGGGAGGAATGTAACAAAAAAGGTTGGCTAGCCAACGTTTACACTAAAATGCATTTAGCATCTAGCAATGAGCTAAGAATAAAAACACTGCAAACAACTAAAACATGCCTACAAAATTTATAAACAAAACCGGTAGAAACAGGCTTACGGGTATTTTAGAGCAGATAACGTAGATTTTTCAGCAGTTGAAAGCTTTCCAGGAAACTTGTTACCCGCAGGTGAACATCCAACTAATCCCCAAACAACCTCCAAACAATGTTGAGTATGAGGACCATTGTATACTGCACATCCGGTGGGCAAAGCTATAAACAGAAATACTAAAAGATGATCACTGAACTTGATCATTTTGCAAAAACATCTAATATAGTGCTTCCAGACTTGTTTTAGGACATTTGGAAAACATTGTGGACCATCCTTTTGTTTATTCTTAACCGTCTTAACAGAACAAGGACATCAAGTTACAACACAACAGTGGACTGCGAGAGGTTATTGTGCAAAATAATATCAAAACATTATAATTGGTGTTTATGTCGTAACAAAAAGCCTGTTTGTTTCGAAACCATTTCAAGCAATCTTTGTTAAATCAATACTATGACTAAAAGCATTTATATTTACTTGCAAACATGTTTCAAAAAACCAGCAAAACTGAACAATGATGCGATTATGCTGCAAAACAAAGGTCAATGCCACCCCTGTACTCTACACCAGTGCATATTCAACAAGCATTTTTTTTTGGCTTCAAATATGAAGTGATAATCGAAAGCTAACATTTTGATCGGAAATATATTTATTTTAACACAATTTTCCTGAATTATACGAATGCCTGCAATTTTATTTTTGAGTTAGTTATCACTAAACCATGAGAACCAATATGCTAAACATCAGTTTGGTAAAGCTACATACAGAAATAGTTAGAGATGAGAAACTGACACAACTACTTCAGTTCTATATGGGCCAGTCTAAATATAATCAAGAAATATGCAAATTTTTGTAATGAACAATTACAATAGTGCAGCAGGACGCATTTTGCAACATAACCTCAACACATCTACACAATGTTACTGACCAGTTCCGAAACAGTCAAGTTGTTTCGGTCCGTTACCAAGATCTGCCTGTATTCGAGTTGTGTTCATAATACTCAGCAAGTCACTGCAAATAAACAAATCAATTCAACAAAGACAAAGTTATAGACTAGACAGAGCTGAAATTCCAGACAAAAGTAAACTATGAATAGAATAGAATTCAATATCGATGAAAGTATGAAATGAACGTAACCAAAGCAAAAGTCTAAAAATGAAAATGAAAAAAATAAATGAAAGGTTTCCAAACATATTTATGGTATGCAGTTTCAGCAGGTTATTAGTTTTCATCTCAGGCCAGATGACACATTAAAAATGATATTTCACAAAAATCTTACACATAAGATAGAATGTTCCAAGCATTGAACTCAGCTGTTGAAAGTTTGTCAGGATATTTGTCGCCCGCTGGTATACAACCAACTTTCGACCAGATTGCTTTCATGCAGTCAACGTCGAGAGGACCAAAGTAATCAGGACACTGAGCAGGAACATCTACGTAATACAAAAACTCAAGTTAATTAATGTGCTAAAACTAATCCAGCCTGAAATTCTTAATGTTTTGTTGATTATAAAACTGTGGTTCTCAACCTTATACAGATCGTGTACCACCTGACAACTGTATCGGCCATTGTGTTCCATCAAAACCCTGTTTAAATGGCCAGACAACGCTATTGGCCTAGTCTTCTGGACTAGGCTAGCTTATTTTTTAAACCAGCAGGGTTAGAAATTCTAAAAGATATCAAAGACACAAATCTCCCCTAAACCAATGATGATCATTTGGGTGAGTTGAATTGCAATTCTTTATCTGATTTCAATTATGTATGGCAAAAAACTTGCGTACCACATGAAAAGCTTCTGCTTTTCACTAATGGTCCGCGTTTAACAATTTGTTGTTTCGTTACAGACTCAAAAAAATAAAAAAAGTTTTTATACAATCCTAATAGAACTGACCATAAGTCATAATTTGACCATGCATTGGTTAAAAAATGGCATTTGCTCAATTTATATATTGTTCTTGACCAAATCGGACCTTATTCTTTTGCCTAATACAAGGGGTTAGTTTTTAGAGCCCTCTGGACTGGTCCCACCAACAAAATTTGTCTTTTAGTGGTATCAGAAAATTATAAAACACTGATTCCGCATTAGGAGGTCATGTGAAAGACAAAAGACCTGTCTACTTACCAACTCCAAAGCACTTTTTCTGTTCCAAGGAAGAACCACCGTCTGCTGCAAGTTTGGTGGTTTCAAACTGACCCCAAACTGCCCTACAAAGCAACAACAAAAACATCTTATTACCCTTTATAGGCTGCATCAAACACTGTTGGCTAATCTACTATTACAGCACATAAAATAAACACACATTACTACTTTTTTTGCAAGTTAAATCACAAATTGTAAGAGAAGTAGTATTAACTACCCAAATCAGACAATTAAAACATTACAATCAATATGCACACAAGTAACAGTTTTCTTTTTGACAGAAATAGCGCATAATTACCATGGTCTTTGAGAAAATTAAAACCAAACAAACAATTCCTCTGTAAAACTCATAAAACTCTGTTCAATATGATTCTACTCGCAAAAACAGCATCTTGGTGTTCATCGAGGAAAATAAAAATTGCACAACAAATACAACAATTTTTTACCTGTATGTGAGAGATTCCAAGGCAAATATTTCAGCACTTGTTCGTTTGCCAGGATATTCACTTCCTGCTGGTAAACATCCAACCAAACCCCATATTGTTTCCAAACAAGCCAAGCTGTGAGGGCCGTTGTACTTTGGACAAGTTGTAGGAAGAGCTACACAACAAAACAAACGGTTATAACAAGCATCTGCATATCGCTTACAATCGAGGGTGGCTTACATTTTAATATCTACAGATATTATTTCCACATCCCTGCTGTTAGCCTTACATGACATTCAATTTTTTTCTACACAGGTCAACATACACTCTGATGGGTACAATTGTTTAAACAATTGTTCGTTTGCAAGACAAGTTGCAATATTTAGTTACAGAATGAAATATTATGAAACAATACTGTCTAACTTCACCGCATGTGGTTTACTATAGAGGGTAGCTTACAATCAAGTAAGCCAAGTCCAAAAACTTACCATGAATACACTTAGCTAATTTACATGACATTTTTATGCAATTAGGTGCAATCATCTGAAAGCAGCCAAAACTGAATATATGGTTTTGATTTGATCACTGTGCAGTCAAATAAAGCAGGGGTGTGCAACCTTTGCCACTCTGGGGCCAAATACAATTACTATAATTAGATCGCAGACGACACCTTTGTATAACACCAGGTGATTTTACTTTGTTGCATACCAAATATGCCTATTTTGAGTTAACAACTACAAGTAAAATTCACATTTAATTCCAGCCGCATTATTGTCAGGTTGTAGAAATTTTTGTTTCAAAAGCTTTAAACTGCTGAAAAATATTGAATAATTGGACTCGTTTGACAGTACATTTGAAATCCAAGCATTTCTGTGGGCTGCACAACCTTTAATTAACAGGCCGCATTTGGCCTGAGAGCCGCAGGTTGCACACCAATGAAATAAAGCATGCAAGCAAATGATAAACAGTTTCAACTCCATTTATTTCAAATAAGTTCATATAGTTTAGTAAACAATTTTAAGTAATACAAACAAAATTGCCAGTGATGCAGAATAATGTACAAAGTTTTCATTTTAGTTAGTGTTGATAAAATACAAAAATACTTACTAAGACCAAAACATTTTTGTTGTGCAGTGGCATCTGTATCTGCCAGAGTTCTTATGTCACTCATTGTAGCATACAAAGCACTGTGAATGAAACACAAAGTCTTGCAAAAGTGTTTCGTAGCTTTTCAGATATGAAAACTCTTACGTATAGTTGAGAACTGACAAGTAAGCCTGTCTCGAAGGTGAAATCTTATCTGGATATTCGTCACCTTCTGGTAAACAACCAACATCATTCCAAACATATTTCAAGCAATCAATTGTATGTGGGCCTCTGAATGTTGGACAATCCGATGGAAGAGCTACAAGAAAAGAGTTTGTATAAAATAGTCCAGTGGTTCATTTTAGCCACAGACCCCATGTACTGACCTGAACCGAAGCAGTCAGCTTGTTTAGCGTCAATTCCTGCGTCCGCATCAGTTTTAATTGCTGTCATGTGTGCCAACAATTGTCTGAAAACAATTAGATTGACTATCAATACAGCAATACCGCGAAGAAATCTCAAACAAATTGTGGCAATTGTATTTTTGTACCGTCATTTCAAGTAGTTGATATTAAGACCTGCAGCAACAGCTTATATAATGAAAATAACACTGTAAAGGTTTTGTAATGAAGAAGTCCTGTTCTGAGGTCTGGGCTATTTTATCTAAAGTTAACACTGTTTTAAATGGTGTTTGCAGCCACCTGCCCAGCATGGAATGTTGCAGCGGCTGGATTTTTTAGAATACTGGCCTTCCTTAAATCCTTCCTTAAGGATTGAAAAAGTGGTTAATCATACAATCAAAACTGTTTTTAATCTTGCAGTGAAATTTTGTCTGTCTTTGCATAGTAGGAATAAACTTTTGCACAATTGAAATTTTTCTCTAGGCATATCAACTAATACACAATTTGCCCCACCTGTATGTGAGGGCATTCAATGCATTAATTTCGGCAGCTGTAAGTTTGTCAGGAAATTCATCTCCTGCAGGCAAACAACCAACCAGGTCCCAAACAACTTTCAAGCAAGCCATAGTGTGAGGTCCATTGTAGGTTGGACAGCCAGTAGGCATAGCTGCAATCAAAAAAATATAAAACCAGTGCAGCAAAAAATACATGTACAATACATTGCAATGCACCAGGCCTATCAAATGAGTCTTATTAAATTAAGCTGCCCCCCCAAAGCATTCCCACATAGCATGGCACAAGCTAGAAAATTCTGGCCTGTGGTTGGATTTAAAACCGCGACAGCAGACTATACCTCGGCTGGTTGTGTAGATAGCTTGATTTGGTACAATGTCTTCAATAGACCTAGCATAATGTGATTCTTATTATAAGTGTGACTTGTAGTAGATTGTACTAAGCTCTTGAGATAATGCTAGTACCACAAAAGCTCTTCAAGGACCACATGTTTAAAAAACTTGCATGTAATTTTTAATGTTTTTTGGCCGGCTATGAAAAAAGTTTGGTGAAACCTGTGCTTCAGCAGATTAAAAAGATAAAATATACCCCAAAATCTAGCATGTTAAAAACTTTGATTACATTAACATTCCCCCAAAGAATTTTAAAATTGCTCGTTTAGGGTCAATTTCCCCCCTACAAAATCCCTGACCTACAGCAACAAGACTACTTGACAAACACCCTATCTTACTTCTATATTACACACAACCAGTACCTATTCCAAAACACTTGAGTTGCTCGGAAGCAGTCCCACTGTCAGCATCAGTTTTAATGGTCTGAAATGTAGATTCCAAATTCCTGTCAAAATGCACACAACTAATTGTATACAAAACTAATTTCAATTGTTTAAAATAAAACTCTTACGGATATGTTAAAATGACTAAAGTGGATACTTCAGCAGATGATAATTTATCAGGATATTCACTGCCCTCTGGTAAACATCCAACAGCTCCCCAAACACTTTTCAAACACGCCATTGAATGAGGACCACTATATAGTGGACAATCGGCTGGCAAAGCTGTAAAAGCAAAATGATTGCTATGTTTTCGGTATTTGTATCAAATTTATCAGTTGTTTACCAGATCCAAAGCATTCCTGCTGTCGAAACAGATCACCACCATCTGCAGCTGTCTTAATTGTTTCAAACTCAGCGTACAGTGTGCTGAAAAAAATATACGTTTGGTACATAAGTGTGGAAAAATAATATTTTGCATGTAGTACAGATACCAATGGGAAATTCTCTTAATGAGAATAGCCACCAAGTCAGGCCAAATGTAAACTCTAGTAGTCTCTTTTACATAACATATGAGGCCCATGTTTTCATAAGGAGCAAAAGCAATTAATTAAAACACTTCTCCATCATTTCAAGTACGGATGAAATGGTTCAAAGCATGCTTTATTTTAAAACTTCTTGCAAAGTCAGATGCCTGTTCGTGGTATCTCCTCACACTCTTTGTATAAGCTTTAGATTCC
The DNA here is from genome assembly GCF_965637545.1 of Phallusia mammillata. Lineage (NCBI taxonomy): Eukaryota > Metazoa > Chordata > Ascidiacea > Phlebobranchia > Ascidiidae > Phallusia > Phallusia mammillata. Next base: position 31,255,515 of record NC_137253.1, on the reverse strand, counting down.
AAGTCTTGATTTTATCTTAAATCTTGGCCAAACATTGACTTGTGGTGTAAGGCGAAGAGTTTTTCCCCCTGCTGATGCTCGCACCACAAAGCTTGCAAGTGGCTAAGCTTTCGTTGATATTAATACCATAAAATATTCTCATGCACACAAAGACTTACATGAATCATATGATGCTAAAGTTTAGCAGCTAACAGTGGTTCTTAACCTTTTTCCTTGCTGCATCCCTTTTCAATTACCAACCACTTTCCGCAGATCGTAATTGCTTAAATACCAAAACCGTTGCAATTTAATTTTTATACAAGTAACCTCGCACCCCCTAGGAACAGTTGTCGTACCCCTTCGGTGTGTGTGTACCCCTGGTTAAGAACCCCTGAGCTACACAATATGACACACCCCAACCTTAAAACACAAGACTATCTTGCACAACCAATTTGTTGCACATGTTAATTATTAAAATAAAGGAAAACACATTATATGTTATGTTAACGAATCAGTTTTGAAATACGGTATTGTCCATCAGGCAAACCAATTTGGAATTGTGCAATAACCAACGAGTCAAATCATGGAATAGCTTCGCAGTAATTCTTTAGTTTTAAAGTTAGTTTAGAATAACTTTTTTATCTAATGCTTGGCTTAATTCAAACGACTGCTTGAGTGAGCACTGAGCATCAAAAATGCTTGCCACAGAGTACTCAGGCTCTGACTCACTAATATACAGTCTACTCACACATAATCTTTTGCTGCAAGAACTGCTCGTGCTGTAGTAGACAGTTTGTCAGGAAACTTAGTTCCTAAAGGCAAGCAACCAACCAAGTCCCATATTTTCCTTAAACATGAATCGGAATGTGGTCCAAAGTATGTTGGACAATCAGTGGGTAAACCTGCATGAAGGAAGATCACAACATAATTTGATATGTACAGTGACAATATAAACACTTTAAAGTTTGAAATTTTTTCAACAAATTTCCAATGAACAAACAAAGCTAGTGTTCACACATCTATGTTTATTGTCAAACCACACATTGTACTTGCAGTTTTGAGGGATTTTCAAAAATAATCGCAGTCAAAAGCATGTCTTGTCACCAGCTGCACTGATAAGACCTTATAAGTCAAAACAGTGTGCACTGTCTGCAGCTTACACATTGTTTACACTTATTTAGGATTATAATTCCAGCCCAAAGTATGACATTTGAATGCTGATGCAAGAGTATTATCATATAAGAGTAACAAACAAAATATCCACAGATGCCAAATACAAAATACTACTGAACAAAAATTCACATGTGCCTAAAAAATATTTACTTTTTCCAAAACACTTGAGCTGGTCCGGAGCAGATCCAGAGTCAGCATCTGTTTTTATTTTTGTCATCTCTGCCTCCAAATCACTTAAAATACATTTCATACATATAATTGAACTTCTAGGTCCAACATATTAAATTTGAAATGCTGACACCAGGAACCCAATGACCAGGCAAAACTTTGTCACCAAGAACCAATTATTTTTACAAACAAGAACTTGTCCATAAAAAGGGGCAAAAACAATTTTGCAGCATTTTTTTGGACTTGTGCTTGTTTTGTAATGCTTGTACCTTTATAATGTTGAAAATAAATGCTAATACATCAATACTAAAAAAAAAATTGGAGACCGAAACGGTCACCCAAATTTCTCCAGCGGTTTCCCAAAACTGCCAGTAGCCTAATAAATAATTCGTTTAAGCAAATATGGCTATTATTTGGTATATAAATGAAACACTTGTGGTCTCTTAAAACTACTTAGCGGTCACCCAAACCAAACCTTAAAAAAAACCTGCTCACAGTCATTGATTTTTGGGCACACTTTTGTAACAATGAAATCAAGTGGTTTGTTCCAAAATCAAATCACACTGCGTATGAGCCAAGGTACAAAAACATTTTATTTCCAATATTGCTAGTGCATAAACATATACAGTATTCGCCAATTTGGCCTATGCAATGGCTGTAAGAGACAAATCCTCAGTACTTACGGATAAGTTAACCCAGCTAATGTTGCTTGTTCTGCAGATGTTAACTTGTCAGGATATTCACTGCCCGCTGGTAAACACCCAACAGCGGCCCAAACAGTTTTCAAACAGGCAAGAGAGTGAGGACCATTGTAAGTTGGGCAATCAGCCGGTAGAGCTGCAAGAATGTTTTTAATAAGTGGCTAACCTCAACTAACTTTAAATTTACAATATTAGGAACTTACCAATTCCGAAGCAGTTCTGTTGTTGAATTAAATCACCACCATCCGCATCTCTTTTTATTTTGTCCATTTCAGCATAAACAGATCTAGAGAAAAACAGAGTCAAATGTGAGAATCTGCTATATACCTTCTCGCCTGAATGTGTTAAACACAGAACAGTGAAATTGGACAGAAAAACAGCAATGAATATCATTTAGTATTCCCAATCTCAACATTGGGAGTCTGACCAATAAACAACTGAAAATCCATAGTCTCATAATATCCTAATGTTTCTACACAGATCAATAAACCAATTTACCCACCTGTAGTCCATTGCAACAAGAATATTAAACTCAGTCGTGGACAACTTGTCAGGATAATCGTTTCCTGCTGGTAAACATCCCACCAGGCTCCAGATAACTTTCAAACAATCCCGAGTATGTGGTCCACCATAGGTGGGACAATCCACGTGTAAAGCTAAAGCACAAAACAGCAGAGCACAATATGATAGATTTTATGTTATATGCATTTGTTATCATTCACCTATTCCAAAGCATCTAAGTTGAGCAGCATCTGTTCCAGTGTCAGCATCAGTTTTTATGCTCATCATATGCGCTTCCAAATCACTTCAATTTGTTAATAAGTTAGAAATATTAAACACTATTCTTCTGTCGTTCTTTTTAATTTAAAAAAATCATTGAGAAGAAAAGAACTGCACCTACTGTCAACTACAAACAATAAGCATTTAAACAATAGTAAATCAAAATATTTCAAACAATACTAACGTGTATGTAAGAGTGCTCAAAGCAGCAATAGCAGTGGATGAAAGCTTTGGGGGATGCTCAGTACCATTAGGTAAACATCCAACTGAAGCCCAAACAGATTCTAAACAAGCCATAGTATGGGGACCAAAGAATAACGGACAAGTAGTTGGAAGTGCTGCAATAAAGTTTCAAATGATGAGCAGATGTAATAAACAAGGCATCACATGTCTTACCAGCTCCAAAGCAATTTTGTTGCTGGATCAAGTTGCCAGCGTCAGAATCAGTTTTTGTTTTAAGCATTTCATCATAAAGGTCCCTATCAAGACAAAAATAATATGAATGCATAAATACACACTCTTATCAAAAAATGCAAACAGTTCCCAAACATATTGCCTAAATCAGTGGTTCCCAACCGGGGAGGAATTCCTCCCTAGGTAGGAATTTTATGAGTTCAGGGGAGGAATTTCATAAAAACTGTAAAAAAAATTACATTGGAAATGTTACAGAATATTTTTGATTTTGTATGTACATTAGGGATGTTATTGTTGCTTTTCGTCTTATGGGGAGGAATGAATAGTTCGAAAACTGGCAAAGGGAGGAATGTAACAAAAAAGGTTGGCTAGCCAACGTTTACACTAAAATGCATTTAGCATCTAGCAATGAGCTAAGAATAAAAACACTGCAAACAACTAAAACATGCCTAAAAATTTATAAACAAAACCGGTAGAAACAGGCTTACGGGTATTTTAGAGCAGATAACGTAGATTTTTCAGCACTTGAAAGCTTTCCAGGAAACTTGTTACCCGCAGGTGAACATCCAACTAATCCCCAAACAACCTCCAAACAATGTTGAGTATGAGGACCATTGTATACTGCACATCCGGTGGGCAAAGCTAAAAACAGAAATAATAAAAGATGATCACTGACTTGTTTTAGGACATTTGGAAAACGCTGTGGACCATCCTTTTGTTTATTCTTAACCGTCTTAACAGAACAAGGACATCAAGTTACAACAAAACAGTGGACTGCGGGAGGTTATTGTGCAAAATAATATTAAAACATTATAATTGGTGTTTATGTCATAATAAAAAGCCTGTTTGTTTCGAAACCATTTCAAGCAATCTTTGTTAAATCAATACTATGACTAAAAGCATTTATATTTACTTGCAAACATCTTTTAAAACCAGCAAAACTGAACAATGATGCGATTATGCTGCAAAACAAAGGTCAATGCCACCCCTGTACTCTACACCAGTGCATATTCAACAAGCATTTTTTTGGCTTCAAATATGAAGTGATAATCGAAAGCTAACATTTTGATCGGAAATATATTTATTTTAACACAATTTTCCTGAATTATACGAATGCCTGCAATTTTATTTTTGAGTTAGTTATCACTAAACCATGAGAACCAATATGCTAAACATCAGTTTGGTAAAGCTACATACAGAAATAGTTAGAGATGAGAAACTGACACAACTACTTCAGTTCTATATGGGCCAGTCTAAATATAATCCAAGAAATATGCAAATTTTTGTGATGAACAATTACAATAGTGCAGCAGGACGCATTTTGCAACATAACCTCAACACATCTACACAATGTTACTGACCAGTTCCGAAACAGTCAAGTTGTTTCGGTCCGTTACCAAGATCTGCCTGTATTCGAGTTGTGTTCATAATACTCAGCAAGTCACTGCAAATAAACAAATCAATTCAACAAAGACAAAGTTATAGACTAGACAGAGCTAAAATTCCAGACAAAAGTAAACTATGAATAGAATAGAATTCAATATCGATGAAAGTATGAAATGAACGTAGCTAAAGCAAAAGTCTAAAAATGAAAATGAAAAAAATAAATGAAAGGTTTCCAAATATATTTATGGTATGCAGTTTCAGCAGGTTATTAGTTTTCATCTCAGGCCAGATGACACATTAAAAAAGATATTTCACAAAAATCTTACACATAAGATAGAATGTTCCAAGCATTGAAATCAGCTGTTGAAAGTTTGTCAGGATATTTGTCACCCGCTGGTATACAACCAACTTTCGACCAGATTGCTTTCATGCAGTCAACGTCGAGAGGACCAAAGTAATCAGGACACTGAGCAGGAACATCTATGTAATACAAAAACTCAAGTTAATTAATGTGCTAAAACTAATCCAGTCTGAAATTCTTAATGTTTTGTTGATTATAAAACTGTGGTTCTCAACCTTATACAGATCGTGTACCACCTGACAACTGTATCGGCCATTGTGTTCTATCAAAACCCTGTTTAAATGGCGAGACAACGCTATTGGCCTAATCTTCTGGACTAGGCTAGCTTATTTTTTAAACCAGCAGGGTTAGAAATTCTAAAAGATATCAAAGACACAAATCTCGCCCTAAACCAACGATGATCATTTGGGTGAGTTGAATTGCAATTCTTTATCTGATTTCAATTATGTATGGCAAAAAACATGTGTACCACATGAAAAGCTTCTGCTTTTCACTAATGGTCCGCGTTTAACAATTTGTTGTTTCGTTACAGACGCAAAAAAATATAAAAAGTTTTGATACAATCCTAATAGAACTGGCCACAAGTCATAATTTGACCATGCATTGGTTAAAAAATGGCATTTGCTCAATTTATATATTGTTCTTGACCAAATCGGACCTTATTCTTTTGCCTAATACAAGGGGTTAGTTTTTAGGGCCCTCTGGACTGGTCCCACCAACAAAATTTGTCTTTTAGTGCTATCAGAAAATTATAAAACACTGATTCCGCATTAGGAGGTCATGTGAAAGACAAAAGACCTGTCTACTTACCAACTCCGAAGCACTTTTTCTGTTCCAATGAAGAACCACCGTCTGCTGCAAGTTTGGTGGTTTCAAACTGACCCCAAACCGCTCTACAAAGCAACAACAAAAACATCTTACTACCCTTTATCAGCTGCATCAAACACTGTTGGCTAATCTACCATTACAGCACACAAAATAAACACACATTACTACTTTTTTTGCAAGTTAAATCACAAATTGTAAGAGAAGTAGTATTAACTACCCAAATCTGACAATTAAAACATTACAATCAATATGCACACAAGTAACAGTTTTCTTTTTGACAGAAATAGCGCATAATTACCATGGTCTTTGAGAAAATTAAAACCAAACAAACAATTCTTCTGTAAAACTCATAAAACTCTGTTCAATATGATTCTACTCGCAAAAACAGCATCTTGGTGTTCATCGAGAAAAAAAAAATTGCACAACAAATACAACAATTTTTTACCTGTATGTGAGAGATTCCAAGGCAAATATTTCAGCACTTGTCCGTTTGCCAGGATATTCACTTCCTGCTGGTAAACATCCAACCAAACCCCATATTGTTTCCAAACAAGCCAAGCTGTGAGGGCCGTTGTACTTTGGACAAGTTGTAGGAAGAGCTACACAACAAAACAAACGGTTATAACAAGCATCTGCGTATCGCTTACAATCGAGGGTGGCTTACATTTTAATATCTACCGATATTATTTCCATATCCCTGCTGTTAGCCTTACATGACATTCAAATTTTTTCCACAGAGGTCAACATACGCTCTGATGGGTACAATTGTTTAAACAATTGTTCGTTTGCAAGACAAGTTGCAATAATTAGTAACAGAACGAAATATTATGAAACAATACTGTCTAACTTCACCGCATGTGGTTTACTATAAAGCAGGGGTGGGCAAACTTTTCAGTGCAAGGGCCGCATTCAAAAGTTCTCAATTGTGGCGGGCCGCATAGTATATTAACCAAAATATCAACGTATTTTTCCTGCTAAATACAAATACGTTTGTTGTCATTGATCGCAAAAGCCATAAATATTGCTTGTTACGCAACAATTGTAATTGTTTCAAATAAACAGACATTTATTGCAACACGTTTTTTTTCAATACGTTTTTGTTGTTGATGTATTCCTTGCCAACATTAAACAATGCAAGTTGCTTTTGCATCAATCTTTAGATGTTGTGCGGTTCTGTGTTAACGATTCCAAAGCCGTGTTTAATGTCCGTTTCCAAACTACTGCAACGGCCTAAACTTGATCCAGTGACCAAAGTTTTGGCGCCTACAGTGCAAAGTGGGCTGTAATTGCTTTTACTTTTATTCTTCGCCGTAACAAATTGCTGATTTGGCAAATCGTCTATTCGGTATACGTGGGCCTACATGTGTTATTAAAGACGAAGAAATTCTGTCAAGGGACTATTTGCAAAATAACGTGGTAGAAACAACAGGAAAAAGCACGTAAAAAGTATCTGTGTTTAGTCCCAAAGAATGTTACGAGTACTGATACTGCTCATGGTATAGGAATCGGCAAGTCGCACTCCGGTATTGTTTGAAACTCTATTCCTACGCTCAGAATATTATTAAGCATTGCTCGGTAACTTTCTCTTTCAAACTTTACTAACATTTGTCGAGCCGCATGAACTCCTTTGTCAGGGCGCATGCGGCCCGCTGGCCGTAGTTTGCCCACCCCTGCTATAGAGGGTATCTTCCAATCAAGTAAGCCAAGTCTAAAAACTTACCATGAATACACTTAGCTAATTTGCATGACATTTTTATGCAATTAGGTGCAATCATCTGAAAGCAGCCAAAACTGAATATAAGGTTTTGATTTGATCACTGCGCAATCAAATAAAGCAGGGGTGTGCAACCTTTGCCACTCTGGGGCCAAATACAATTACTATAATTAGATTACTATAATTGCATACCAAATATGCCTATTTTGAGTTAACAACTACAAGTAAAATTCACATTTAATTCCAGCCGCATTATTGTCAGGTTGTAGAAATTTTTGTGTCAAAAGCTTTAAACTGCTCAAAAATATTGAATAATTGGACTCGTTTGACAGTACATTTGAAATCCAAGCATTTCTGTGGGCCGCACAACCTTTAATCAACCAACCGCATTTGGCCTGAGAGCCGCAGGTTGCACACCAATAAAATAAAGCATGCAAGCAAATGATAAACAGTTTCAACTGCATTTATTTCAAATAAGTTCATATAGTTTAGTAAACAATTTTAAGTAATACAAACAAAATTGCCAGTGATGCAGAATAATGTACAAAGTTTTCATTTTAGTTAGTGATTGATAAAATACAAAAATACTTACTAAGACCAAAACATTTTTGTTGTGCAGTGGCATCTGTATCTGCCAGAGTTCTTATGTCACTCATTGTATTATACAAAGAACTGTGAATGAAACACAAAGTCTTGCAAAAGTGTTTCGTAGCTTTTCAGATATGAAAACTCTTACGTATAGTTGAGAACTGACAAGTAAGCCTGTCTCGAAGGTGAAATCTTATCCGGGTATTCATCACCTTCTGGTAAACAACCGATACTGCTCCAAACATATTTCATACAATCAATTGTATGTGGGCCTCTGAATGTTGGACAATCCGCCGGAAGAGCTACAAGAAAAGGGTTGGTATAAAATTATCTAGTGGTTCATTTTCGCCGCAGACCCCATGTACTGACCTGAACCGAAACAATCAGCCTGTTTTACGTCAATTCCCGCGTCCGCATCAGTTTTAATTGCTGTCATGTGTGCCAACAATTGTCTGAAAACAAACAGATTCAGTCACAAAAACAAATTTTATCTTTTCAGCAAACCAGAAGTATTCATGTAAATGTAAAAAAGATTAATATTAAGAAAGTAATTAACCACAGCTTCTAGAGACAACTGGTGTGTCTGTACAAACTATGAGTGAATTTTTACACAATTTAAACTTTTCTCTCGGCATATCAACTAATAAACAATTTGACTCACCTGTATGTGAGGGCATTCAATGCAGTAATTTCGGCAGCTGTAAGTTTGTCAGGAAATTCATCTCCTGCAGGCAAACAACCAACCAGATCCCAAACAACTTTCAAGCAAGCCATAGTGTGAGGTCCATTGTATGTTGGACAGCCAGTAGGCATAGCTGCAATCAAAAAATATAAAACCAGTGCAGCAAAAAATACATGTACAATACATTGCAATGCACCAGGCCTATCAAAGGAATTATGTTAAATTAAGCTGGTCACCAAAGTATTCCCATATAGCAAGGCACAAGCTAGAAAATTCTGGCCTGTGGTTGGATTTAAAACCGCGACAGCAGACTATACCTCGGCTGGTTGTGTAGATAGCTTGATTTGGTACAATGCCTTCAATAGACCTAGCATAATGTGATTCTTATTATAAGTGTGACTTGTAGTAGATTGTACTAAGCTTTTGAGATAATACTAGTACCACAAAAGCTCTTTAAGGACCACATGTTTGAAAAACTTGCATGTAATTTTTAATGTTTTTTGGCCGGCTATGAAAAAAGTTTGGTGAAACCTGTGCTTCAGCAGATTAAAAAGAAAAAATATATCCCAAAATCCAGCATGTCAAGAAATTTGATTACATTTACATTCCCCCAAACAATTTTAAAATTGCTCGTTTAGGGTCAATTCCCCCCCCCCCCCCAACAAAATCCCAGACATAAAGCAACAAGAATACTTGACAAACACCCTATCCCACTTCTATATTACACACAACCAGTACCTATTCCAAAACACTTGAGTTGCTCGGAGGCAGTCCCACTGTCAGCATCAGTTTTAATGGTCTGAAATGTTGATTCCAAATTCCTGTCAAAATGCACATAACTAATTGTATACAAAACTAATTTCAATTGTTTAAAATAAAACTCTTACGGATATGTTAAAATGACTAAAGTGGATACTTCAGCAGATGATAATTTATCAGGATATTCACTGCCCTCTGGTAAACATCCAACAGCTCCCCAAACACTTTTCAAACATGCCATTGAATGAGGACCACTGTATGTTGGACAATCAGCCGGCAATGCTGTAAAAGTAAAATAATTGCTATGTTTTCTTTATTTGTGGCAAATATATCAGCTGTTTACCAGATCCAAAGCATTCCTGCTGTCGAAACAGATCACCACCATCTGCAGCTGTCTTAATTGTTTCAAACTCAGCGTACAGTGTGCTGAAAAAAATGTAGGTTTGGTACATAAGTAGAAAATTATCAGAAGAGATTATAATGAAGCGAGTCTATCAGCGGTCAGAAGGTATGTCAAGGCAGTCGGGACCATCAAAAAAGAATATGGCCACATCAGATTTGGATAGACTACATTACAAACTTAAGGCTCAATTGCTCCTAGGGGACAGCTCGATGTACCAACGGTTTGAAAAGGAATCCACCCAAGACGCCCAACCAATCCATCAAATTTCGGACATTAGTGCCGCTTCATCAATTGCAATGGACGCTACTCTTTTCGGATGGCCTTTGTTATAATATAATTATTTTTCATGGTATCACGCTGTTCTTGTGCCTTTCGATTGTTGCTTGCATTCGTCATTCATTGCTCTGATGAAGCCCTACCGATCTGGTGGGCGAAACATCAGCGAAAATACAAGTTATGGAGAGAAACAACTAGTATTTTTGTTTAACATTACACCAGTTAAACGACATTTTTGTTAAAAATGGTACAAAAGTGTCGAAACATAATATTTTGCATGCAGTACAGATACCAATGGGAAATTCTCTTAATGAGAATAGCCACCAAGGCAGGCCAAATGTAAACTCTAGTAGTCTCTTTTACATAACATATGAGGCCCATGTTTTCATAAGTAGCAAAAGCAACTAATTAAAACACTTCTCCGTCATTTCAAGTACGGATGGAATGGTTCAAAGCATGCTTTATTTTTCAACTTCTTGCAAAGTCAGATGCCTGTTCGTGGCATCACCTGACACTCTTGTATAAGCTTTAGATTCCAATTAATGATTTTGTCTTAAATCTTGACCAAACATTGACTTGTGGTGTAAGACTAAGAGTTTTTCCCCTGCTGATGCTCGCACCACAAAGCTTGCAAGTTGCTAAGTTTTCGTTGATTTCAATACCATAAAATATTCTCATGCACACAAAGACTTGTTGCATCCCATTTAAATTACCAACCAATTTTCGCACCCATTCTGTAATTGCTTGAATAACAAAATCATTGTAATTTAATTTTTGTACAAGTAACCTCGCACCCCCTAGGACAGTGGTTCCCAACCTTTTGTGGGCCGTGGCCCCCTAAAAGTAACTTTTGGGGTTCATGGACCCTCTTTAAGTAACCCTACGGGACCTGTGACCCCCCTAAAAATGAAAATGGCAATCTCGTGTTGAAATTTGGTACTAATTTCGGATTTAAACAGGTCCAGTAGCGTAAACAAGAATCTGTAATTGTAAAAAAACCTCACTATAGACAAATAGTATGTGAAATAGTCGATTAAATTGGGAAATAATGTTAAAAAGAAAATGGTTTTTAGTGGGTGTTTCTAGTGAATCTACACCCGTGGCCCCCCGGACCACAGCTCGTGGACCCCTTGGGGGGCCAAGGGCCCTGGTTGGGAACCACTGCCCTAGGAACAGTTGTAGTACCCCTTCGGTGTGTGTGTACCCCTGGTTAAGAACCCCTGAGCTAAACAATATGACATGCTCAAACCTTAAAACACAAGACTATTTTGCACAACCAATTTGTTGCACATGTTAATTATTAAAATAAAGGAAAACACATTCTGATGTGATGTTAACGAATCAGTTTGTGAAATACGGTATTGTCCATTAAGCAAATCAATTCAGAATTGTGCAATAACCAACAAGTCAAATCATGGAAAGGCTTCGCAGTAATTCTGTAGTTTTAAAGTTAGTTTAGAATAACTTTTTATCTAATGCTTGGCTTAATTCAAACAACTGCTTGAGTGAGCACTGAGCATCAAAAATGCTTGCCACAGAGGCTCTGACTCACTAATATACAATCTACTCACACATAATCTTTTGCTGCAAGAACTGCTCGTGCTGTAGTAGACAGTTTGTCAGGAAATTTAGTTCCTAAAGGTAAACAACCAACCAGATTCCATATTTTCCTTAAACATGAATCGGAATGTGGTCCAAAGTATGTTGGACAATCAGTGGGTAAACCTGTATAAAGGAAGATATCACTTAGAACAACATAATTTGATATGTACAGTGACAATATAAACACTTTAAAGTTTGTTACAATTTTCCAATGAACAAACTAAGCTAGTGTTCACACATCTATGTTTGTTGCCAAACCACACATTGTACTTGCAGTTGACAAGACCTTATAAGTTGAAACAGAAGGCACTGTCTGCATTATAATTCCAACCCAAAGTATGACATTTGAATGCTGATTAAGAGCGTTACCAAATAAAAGTAACAAACAAAATATCCATAGATGCCAAATACAAGCAATACTTAATGGAGAAAATAACGGCCCAAATAGATGTAAAAAGCGACATGCTTTATATAAACGGGTGTAACTGATGTGGCCTTCATATCACTGTTGATGACATGACCATTTGCCGAAACGTTTGAACAATAAAGCATGACACTTTTTACATCTATTTGGGCCGTTATTTTCACCATTAAACTTATGAACCATTAAACGTATATAATGTTACAAGCAATACTACTATAAACAAAAATTCACATGTGTCTAGAAATATTTACTTTTTCCAAAACACTTGAGTTGGTCCGGAGCAGATCCAGTGTCAGCATCTGTTTTGATTTTTGTCATCTCTGCCTCCAAATCACTTAAAATACATTTCATACACATAATTGAACTTCTAGGTCCAACATATTAAATTTGAAATGCTGGTACCAGAAACCCAATAACCATGCAAAACTTTGTTACCAAGAACCAATTATTTTCACAAACAAGAACTTGTCCATAAAAAGGGGCAAAAACAATTTTGCAAGCATTTTTTTTGACTTGTGCTTGTTTTGTAATGCTTGTCACTTCATAATGTTGAAAAAAAAAATGCTAATACATCAATACTAAAAATTACTGTTCACATGATCTGTTTTTACAACTTGATTCTGTCCCATTGGTGACCAGCTTAACTCCAGGCTACAAACAATTTATTTTGACAAGTTTAAATATATTAAAAACAGATCAGACTAATGGGTAATGGCCATGATGAAAATTGAAAAAACTATTCAAACGTGCTATTAAATCAACACTCACAATCGTTGATTTTTGGGCACACTTTTGTAACAATGAAATTAAGTGGTTTGTTCCAAAATCAAATCACACTGCGTAAGAGCCAAGGTACAAAAACATTTTATTTCCAATATTGCTAGTGCATAAACATATACAGTATTCGTCAATTTGGCCTATGCAATGGCTGTAAGAGACAAATCCTCAGTACTTACGGATAAGTTAACCCAGCTAATGTTGCTTGTTCTGCAGATGTTAACTTGTCAGGATATTCACTGCCCGCTGGTAAACACCCAACAGCGGCCCAAACAGTTTTCAAACAGGCAAGAGAGTGAGGACCATTGTAAGTTGGACAAACAGCCGGTAGAGCTGCAAGAATGTGTTTAATAAGTGGCTAACCTCAACTAACTTTAAATCTACAATATTAGGAACTTACCAATTCCGAAGCAGTTTTGTTGTTGAATTAAATCACCACCATCCGCATCTGTTTTTATTTTGTCCATTTCAGCATAAGCAGATCTATAGAAAAACAGAGCCAAATGTGAGAATCTGCTATTATACCTTCACAGTAATAACATGAAAAAGTTAATGCTGTTCTTTGTTTTCATTGTAGAATATTGTTGCAGCAGTTATAACCACATTTGATATCTTTGGCTTTGTTTCTAGTTTTAAACTACAGTAGACCTGAGTTAATCCCGATCTGTTCAGGCCCAAAACATTGTCCGATTATTATGCAAAGATCTGGATTATTATACGATGTCAATTAGATAAAATGTTACTATATTACAGATCATTTGTACCTCAAGTTTTTGTCTGAGATAAGCGAAGATCGGGATTAACTGAATCCGTTATATGTAAGGTGTACTGTGTTTGTCTGTTTGTCATTCGTATTTAAATGAAATTGAAAAAAGGGAAAAGTTTATTGATTAGTATACATAGTCAGTCTCTATTCAAAGTTTGGGTATTAATATCTAATAAAACCAATTTAGGTTGGGCCCCAAGTAATCAAAGTAATTTGAAGATAACACCAATAATGAAACAGTAATTATCTCGCCTGAATGTGTTAAACACAGAACAGTGCAATTGGACAGGCAAAACAGCAATGAATATCAATAACCATGTACTAATACAGAAATCGTCCTGATCCACGGGTGTTCAACAGACGATTCCAGTTACATATATTGACATTAATTAGCTGACAAATTCAGCACACACTAAAATCAGTCTGCGTATTTATTATTGCAAAACCTTTCGGAAATCGATTTCGCCCAAATACTGTATATGGCATCGTCAGTCCTATAAACAGGAAATAGACAAATAAATCACGATATAAAATGATAAAAATGTAAAATATAAAAGAATAAAAACGGATACAGGTATGTTGCAGGTAAAACACACAAGACCCTGCTGCAACGGCTACAACACCACTACTGAGTTGAGACTGAGAGTTTACGCGGGGGAAAAAAACGATAAGATAAGAACGTTACCACAGGACACACAATAAAACCAAAGCAAACAGTGCCTATAGTGGACTACTTAAACTTAAACCCCCCCGCGTAAACTCTCAGTCTCAACTCAGTAGTGGTGTTGTAGCCGTTGCAGCAGGGTCTTGTGTGTTTTAACTGCAACATACCTATATCCGTTTTTATTCCTTTATATTTTACATTTTTATCAGTTCATATCGTGATTTATTTGTCTATTTCCTGTTTATAGGACTGACGATGCCATATACAGTATTTGGGCGAAATCGATTTCCGAAAGGTTTTGCAATAATAAATACTCAGACTGATTTAAGTGTTTGCTGAATTTGTCAGCTAATTAATGAGCAATGAATATCATTTAGTATTCCCAATCTCAACATTGGGAGTCTGACACATAAACAACTGAAAATCCATAGTCTCATAATATCCTAATGTTTCTACACAGATCAATAAACCAATCAAAGAACCTGTAATCCATTGCAGCAAGAATATTAAACTCAGTCGTGGACAACTTGTCAGGATAATCGTTCCCTGCTGGTAAACATCCCACCAGGCTCCAAATAACTTTCAAACAATCCCTAGTATGTGGGCCACCATAGGTGGGACAATCCACGTGTAAAGCTAAAGCACAAAACAGCAGAGCGGAATATGACAGATTTTATGTTGTATGCATTTATTATCATTCACCTATTCCAAAGCATTTAAGTTGAGCAGCATCTGTTCCAGTGTCAGCATCAGTTTTTATGCTCATCATATGCGCTTCCAAATCACTTTGAACATTTAAAAAAGTTAAAAAACGAAACATATAATCCACTAACTTTTTTAATTCAAAAAAATTGCTTCAAATATCAAAACAATACACCAACCGGCAACTATGAATAATAAACATTGCAAAAAGCATCAACATTCTACGAATAAAAGAAGTACTCACGTGTATGTAAGAGTGCTCAAAGCAGCAATAGCAGTGGATGAAAGCTTTGGAGGATGCTCTGTACCAGCAGGTAAACATCCAACTGAAGCCCAAACAGATTCCAAACACGCCAAAGAATGGGGACCAAAGAATAACGGACAAGTAGTTGGAAGTGCTGCAATAAAATTTTAAATGATGAGCGGATGTAACAAACAAGGCATCAAACGTCTTACCAGCTCCAAAGCAATTTTGTTGCTGGATCAAGTTGCCAGCGTCAGAATCGGTTTTTGTTTTAAGCATTTCATCATAAAGGTCCCTTTTGAAGACAAAAATGATATACTGTAGATGCGTAAATGCCAAGCATACTCTTATCGAAAAATGCAAACAGTTCCCAAACATATTGCTCATACAGTCAAAGCTGACCAACGCTTACACTAAAATGCATTTAGTATCTAGCAATGAGCTAAGAATAAAAACACTGCAAACAACTAAAACATGCCTAAAAATTTTATAAACAAAACCTGTAGAAACAGGCTTACGGGTATTTTAGAGCAGACAATGTAGATTTTTCAGCACTTGAAAGCTTTCCAGGAAACTTGTTACCCGCAGGTGAACATCCAACTAATCCCCAAACAACCTCCAAACAATGTTGAGTATGTGGACCATTGTATACTGCACATCCGGTGGGCAAAGCTATAAACAGAAATAATGAAAGAACACCACATGCTAATATGTTCATTACCTTGATGCTATGTACCAAAGAGGAAATAAAACACAAAGATATCAATTTGTATTCAATATTGGCCGAAAAAAATCAAGAAGTAGATGAAATCCAGTGTTTCACAATTGTCAAATAAAGGTAGAAGTGCATTTTGTGACATAACTTTAACACATATACATAATGTTACTTACCAGTTCCGAAACAGTCAAGTTGTTTTGGTCCGTTACCAAGATCTGCCTGTATTCGCGTTGTGTTCATTATATTCAGCAAGTCACTGCAAAATAAGTACTTCAATTCAACATTGATACAGTTATAGACTATATGTAGCTAAAATTCCAGACAAAAATAAACTATGAATAGGTTACATCTTCGTTTATAAATTTTTGTCATTACATTTTGGTCTTAAAATTAAAACTTTAAATTAAAGAAAATCAAGCAAATTGAAAGTCAATAATATAAAGATTTGCAAACTTCTGAAAACCTAGATACTTTACTAAATCTTACACATAAGATAGAATTTTCCAGGCATCAAAATCAGCTGTTGAAAGTTTGTCAGGATATTTGTCACCGGCTGGTATACAACCAACTTTCGACCAGATTGCTTTCATGCAGTTCACGTCAAGAGGACCAAAGTAGTTCGGACACTGAGCAGGAACAGCTAAGACACAATTAAAATTGACTATAAATATTAGAAGCCCTCCATTAGACCTTGATGAAGTAAGAAGCTGGCATGTGTAGCATAGGGCTACCACATCTGCCTGAGCAAAATTCAGGGCTGTTTCATAAATATCTTACTAGTGATGGGCCGAGCCAAAGCAGAACCTGAGTACTCGGTACTGAGCATTGCTGTTTTTGATGCTCGGTGCTCGGCCGAGCAGTTGCAAAAACTGAACAGAGCATAAAATTTGCATATTCATACCCTGCTAATATACAGAACTAGTGTTTGAAATGGTATCCAAGAACAAAAAAATGACTGTTTTATTTGTAATGTGTTAGATGGCGAAAAACGCATACTTTCAGGGCCTGGTAAGCCTAATACATGACTGGTGACTTGAGAGACTTAGGAAAGCTACAAACTAGCATGGAATAAGGAATGTTTGTGACGGCACAATGCACAGTGCGTACTCGGCCAAGCACCAAGCATTAACTTAAGACGCTTGATGCTCGACCAATCGGAACATTTGCAGTTTTGGCCCATCCCTATTAAACTATAATAAGTTTCATTCTTTTACTGAAAAGGCATATTTTCACCATGTCCCATTCCAGCTTTGAACATGAAAAGTTGTGTTTAAATTCAGCACTGACCAACCTGCTTTAAGTTTCATACATGGTAAAACTAACATAAATGCAAGAGAACCATTTGGTTTTATCAATAAAAATTAAAAAGCCTTTCAATTTTAATAAACTGATGGAACCAACATGCTTTTATATCATTTCAAACACTAGGCCAACAGTGTCAAACCAATTCCTACTGACAACCAAAAATATTACTGACCCTTCCTTTGGACCAGGGGTTCCCAACCTTTTTACGATCTCGTACCACTTGGACGCTCTGTACTGCCACGCGTACCACTTCTTGCAGAACAACTAATTTGATCGAATCAAATTATATTCAGAAGAATACTATTGGCCTAAAACGGAAGCTAATCGCGTACCACCTGAAAAACCTTCGCGTACCACTAGTGGTACGGGTACCACAGGTTGGGAACCCCTGATTTAGACAAAAAAGTCAAGTCAAATTTATTTTACCAACAATATCATGTAATGTCATCACCTGATCAAGTCAAGGTTACAAGTTAGAAGCATACTGCATTATGAAAACATTTGGCCAAATTATTTACTTTTTTAAAAGATATTTAGGTATTTATGTACTAACGCTTTTGTACAAATACTTAAAGTAGACCAAGTCAATTGAAGGCACTTTATTGACTCTGGGTTCGATTCCCACCGCAAGCTAGATTATTTAGCCTCTGCCTTGTGTTATGCCTGGGAGACGCGGTTGATTTCATATAATGCATTCAATGGACCTGGCGTACTATCATTTATAGATGAGTATGCCGCGATCCCTGATCTGCATGAACGCTTCAGAGCTGATCCCAGTATGTGTGAATGTTAACCTTAGCTGACTTTATTACTAATGTGTTTAATTTTGAAGCTCAAACTGGCCTAGTGCTGCAATTATGATGACAAATACCTCACTATAGATGCAAGTGCCCACTTAGAGAGCAACTTCATTAGACAAAGTCTTGTCAATACTAACATGAAATTATAGTGATTAAATATAGGGTGGGGTAAAAGAAATTTTCCACTTACAAACTCCATAGCAGTTCTTTTGGTCCAGTGAAGAGCCAGCATCAGCCGAGGTTTTTGTGGCTTCAAATTGAGCCCACACAGCCCTGCAATAAAGCAACACCTAATTCGGCTTTGTGCTCTGCATCTAACAACTTATGAGTAGTTTATTACCACACATTTCAAGTTAGTTGCAACTAGTTAATTTTATTTTATTGCAAATGGAATCCAAAACTCTAATGCAGTGGTTCTCAACCTTTCATGTACCGTGGCCCCATAAAAGTAACTTTCGGGCCTCGTGGCCCCCTTTAAGTAACCTTGTCAGACCTGAGCCCCCATACCAAAACATGTATGTAGCAAACTCAACTAAATTGTAAAGTCCATGATCTATCTGGAAAAAACCTTCAATATGGACAAAATTAAATTAAGAAATTAAATAATTTGCAACACACACTTAATTCTGATGATGGGAAATAGCTCAATGACTTTTGGTGGATGTTTATAGTGGACCTACGACCGTGGCCTCCCTGGGGGTCATGGGCCCCAGTTAAGAACCACTACTCTAATCTATTATTATTTAAGAAAACATTGATATAAAACACACACGTAAGCTTGGCAAACTAGTAAGGTATATTTTTGAAAAACACCAACTAAAAGTTGTAAAAAAAACAATTTGTACAAGAAATCAACTCAGCATGCCACCTGCTTTACTAACATGGATTACACTAAAGTAAGTCTTTAAGGTAACATTTTTACATTTTCGATTACAAAACCCAAAACCAAGTCCTGGAATGCAAACATAACACTATTTTACAGCTTCTTTTAGCTCTTTCCATATACGAGAATAGAGAAAAAAACGCACCTGTATGAAAGTGATTCTAAAGCTGTTATTTCAGCACTGGACAGTTTTGCAGGGAATTCATCACCCGTTGGTAAACATCCAACTAAACCCCATACCGTTTCCATACAAGATACGCTGTGAGGTCCAGTGTACCTTGGACATGTTGTAGGTAGAGCTGCAGACAGAAATTTAATGGGATTAAAACATACATGTATCCAAGGTAAAGTGTAAATCAGGGGTCCGCAGTTCCTGCTATGCATGCCAAGGTTTGCATGTGAGGTGATTTTTCATAGCACACCAGGTGATTATTGAAGAACTTTGTGAAATAGCTTTAATACAAAACAAATTTCCAAGGATGTAGGTTTCCGCTTGTACATTATATTTTCACTGATGATGACAATTGACAAAACGTCTGTTTAATAAATTGAGTATGTTTTATTCTACATCATTGGCAATTTGGTTTTTATTAAAGCTACTATTTAAGTCTGTGTCTTGTGTACCTACGTTTTGGATATAATTCAATTATTGCAATGAATGTTTTAATGTTCTAAAAACCAGAGCCAGAGTGCTTAAAACAGAGTGTTTTGTGGTAATAATATTTGGATATTCAGTTCTTTCAAACCCTAATATGTCCTTTTATTTTCTTAGTCTCAGACCACTCTCGATGTATATTATCACTCAGTGCTCGATACAAATATAAAACTCACTGAGTCCAAAACATTTCAGTTGTGCAGTTGCATCTGTATCTGCCAAAACCCTTATGTCGTTCATTGTGGCGTACATAGCACTGTAAAAAAGAAAAGAAAATTATGCAAAAGTGTTTTGTAGCTTCTCAGTAACAAAAACTCTTACGTATAGTTGAGAACTGACAAGTAAGCCTGTCTCGAAGGAGATATCTTATCCGGGTATTCATCACCTTCTGGCAAACAACCGATACTGCTCCAAACATATTTCATGCAATCAATTGTATGTGGGCCTCTGAATGTTGGGCAATCAAGTGGGAGAGCTACATCAAAAGGTTTGTTATAAACTTGTATGCAGAAGCAAATTATTTAGCTAGACATGAAATGAAATTACCTGAACCGAAACAGTCCGCTTGCTTGGCATTAATTCCAGAGTCTGCATCAATTTTAATCGCTTCCATGTGATCGTACAAATCTCTGAAAACCAAGACATTTACTCATGATATGCGCAACTGCTAGATAGTTACATTTTTATCATGAGACAACATGTAAAAATATAAACTTTCCTTTTGGTTCAACCACAGGGTTCCCGCACAATTTTCATTCATAAATTCCATGACTTTTCCATCACATTTTAAGAAAATAAAACCAAATAACCTTTTTTGTAAATCGAGCAATTCCCATTGCATTAATACATTATCGTTTGAGTTATAAAGTAACAACATTAGCTTCACAATAAACATAGGGTAAGTGTCATTACTCAAGTTTGTTGAAGACTAGTAGTGACAAAGTACCTTACAAAAAAAAGTTATAATGATATTTTTTTAGACTAAGATATTTATTAAAAATCTTGATGATATTACATTTTTTATAGACCCAGCATAATACCAACATAATCAAAACATTTTTTTTTGAATGACACCAGGATTACAGCTATTTTATGTTTGCACATTTATAGCAGGGTTATTATTCCATTTTAGCCATTGTAATCAGAAGTGGGTAGCAACAGATTTACGTTATTTAATAAAACTCAAAAAAATGACATCGATTTGCATACTACAAATCATAATAAGTAAAATTTCTAACAATTTGACCGACCTGTACGTGAGGGTATTTAATGCATTAATTTCGGCAGCTGTAAGTTTGTCAGGGAATTCATCTCCTGCAGGGGAACAACCAACCAGATCCCAAACAACTTTTAAGCAAGCCATAGTGTGGGGTCCATTGTAGGTTGGACAACCAGTAGGCATTGCTGCAACAAAACACAAAATGTTAAAACTAGAATTAATATGAAAACATGTTCCTTGTAAGTCACCGCACAAATCTATGTGAGATTATGAGTGAAAACAAAGACAAAAGCACTATTAAGGTAGGTAGTCAAGTGTCATTGCTGTAAACCAGTAGTTCTCAAACTGTGCGTCGCGACGCCCTGGTGCGTCGTTTGAATTTTCCAAGTGCGTCACAGAATTTTCGTTTCGTGGCTTTTTGTTGTTGTATCAATAAACACAACTTTGATAAAAAGTTTCCTCATTAACATTGATTTGCTGGTGCATCGCAAATCCAAAAAATCTTTCCAGAGGCGTTGCAACAAAAATAAGTTTGAAAACCACTGCTGTAAACCATTGTACCTCAAACTTTAATATTCCCCATTTTATTTTGAACTACCCTGTTTTTCTTGCATTGTTGTGGTGTTTTTGTAGCTTTAAACTGTGTTATTGTGGTTTCAAGCATGCAAGTTGCCTTTTTAAAATGATAAGACATTTGCGATGCCCAATAAAACATTTGGGGTCTCCAAGATTTTTAGGTGGGGCGTGTGTACAAAAGGTTTAGACACACTGCTTTAAACATTCGGTAAACATTTCACCTGCTCCTATACCACACTTGAATATTTCATAACATATGCCCAAATTACTCCTTGGCTGTAAATTCAACCCTTACAAAATCCCTAAACTAAAGCAACAAGCCTATTACACCACACAACAACCAGTACCTATTCCAAAACACTCGAGTTGCTCTGATGCAGTTCCACTGTCAGCATTGGTTTTAATGGTCTGAAATGTTGATTCCAAATCCCTGCCAAAAAGTAATTGTATACAACATATAAAAAATAGTTTTCAAATAAAGCTAAGAATGGAGAATTGATTTCGATTAACAGAACATGGCAACAAATACTAGTAGAACATATTAAAGCATCAAACCAATAAATTATAAGAAAGCTGCAGACAGTGCACACTGTTTCGACCTATGAGGTCTCATTAGTGCAGCTGGTGACAAGACATAGTTTGTATTGGCTAGTGTAGCCATCTAACGACACTCGTTTGCTGGCAGTAACAGGCTACACTAGCCAATACAGCCTTTGTCTTTTCCCAGCTGCACTGATGAGACCTTAAAGGTAGAAACATAGTACACTCGTTTGCTGGCAGTAACAGGCTACACTAGCCAATACAGCCTTTGTCTTTTCCCAGCTGCACTGATGAGACCTTAAAGGTAGAAACATAGTACACTCGTTTGCTGGCAGTAACAGGCTACACTAGCCAATACAGCCTTTGTCTTTTCCCAGCTGCACTGATGAGACCTTAAAGGTAGAAACATAGTGCACTGTCTGCAGCTTGGTTAGACTATACATATTGAATTATATTTGGTGCCTCAAGCTTCAATAAAACTACAGGATAAAGCTGAATAAAAGCAAATAATACACAAAAAGTCATCTTTGGTGAACATATTGCCTGTTGGATGATCTGATATTTTTTAGTTTAAACACTCTCATTTTTAAATTCCGCCAAGCTCGCCAAATAGTTAGCGCAACTGCCTTGTGATCAAGGTTGTAGGTTCTAATCCTAACTCGGTCGCTTGTGTTTCCCTGAGCAAGAAACTTAAGTTGCATTGCTCCAACCCAGTGGTTCCCGATGGGTTGAACTAAATTGAAGTCACCAATGCCAAGTCAAAAAAATTATCAACGTACTTGCAATAAAAACAGGCAGCTCGACGGCGGACTCATTGTGAGCATAACGCATTCAGGTGCTGCCCGCCCACCAAGGATAAAAATGAAACAAACAAACTATTATAGCAATCACATCTTACGGGTATGGCAGAGTGACCAAAACGGCAACTTCAGATGATGATAATTTATCAGGATATCCATCACCCGCAGGTAAACATTCAACCGTGCTCCAAACATCTTTTAAACAGTCCATAGAATGAGGACCGCTATAAGTCGGACAATTGGTAGGCAATGCTGTAAAAACAAATCAACGACCAAGCTAGCTTTGTATAATTGTGTGCAAATTTAGCTGTTTACCAGATCCAAAGCATTCCTGCTGTCGAAACAAATCACCACCATCCGCATCTGTTTTAATTGTCTCAAACTCAGCATACAGTGTGCTAAAAGTGAAACGCATAGCAAACCAGAGGTTAGCAAAAAGCATTGTTCACCTTTTAGTGATCTGCTTTTATTTACCAATTATACTATTGCAAAAACAAAGCATAAAAAACTGTCAACGATTTGTTAAGAGTACTTTGTGGCATAAATGTAAGGCATAGTAAAAGCATTAATGATCAAATAAAGCATTTTTTAACTCTCATAGAATTTGCACTTCCCTATTTTAAACGCTACAGACATCGGATACTTTGAACTACACATTTGATGCAAAGTAAAGCATAAAATAAAAGGAAATCCGAAAATGTTTTTAAGCAAAATTTAGAGACCAAACAAAAAATAACCGTAACAATGAAGTACTTTACTCACACATAATCTTTTCCAGCAAGAACTGCTTGTGCCCCTGAAGTCAGTTTGTCAGGAAATTTAGTTCCTGCTGGTAAACAACCAACTAGATTCCACAATATCCTCAAACACAAATCGGAATGCGGTCCAAAGTATGTTGGACACTCAGTAGGTAGACCTGCATGCAGCAAGATATCTTTATTTACATCTAATATGCTGGAGACCACCAGGTACAATTTAAAACCTGTTTAAACAGCAGATTTATGAAAAGTCAAACCTAAATAGACCTACAGCCTTTGTTTAGACTTAAGACCAACTACCACATAATAAAATATAAAGTTTTTGGAGACTGGTTGATTTCAGTAAAATGCCATTAATAGGCCAGACATAATGTAACTAAAGTCCATGTGAATCAAACCTAGTCTCAATGGTTAAGAAAATTTTTGTCAAGAAAAACTGGGCCTATGCCAGCAACTTCTTTGTTCAAAAATCAGAACAACATCTTTCAAAGTTTTTAGACTTTACAAAGACTGTATGGTAGATCTGTGGAGCCTCTGTTTTGTATCATGCAGAGCTGGCTTGTTAAATCCATCCATCATACCCTCTCTCTCCCTCTCGACGTTTTGCTGTCTGGCTTTACCACTTTGTTCTGTTTTAAGGGCATGTATATCCGCATGCTTCTCAATTTACCACCGACATCACATTCTGTTTGATTTTGTTTTCAGTTCTATTTTTGTCAAGGATTTGAGACAAATGGTGCAATGTCGAAAACAGCAAGATAGTATGTTTTGTTCTCCACATTCAACGTTAGGTTTTAATGCTCATTGTCAGGAAACATTTTAAGCAGGAAGCTGATTAGCGTCTTTACTGAATTGAAAAGTGTGATGTGAATTGAAAGTGTGGTGGACCGATTTTTTTAAATTTCAAAGATGAAAAGTTCAGTTTTTGGTAAATGAACAAAGTTTTTGATAAATGTTTTCCTGAACATTCAACATAATATTTACTCACAGAAAGAAAGATTTAATTTTATTGATTAAGTTCGTACAGTACAAGTCACATAAAAAATATACAAAACCGTATCTACTACTAAAGAATAAAATCTTTTTCTGCATTGAGCAACTGAATGCCTTCGAAATAATGCTGCTGCTATTATCCAGCTATTATGTAACTCATCACCAGATGTTTGACTGTTTCCGAGCTGAAACCGTCATTTAGGATCCCAAAAATTTCAAATATTTTCAAAAACTTTTCCAAATTGGCATTTTTTACACATTTTCTAGGTCTTAAAATTACAAATTTTCCAGGTTTTGCATACCCTCTGGAACCCTGTGCCCACCACAAAAATAAAAAAGTCAATGTAACTACAAGGCACAGAACACAATGTGTGCCTTAGAAAAGATCGTGAAAGTCACAGGCATGTTGCCATCAGCCACTCGCGCACTACCAGTTAACAAACAGGCACATACCCAAAGTATATAAGTTTGTGACAGTTGTTACTAAGTTACGATGTACAGGACTACTGATTAGCAATTCAACTAAGTATTTACTTTTCCCAAAACACTTGAGTTGGTCTGATGCTGATCCAGTGTCTGCGTCAGTTTTTATGGTTTGCATAGCTGCTTCCAAATCACTATAAAACAACATTATATTGTAAACAGATACAAAAGTTACTATCATATCCTAAAAACATGAGATGCTGTGGCCTGAAATCCAATGTCTGTTATGTAATTTGTTGTTATGAAACAAAAACTTTAGATTAGTCTGCAAGCATGCTGATGAGATCATGCTGAAACTAACGTACCATTGTTTTTTGTTACTTTTTTAGCGGATTCTTTTTTTTTCTACATTTATCTACAAAAGAAGAAGGCAGGGCCAGGTGAATTACTGACTAAGCTGGGCGTGCAACTGTTCACTGCAATGGGCCACAATCTACATTTATAATATAAGTTGGGGGCCTATTAATAAACCGACACATACATTTGAATGAAAATTCATTTATTGCAGTGGTTCACACTTTGCAGTTGCGCCCCTTTTAAAGGTCTGTAGGTTGTTTCCAGGGGTTCATTGGGGCAAAATTTTGTCCCAGAAGGCTTTACGAAAACTTAACCTTGTATCACAATGTCAAAAATGCTAAATAACAACTTTCTATGATTTAACAGTGAAAAGCATGTAACAATTGACTACTAGACGAAGTCAGCCCAGCCAAAAAGCTGTCTGAATGTTGCACGCCCCTAGACTAAAGACTAAGCCGTTTTATAGCAAATTGCTATAGACACAGTCAAATAGTTTGTACTTACGGATATTTTAGCGCAGACAATGCAGCTTGTTCGGTGGATGATAATTTATCAGGATATTCACTGCCCTCTGGTAAACATCCAACAGCTCCCCAAACACTTTTCAAACAGGCCATAGAATGCGGTCCATTGTAGGTTGGACAGTCGGGTGGCAAACCTGCAATCATGTATTTGATCAGTGAATAATTAAAACAAGTTTCATATCTATGTCAAAAACTGACTAGTTCCGAAGCAATTTTGTTGTTCAATCAAATCACCACCATCTGCGTCTGTTCTTGTTTTCTCCATTTCAGCATAAACAGTCCTACAGAAAAAAAACAATTAGCATAAGAAAGTGGTACAAGTTTAACATTTCCTAAGCCATTTGGTTGAGTCTGAAAAATTCTTTTTTAAAAGAAAAACAAAAATTTACAAAAACGTATATTTAACGGCTTATTTTAAGTGAAACAATTTTTAGTTTTGGAAATCACAAATATAGGGATTTTCTTGTTATTAAACAACAGACTAAGCCTTATTTTATGTATGGGTCATTCCATGTCAACTGCCCAGGCCATATAACCCACCCCCTCAGATTTTTATCAAATTTCATATGTCCATGCAGCTAGTTACACTGATTTCAACAAAAAAAAATTTTTTGAAATCTATCAATGTTTCACGAAGTTATGACATTTTGAAAATATGTCAAATATGTGATCACTGCAGCGACGCGCATCAATGCTTTTTGATAATACTGTGTTTAAAATGTCATATTTCTTTCTAATTTGTATATTGTGGTCATTTTAGTAGGTTAGGTGAACCTTTAGGACATTCTCAATCACCTCATTACAGTTTTTCATGTTTTTGAAATATGGGTCAGTAATTAAAGGGGGTTCAGTTTGGGGGTATGCAAATGTGCATTCATGCGTAACGACAACTTTAAAAGCTCATATCTTGAAGAGCACACTAGCTAGAAAGTTAAGTAATGGCTCAAATGAAAGCTCTTGCTGAGTACTTTCCTTGTTCTTAATTTTATGATGCTTCTCTGTAATTTGTTTAAAGGAGGGTCATAATAAAACACAGGTTCATTTTTCGGATATTTTTGTGATACTGCGTCTATTATCTATACTTTATGTGCCCTAATTTGTTTTTAAAAGTTGTTAAGATGCAAAAGTGTAGTGCAGGTGTCTCACTGGATACTGAATGCCACAAAAAGACATATCCAACACAAAAACTAGGTATTTAACCAATTGACTTTCTAACAGATGAAGAGCAAGTGCTTCTGAATATTCGAGTTGCTGCTGATAAGGGTAATGAATGTTGTTTGAAGAACGTATGTATTTTCCACAGGTACAATTACATTGGTCGGTACCCTTTCTTGCAGAAGTAGTGTTGTGATCCTTTTCAAGTTCACAGTTAACCAGTCACAAATCGTAATATACGTCCACTCACTTGGGAATGTTACCAAAATATAAAAATTGTAATTTAAATATTGTACCAGAAAAAAAAGGTGTGTGCCAAATGCAGTACAAGACTTAAAGAAACTATCCTTCAAAATGTATCATCAAATGAAGAAGCTTCGAGTTCGACTGACAGTGAAATATGTAACATTGCATCTACTGTTAAAGCAAACGCATCTTTCAGCAAGCTTAATGAAAGTTTACAGAGCGTTGAGGTGATTACCTGTGAAGTTGCATAGTGTGCCTTCAAGCAGTAACATTTTCTATGGGCAAAGAAAATTATGTCAAATTCATGATACCCTTCATGCAAAGATGTCCAATTTTTTTAATGTCAGTGATGTAGACCTATAGCAAGACCAACCTGACACTAAAGACGAAGACAAAATGAAAATAAAATCTTTTGACAACATTATCTCTAAAATGAAAAAAAATTAGGAACAGTGACAGTACGATAGCAGAAAAATACAAGTCCCCACAATGATACCCAAGCAACTGGTCAAGAGAAAAGACTACCTCAAAAGGGAAAATCACACCTTTTCACGGTACAATGTTTAAATTGTAATTTTTATATTTTTGGTAATATTCCCAAGTGATAGGACGTATATTAAGATTTTTGACTGGTTTACTGTGGACTCGAAAAGGATCACAACACTTCTTCTGCAAGAAAGGGTACCGACCAATGTAATTGTACCTGTGGAAAATACATATGTTCTCCAAACAACATTCATTACCCTTATCAGCAGCTACTCGAATATTCAGAAGCACTTGCTCTTCATCTGTTAGAAAGTCAATTGGTAAAATACCTTGTTTTTGTGTTGGATATGTCTTTTTGTGGCATTCAGTATCCAGTGAGACACCTACACTAAACTTTTGCATCTTAACAACTTTTAATAACAAATTAGGGCACATAAAGTATAGATAATAGACGCAGTATCACAAAAATATCCGAAAAATGAATCTGTGTTTTATTATGACCCTCCTTTAAACAAATTACAGAGAAGCATCATAAAATTAAGAACAAGGAAAGTACTCAGCAAGAGCTTTCATTTGAGCCATTGCTTAACTTTCTAGCTAGTGTGCTCTTCAAGATATGAGCTTTTAAAGTTGTCGTTATGCATGAATGCACATTCGCATACCCCCAAACTGAACCCCCCTCAATTACTGACCCATATTTCAAAAACATGAAAAACTGTAATGAGGTGATTGAGAATGTCCTAAAGGTTCACCTAACCTACCAAAATGACCACAATATACAAATTAGAAAGAAATATGACATTTTAAACACAGTATTATCAAAAAGCATTGATGCGCGTCGCTGCGTGATCACATATTTGACATATTTTCAAAATGTCATAACTTCGTGAAACATTGATAGATTTCAAAAAATTTTTTTTTGTTGAAATCAGTGCAACTAGCTGCATGGACATATGAAATTTGATAAAAATCTGAGAGGGTGGGTTACATTTTGCCATTTTTCTGGGACGTTTGACATGGAATGACCCGTATGTATTTCTGTACCGGTCCTACAAACAATAATGCTTGTAGCTCAGCGACATTTTGACAGAAATTAACTAGCAAGATGGCTCAGTACATTTTGCCAATGTACATAATTTATGACCTATTTTGAAAAACAATATGTTTCATCTATTGTTTTATATTTAGCCCCATATTGGCTTCATTCAAAAATGGCAATAAACCACTCAAACAGCATGTTCTTAAAACTGTCTAAATTCCAATTAATTAAGACATTGTTTTGAAATCCACCCATTTTAGGAGGCTGGTGGGGTCAATGATAGGGCTAAAAGGTGAAACACAACAATTAACTCTCATATACGGCATATTGTACAAGCTGTCCAAATTTCAGCCAATTCCCAATACTGTTTAAAAAACTCACACATTTTAGGGGTCTAGTGGGGTAAACCTTGAGGTTACGGGGTAAAACACAATGTTGTGTTATTGTTCAATTAACTCCTATATTTGGCAAATTGTACAAGCTATATAAATTTCTAGCCAATTCCCAACACTATATAAAGATATATATATAACTTAATCACGTTGTAACCAAAGTCTATATAAAACACAAGTTGTTCAACCTATTGTTACGCAATAAAGCCTTCAAGGCCATTTTGTGTCCAAAATGATACGTTGGGTTGAGGAAAATAACACATAAATTGTCTGACATTTACAAACTTGAGAGCTTAAACGCGAACTTAATTTGATAATAACGAAACTTCTGGGTTCTAACATTTAATGTAATATTAAAAGCTAAAATACTTTTTTTCATGTAAATTTTGCCACTTAATTTTCATGTAAACTTAAAATATTTGCATTCAGCGTACATGATCATGTTAAAATGTTAGAACTCAAAATTTTTGTTTAATTTTGCCTA
This sequence comes from Phallusia mammillata, assembly GCF_965637545.1. Lineage (NCBI taxonomy): Eukaryota > Metazoa > Chordata > Ascidiacea > Phlebobranchia > Ascidiidae > Phallusia > Phallusia mammillata. The sequence continues at coordinate 31,225,771 of NC_137253.1, read as the reverse complement.
TCAATTTTGGTTAAAGCCCACCAGTTTGTAAAAATCAGACAATTTATGTGTTTTTCTTTCTCCCTGCTGTATTAATTTGGACAGAAATGGTGTCAATGAGGCTCTATCGCACAAGTAAACACAAGTAATCCTATCGGTTGGACTACTTGTGTTTTGTATATATTTTGATTGTAACATATTACAAAATTAAAAATGCCTTAGCTGCAAATAAACACAACCTACCATCTAACGGTGAAATTGTTTGAAATCAATAGCTAGTTTGTTAAAGTCTGGCCGTACCCTGTTCCATAGGTTGTCTGTTGCTTGCCTCTGTGCTGAAGCAAGTTTGTTGTTTTGGGCATGATTTGGTTTCAACCAAAACTCACCTTAAAACGTCCAATTTATAAATATATAAACTATTGCTGCTATGCATGATATCAAGTTTATAGAGCTCTCCTGGCAAATGTAATTTTATTCCGATGTTTCGACGTCCTATACAGGTCACCTTTATCAGGGTAAATAACACTGAATACACATAGTACAGTGCACGATAAACAAAAGAAAAATAGAATGAAACGCAAGCACGTCACAACGCAATGCAAAAACACTGCGCCATAACGAATGATTGGGTTAAAAGGGACTCATAACTACCCACCTGTATTCCATTGCAGCAAGTGTACTTAATTCAGCTGTGGAAAGCTTGTCAGGATAATCATTCCCTGCTGGTAAACATCCCACCAGACCCCACATGACTTTCAAACAATCAGCAGTATGTGGTCCACCATAGGTTGGGCAATCCGTGGGCAAAGCTGGAGAATAAATATCAGAGGAAAACATTAACACACAAAATATGTAAGAAAAACAGATGCAAAGAAAAGACAAAAAAATCCAGTGATTGTTGAAACTAGGGGTGGGAAATCAAAGGGGTTGAGTGTGAAGTAAGAACTCATTACAATAAAATAAAACAGATTCCAAATTCATGCCTTGACTCTGCAACACTGGCTAAAGGAAACGTTGTTTTTAATATTTTTTTAACAGTGCGCTCAATCAGAAATTTAGGGTCGACCATTATTAAATCCTTGGTATTTAGTTTTAACTGATTTTTTTTACTCAAGCAACAAGGTTTTGGCAGATTTTGGTTGCATTCAGTGGTGGAATTAATTTTTTTTGTCAGCCTGTTCTATCACAAACTCTTTTTTTTCAGCCGGTTCTGTTACAAAAAGTCCATTGACAGTGACCAGTAATGCTAACCGGTTCACAGATCTCATAAAATTTCGTGAGACGGTTCTACAGAACTGGTGCGAACCGGCTGAATCCCACCACTGGTTGCATTCCTTAAATTTCAAAACTTGGAAATTCTAATACTAACCACCATTGGATGTAACATATTGAACTTATGTCATGTGCATTTAATATCATTTACCTATTCCAAAGCATTTAAGCTGAGCAGCATCTGTTCCAGCGTCAGCATCAGTTTTTATGCTTGCCATATGAGCTTGCAAGTCACTTTGAACATTTAAAATAAAGTGAATATTATTAGAATTAATACTATCGTAATACAAGTCAAATACTATCACTATTTATTGTTAAAAAAAATAGAAATAAAAAAAAATGCAAAAAAATGCTGCAAACATTAACAAACTTTAGAAAAAATGTACTAACGTGTATGTAAGAGTACTCAATGTATTAAAATCAGCGGGTGAAAGCTTTGGAGGATGCTCTGTACCAGCAGGCAAACATCCAACTGAAGCCCAAACAGATTCCATGCACGCCATAGTATGGGGACCAAAAAATAGTGGACAATCGGCTGGCAAAGCTAAAACAGAAAATATGACAATATTCAGTTGGTTTTTAGTGGTAAGCTCAACTGTCTTGTGTTCACAAGGTTATGGGTTTTAATCCTATCTCGGGCGCCAGTGTTTGACTGAGCAAGAAATATAAAGCAGCATTGCACCAATCCCAAAGGTTTCTAATTACTGAGGGCATTAGCTTTCTAAGTTGAAAAAATCAAATTAAAAATCATTCAACGGACTTGCAATAAAAACAGACAATAACACTGTTTAAAAAAACTCACCCATTTTAGGGGTCTAGTGGAGTAAATATTGGGGCTACAGGATTAAACACAACATTTAACTCCTATATATGTCAGATTGTACAAGCTATCCAAATTGCAGCCAATTCCCAACACTAATAAAAACTCACTGATTTTAGGGGCTTGCAATAAAACAGAGAGTTTGATGGCAGAATTATTGTGAACATAACACATTCAGGTATTGCCCATCCAACAAGGATAAAAATGAAACAAACAAACATTCGGAAGGAGAAATTCAAGTCAATGCCTAGGTTGGAGGAGCAACCCAATTTGACCGCCAACTATGCATACATGTTAACCTTCGTGTTTATACTAATTGGATCATTTAAACTAAGTTTGCAGCATGCAAGACAATATCTAATGCAGTAAACCTTAGTAGATTTCAGTTAATCCGGATTTTCACCTAACTAAAGGCACAACTGATTTGAAAAGTGGGAAGGCTTTAACTAATCGACATCAGCTAGTCCAGATCTTCGCTTGATCAAAATTCTGATTTTCATGGGCTTACTGTATTTCCTTGCTCAGAAATAATTGGGTTGCAAATACAATTAAACAATTTGAGTCACCTGCACCAAAACAATCCTGTTGTTTAGCCAGGTCTCCCCCATCTGCAGCTGTTTTGATCAAATCCATGTGGGAATAAAGGTCTCTACAATTCAGAATGTACACAATTCATGGTTTAAAAAGTTTCAGCTGGACACAGACAAGCCAAAATAGTATAAAATATGACACTTTGACAATCCCTATGTCATTCTTGTTTGTTTCTTGTAGAAATTGAAACGTTTGTTAACTTATTTTTTTAATTTCACTGAAATGTTTAATTCCCTTCTCACTACAAACCACCTAATAAAAGCAAAATATATGTTGTTTGCAAACTGTGTATGCAGAACAGGACAAAAGCTGCATTTACTGGAAATTCTACCTATAATAGGCAAAAATGAACAGCTCAACGGTATTTAAGCGCATCAGAACATTTAATAGACTTCTTATTACAAATCGCCTCATAGAAGCAAAATGTTTATTTATCTACAAATTGTGTATGCAGAATAGCACCAAAGGTGTATTACTGGAAATTCTAACTGAAGTAGGCAAAAATAAATGACTCAACGGTATTTAAGCGCATCAGAACATTTAATAGACTTCTTACTACAAGCCACCTCAAAAAAGCAAAACAAACTGTACATGTAGAACAAAACTGAATGACTCACGGGTATTTAAGAGCAGATAATGTAGCTTTTTCAGCACTTGAAAGCTTTCCAGGAAACTTGTTACCCGCAGTTGAACATCCAACTAATCCCCAAACATGTTCCAAGCAGTGTTGAGTATGAGGGCCGTTGTATTTTGCACAAGTGGTGGGTAAATCTAAACATCATCAAGTTATTGTTGACAGATAGTGTATGGTAAATCTTGCTGTAGTAGTATTACCAGAATACTATAAGGGAGTCCAGTATAAGGGGTATTTAGATAAAAACTGGCCAAAAGCTTAAATAATGCTCAAACAACAGTTTGCAGAATCATGCATAAAATCCGAGTCATACTCCCATGGAACTAGGAGCCAAAATTGTTTGAATTTTGAAATCTACTCGACCATTCACTTAAAGTCCCAATTTTTGTTGGTTTTTCAGCTAAAAATAACACCTTAAGATATTCCAAAGTAATGTATTGCATAAATCATTAAATAGCAAGAAAAAGTAAACACTTTTCAAGGTAAAACAAGCACCAAATATCTGAGCAGACATTCCCAAACCCATGTGATGAACAATATAAAAGTGACAATAAAAAAAGGATAATTAAAAAACTATAAAAGACCGTTTAAGAAGGCTTTGTTTGACAACTCTTAAAGTGAAAATTCACCAGACATATAAAAACTGACCGAAAACTTTAACAAGTCTGAAGCCATCCACCGTTTTTTATGTATAGATATATATATATACATTTCACATAAGCAATAGGCATCATGAGTATCCAAAAATAACAAACAGCGCTAAAGAATCGTACACAAGTTAAACTGTAAAGCGCTAACAAGAGTAGTATAACCCTCCTAACAATAAGTTTGAACTGGACATTCTGTTTGCAGATTCAAAACATACAGCATAAGCATAAAAAAACGCACAACCTGTAGCGCTGGCCAACAAAACGAGAAAGACATTAGGCACATAAAAACAAACATTATTATCACCCTGATAAAGACTTCCCAAATCAGACATTGAAACGACAGATGAGTGAAACTTAATTTTCAGTTGGTCAAAGGTAACATATTCGGTGCAACTACTTACTTATTCCGAAACAATTCAGTTGTTCCAGTCCATCACCCCCATCTGCGTCTATACGACTCTGGTTCATCGTATCCAATAAAACACTGTACCACAAACAAAAAATACAGAGCGGATAGCTTTATCACAAAAACATACAAGTTAAAATTTTATGTCCTGTAAGTTAGAAGTAATGTACTGTATAACAAACATCACAGTACGCCACGACCATTGAAGGCGCTATACCGAATCAACCGGTCACCAAGCACTTTTTTTTTTTTTCGCTTAATAGTTGCAAAGACCACAAAGAAATGTCCGTTTGTTAAGACCGAAATACCGAAAAATACCGTTATAAATTTATTTCGGTCAGACCGGAACGAAATGAAAATATCGGTCCAGAACGAAATAACGAAATAAATAATTTTCTCAGAACGAATAACGTTATTTGGTTTTGTTCCGTTCCGGTATGAAACTCTGGCCAGGACTATTGAAAGCGTTATACCGAATCAATCGGTCACAAAGCATTTACCATATGGCAACGCATAGAGCAGGGGCGGGCAACATACGGCCCGCGGGCCGGATCCGGCCCACTACGGGATTTTGAGCGGCCCGCAGACAGTTTCTGGTCTTACATGATAATGTGGCCCGCAGCCACATTCTGCCGCAATCCCCTACTACTTGCTTACTCCGTCAAATTACAGTTGTAACGGACAGTAACGCTCCCCAATAGCAAAAAACTTTCCCGCCGTTGTTACCATTGCACCATACATCCATTGTTACGACATAACTGCCAATCTTGTGTGTGGCCTGCTTTCACTGTTTCCTTTGTTTCCACACGTGTAGCCTAGTTAGTGTTTCAGCCTGTGGTGTATGCATTAAATTTGCTGTGGTGAATAATTTTATGTTATATCAGTTAGATCAGGGGCGGGCAACATACGGCCCGCGGGCCGGATCCGGCCCGCGACGGGATTTTGAGCGGCCCGCAGACAGTTTCTGGGATTTACATGGTAATGTGGCCCGCGGCCACAGTCTGCCGCAATTCCCCCTATATGCTTACTGCGTCAAATAATAGTTGTAACGGACAGATACGCTCCCCAATAGCAAAAAACGTTCCCGCCGTTGTTACCATTGCACCATACGTCCATTGTTACGACATAACTGCAAACCATTTGTGTGGCCTGCTTTCACGGTTTCCTTTGTTTCCACACGTGTAGCCTAGTTAGTGTTTCAGCAGTATCTAAGTCTGTGGTGTATGCATTAAATTTGCTGTGGTGAATATTTATGTTATATCAGTTAGATTGTTTGGACTATATTGTATTTGTGATGTTCTTGAATGTATTTGGTTTAGGTGGTCAAAAATCCGTTTCAAATCACTGGATAAATACGCGATTAATGTATCGATTCAGGAATCCGGCCCGCCAAGTACTTCATTTTCTCATATCAGGCCCGCCGACTGGAGAAGTTGCCCGCCCCTGAGTTAGATTGTTTGGACTGTATTGTAATTGCGACGTTCTTGATTGTATTTGGTTTAGGTGGTCAAAAATCCGTTTTAAATCACTGGATAAATACGCGATTAATATATCGATTCAGGAATCCGGCCCGCCAAGTACTTCATTTTCCCATATCAGGCCCGCCGACTGGAGAAGTTGCCCGCCCCTGGCATAGAGTGTGAGTCCCAGAAAAGTCATGTTGTGGTTTGGAATCCCACAACATTTCCGAACAGCAAGAAACAAGAAAGTATAGAACACAACTTACGGGTATGACACAGTTGCCCAAGCATTGAACTCTGCTGGTGTAAGTTTGTCAGGATATTTGTCACCCGCTGGTAAACAACCAACTTTTGTCCAAATCGCTTTCATGCAGTCAACGTCATGTGGACCGAGGTAGTTTGGACATTCCACAGGAACATCTGTAAACAAACAAAACATAGGTAGATATATTCTTCCCGAAAAGCTTCAGTTTTTCCAGTTGCCATTTAAAACTGTTGTGATTAAAACTGAATTTATATTTTCATTTCATTTTTGTTATCTTCTAGTCGCCAGTGCTGTGTTTCTGTCTCTGTGACATCCTTGCATTCACCTTTTCCTAAGTGCTTTATATAAACCGTGTTCTATAGCTCTATTGACAACCTGCACTGATAATGACAACTGTGATTGTTGAAATGTCTGCACTAAGATGAATTCTATTTATACAAGTTTTCTAGCAGTTATGTTTTTGATTAAAATTTTGTTTATCTGTTTACAAAAAGTAACTTTGGGTGCTCGCAATTAAAGCACAATTGTCAAACCACATTAGTAGCGAGAATCTAATACCAAAGAACAGGCAGTCCACACAGCCATTTACAGTGGTTCGCAGCCTATGGAGTGTGGACCCCAATGGCTCCATGGGATTTACAAATGCACAAGACAATTCAAAATTGATTTTTAAAAGGTCCGATATCTTGCTTAAAACTTTGCTTGTTTTGTCTGTATTGAGTTGAGTTGAGTTTATTTCGCTCTGTGAAAGACAACATAGCAACACAATGACACTAAACAATCACCAAGCCAGAAATAGCTGTGCAATGTTAAGACAACATGGAGTGCACAGTTGGTGGATCGTAAGTAAGCGCACTGCAGCTACACCGGGTCTATATCATTAGAGGTCACAAGAGAATTTGGTTCAATATGAGTAAAACACGACTGGGAGGAACATTTTTTTCGTATCATGTTCTTTGGTAGCTTGTTTAAACAGGTTATTGCAGTAAGCTTCTGATACCAAAAGATGACATGTATAACACAGCATTGATGACATTAAAATTAGTTACATGATTAGGTATACCAGGGGGCAAAGTCAGAACACTGCCACAATGCAAAGACTTTTCTGCTTTAGGCCAATTCTACAAACCGGTCTGCAAAGGTAAAGATTTTTTTGGTAGTTAATTTGAGAAAAGAAAGGGCTCAATAACTTACTATACAGGTCTAATAGATTTGGAGTTAAAAATCTATTGAACTTTGTGATTGTTGGGCTGAAGAAAATTTAGTGACAAACTTTACGGTAAAACTGTGTTTAGTCATGATCCACCAATTGTGCTCTCCATTGGTTTTGCACTACATAATGTTACACTGTTGTGCAAGTGTTTCAGGCTTGGTGATTGTTTTATCGCAATTGTGTCGCTATGTGTTCTTTCACCAAGCGAAATAAACTCAACTTAACTTAATCAGTTGTAATTTAACAAATGTGTGGCTTTTAATCAATGTTAATATCCAAACTGCGGTCAGACAATGTCTGGTTTTCCAACTTATTGAATTTTGTGTCCAGATACTGTTTAGTAAACAAAACAACCATGGTTCAGCTTATAACAGTGGTTTCCCTCTTTTGAGAAATTCCACCCTAAGCAATTCAAAACATTTCCATTCCTCCCTAATACAATAGATAAAAGATGCTAAACCATACAACAATCCCTGGTCTTCTTTTTAACTTAACAAGTCATATTCCCAGAGCTTAAGTGTCTATTCATAAACCCCATGGAAAAAATCAAACCAAATTCCCTCTCAAAGTTTAAGAAATTGTTCTTTGGGTTCCTACCCGGTTCGGAACTACTGGTTAAACACAAAGTCCAATTTTACAAAAAATAAAACACAAGTGTGCATTTACCAACTCCAAGGCAATTTTTCTGTTGCGTTGATGAACCACCATCTGCAGCAGTTTTGATGGCTTCAAACTGAGCATATACAGTCCTGCAAATGAACAAAGTTTATGATCAGAGTTTATGATTTTAACATTACAGTCTGGGACAATGAATGATTTCACAACATACAGATGAACCAAAACCATAATAACACAGGCAATATTTTCGGAATGATATTGCCATATACAGTAGGGATGCGCCGAGCCGAGCCAGAACCCGAGCACTCGGTACCGAGCATCGCTATTTTTTATGCTCGGTGCTCGGCCGAGCAGTTGCACAAACTGACCCGAGCATTAAATTTGCATATTCATGCCCTGCTAACATAGGTAACTAGTGTTCGAAAGGGTGTCTATGAACAAAAACAATTGATTTTTCAAATGTATTAGATTGTGGAAAAATGTGTACTTCTGAGGCCTGTACAGCTTAATACACCGCTGGTGACGTAAGAGGCCTTGTAGAGCTGAAACGTAGAAAGGGGATTTTTTGTGACGTCATAATACACCGAGCGTACTCGGCCGAGCACCGAGCATTAACAAGAGATGCTCGGTGCTCGACCAAACAGAACATTTGCAATTTTGGCACATCCCTAATATAGAGCTCCTAATATTAAGGCACAAATATTTTACCTTTCCCAACTGCCTAATGCCAAAAGAACAAAATTATATTTATGTAGCAGTGGCGTACAACATAAACCCTGGAGGCCAGAGCACAGTACGTGACAGCTTTTTATGCGGCTCGAATTGACTTCGTCAAGCAGTCTATTGTTTTTCATTGTTTTATACTTTTTCACTGTTAACTCGAAATAAGAAAGAGATGATATAATCACTCCTTCAAATATGTTATTGCACCTCTTTGGGAAAATAACTCTGATGTTGTGAGTAACAAGGGTTAAATTATCATCATAAGAATGACAAATTGGAATATTATGTACTGTAAGTTAGAAGTAATGTAATGTATAAAAGTATGAATGATTCCACTTTATTGCATGTTACATTTAATTGCATTAATACAGCAAAATCCAAACAACCTGCTCTGGGTATAATGAATCTCATTAACCTCACATTCTAGTAAAATGGACAAAGCATGCTTGCAATCCACCACTGGTACAACAGGTCTACAATAGGTAAAAAAAAACACCTGTATGCAAGTGATTCTAAAGCCGTTATCTCAGCACTGGACAGTTTTGCAGGAAATTTATCACCCGCTGCCATGCATCCAACTGAAAGCCATATCGTTTCCAAACAACTAACAGTGTGAGGGCCATGGTACTTTGGGCATGTTGTAGGCAAACCTGTACATTAGAAACAAACTAATATTAGCAAAACACAATGTAAAAATGTAATGGTGAAAATAACGGCCTTCACATCACTGATGATGACATCAGCATTTGCTGAAACGTTTGAACAATAAAGCATGTCGCTTTTTACATCTATTCGGTCCGTTATTTTCACCATTAAACTTATGAACAGATCTGTATATAGTGTTACAATGTAAAAACATTTATATAACTAAACAAAACAATCAGTATATTTGTGTAAAACATGACTACGTTTGGACAAGTGCTGTTGTAATTATCAGGCCAAAACAATTAAAAGCGACATAAGGCATGCAAATTGGTGCAGCACAACGGTAAAAAAGTGCGACACAAAGTAAAAGGTAAAAGCAATTAAACAGAGACAAATGGAAAATTGCCAGTAAGTCTAGTCATTTCTGTATTATATTAAACTGAAGGTTATACATAAATTCTGGGTTTAAGGTGTGTTGAACTAATGGGCAAATTGCCATGTGTAACCAAACTTTAAAATAATTCTGTACATAGTGTTCTATTTATAACTCAATACACAAGTAAAAACTGTTATAAGAACCATAACTTACTAAGTCCATAACATTTCAACTGAGCCGCTAAATCTGTGTCTGCCAGTGTTCTCGTATCATTCATTACATCGTACAATGCACTGCAAAATAATGTAATCAAATAAAACAACATGAAGTTAACGTTGATAAATCAGTCAAGCAATGGTGTCTTTGGATATGTCTCTAATCCAATAGGATTAGGTACATACAAGTGTTATTTTAAGGTTTGGTTTGGGTGACCGCTAAGTAGTTTTAAGAGACCGCAAGTGTTTCATTTAAATACCAAAAAATAGCCATATTTGCTTAAACGAATTATTTATTAGGCTACTGGCAAATTTTGGGAAACCGCTGGAGAAATTTGGTCCCCCAAAACACCTTTAAAAAAACACTGGGTACATACACAACGAAACATATCTGTTGCCATTTGTATTAGGAAAAATATCTTGGTTTGGTTGTATATAAAATGACCATAACCAGTATTTATCTTATTATAACTGTTGCCATTCGTATAAAGTTTAGTCATGTCAAAAGACTTAAAAAAAATTTTCTCCCACATTTTTTTCTCTTGAATACTTTCTTTTAGGAAAATGGATACTATTCAGTGGTGGGATACAAAATTTTTTCATGCTAACCGGTTCGCTGATCTAAAAAAAATTCCTCATATGGTTCTACAGAACCGGTGCGATTCGGCTAAATCCCACCAGTGATACTACCACTATTAATTTATCAAAGAAATACATTTCACCTGTACAATAGAACTGACAAAGTAGATACACGTGAAGCTGAGAGCTTATCTGGATATTCATCACCTTCTGGTAAACAACCAACATCGTTCCAAATGTATTTCATGCAAGCAATGGAATGGGCACCTCTGAATTTCGGACAATCCACAGGAAGAGCTATAAATCATAATCCAAACTGAAATTTCCTTATTTGATTTATTAACTACATGTTTGGAGAGGCGGAGGGGGACAGCGCAGAGTAATCGAACTCAAGATAAAGTCGCACACGCCCGACAAACGGAAAGCGGCCCACTGGACGACCTCGAACTCGATGGCTCGACCATATTAAAAGTCTAACTTGGAATCGCTTGGGAATTCATCCAAATGAACTGACGGAAGTGGTGACTGACCGTGAAGTGTGGAGGCTCAATCTTGAGCTGCTGCCCCCGCGACCCTCCATTAAGGATTATGCGGGACAGAAGAATGATGATGATGATGATTTATTAACCCTAAATCGCTGCAGTCTTTTGCTTTACTCGAAAAGCGATTTCATTAACAAGAAAAGAATTACTATGTCAAAATCAAAACACCAAACTTGACACTGTATGAGTAAATGCCAACATGTAGCTATTACAAGAAGCTCTGAAGCTTTTATCTGCACCGGCAATCTTTACTTAATATAAATGATAGTATGTCATGTCCATTGAAGATGTAATAGCAAGTCAAGTTGGGTTCCCAAGCAATCCCACATGGCAAGACATTAAAAAAATCTAGCATGTTATGGAATTTGAACCCAAAACAGTTGCCTATCGCGGGTTAGAGCTACATCCACTGAGGTACAGATGTTGAAATCACAAGCATGTTGCCTGTCATATATGCCAAGCATGCCAGCTTCATAGTAAGGGATTGCTAGTTCAATCATCAATCAGTTAAGATGAGATGAAGATGAACAGTTATTCATTACTGGGATCAGCCCTCAAGCACACCAAGGACTACAGCAAGTGTGTAAGATCATGGGAGACAACATACCGAATAAGAATGCTTTAGATAATTACTTTACTTGATGTAACCTCTCTTGTATGCATGTGTGCTAAGATTTAGATCCGTGTATAACTCTGGCATCAAAATATTGTATGTATTTACCCAAACCAAAACAGTCTTCTTGCTTTGCATTATCTCCTGTGTCTGCATCTGTTCTGATTGCTCTCATGTAATCTAACAAATCTCTGAAAACAACATTAATGCTAAGCACTGTCTGCAGCCTATCCTTTTTGGGCTCCATGCTTTAACATTAGTGCTGATATACAAGCAGATTTTGCAAAAAAACAACTACTTAATTTCTAATACTCTAAAGAAGAAAAAATTTAACATCGTACAATTCTCAACGTTTTGTGTGTAAACACAAGTTTAGAAACAGACAAAAATGTTTCGACAATTGCAATAGAATCAGAGATTCCAAGGATCAATTTACTAGGACTTCATGCGTAATGATAAAACTAAATAGCTTAAAACATTAAATCATTGAAAATAATTTAGCTAAAATTTAAATTAAATCTCTCATTAAGCTGCAGACAGTGCACATTGCTTTGATATATAAAGTCTTTCAGTGCAGCTGGTGTCAAGAGCTAGGGTAATTGGCTAGTGACCCATCCAACGGCACTCCAATTTGTTGAGAGTAACAGGGTAAAAACCAATGCCTTACCTAGTTTGTGCGATGCCACAACTGGGCAGACACCACAGAGACCTCAAACACGGAAACAATGTAAACTGTCTGCAGCTTATTAATATTTGGTTCTATGCTTTAACATTAAAGCTAATAAACAAGAAGACACACATTTCTAATACTTTAAAGAAGTGCTTCTCAAACTTTCTTGCTCTGCAATCGCATTTTATAAAAGCAATTTCTACGTGACCCCTTAATGGATGTAGCCCAGAGGTGTCCAAACTGCGGCCCCCGGCGGCATTTTAAATGGCCCGCGACTGTTTTTTTAAATTGTTTTGAGTATGGCCCGCCATAGTTTGGAACTTTGGATTAAGTTTTTGGCGACGCTATTTCACGCAAAAGCTTTCCATGGAACTTCATTTACCGGTAAAAAGGAAGGTGCTGACTCAACAAAATCCCATAAATTTTTGCTCTAATTCTGAAAAAACGTTGGCCCACGGGCGTCTTTACCTGGTAAAAATTGGCCCCCATTAAAAAAAGTTTCGACACCTTTGGTGTAGCCCATACATGTGAATGATGATTAAACAATAAATCTATGCATGTATACCATTTATTATGGCAATGTCATAATAAAGCATGATGTTTCGGGAGCCCAAAATTACATTCTGCAACCCCAATTTGGAATCACGACCCACAGTTTGAGAAGCCCTGCTCTAAAGAACAAAACTTGTTGATTTTAACTAATTGTCTAACCAGATAAAATTTCAACATGATATAAATATAGAAAAGTGCTAACGGGTATATCATGACGTTAAGGGTGTTGACTTCTGTAGTTGACAGTTTTGGAGGATATTCATGCCCCGCAGGTATACATCCCACCAGAGCCCACACTGCATTTAAACATGTCAATGTATGGGTTCCATAGAATCTGGGGCACTCGGGAGGTAAAGCTGTAAAAATAATTCAACATTAGGTTAATAGTTTCAGAAACAACCAGCAAATGGATGGTTGAGTTGAGTTTATTTCGCCGGGCAAAACCGTAGCAGCACAATTGCACTAAAATATTCACCAGGCCGGAAATAGCTGCGCGACGTTCAGACGTTAAAAAGCAAGACAAAAAAATGCGCTTAAATGTTCACCAAGCAAGAAAAAATAGTCGCGCAACAGTCTAATATTAAAAAGCATGACAAAGTTGAGAGCGCAATTGGTGGATAGATGGTAGACGTGCTGCAGCTACAATGTAGTTTTAGTATCCATTATAGGCATTAATTTCTGTTTTTTTCGATCCTTGAGCAATTCAACAGAATATGTCCTGAATCGATTTTTTACAACGTGGTTTTAAGATCCCAGGCAATAATTTGTATGTTTATATGTTATGAACTGATTTGTAATTACCCAGATGTAGCTGTCTTCCTTTTGTGTTAAAGTGTATAGACACATACAAATTTGAAGTAAAGTCATTGTGTTTGTTTCCTTATTCAATCAAGTAAGGTTAAAAAAATCCATTTTAATTTAACACTATATAGCAGGAGTGTGCAACCTTTGTCACTGTGAGGCCAAATACAACAACCATAATTAGATTGCGGGCCACACAACAAGTTGATTTTACTTTGTTGTATACCAAATACGCCTATATTGAGTTAACAAGTAAAAATCGCATTTTTTAAGTCGCAGTTTTGACAGGCCACAGACAAATAATACCATGCACGTTAATCTATTTAAAAATACATAGTAATTAGACATGTTCTCAAGTATATTACAAATTTCCAGCACCTCCGCGGGTCGCATAACCTTTCATCTACAAGCCGCATTTGGCTGCAGGCCGTAAGTTGCACACTCCTACTATATAGATCTAATTTGCAAGACTGTTTACAGCACTGAAATTTAAGGCATGGGTATAGAGGCATTTCAAATTAAGAGGAAACTAAACAGTTTGGTAGGTGGTAGAAATGATTAATGACTTTGTACATAACCCACAGACAAATTTGAGGCAACAAGTGTATATTTAACAAGTGTATTTAACAGATACCTATTCCAAAGCAAGCAATTTGAGCTGCCTTGTTTCCAGTGTTTGAATCAGCTATAATGGATTGTATGAGAGCCTCTAAATCCCTGCAAAAAAACAGAAACACTAATTCATTACCACCATAACCAACCAAGTGATCAGTGACATTAATATGTTTTCTAAAACAACCACTTTAAAAAACAACAACTTTGATTTGCGAAAGTAATACAAAACACAACTTTGATATGTTAATGAGGTAAACATGTAAAAATATTTCTATAAATCAATGTTTAAGCCATCTATGATTAGCTGTTTTGTTAAGTGATGTTCTAAATAAAAGCACTCCCCACATATATTATCGTAAAAAACCTACTTATTAAGTGCATTTAAGGTAAAGTTTAAGCATTAATTTTTTTTCCGGTTCGAATAATAACTGAAATATTACACAATGTTATTTGATGAAAAAGTTTGTGTGGCCATTGTAGACTATTTTAACGTTTTTTTGGAAACAACCAATCGAAAAGGCCTTTAATAAAGCCTTAAAGTCAGTTTATGTAATACTAACACCATTGATAATGCAGCCAATGCTGCCTCCCTTCCCGGAAAAAGTTTTGCTGGGTAATCAACTCCGGCTGCTATACAGCCAACTGCAAGCCACACAGTTTCCAAACATTTGGTACTGTGAGGACCCCAATACGTTGAACAATCAGCTGGCAAAGCTAAAAATAAAGATGTAACAGTAACTGTCATGCGCTTTTTCACAAAAACATGAATATAAGAGTGTCTGAACTGAACAGTATCACATCCTTTGAAGCCACGGAACACTTCATACATTAAATAATTTTGCGGAACACCAATGCAATTACAATTCTAATAATTCAAAATGAGTCTAAATATTACACAATAAATCAAGCAACTTGGATGAAACATTTAAACTGTTGAAAGCTGATAATCACTTTCTTAAGAGAAAGCTTTTTTACACATCTTGTGTAAACCAGTGAATTTTGAACGGGTTTCCATGGAACACTAGTCAATGAACTTCTTGCTAAACACCTGACGAGCACTAGTGTTCCGTGAAACACCAGTTGAAAGTCACTGCTCGAACAGTCAGTTTGGTCATTGACAATCATTGTTCAGAAGGAACAGATGTGTTTTCTTCGCTCAATTGAGTATTTCAATTTTTTAACCACCTAATTCTGTTTTTAGCAGCATGTTTCCACATTTGGCATAGACTAACAAGAATCAACAGTGCATATGTAACATGTGAACGTGACAATTACTGCTAACTCTATTAATACATTTTCACTGATGATGACAATTGTTTTTGTCCAAAACTTTGCTCAATAAAATGTCAACATTTTATTCTAGCACATTTCATGACCTCAAATTTTCAGCGACGTTTAACACACTAAAATGTCCCTATTTTATTCTACATCACTGGCAATTTGTTTTAGTAAAGCTATTAATTTCTACTAAAACAGTATAATTGCAACAGTCTGTGCTAGGTAAAAAAAATTGTATAAAACCACTTCACCACACTAATAACTCACTTATGCCAAAGCAACGCTGTTGTTCCACAGCACCACCAGTATCTGCATCTATTTTTATTGCCTCCATATCATCAAAAACAGATCTGCATGTTAAGAAAAAACTAAACTTGTTATTCTTTGTCCCTTCTTTAATTTTGTCATTCTTTGGAAGACTATACACAGAGCTGTTCATAAGTTTAATGATTACAATAAGGCCAAAATAGAAGTAAAAAGGGACATGCTTTGTTTTTCAGACGTTTTCGGCAAACGCCATCATATGAAGGGCCACATCAGTTACACCCCGTGGTGGGATTCAGCTGGTTCGCACCGGTTCTATAGAGCCGTCCCACGCAACTTTATGATATCAGCGAACCGGTTGGCATTACAGGTTACTGTCAACGGACTTTTTGTAACAGAACATACGACTATTTGTAATAGAACCGGCTGACAAAAAATTTGAATCCCACCACTAGTTACGTTACATCCACCCGAGTCTTGGGATATAAAGTGGATATAAACAGGTGTAACTGGTGTGGCCTTCATATCACTGATGTATGTCACATTTTACATCTACATGGGCCATTAGTTTCTTCAACATTATAATTATAGGATTGCAATATGGTTTGCATTATTTACGGTCTCCAATACGTGACCAGAGGCAAATTATTAAAGCAAGTTAAAACTCATAAGTAGTAACTTGTCAATCTAAAGCAGTGGTTCTCAAACTCGGTTTCTGGGCCGCATGCGGCTCCCAACTACTTATTTTGCAGCTCGCACCAGACCTCAGAAAACCACCAAACATTGCCATTTTAGCTTTCAAAGTCATCTTCTTTAGTGATTTTGTCAAGGTTTCGTTTTTGCGGCTCCCTACACACTTAAAAAATATGATTTGGCCCCGACAATACAGAAGTTTAAGAACCACTGATCTAAAGTAAAGTAGTAAGTTTAGTGAGATGGCAAAAACAATTATTAATTTTTTGAAGTAGAGATCTGAAACTTTTGCACAAAAACTCGGTCAATTTATATCCTGACTAAACCACTTTATTGTGCGAAGTATGTAAAAGCCAAATACTGACATGTAATCCATCGCAGCAAGTGCATCACTTTCAGCTGTAGTGAGTTTGTCAGGACTTTCAGTTCCGTTCGGCAAACATCCAGCCAGGCCCCAAATGGCTTTCAAACATGCCATTGAATGAGGTCCAAAGTATGTTGGGCAGTCGGTGGGCAAAGCTGTACAGAGTAAAACGTACACACATCATGCAGAATATACAGGGCTCCCGCACAATTTTTGTTTATAAATTCCATGAGGCAATTCCCATAGTACAACTAGAAAAGAGGCTTTAGTATATGCAGCCAATTTACCATACTTGCAACAAATATACAAATGTTATGTAATGTGAAATTCCTATCTCTATCTGGCATTTTCAGGTTAAAACAGGCGCCACATTCCATACTTTTTCAAGGAGTTTTGCAAAAGTTGTTTTTTTCAAAACTTTTTCTAAAAATACAAACTTAAATTCCGTAACTATTCCAGGTTTTCCATACCCGCAGGCAGGTTTTTTTTAAGGTTTGGTTTGGGTGACCGCTAAGTAGTTTTAAGAGACCGCAAGTGTTTCATTTAAATACCAAAAAAAGCCATATTTGCTTAAACGGGAATTTTGGGAAACCGCTGGAGAAATTTAACAAAACACCTTAAAAAAACACTGCCCGCGGGAACCCTGAATATATGCAGCAATTTTGATTTATAGCAGGTACAATTTAGAATATTTATTTTAGGGTTGAACAGGTCTGAAAGCACAGTGGGCCAAGTCTGAAAAACACTTTGCAAGTAACAAAAAAATGTGTTCTTCAAAGGGCTATACCAGTGGTTTCCAACCGGGGAGGAATTCCTCCCTAGGAAGGAATTTTATGAGTTTAGGGGAAGGAATTTCATAAAAACTGTAAAAAACATTTACATTGGAAATGTTACATAATATTTTTGTATGTACATTATTATGTCCATTATAATTTGGACCCGGTTCACATTTGAAACCGGTTGTAAAGGAATCTGAAATGGACATCCCTAATTATAAGGTCTATTTCAAATTGCTACAATTTTTTATGCTATATTTGTTTTTTGTCTTTTGGGGAGGATTGAATAGTTCGAAAATGGGCAAAGGGAGGAATGTAACAAAAAAGGTTGGGAACCACTGGGCTATACTATTTATGAACTGCCAAAAAATATGAAAAATCAAGGACTAAGAACTAATTTATAAACTGCCAAAAAAAATAGAAAAAAGTCAAATAAAATGAACTATTTTTCACTTATTCCGTAGCAGTCAAGCTGGTCAACACTGTTTCTGCTGTCTGCATCAGATTTTATGTGTTGCATTTCCGCCAGCATATCACTGAACGACACAAAACATGCTAAACTTTATCATCTGAGACATACGATTCACAGTTTTTGAAAAACATCGAAATACAAAAAAGTAAAATTATATAATTATACAATTATTAAAAGTTATGGGCCAGGACGTTATCATGAAAAGTTACATATTACTCAAATAAACCAAGTTAAACATTATATTTTACATTTATAGTACTAACTTATATTTCTTTGTAGCCAAAGTTGAAGCTAACGCTGTTGTCAATTTATCTGGTAAACATCCAACCCAGGTGAAAACTGATTTTAAACAGTCGAGGGAATGAGGTCCAGTGTACGATGAACAGTTGGGGAGTAACGCTGCAAAATAATACAAAGAAATTCTAAAATGTTCTCACTATTTAAGTCCAGTGCCGGATTCAGGGTCTACTGGCCTGTAGACACATTTTTTTAAGTGACCCGAAAATCAGGGTTGCCAACTAAAAAATTAGAATTATCAGTGATGCCAAATCATTGTCACAAAGATTGTTGTTGCAACTATAACTCAGGGTAGGCCTACCGTGCAAAAACTTGATCATATGCCTAACTAATTCACAACTTTGCGCTATTTGCGATTGAAAACGTGTTAACTAGTTTTAGGACGTCAATCTTACGGAGTAGATCGCTTTCAATAAACAAAATAATTATTTTGAAAACATGACTAAATTTCTAATGATTTTAAAGTGGCCTGGAATTTTGACTGGCCTGTAGGCACGTGCCTACTTTGCCGAATGGTTTATCTGGCACTGTTTAAGTCTTTGACTGTTTCTCATTATAATAACCATTATAATAACCTTCATTGAAATGTAAAATAACATGAAATAGATATTGTTTAACATGAATTGGTTGACCCATGAAAAGCTTTTGTAGTACCCAACATCTGATTCTACAGGTGTGGCAGATATTGCATTCCCGAAAACTGCATTTAATCTGTCTAGTCCAGTTGAACTGTTTCAAATACAGTGTTTTTAAGCAACACAGGAAGCTTTTAAAAGTTCTTTATATCAATACTGTCACAAATACTATGCTGTGCATTCGTTATCGCACAGTGTTTTTGCATTGCGTTGTGACATTCTTGCGTTTAACTCTTTTTTTGTTGTTTATAGTGCACTGTAGTACTACACGCATTCAGTGTTAGTTACCCTGATAAAGGCGACCTGTATAGGCTGTCGAAACATCGGAATAAAAATACATTTGCCAGAAGAGCGCTAGAAACTTGATATTATGCCTAGCAGCAATATCTTATATACTGTACTGTGATATTGTGACCAGCGTGCAGAAACTAATCTTTCTATTCTTCTGCTACTCTTTAAAATTGCCCATTGTGTTGCATGTATGCCAAAGCTTAATAAAAGTTAAGTTACCCACTGTTCTGTTTTAGTAAACTTACTGAAACCAAAGCAGTTTTCCTGTTGTTTTGAGTTGCCTGCGTCTGCATCTGTTCTATACTTTTGTAATGTACTGTATAGGGTTCTGTGTTTTACAAAATAAAAATGTTATTGGTCTTCAGTTTTCACCTGTAACTGCAAAATTACTCCACCAGCCAACCCTTTACTCCATCAACCATTCATTTAACATGCTGGTTTATACATGCCTTAAAAATATCTGCTTTCCTACCCCTGTTTTATTCTTTATTTTAAAGGCTTTGTTTGTATAAGGCCGCATCCAAATCATTGTACCCAGTAAGCACATTACATTTGCTACAACCCGTAAACCGTTTTATTTTTTGTACTGGCTGCATAATTTTTACACAAAACCCTTATAATTACTACACAGGAATGAACATTTAAAGCAGGGGTGGCCAACCTTTGTCACTGTGGAGTCAAATACAATTGCAATGATTAGATCGCAGGTCGCACGCTTATACATCACAAGGTGATTTACTTCGTTGCATACCAAAAGTGCCTTACTACAAGTAAAATTCGCATTTGATTCTAGCAGCATATTTTCAGGTCACAGAAAAAAGCACCAACTGCACTGATCTGCTCAAAAATATATAATAATTGGACTCGTTTGCCAGTACATTTGAAATCCAAGTGTCTCTGCGGGCTGCAGAACTTTAATCAATGGGCCGCAGTGTGCACACCCCACAGATTTAAAATATCCACACTTACCTGTAGTTCATAACAGAAAGTGCATCGAATTCAGGAAAAGTGAGTGTAGTTGGATATTTAAAACCAGCAGGAAAGCATCCAACAAGACCCCACACAAATTCAATACACGTAATCCAATGTATTCCATAATAAGTTGGGCAATCCACTGGAAGAACTACAAATCATAATCAAAACATGAAATTCACACTGCATCAGAAGATATGAACTCATATTTGTTTTACTTGGGTAAGCCCTGAATTGTTTATGCAAACCAGCAAGCAAAGCACAATTGTCAGGGTTTTGCGCAATTTTCGTTTTTAAATTCCATGACTTTTCTAAAACTTTTCAAGAAAAAAACTTAACCTTTATGGAAAAAAAAACGAGCAATTCCAATAGTAAAACTAGAAAAGAGGCTTTGGTATATGTAGTCAATTTATCATACTTGCAACAAAAAAACATATACAGACGAATCCGGTTAATAGCATAATCCGTTTAATTGCATCGCAATTAAAAGTCCCAAACCGTCGCCCATCGTTTGTTAAGAAAATCGTCCGGTTAATCGCATACCGGTTTATCGCATAAACCGGATATTCGCATCGATTTTCAACGAAATATGCGATTAACCGGATTGATGATCTCTGTGTAAAAGTCGTACAGACCGAGTTTTTCGAATAAAAGGCGACGATATGATAGTAAAATCCTCCGGAGGTAATGTACGCGAAAAAGACGTAGATGCATTTTTGCATTCCACACCAAATAACGCAGCTAACGTTGAAAATGAAACGTCCATAAAATATTTTTGAAAAGTTATTAGGAGATTAAATCGGCGTTCAGTTTACCGCTGAGCGATAACTAGGAATCGTTATCTCAAAGCCGTGCACATTGTTCCTTTATTGTTGGCTTATCTAATCGCCAATAGTGATATAACAACCGTTTAAAAGAGTTCAAGTTAAAATTACGAAACTGGTGTTCAGGCAAAGACGCTGATTGTAATTTCTTACTATGTGCGAACTGCACCGAATTCGAAGTATTAAGAATTTTGAAAAATGTTAAATGTAAAACAAATTGTTAAAAATGTTCTTCTGTTATTGTTCATGACCCACAAACCACGTAATGGTTGTAAAAAATGTTAGATCGCAAGTAATCACACGATGTTGTTTAGATTCACGTAATTGGTAACGTGCCAATGATTACCGTATTTTATGTCTTCTATTCGTGACCTTGCGCAACTTATCATGTAAATCAGTGGTCTTCAACCTTTTTGAAACGCGACCCCAATTTTGAAAAAGATTAATTCAGCGTTTACATGGGACCCCATTTTTTTTCCGGTAGTGAAAAAATGTTTCAAGGAAAGCCGAGTGTAAATATGTCTGCCTAATTATTAATTAGACTTTAAATATTAGTATTCAGTGTGGTATCAAATGATAAAACCCATAAGTTTTATTTAATTTGGCCAACCTAATTCGCGTTAAAGCTCACCAGTTGACAGAAATCAGTAAATTTATGTATTTTTCCCTGACCCGCTATATTATTTTGGACACAATATGTCTTTCATGGGGCTCTATCACGTAACAATGGGTTGGACAACTTGTGTTCTATATGGATTATTGCATCACAATGATGCATTGTGACACGGGGTACCAAGTTGTACTTTAGCAAAGGTTGCAAACTAAAAAAAGTCCATTATTTTTTGGTAATAATATAACGCCAATAAGTTAAATTTATAGCGACCCCAGAAAAAGTTTAGGCGACCCCACTTGGGGTCGCGACCCACATGTTGACGACCACTGATGTAAATCACCGATTAAGAAAGGCATTTATTCCTCTTGTAATTGTTGCTGGTTTGAATTTTGAAGCAACGATCACACGTTGATCACGTGAGAGTCACGCTAGTCTTGCAGCTGCAGTTTTGCTGAGTAAGCTAGAAAGTAGCGCCACAATCTGAGTCTTTAAAGGTTTGCTAAAATGAATTATTCTTTTTGTCAATTGAATATAATAGAAACTGATGCAGCTCGCCTTTGCACCCTTGTGCTGTAGAATGTGCCGAAGTTGGAAGTTTGACCAGATTTCGGTCGTGTACTTTCGGGTTTGGGCTTGCTTACAAATATGCACAGCGCTTTGTCGCTTAACGCGTTGGTTTGAACTACAAAACGAAATAGGTCCTAAACAATTTTACCTGTATATTAAGCGAGGTGCCTTTATAAGGGAAACTACCCAAAACAAGACTTAACCGTCATAGGGAAGTTCCTAAATCTAAATGTTGGGTCCCTTGGTTACGATGCGATTTAACATATATTTTCAAATAAACCTGACTACAAGAGAAAGCACAAATCAAACGAACTGCGGCGTGTGCGCCAATTAAAGAGTGTGTGTGCGTTGCTTCTGTTTCTGCAACACACTTGGGCGATTGCACCATAGCCACGACAGTTAGGAAGCATGATGTCATGTATTGCGCTGAGAGTAGCACTTTTTTCAATTCAGCAACAAAAGAGAGAAAATACTGCTCCGTTGCCATAGTTGAGCGTCACTGCAACTTAGTTTTAGCTGGGAAAGCGAAAATGAGCAGTTTTGCTAACGACGTGTACTGTTTACGTAGCAACCGGATTATCGCATAATCCGGTTAATCGCATCACATGCCCTTGGCAAATAGATGATGCGATTAACCGGATTCGTCTATATGTTACGTATTTGGAAATTCTATCTCTATCTGGCATTTTCAGGTTAAAACAGGCATAAAATTCCATACTTTCATGGACTTTTGCAAAAGTTGGCTTTTTTCAAAACTTTTCCAGGCCTTAAAAATAAATTTAAATTCCATAACCTTTCCAGGTTTTCCATACCCGCGGGAACCCTGAATTATAAATAGTAACATACAAGCATAGGTATTGATTTAGGGGTGGCAACATATGTTTTGTCAGGTCTGTTTTTTAGTTTAAAATTGATGGGCCAAATTGAATATTAAAACTTTTGGGATCTAACAATTCGACCAACAATGGCATGCTTCTAAAACCGGAAAAAGTCTCCCCTAAAATTTTGCAAAAAATTAAAACATCAATGCCCATCAAAGGTGTAGTAGCAAGTCAAGTTGGGTTCCCATGCATTCCCATATGGCAAGACTCAAGCTAGAAAAATCTAGCATGCAGTGGGATTTGAACCCAAAACATTAGCATATCACAGGTTAGAGCTACATCCGGATTCCTGTTTACTCTATTCGACCTGTTTAAACCTGAAATTAGTACTGAATTCCATCATGAGATTGCCATTTACATTTTTAAGGGGACCACAGGTCTTACAGGGTTAATTGAAGGGGGCCACAAGGCCAAAAGTTAATTTTAGGGGGCCATGGTCCACAAAAGGTTGAGAACCACTGGGTTAGAGCTACATCCACTGAGGTATATGTTGAAATCACAAGCATGTTGCCTGTCATATATGCCAAGCATGCCAGGTTCACAGTAAGGGATTGCTAGTTCGATCACGGATCAGTTAAGATGAACACCTATTCATTACTGGGATCAGATCATGATCCAAGCACAGCAGGCAGTTTGTACGACTCCCGTATACCCTTTATCCGAACATGTGGTGGATTGCAAAATAATGAGCTTCGCATACAATGGCAATGGGCGTTCTGTAGCGCTTGATGTGGCTTGTTTTCTTTAGCGGCGCTCAAGCTATTGTTGACCGGAATTGTTTGTTTTCAGAGGCGACCCCCTTGATGTATGCAATGCATGTTGCCACGACGACGCATCGCGGTTGTTATGGAAACGTGGGCGTTAACAGTACTTGATCCCAGTAATGAATATGAATAAGTTCTGGCAACAAAATATTGTATTTACCTAAACCAAAACATTCTTCTTGCTTTGCAGCAACACCGGCATCTGAATCTGTTTTAATTGCTGCCATGTCACTATGCAAATCCCTGAACACAACGTTAATGGTAAAAAAACATAAAGATTTCGATAAGATATAAAACAACATATGTTTTTAATATTTTAACTGGGTGTTCAACAGGACTTAAGTTCTATTTGGTGATCAACTGGAAATAACTGCATATAATATGTTAAATGTATTGAGTATGAAAAAAAGCTTATCCAAGTAATTGGCCATTTATTGTCAGCTGTTGGTTGTGTGATCCTTGAATTTTCTGAATTAAAGAAATACAGTATCTATTTCAAGCAAATATGGTACGGATGCTTTCTTTGTCTTTGCTTAACAATAGACTGGCCCACAACATTAGTTTAATTCAGTGGTTCCCAAACTTTTTCGTATTTTTTTCAAAACGGTCCCTTTGCCATTATTTCGAGGGCTCGCGGTCCTTTTAAGCATAAATGTGTATTTCATAAAAACGAAAGTTGATTGCAGGATTTTAGCTAGTTGTGCAAAATTGCGCATAACAATCATCCAAAGACAGCATGTGACATCACAAACAGAACAAATAAACATTACGATTGTGCGCGAACAATTGCATTTTTGCTAGTTGGCATTCAATAAAGGCCAGTGTTTAGCAATGGAAACAGTCGATTCTTAATTCTACTTTGATTTAAACTTATTTAGTGGCACAAACTGACGCCAAATAAGATTATAGAATTACTTCAACTGCTTCGCGGTCCCCCCAAAATTGCCTCACGGACCCCTAAAGGACTGCGGACCCCAGTTTGGGAACCGCTGGTTTAATTGAACATGGCATAAAACAATAAAATCCATTTAGGATTTCCATTTTTTCCAGCACACAGTTTTAATACAACAGATGAATCGTAGTGAAGGCTATTTTCTGGATGTAACAGATTCTGGTTGTAATTGATAAGCAGATACTATAAAAGCAAGTAGAAAAAAAATATTTCAGAGAAACTGTGGCTTATTTTTTACAGAACAGATTGTGTGATTTTGTTAAACTAGTCAGTTGAAAAATTACACTGCTTACACATTGAAATGTTCAAATGAAACTGAAAATTTGCAGACAGTGCACACTGTTTCACCCTATAACATCTCATCAGTGCAGCTAGTGACAAGAAATAGGCCATATTGTCTAGTAGTCTAACAACAGTCCAGTTTGTTGGGAGTAACAGGCTAAAAAGCCATGCCTATTCTGTTCAATGCCACAACTGGGTGTAAACTAGAGCAGGGCTTCTCAAACTTTCTTGCTCTGCGACCCCATTTAAAAAAACAAAATTTCCAGGCGACCCCTTGATGGGTATAGCCTATACACGTGAATGATGTTTAAACGATACATTTTTGCATGTATACCATTTATTGTGACAATGTCATAACAACGCATGATGTTTCACAACCCCAACCCACTGTTTGAGAAGCCCTGAACGAGAGGTAACAGGCTCACAATGGCAACTGCTTGCTATTACATTGAAACTGAAAAGTTGCGTAAGATGACTTAATTAATCTGAAACTTCAAAATGTTACTGATCAATTAAATTTACGCACGGGTAAATTTTCGTTGTCAAAACTGATAGTTCTGCAGACGTCAGTTTGTCAGGAAATTTGTCCCCCTCCGGTACACAGCCAACCAGGTCCCAGACATACTTCAAACAACCCATAGAGTGTGGTCCATAATAGGTTGGGCAAAGACTTGGTAAAACTGTGAAATCAAAAAATCTCTCCGTTTTCTAAATTGTATCACAAGTTGAAATTTTTTTATTTCCAGGTTCAAACCAGTTGAGCATCTCATATAGAACAACTATATAGTTCACTAAAAAAGCATCTTCAGTGTCAATAAGGGGCAAAAAAATAGAAATTAGAAAAGGCTAATCGTTTCTTCACAAACATGATCATTCCTCAACTGAATGCCTAGCAGACTAAACCGACTGTAAACATGCAAAAATACTAAAAGCCACATATTACGGCAACAAAACCAATGAAAATGTACATAACAGTAACATGCTTTGTTGCTTTTACATCTGTTAAGACCATTTTATTTCTGATCCAAATTACAAATGCACAATTGCAAAGAAACAAAAAATTGAAGTTTACCAAATCCAAAATGGTCAGAGTACTTGTGTATACAGAATACATCATGCAGACGTTTCAACAGTCACTGTTGAACCTGATGATCACAACAGTGATTGTTGAAATGTCTGCAGTAAGATGTGTTCTAAGTACACCAGTTCAATCAAGACAATCGCTGTTGTCATCATCAGTAGTGACTGTAGAAATGTCTGCATGATGTACTCTATATACACAAGTAGTCTAACAGTTATGTTTCTGATTAAATTACTCTTCAAGTTTGTGTATAGTGTTCCAAAATGGTTTACTTTTAGACAAAACAGGGACCACAAGCATAATGTTTACTACTCCAATTTGGGTTGTTACATTTCTTATCCTAATTACAAAGTTAACTGCAATTAACACAGCTCACCAATTCCAAAACAGTTCATTTGATTTGCTGCTACACCTTTGTCTGCTTCTGCTTTTTCGAAGTATATTTTGTTTTTCATCACCCTGAAACCAGTTAAACATGTTTCATATGAGTTTGTTTATAACAGAAATTCTTAACCAAAAAACTGGCATGAAATAATAAAAGTTATTACAAAACACCAAGGTTAAAAATCGCAATTGTTAAAACAGCTAAAAAAATGTATATAATGCATACAACTTGCTCTTTTGCTTTTGAAAAAAAAAAACATTTTGTAATGCCATGCTTAGTGTCAAAACGACACATTCTACACATTGTTCAAACAGCATTCAATTGTGACATTGTTAAAATTTTTACCCCTTTTGGGGTGTCAGTGAGGTAACTGAGCTGTTGTGTTTAAACTAACAATTAATGACCAAATTTTAACCATTTCTTATTAAAAAAATGTACCCACTGCAGGAACTGGTGAGGTGAATGCAAAGCAGAAGGGTGAAACACAATAATCAACTCAAAATGTCATACATATTCAATAATAAACTGTCCAAATTTTATTCAAAAGTTTAAAGAACTATGGTTCCATATCGCAGTAGTTCTCAACTCATTCCAGGCCATGGACCACCAGTTTAATTAAATCAATATTGTGGACCAGCCTATTGTTAAGTAAGGTTAAACAAAGCATCCACAAAAATATATTGGCTAAAATATATTCTTTCAATGCAGAATTTCGAGGAGTGATATCAAACAACTGACATCTAACAATAAATAACTTGGATAATATTTTTTTGTAGTGAATATTTATTAATTTACATGCAATTATTTCCAGTTTATCACCAAATTATGGGCCACCAGTTGAGAACCACTGCTATGGGGTAGTGTTTAGCCTTAAAAGAAATTAAAATTCAGTCCTTACATAAAGTTTTTCTTGGACGTTGGAGACCATACCGACCAAGAAACAGTTGTTGGGCTTAAGGCCCCTGTATCAAGACATTTTGACTCCGTCCATAAGTACTTCACACAAGCTTCTGTGTGAGGGCCCCAAAATTTAGGACACAGTGCCGGAAGGTCTAAAATCAACATAAACATATCGCTGAGTGTTATGAACACATTGTCGTCAGGGTTCCTGCACAATTTTCATTTAAAAATTCCATGACTTTTCAGAACTTTTTAAGAAAAAAAAACATCTTTTGTCACCAGCTGCACTGATGAGACCCTATAGCATTTAAATAAATACAAATAAAGATAATACGTAATAATGCATTTAAACCATTATTTTAAACATGCTGTGTTTATTTGATTGAAATCAGCAAGTAAACTGTTTTGTGCACAGTTTAAACAATTTCAAGGGCAGCTTATATTTTAATATCATTTCTACACCCCTTGTTTTGAAAAAAATTGGTTTGAACATTCGATTGCATGCAGGCATTAACGGTGAACATTTTGTTGTGTACAATTATTCGTGTGACTAACAATTGTTGACAAATAGTTGTTTTATAGAAAAAAAACTATCGTGAAACAATAGCATCTGACATGACAACTTGCAACTTACAATCAGGGACTCTTACCACATCTCCTAACAAGTGGTTCAAAATATTGTAAATATGGTTGTCAAATGCTGCATGATCATAATAAAACAGAAGTTTTTACAGTTTTTGAATTGAGGTCATATTACAAAACCCAACAGAACATTTTCAGAAACATTATGTAAATGCTGTTTTCAGAGTCTTCACATAAATAAAAGTATGTTTGGAATATATTTAAATTTATGATTTTGAAGGGGCGTTATTTAACATTTGTAAAATAATGCAAGCATTACACACGCCAATCCAAACGTAGCAATCAGGTATAGCAAACCTTGGTTAGTCCAAATGCAGTTTGGACCAAAAAGATCTGGATAACTGATTTTGTTCAGTTTAAGTTTTACACATTGAAAATCATTTGTACCTCTAGTTTTTGTCACAAATTAGGCTCTGGATTAACTGAATCCAGTTTAACCTAGGTTTACTGTATTACTCACCTATTCCGAAGCACTCTAGTTGTTTGGCTGAATCACCTCGATCAGCAGCAGTTTTTATTGCTTTAAAACCGTCGTTTAACTGCCTGTTTGTACAAAAAAAGTCAACAAAAGTAATGTCAGTAAATGTCAATGAACAAATACGTACAAAAAAGAATAATCTAATTCCAATATTGTGTGTGGTACTAATTCCTAATTTATAGTCTATTCTCAGTTAAAAAAAATCTAGGTAACTGAATACCATATTTGTTCTCGTTTTTGTCTGTTGGCAAAAACATAATACGGACTTTGTTGTTTAATTTCAACTTCAATTTAGCGGCTTTTGTGCATTTTAGCAAAACAATTTTGAAAGCTAAAGGCCTCAGTTAAAGATTCAATGTGCAAAAAAATGAATTAGTGATTTATCTAAAACATTTTGGTTTGCTGGCAATAATGCTAATAAAATCTGACTGGAATGTTGGTGCATGCATGGAAGCACTGGTAAAAAACTTCTACACTTTTGGACAGAAAAAAATACGGAAAAAAAACAATAAAATACGGACAATAACAATAAGTAAATAAGAAAAAAATATGGTAAAAACAATAAGTGAAAAAATACGAACAAAAACACTACGTGACCCATAATAATGAACATTGACCTGTATGGTGTGTTTGCTACAATGTTCAGTTCTGCAGGTGGAAGTTTATCTGGGTACTTATCCCCACCCGGTGCGCATTTTGCATTGGCCCATCGTGCACGCAGACAGGGAAGGTCGTGGAGACCATTGTATTTTGGACATTTAGCATCCAAATCTGAGAAAAATAAGTGGGTTGGGAAGTATGTTTCTCCTCAGTGCCTTTATAAAATGGTTGCTAATGGTCCTTATGTCTACAATGTTTGTTTTTACTTTTTGCAGTAGGAAATAACTTTATTGTTCTCCATTTTCGTGACATTATCCTTCTATAGCAACGTGGTTGATTATTTTGTTTTTTGGAAAAAAATTTTTTTTAAAATATGATTCTATTTGTTCTTACGAGTAAGAATATTAAAAACTGGGTAAACTGTATAAAGCATGTTTTTAAGCCAGTTGTACTTAAATAAGGTCATTTCCAACATGCTTGCTGTACATACAGTGGTGAGTTTCAAATTTTTGGTTAGCCGGTTCTATAACAATAGTCATATTTTTCAGCCAGATCTCAAAAATCAGTGTATCAGATAAGATGTAAAAATTCCATTGACAGTAACCAGTAATGCTAACCGGTTCACTGATCTCATAAAATTTCGTGAGACGGTTCGATAGAACCTATGCGAACCGGCTGAATCCCACCACTGGGTACATATAAATATGTAAACTTTTTTTCCACATGCAAAATTTGTGTGTTATAGAAACTTGTGTTAAATTTAAACAACAACAAAAAGTGTTTATTTGACCTAATCCACTGATGGTAACAACAGCCACTGTTGTAACAGTTGCAGAACAATTCATTGAATTTATTTACGTACACAAAGAAAATCGCAACAAAAAATTTGAGCCACCAGTTCTTACAGACATAACCTTTTGGTTGAGCTACTAATGTAAGAACTCACAGTAGAAAAGGTTTGCTAAATACATATAGGTGGTGTCAAAGCGCAGTTATTTAAAACAACAGTGAAACTGGGATAAGGTTAGAGACTAATTTGAACACAAAAAACTGGGCTTTTAGGTTAA
The DNA here is from genome assembly GCF_965637545.1 of Phallusia mammillata. Lineage (NCBI taxonomy): Eukaryota > Metazoa > Chordata > Ascidiacea > Phlebobranchia > Ascidiidae > Phallusia > Phallusia mammillata. The sequence continues at coordinate 31,195,454 of NC_137253.1, read as the reverse complement.
AGTTATTGTTATTATTAACATAGGTGCCAGCTAGTGGGTGGTAGGGTGGCGGACACTATGGATATTTTGGTTTGTTCGTAGCGATATCGTACGAAACATCGTAGAATAAAAAAAAAAATCAGGATATATTTTGCTTTGAAACCAAGCATACTGCCAAAAAACCAACAAAACGTTCCTTGAAACTAAAACCTGTTTTGGTTAGTACCTTCTTTATGATGTCAAACACACAATTGTTTGCTAATAAATGTTTTTCCTTTCTTGTGTACAATGCGAATGTTTTGTAATAAATGGTTATCTCAGGTGATTATAAAGCAACAACAACTTGACAAAACACTTTTTGATCGTTGTTAAACTAATGATAAATGTTTCTGCAACATGTTCCAAAGTGGGGTGGCAAAATTTGGTCAAGCAGCTCCTGGGTAACGTTATTTATCTGAAGCAGTGTGGTTCAAAAGGTAACATAACACACAAAACGCAAACGTGGCTTGTGATACTTACGCAGAGATCTGTAAATTAATTTTACATGTTCAATGTAAAAAAAAAAAATATTTTGAAAAAATATCATCAACATTGCAGTTTCGACATGAAATTATGGGTTTCCCCATTTTTCACAGCTCGCTTTTCACAAGCTCGAAATATACCGACCATTAGAAAGAGCGCATGTGAATGAAAAAAACGCATATCTGTAATGCACAATTATAAACATGGCCAGGCTAATTCTGGGGTGGCAGCACAGCTATTTTATAATGGTTGCCACCACAAAGATATTTAGTGGGGAGGCACACCACCCCTGCCACCCTGGAAATCGACACCTATGGTTGTATGCCATAGGAAGTTTGTTGAGCTTTGCGATCTTGTGGTTGCACGCAGTAGTGACATCATATTTTTCATTCACCACCTTGCATTTTCGTAAAACTCTGCACCTATGATTAATATTATAAAACCTTAGACCAGGGGTTGGCAACCTTTTAGACAACACTGGCCAATTTACTTGTTATTTCCATGTGTTAATGACCTCGATGGCAACGCTTATCTAAATAATAGTGGTAAGTAGCAGCAGATATCAATAATAAAGAGAAAGAGTGTTTTGTGCATGTAAGGCTGAATTTAAGACAATGACTTGATAAGAGCTATAAACAAGGGTAAAAGTATAACAGGGTAAATTGTTACTTCAGTATAAACATGCAAATTGGTTGCCGACCACTGCCTTAGACTAACCCTAATACCCTTAACCATCAGCATTTCTACACAAACTGCATTTAACATGTATGCGTGCATCAATGACCAGAAACTAGCAAACCTGGCTACTGTGAGTTCTCACGTTAGTAGCTCCACAATATCTTTATCTGAAAAATAATCTACTACAAAAAACACAAGCTTACTTAACCCGAAGCAGTGGAATTGATTGATCAAAGTACCTTCATCGGCTTTGATTTTTTCATGTTTTATTTTTGTATATATATAGCTGCAACAAAAACATTACCAATTAGAACAGAAACCAAAAGCCTAAAACTCGAGAAGCACTCAATTGGCGAACAAACATTATGCAAAAAAGTTGTTAATGTACGTAATAAACAAAAACACAACTGCCAGACAACTTTTGTATAAAGAGCACATTATGTACACATATCAACAAACACTGTTGTCATCATCAGTGCAGGTTGTCAATCGAGCTGTTGAACACGGAATATAAAGGACTTAAACCAGGGGTGGGCAACCTTTGTTAATGTAGGGCCAATTATAAATGTCAAAATTGGATCGAGGGCCGCACATGTGCATCACACAAAGTGATTTTGCTTTGTTTCTTACCAAATATGCTTAACTACAAGTATAATTCTTACTTGATTCTAGCCACATTTGACAGATCGCAGAAAACTAGCACCAGGCGCATTAATCGGCTCAAAAATATGTAATAATTGGACTCGTTTGCCAGTACTCTTGAAATCCAAGCGTCTCTGCGGGCCACACAAGCTTTGATGAAGGGCCACATGCGGCCCACAGGTTGCCCACCCCTGACTTAAAGGAATGCCAGGCATGTGAAGTAAAGTCACAGACAGTAACACGGAACAGGCCATTAGAAGGGTGTTGGCAAACAGACAAAAAACGAAAGTATGAGGAAACTGTGTCTAAGTTAAACAAATGGTAATGCTGTTGAATACAAAGCGTTACGAGAAATAGCAGGTCTACTCGGTCTTGGTTTGTGGCCAAATTCTCAGCATCAGCAAATTGCTTTATATACCGCAGGGGTCAGCAAACCCTGGTATGCATGCCAACGTTGGCACGCGAGAGGGTTTTTCATGGCACGCCAACCAATTTGCATGTTTATATTGAAGTAACAATTTAACCTGTTACACGGCTTGTTTATGGTTTTTGCTATGCCATTGTCTTAAAATTTAGCCTTACATGTACAAAACACTCCGCTTTCTCTTTATTATTAATAACTGCTGGCACGCACTACCATTATTTAGAAAAACATTGGCATGCGAGGTCATTAACACATGGAAATAACAAGTAAATTGGCACCCGCCGTGCAAAAGGTTGCCGACCCCTGATATACCGTGTTCAATAGCTCGATTGACAACCTGCACTGATGATGACAAGAGTGATTGTAAAAACATCTGCATGATGTATTCTATGTAAACGAGTTCTCTGGCAGTTATGTTTTTTAATTCATCTTCCAGTCCAATTATAGTGTTCTTAGGTAAACATAAGTATGACAAACTAACACACTTTGCAAACAACACAACTACAATTTTGTAACAAAAAATATTGACTGATTTGTTTTACTTCTTAATTGTACAAGTTTATAGAGCTCGCAGTTATAGAGTTCATGACGTGCTTGCGTTTAATTCTTGTGTATTTAATGTTATTTACCCTGATAAAGGTGACCTGTATAAGACGTCGAAACGTTTGAATAAAATTACATTTGCCAGAAGAGCTCTATAAACTTGATATCATGCATAGCAGCAATAGTTTATATATTTATAAATTGGACGTTTTAAGGTGAGTTTTGGTTGAAACCAAATCATGCCCAAAACAACAAACTTGCTTCAGCACAGAGGCAAGCAACAGACAACCTATGGAACAGGGTACGGCCAGACTTTAACAAACTAGCTATTGATTTCAAACAATTTCACCGTTAGATGGTAGGTTGTGTTTATTTGCAGCTAAGGCATTTTTAATTTTGTAATATGTTACAATCAAAATATATACAAAACACAAGTAGTCCAACCGATAGGATTACTTGTGTTTACTTGTGCGATAGAGCCTCATTGACGCCATTTCTGTCCAAATTAATACAGCAGGGAGAAAGAAAAACACATAAATTGTCTGATTTTTACAAACTGGTGGGCTTTAACCAAAATTGATAGGCAAAATTAAACAAAAATTTTGAGTTCTAACATTTTAACATGATCATGTACGCTGAATGCAAATATTTTAAGTTTACATGAAAATTAAGTGGCAAAATTTACATGAAAAAAAGTAATTTAGCTTTTAATATTACATTAAATGTTAGAACCCAGAAGTTTCGTTATTATCAAATTAAGTTCGCGTTTAAGCTCTCAAGTTTGTAAATGTCAGACAATTTATGTGTTATTTTCCTCAACCCAACGTATCATTTTGGACACAAAATGGCCTTGAAGGCTTTATTGCGTAACAATAGGTTGAACAACTTGTGTTTTATATAGACTTTGGTTACAACGTGATTAAGTTATATATTCAGTAAGGATGAACCGGAAAGTCAGAACACATATACTCGACACCAAGCATTGCGCTTTCAGATGCTTCGTGCTCGGCTGAGCAGTTGCACAAACTGACCCGAGCGTTAAATTTGCATGTTCTTCTAACAAACACAAACTAGTGTTCGAAAGGGTATACAAATGACTGTTTTTTTTAAATGCGTTAGATTGTTGACACACTTCTACACCGCTGGAGATGTAAGGGACCACAGAAGAGTACTTAACTAGTGTGCAATAGGAAATGCTTGCGACATCATTAAACTAATTTTTTGTGTGTATCTTTCCATTAATCTAATTGTTGGTAAAAATGTCTGTGTTGTTTTATTGTCTGGCCCTCAGCATTATTGTAATGGTTGTGACCAGTGGTGGGATTCAGCCAGTTCGCACTGGTTCTATAGAACCGTCTCACGAAATTTTAAAAGAATAGTGAACCGGTTAGCATTACTGGTTACTGTCAATCGACTTTTTGTAGCAGAACTGGCAGAAAAAATTGACTTTTGTGATAGAACCGGCTGACAAAAAATTTGAATCCCACTGCCGGCTGTGACCCGTCGCGCTAAACAGCCTCAGTATCACTCAACCATAGTTAGGCAAAGCCACACAAACAAACAAGAAGACACTGTGAAATAAACAAACATGGTAAAAGGAAGAAACATTAGGATGTCATAAATGCGGTGTTAAAATATAAAACACAGAAATTTGTTACTTACGTAAAATTGCTGGAAGCTGGTTTTGACCATGATGACCAACTGATAGTTTCCGGATTTAATAGTCCTTCATAAACGCATTGTACTTCATACCATAAAAATACTAAACATGCCTTGGAATGTGGACCCCAATAAGTTGGGCAGGGTGGAGGAAAATCTAAACACAACAATGTCAAAACAGTTGAGTTGAGGATGTAGAATAAAACGTAACCATTTTATTAAACAGACGTTTCGACACAAACTTAAACGTGCAAAAAAATCCGCTAGTATAGTCCGTGTCTTGTGTACCAAAGTGGAGATGAGTTATATTTGTTTCGCTTGGTGAAAGAACACATAGCGATACAATTGCACTAAAACAATCACCAAGCCGGAAATAGCTGCGCAACTTTGTAACATTATAGAAAATACCGGACAAGCATTTCGTCCAGCAGGTAACATATGTAACAAATTTGTTGTTCAAAAGGTGTAATGATAAACAAAATACTAGTTGTTATTTCGAGAACTTATATTTTCGCTGACGTTTTGCCCACAAGAACAGTAGGGCTTCTTCATAGCAATGAATGACATATTGCGAGTTATAACATTATGTAGCGCAAAACAATGTATTGCACATTCGGTGGATAATGACTGAATGCACTGCAGCTACACTGTACTATAAAGTGTTATGTGACGAGAGCTCACAAGGAAGTTAGTTCGGAATTTGTCACAAAATCTCAAAAATTTAATGGCGATCGACTGAGTGATTTTTGGTTTAAAATAGGCTTGGACAACTGGAGGGGAACATTGTGTGGGAACTGTCCAGGTGTCACAGAAACTAAGGTTTGAGATCAAATAATTTTATCATTAAAAAAGATGCAAAAACAGAAGATGTTTAATTTCTGTTTATTGTACACTCATTTGCAAACTGTAGTCATTACAAACTTAGAAAATATCTGGTACATTTACAAATGAATTTGTATCAACCAAAATTCGATTTAACAGGCTTTTATTAATCAACTGTTTGAAAACATGTTAAACAAATTTAATTGCTTTTGTAAGCACATATAACACACCTAAATCATTTTATTTGTTGTTTAAAGCAAGTCATCATTATCAACAACATAGCAAAGGGTCTTTGCAAAAAAATGTACCCAAACAAGAACAGTAACAATGACACATGTAATGTACTCCATCTAGTGGTTACATGTCAATGACAACTACAGTGGAGCTACTTTTGTATTGTTAGAACTCACAGTAGCCAGGTTTGCTCATTTTTGGCAGGTGGTGCAATCAAATACATTAAAGAATAAACGCAATTTTTGTAAAAAAAAAGAGCTATTGAGGTTGGTCTAAGGTTTCATAATAATAATGGCAATAAAATCAACCAAAAAACGTAGTTCTTTATGTTAAATTGAGTCTCTGTCTAACCCTATTCCAGTCTCACTGTTAACTTAAATAACTATCTTCTTGACATCAACTATCGATATTTGGCAAACCATTTCTACTGCAAGTTCTTGTATTAGTAACTCTATCAACAACTACACATAACTTGCCTTGTCCGAAACAGTTTAGTTGGTCAGCTGTATTATTTGCATCAGAACTTTTCCTGGTGACAGTAAATGAATCATTCAAAGCTCTGCAATGAAATGTATACAGTTTTTTCTACATCATTTTGTTTACAGTACAGCAGCACGATTGAAGGACAATAATTGGAAAAAAGGTGTTATTTTCAGACAATATGCAGTCTTCAAAAATGTTATAATTAAATATGGTAGCACTTCACAAATATATGTCATGAGCCACCCTAGCAAAATACATGTCATGAGCACGCAATAATTCTAACATTATGTTTTATTTAAAATAATAATAAAAAATTTGACTAGTTTATGCAAGGTTTCCTTTAATTTGAAAAAGCCCTAGTAAGTGTTCAAAGCGGCAATCCTTGGGTTCAGAAAAAACCTCAAATTCTGGGATTTCAGTGTCAGGATTTTCAGGGCCACCAAACCTCATCCCAAGTCTTGTAACATTTCAAAGCATCATAAACCTGAGAAAACTGTGTCATCTGAAGGTGAACTTACGTATAGCTAAGTGCTGAAAGAGCTGTCTGTTCAGCAGGCGTACGTTTTTCAGGGGACTTATGGCCTGCTGGTCTGCACCCAACCCCTATCCAAGTCTGGTTTAAACAATCCAAGCTATGTGGACCATAATAAGTGGGACATGCCGAAGGAAGAGCTGGAAAGAAAAAAAATAAAACATTAAAATCCTTCACAGCCAGTGGTGGGATTCAGCCGGTTCGCACCGGTTCTATAGAACCATCTCACGAAATTCTATTAGATCAGTGAACCGGTTAGCATTACTGGTTACTGTCAATTGACTTTTTGTAACAGAACTGGCTAAAAAATTTGACTTTTGTGATAGAACCATCTCACAAAATTTTATGAGATCAGCGAACCGGTTAGCATTACTGGTTACTGTCAATTGACTTTTGTGATAGAACCATCTCACAAAATTTTATGAGATCAGCGAACCGGTTAGCATTACTGGTTACTGTCAATTGACTTTTTGTAACAGAACTGGCTAAAAAATTTGACTTTTGTGATAGAACCATCTCACAAAATTTTATGAGATCAGCGAACCGGTTAGCATTACTGGTTACTGTCAATTGACTTTTGTGATAGAACCATCTCACAAAATTTTATGAGATCAGCGAACCGGTTAGCATTACTGGTTACTGTCAATTGACTTTTGTGATAGAACCATCTCACAAAATTTTATGAGATCAGCGAACCGGTTAGCATTACTGGTTACTGTCAATTGACTTTTTGTAACAGAACTGGCTGGAAAGTTTGACTTTTGTGATAGAACCCGCTGACAAAAAATTGGAATCCCAACACTGTGAACAGCAACCAGATTCATTGGATAAAAAAACAAAGCTCACCTTCACCAAAACATGCTATCTGTTGTGCATCAACACCACTGTCCGCTGAGTTTCTAATTGTCTGCATGTGTGTGAATAATGATCTAGAAACAATGTTACAACCACTTAAATATAGCAAACCAACCAAACACAAATAGGTATTATCAGCCCAGTTTGTTTGATTGGTAAAATAAAACACAGTGGGTCTTATAGCATTAAAACTTATATATTTAATGTTAATTGCAGCTTGTACGAAGGAATTTAAGCAAAATTTAGCAGATCATAAAAAATTAAAAACTGCATTTGATGCCAAAATAAAATTATATTTCATTTAGTTTGTTTCTTTAAGAAACCAGGGGTTGATATCTGTGTGCAAAATCATAGTTTATGGTGGTAAATTTTTTTAAAAAGGAGACACAATCATGTAACCTGGTATTTAAGAATTACATCATACCGAACTCAAAGCCAGCAATGTATTAGTTTAATATATTTTGAAAAGTAAGTTGAAACAGTTGCAGACACTGCAAACATAAGGTTTCATCAGTGCAGTTGGTGATAAGAGATCGGCCGTATTGGCTAGTATACCCATCCAATCGCACTCCAGTGCGAAAACAAATTAGCCAATTGGTTGGCATGCCACAAAAATCACCTCGAGTGCCAACATTGACCCCTGCTTTAAACTTTAAAGGACTAGTAAAATACAGATTTTGAACTTCCTGTTAAATCTATTTATGACGTAACACAGTATATAAGTCAAAGGGACATTCGAATTAGGCAACAAAAACTTGGTCACACAAATAGCCACAAACGTCATAAACACTCTTATATTCGGTTTTGTAGGTAAGCACATTTGTCCAATCAACATCTCTAGGTGAATGGTCTCTTGTTGTTAAATCAACTTTTACATATAACACTTTAGAAGTAAGAGTGCTTAACCATAAACATTGGGCATGCATAGCACCTGGAAATACTGAAGTAGGAATATGTTGTATATTGGCTGTTAAGGTTTATAGCTAAAAATTCAATGTAGTTGAAAGCAGTGTTTTTTTTAAGGTTTTTTAAGGTGACCGTTTCGGTCCCCCAAATTTCTCCAGTGGTTTCCCAAACTTTCGTTTAAGCAAATATGGCTATTTTTTGGTATTTAAATGAAACACTTGCGGTCTCTTAAAACTACTTAGCGGTCACCCAAACTAAACCTTGAAAAACAACCTGGTTGAAAGCTTCCTCAAATAACAAATTACAAATTATGCATAAAAAGCTTTTAATTCAAAATTTTGTTTATATCAATGCGTTCAATTTGATTCACTTCTGTCCATTAGTTCGACAAACAATGAGGAGGAAATTTCATAAAAAGCCTGACGATCCATGTGTCAAAAGGGTTGATTTAATCCACACATACAGCTGTTTTGAATGTTAAAACACTAACAGTACCTTGGGAATTTCAAATTCCATACTTTTTAAGGTCTTTGTTTTTTTTTCAAAACTTTATCAGGCCTTAACTTAAAAATACAAATTGAAATCCTAAAACTTTTTCAGGTTTTCCATACCAACGAGAACTCTGGTTAAAGTAACCATTTTTTTGCAAAATGCTAAACCTAATAGTCACGTTTACCCGTAAGCATATGCAGCCAAAGTAGTAAATTCAGTAGCAGACAACTTGTCAGGATGCTTTAGACCACTAGTAGTACATCCAACGCTCTTCCAGACAAATTCAAGGCAGGCCTTTGAGTGTGGACCTGCCCAGGTTGAACAAAGGCCAGAAAGAACTAAACAAAAAATACAAATGCAACAGTCATTGTTACTTTTATCAAATACCAATAACATAAAACACAGTGGTGCATTATGCAAAAAAAACTATCTATAACAGCTATTGCTGCCAGGCATAATATAAAGTTTATAGAGCTCTTCTGGCAAATGTATTTTTTATCCTGACGTTTCGATGTTCTATACAGGTCACCTTCATCAGGGCAAAGAACACTGAACGCACATAGCGCAGTGCACGATAAAACCATTTTTTTGCAGGCCACATGCAAATGTTTTTTCAGAAATGTTGGAGCTAAAGGACCAATTACAACAGCGGACACCTGCAAATGGCATATTGTACAAGCTATCCAAATTAGAGCCAACTTCTAAACTGTTTAAAAAAACTTACACATTTTGTAGGCTTAATGATATGGTTTTTCACCCAAAACGTTAAAATATGAAACCACAATGACCCAATTAACAGTAATGCAAAATTTTGTCCCCAACAACCAATGCTTACAATTTTTACCACTAGAGGTGTTTTAAGCAACAACCATTGATTCTTTTGACTCCACAAGCCTGTTTACTACCTTCTCTGTTAACATGTCCACCTAGCAATTCACAAACACGAGTAACAAATGTTTGGTTGCCTATAACTCCTTTTGTTTGCGGTGCCCTACAACAATATTTTACACTTCAGGGGCTAGCAGGGTAAATACTCGGGTTGGGTTATCAGGGCACATGAAGCAGATGGTAAATCTACATAACTATATCCACCGTCTGTACAAATTAAACATTTCATAGTAAAGAGAGTGGACAAACTTTAGAAAAGAAAAAAAATGAGTACAATCAAAAATGTGTCCCCCTATTGATATATATATGGGGACCTATAATAAACGATTCTGGAAAATCAAACTTACCAACTCCGTAACAGTTAAGTTGCTGAGTTGCGTTTCCAGCATCTGCTTCTGCTTTGATCGACTGAAAAGCTGCCATTAGGTTCCTATAAAAACAACGGTATAGCTGCCATTAGGTCTCTATAAAACCCAGCACAAAAACATGTATAGCTGCCATTAGGTCTCTATAAAACCCAACACAAAAACATGTATAGCTGCCATTAGGTCTCTATAAAACCCAACACAAAAACATGTATAGCTGCCAATAGGTATCTATAAAACCCAGCACAAAAACTTGTATAGCTGCCATTAGGTCCCTATAAAACCCAAAACAAAAACATGCATAGCTGCCATTAGGTCCCTATAAAAACCAACACAAAAACATGTATAGCTGCCAATAGGTATCTATAAAACCCAGCACAAAAACTTGTATAGCTGCCATTAGGTCCCTATAAAACCCAAAACAAAAACAGGACCAGTTTGCAAAACTTCATACTAACTAATGAGCTTTGCCATACTAGGCTAGGTAATAAGATTATCAAATGTGCCTTGTCTTTGTACTACTTGTTTTGCAGAGTGCAAATGTTTTCGGTCTTAACACAAAATATTGATGGGCATGACAATGCAAGATTCGCATTTCAGTTTTGTTTCACTGTTTGTTATCAAAGTCAGTCTCATTTGAACCAACGTCTATAAACAAGTTCACCAATCCATTGTTATGCGAAAGAGGCTCACGAACACCATGTTGTGTCCAAAATAGTACAGTTGATATAAGGAAAATACAAAAATTGCCTGTTTTTTGGAAACTAAGAGGTTCAAAGTGAATTTGATTGGCCAAATAGTTAGAGCCAAAAAGTTTTATTTAATTTTGCTGAACTTTTTTTCGTTAAAGCTCTCCAGTTTGTAAATTTAAACAATTGATGTGTTTTCCCCTATACTCGCTCTGTTATTTTGGGTGTAATTAACAAAAAAAGATTAACTTAACAAGCTTTTATTTCAGCACTGCAGTCTCACACTCTAAATATTTATCTGAATTGAATTTATGCGAATTCACATTAAAGCATACTGCTTTGAGAAAACTGACTATAAGCTCACATTGATAAGACTGGAGTCTCAAAATAAAAATAGACAAATAATAAAACTTACGGATCAATCATAGTTTTGTACTTGAACGCAAGATCTTTAGGAATCTTGGTAGGGTACTGATGCCCGTCCGGAACACATCCTACATGGTTCCAAACATCTATTAAACATACATCGGTGTGGGGTCCGTGAAATGATGGGCAAAAAGAGGCACGATCTGAAAATGTGATATTTTTAAAAATGTTCTTGAAAAATTGTTCAGTTTTCACAATTTTAATGCAAAATTCATATGCAACTAGAAAAGTGGCTTTCCCAAATCAATACATATACTTCCGTTTTATTTATATATATATATACTCTATATCAGTGATTCTCAACCTCGGCTCTCAGGGCCGCATGCGGCTCCCAACTACTTATTTTGCGGTCCTCACCAGACTTCTGAAAATCAGTAAAGATAATTATAACCATGAATGCTAAAATACTAAAAAAATCGATGTATGGATATGTACTATTTATAAAAGTTTACAATGCAGCATATTTAAACACTATCATTATTCAACCAAATCAATATTGTTTGCTGTTATCCAGGATTATTTTTCAAATTCATATTTTGCAGCTCCTTACATACTTAAAAAAACTACTATTTGTCCCTGACAATAAAAAAGGTTGAGAACCACCACTCTATATCATATGTACTGATTTACTATACACACCATTGTTTCTACACACATGATTGTTTTTGCAAGCAAAACTGAATACAAAATTGCCCACACATGTATCGCGAATTACTCATAGTAAAAAGGTTTTCAGATTTATTATTATTAGACTCTTCTTTTGTAGAAGGACAAATTAGTTGAAACCTTAAACCCAAACTTCAAACGGTTTTGCTTATATCCAGTTTACATTATATTGTCATTTGTAATTAATTATAAAAGTAGTAAAAAAAGAACATAAAAAATACTCCCAATTAGAGAATTCAATCGCTAGGTTTGAACTGGGTACAACTATGCAAGGCCAGTTTTGAAACAGGTAAAACTTTTAGAAAAGCCCAGACAGTGTTACAGGCACTGACAAATTAGGAAGATGCTTTGTAGCAAAGTAATATATATATATACATATATAATTGTTCTTGCGCAGCCATTTGCCACGCAGTCGCCAAAAGACCATTTATTGACATTTTGACACAGGTTTCAATAGCACACAGTCCTCAGTGTTAAACAATAACGTTTTTCCTAATTTATATGACTCACATATTGTTTCTGGAGTATATGTGTCAAAAATAACTAGAATAGTGGTTTTCCTGTAAATTGCCAGTTTATGTATACTGCATCATATTTAACGATGTATCACATATACCAGGGGTGGCCAGACCTGCTTCATGCTCGAGCTGCATATCACAAAACTTAGTTTTAAAAGAGCCGCAACACAAAAAATCAAAAACGAATTTATTTATTTACAATAAAGTGTAGCCTATCAAATAATGATTATTGTTGTGTGGTGATGTTGTGTGGTGATACTGTGAGTGAGTCTCCACCGTGGCTGCAAGGTGTTTGAAATTAGGCTGATATGATGGGAAAGTTTTTGTGTTTAGCTTCGTAATAAAGTATAAAGTTGTTATTTTGTAATGATTGGGCTAAGCTTGACAGATGAGACACACAGGTTTAAACTTCGTGTAAGCCGCAATACAATTGTAAAATGCTTCTAATGTCAGCCATGACTTACAGCCTAAATCTGACAATATATTTGACTACAATGCACAAGCTAGCACGCTTCTGTAAAAAAATGTTCGTTTTGATTTTGGGAATGTACATTGGTTATGACAAACAGTCAGTCTATTGTTAATACGTAATAGAATACATTGTATTATAATCAGGTTAAACAATTTGGCAAGATGGGGAAATGCATGTGCAACATTAAAAGAGCCGCAATCAAAGGCTCAAAGAGCCGCATGCGGCTCGAGAACCGCAGTTTGGCCACCCCTGACATATACCATTTACTATATTTATAATGGATATATATTTGGCACCTACATTTCATTGGGTCCCTATCTTTTTCCTGGCACTTTATAACAAAATTGTTTCTGCACGCATAATCTAATGGGTCCCCACACATGTGCATATGCGATTTTGTAACAGTAAAAATATTTTTTCAACCGTCACACATTATACGTAAAATAGTGCAAAAATTAAATCCAGGCAAACTTCGAATAGGGCTTTTATGTAAACTGTTTTCACTTTGTAGTTGTGTGTTTATTGACAACCGTCGCAGCATTACCACGTTTCCCTTACTTCATAAAAGAAGCATCGATTTTTCACGGTTTCATTTCCGTCAGCGATCATTGTCTCGCAGCGTGCGAATGTTGTTAGATAAAGATATGGCGCCGATCGCGGCAGGAGGGGCCTGTCGTTAACCTCCATAAGATGCAAAACTGCGTGATACAACAATTGCATAACCAGCGTTTTTTAATGACATATCTTAATTGCACAGTGCAAAAATACTGCTTGATAGCACGTCCAGTTACGCGATGCAGAGATATTCGCTTTTCAGTGGGCAGCTTTGCGCTTTTCACGCCCAATTCAGCTTTTTTTCGACAAGGAGTTGCGCGTTGTTTTCACGAGGTGGAAAATGGATGAGTCCAACTATTTAAACTTTTTACAAAGTTTCATTTTTTTCCTTAATAGCCCTTTGTTTGTTGAATTATGATTTGTAATCCGCATATAGCGTTCCATGGCACCATTAAGTTTCTACATACCAACAATACGATTGCTTAGCTGGGCTTTCTATGTCCAAATCACGTTTTGGGACGATCAAACGGGGTCAAAATTCACATGGACCATCTTTATACCAATATCTGTAATGTGTGTAAATTTGAAAAAGTTTGAACCATTTTTTCTTGACCAAAACGTGGGAACAGATCTGTTTCAAAAATTTAACGTTTTGGGGGGCTGTGGGTGAACCGAGAGGTCAAACGGGGTCAAAATTCACATGGACCATCTTTAGACCAATATCTATAATGTGTGTAAATTTGAAAAAGTTTGAACTATTCTTTCTTGACCAAAACGTGGGAACAAATCCGTGTTAGACGGAAAATAAGATATCATAACATAACAGGGTTCCCGCACAATTTTTGTTTATAAATTCCAGGACTTTTCCAAAACTTTTTAAGAAAAAAAAACGAATTTCCATAACCTTAATCGAAAAAAATCGAGCAATTTACACAGAAAAACTAGAAAAAGAGGCTTTAGTATATGTAGCCAATTTACCATACTTGCAACGAATATACAAACGTTACATAATTTGAAATTCCGGGTAAATACCATACTTTTTCAGGGACTTTTGCAAAATTTGGCTTTTTTCAAAACTTTTCCAGGCCTTAAAAAATCAAATTCAAATTCCATAACCTTTCTAGGTTTTCTATACCCTCGGGAACCCTGTTTTAATGATAATAATAACAGCCCAAAAAGAGATAAAAAGCTTACATGCTTTATTGTTCAGATGTTTTGGCAAAAACTCATGCCATAATCAGTGACAATCATTAAACTTATAAACAGATCCATATGTAGTGTTTCCAAATAACAGTTTTTTTTATAATCAATTTTAAAGCCTGTGCCTTGCGCACTTACTATCCACTAATGAACTATGTCAGAGGAAAATCAATACACAAAACACACAAAAATTCCTACCTTTTACGCATACAGCTCCCGATACCCGCTGGCTGCAGTGTTGTACATCCCATTTGAATGTATCAATTTTCAGTGTCAAGCAGTCATGAATAAGATGGGGTTTAATATACCATCCACCGAGTGTCCAATTAAGACGCTTGAATACCTCTATGTCATACTCTTCACCTGTTGACCACAGGTATGTACCTGTATAAACAAATGGAAAAAATATGAAATTGCTTAAACCACTTTTACACAATAATGTATTCAAACAAAATGTACTTTATATGATATTTTGTATTTTGTCAGGATGATGCAGTCAGGTTCTACATAAAAAAATAAAGCTTAGTTATGCCAAATATGCCCTATGTAAAAATATACTAATTTGCCCATTGTAAAATGTACATGTATCAGTTGGTGAAGTCGAAAAACTTGAATAGTATGTTGTAGAACAGCGGTTCCCAACCTTTCTAGTGCCGCGACCCCTTAAAACAGTTCCCAAGTTGCGGTGACCCCACGCATAGGCGCCGAGTTTTACAAAAATGCGTGGATTTAAGGTGGTGGATTTAAATTATGACGTCACTAATGCGTGCAGCCAAACGAGCTCCAACTCAAAGCCCAATATACTTTTAATAAAAAGCAAAGTTCGTCAATTTTAACAAAAAAACGTTTTTAAAATAATGTTGATTTGGAACAATTCGCTTTAACATATTTTTGGTTTAGCAATGTTTAGAACAGTTTCGTCAAGTCGTTGCTTTTGTATCACCCAAAGTGACCATTTATTACAGAACAATCGCATTGTACACCATAATGGCCAATCATTCACTGCCAACAAGTGTGTGTTTGACGTCATACAAGTAAGGCACCAACCAAACTAGTTGCTTTTTCGTCAGCACGCTTGTTCAAAAGCAAAACTGTTCCCAAATTTGTTCAGATTTTACGGTGTTTCGTAAGATACCGACACAAACAAACCCAAATACCCACGGTGCTCGCCACCAACAAACAACGAAGGGAAGGAATGTGGTGCCCAGTTTTTTTGTTTTTTATTTGTTAAATTAGTCTATGGCCTAAAATGAGTTGGGAGCCATTCCCTTAGGCGACCCCAGGCAAATTGTCAGGCGACCCCAGTTGGGGTCGCGACCCACAGGTTGGGAACTGCTGTTGTAGAAGTTTCAATACATAGCTACACATTAAACTTTAACTATTTCAGCTGTTGCACAGCAGTGACAATAACCTTTTGGGCATTTAGAATGTAACATTGACTGTCACTACTTTTTTAACATACAAATATCCCAGCCACTGCATGAAAAGTAAGCTGCAAACAGTGCACACTGTTTTGACATATAAGGTCTCATTAGTGGTGCTGTGAACAAGGCATTCAAATTAACACACTGAAACTGGAGTGTTATAAGGCAGCTTTGTCCGGCTAATCTCTTGTCGCCAGCTGAACTAACAAGACCTGCTGTAAACACAAAAACTGTGTGCACTTTTCTTGTGATAAGGTTGTAAAATCTTTTATCACATACCTTCGGTAACCACATCATCTAGGCCGATCCACCAATAATAAACTCCAGTTATTCGTAGTGTAGTAAGAAGCTTCTTCAACAGTTCCCTGGCGAGGGCTTCATTTTTAAACTATGGACAGAAAACAAACTGGAATTTACTCGTATGTATCAAAGACAAATTATAAGATAAAGCAGATTTTTAATAAACTTTTTACTCGTTTTTACCAGCTCTGACATTTTTTTAACCTTACCAACAACTCGCCAAATACTTCTTTCGTATCTACATCAGTGGTTCTTAACCGGGGTACAATCGAACCCAAGGGGTTCGACAAAGGTCTTTTTTAAATTACAATACAAATACTTGTTTTCGTCAAACTTTAGGAGTCTAAGCAAAAAAATCAGAGCCAGTATATTTGTGTAGAACATAACTTTGTTTCGACAAGTGCTATTGTCATCGTCAGGTTATAAGAAATAAAAGCGACAGAACGCATGCAACTGTCTAGTCGCTAAAAAAAGGCAATTTTTATTTGCTAAATATCAAAACACTGGAAGGTTGCGCTTACCTCAGGTTGTGTTTTTTTAACGTAACAAAGAGCATTGTGCGCGTTGTTCGGAAGCAGCAAAACAACGAAATTTTGTTGCCAACAAAAAGTTATTACTTCATCTTTTTTATGTTTGTGTACTTTTGGAAGGGGGTTGGGAAGTGATGAAAAGGTTAAGAACTAGTGATATACATAGTATTGCCAATGTTGGAAAAAAGATCCCAACCAACTAAGCACTAGAAGCCAGCAAAACTGGCGCTACAGTCACCAGGACTTATGAAAGCTGTTAGTTGCTGTTAGCACAAACTTGTTCTTTATTGTCTTATGCCAAACCATATGCAAGTAATTTATTGTATTACTTTAAGAAATCATCCTTTTTGTTCAACTAAAACAAACTGTTTCACACCACTTTTTATGCCTCATTTTTGAAACATCTTTACTCACAGCGGGAAGAAGAGCACCATATGTTTTGCAAAGATCCCTTGCTTTGAAATAGTTTAGTGCAACCGGCAAGTACCACACTTCTAGCCCAGAATCAGTTAAAATAGAACCTGTACAACATGTCAATATAAAAGCTATTGCTGCCAGGCATAATATTAGGTTTAAAGAGAGCTCTTTGCATTCAGTGTTATTTACCATGATAAAGACGACCTGTATAGGGCGCCGAAATGTCGGAATAAAATTACATTTGCCAGAAGAGCTCTCTTGTCAATATTAAGTGTTTCAAAAACAAAGGACAAACAGAAGTAAGATTATTGCAACTTCTAAAGCTAAAGGCAAATAATGTAGGTTCTACTGTGGGTGTGTTACGGAATCTAAGTTTTTTTTTGTAAGGTATACGTCTACGTACAAGCTATTGCTGCTAAACATAACATTTATAGCTTTTTGGCAAAGTTTATAGAGCTTTTCTGGCAAATGTATTTTTATTCCGACGTTTCGACGTCCTATACAGGTTGCCTTTATCAGGGTAAATAACACCGAATGCAACTAGTGCAGTGAACGATAAACAAAGGAAAAAAGAAAGAAACGCAACTCCTGGTGCTTTGGCGTGTGATATTATAAAGTTAATTTTTAGTTTAACTGTGAACAAATAAGTTGTGGCGATGTACAAGAGCAGTTATACATAATGCAAATATTAAAGTACCTGGCATACCGACAAACTTTCTACACCAGTTGGCCCATGCTCATTCAGTTTGTGCAGCGTAAAGGAAAAATAAGCAGAAAGTCACCAGTATTTTCATAGTGAAAATTGGCCATAAAGGATCTTGGTATCAAAAACTGAGGCAAAAATATTTCAATACAGAGTGCCAGTACCAATACCATTGAAATTGTAAGAAACCATGCAAGTAATCGCCCCAACATTACATTATACATACATGCAAGAACAAACCCCTAGTTTTTCTGAATAAATTGAATGCAGAATAAAAAAATCAATTCTATCGACAGTTTAAAGCCAGTTTAGTTGATTTCTAAAATGTACATACCCTGATAGCCACACATTTCTGGAAACATATTCAGCATGTAGTTGTGTCGCTCATTATAGGCTTGACGAAACAAGCCAAAGGCACCAGTCACTGTTTGCCTTCGACCCATCTGTAACTGTGTTGGATTCAGTGCAGATGCATTACAACCCGCCTGAAAATTGGAAATACAATAGTAAAATTCGTAATTGAATCTTTATGCTTGTTTGCAAATACTGACAATGCTGCAAAAGAGAAATATATTTATCTTTAAGACTACAGGTTGAACGACTCAATGTTTTTTCTAAACTTACATCCATTACTAGTAAAAAACACTAGGACAGTGGTTCTCAAACTTTTTTGGTTGTGACGTCTCTGGAAAAGTGTTTTGGACTTGTGACGCACCAGCAAGTAAAAGTTAATGAGGAAACTTACTATTAAAGTTGTGTTTATTGATACAACAACAAAAAAACACGAAACAGAACTATTTTGCGACACCCTTGAAAAACTGAAACGATGTACCAGGGCGTCACGATGTACAGTTTGAGAACTACTGCTCTAGGATAATAAAAAACTGTACGTGTTCTAGAACAGTGTTTCCCAAACTATGGGCTGAAAATTCTGATCGGTTGCCTGTTTTTGTGACAATAAGAGCATCTACTTTTTGACTTTGTTTCGTAGTGTTATTTTTGTATGCTTTAAGGCTTTAACATGTTGCCCAATAATAATTTCATGACAACTTGGCATGATAATGGGTAATTCTGTTTGTGATGTCATAAGTTATATATCTATTAGCTCACTGTTGAGCGTTGTCTCACTGATAATGCTTTGAACCAGCTCTAAAGCAGAAAACACAAAATTTTTTTTTGGAAGTAACCACTATTGTCGACATTATGCCAAAAAGTAACATGGATCTGACATTGCTATTATACACCTAAACATATAATTCAAATTCTTTTTGTCAGTAGCCATTTCTTCTGTCCTAATTAAATCAAAGGTATAAAAAAACAACATACTAAATTGACAATTTGCCTCACGCAGTCAAAGGTGATTAATGGTGTAGTAAAGGCACAATCCGAAGGCAAGACTAAAAAATATAAGGATAGATAGTTACTTGAAAGGCAATATATGTTTGCAGATTCATTTTTGCAAAATAGATCATTATGTCTACATTTTTTAATTGTGTGAAATGCAAACATAAAGGTAGGTAAACAAAAGGCACAAATTAATTTTAAATTGTGTTACATTATAAATTAGTTTGGCAAATATAAATAATAACAGTTGAATATAAATCTAGCTTGTTTTGTTTAAATATATATACTATATATGTCAAAATGACAGAGAACAATTTTAAATTAAAAAAAAAACATGGTTTAAAAACGTAACAGAGCATGGGTACTGAAATTCTTACTTTTAAAAAAGTTGAAAATATTAAAAAAAAGGAAAACAGCTTAAAGGGATAATAACAATAGAAAATAAAAACTTTTTGTCACCCGTTTCGCACACAAATCCATATTTTGATTCACAATGGTAATCGTTCCAGAAACTATCTTTAATTGCAGAGTGATCAAAACTAAGTGTTAGTAGATCAAGACGGAGTGCACCACAATTTTCGTCACATAATGCATTGTTTGGTTCACCATTTCGGGCACCACCTTGATGCCATCTTTCAAATGCAGCAGGTGGAACTAAAAATTACAAACAGACCATTGAAAAAAAATTGATTGTTTCCTTATGAAAATGCTGAACTATATATACATGATATGCAGTGGTGGGATTCAAATTTTTCAGCCGGTTCTGTTACAAAAGTCCATTGACAGTAACCAGTAATGTTAACATGTGCGCTGATCTCATAAAATTTCGTGAAACGGTTCCATAGAACTGGTGCGAACCGGCTGAATCCTACCACTGATGATATGCCTTGCCCATGAAGCATCTAGCTCATAAACAACACATTGGTTCAGCACCATGCAACACAAAATTGTGTTATGACCAGACCAGGTCATTTTACAGCCTGCAGGACAAAACTGACCTGTTGGCTAACCCTGTCTGGCCCGCCAAATAATTGCCTTTGTTAAATATATTTATGTAGGGATGCAAATGCGTAGGCCAACATATACATGTAATGCTAGCCAAAGTCTATGCAAAACAGTTGTCCAAAGCATTATTACACGAAAAAGCCTATGGAGTCTTTTTGTATCCAAAAAATACAGTGGAGTATCAAAAAACACATAAATTGGATGATTTTCACAAACTGGAGAGCTTTAATGCAAATTTGATCGACAAATTCAATGCTTTTTAATATGGGGAACATTAATACTAAACTGAACTAAGTTCAAGTTATTTTTGATTCGGCCCTACAACACACCAGTCAGTTTTCTTACGCGAAAAATTAATTGCCAACCCGGTGTTAGAATATTTATAAAAAGGGACAAACAACTAAAAGAAACTCTACTTCGTTTCAACTTGTTTAATGAGTTCACAAAGTCACCAGATATTAAAGTCCCGGAGTCAGATTTTTTAACAGAGTTGTTTAACTAAATCCAACTTTAACCACAAATCTAAACTATTGCAAAAGGAGTCTGGCTCCAATCTTATTCCTAAGGAGTCCAATTTGAATTCAATCTGAGCCTAAAATCTTTGATTCTCAACAATAATATATAATGTCAAACATTCACTGCTTATAAACATCATACTTACTGAGTTCACATATTAGATGAAGATTTAGGCCACAGTCCCAGTCGAACCACTTGCCGGATTTTCCAATAGCCGCGCAACACTCTTTCACATAAGTTCCACCTGCGCTTAGTCGTAACCCATTTGGTTCAGGTGGGTAGTCCCAACTGTGAAAATCTACAGGAAAAAAATCATTAAATGATATCAATGTTTTGCTTTAGGGCAGATTTTCTAAGGAAAGAACATGGGCATTGTAACCACAATTACAGTAATTCTTTTCTTATTATTGAAATCTCCTTTCAAGTAAAACGACTGCGACGATTCAGGGTCATTAAAATCAGATCAAGAAAATTCAGTGTGAAAAACCACTAAATCTGTCGCTATATTTTATTTGTTTTATCAAAACAAATGCATTTCGCTATAAAAAGCATCATCAGTGTCTAAAAACAAAATAAAAAGCGGGATAAAAGCAAAAAATACAAAAAACACACACACCCAGACCAACCGCAAAAAGCCTTTCCTCTGTCTTACAGGACTGCAAATGCAGACCGGCAGGTATGGCGCTGATAAAAACCACGAAAAAAAGGCGAGGAAAAGATAAGGGCGCAAAACGAAAAAAACAAACACGATTGTAGCAACAAAGCGATTACAGTTACCGAACAGCCGGAAGGACCATCGCTTGAACATTTATTGTGGCGCCCGTTAAAATTAGCCATTTGTTTTCACAAACGTCCAATTTTTCAGTCCGAGGTTCCTCTACAAAAACCACATTATAACATTGTGCAATGCCTAACTTTTTTTGGAAAAGTCGGAAATGTTTATTGTGGTAGTGCTGAAGAAGGGCCATACCTGCCGGTCTGCATTTGCAGTCCTGTAAGACAGAGGAAAGACTTTTTGCGGTTGGTCTGGGGGTGTGTGTTGTTTGTATTTTTTGCTCTTATCCCGCTTTTTATTTTGTTTTTAGACACTGATGATGCTTTTTATAGCGAAATGCATTTGTTTTGATAAAACAAATAAAATATAGCGACAGATTTAGTGGTTTTTCACACTGAATTTTCACAATTACAGTATATATATATATATATATTTTCTTAAATCAAAATTCTGATTATTACCCCAGGATAAAAATCAACAAAAGGCATAAATTGGACCATTTTTTAACCAAAACAATATTCGATTCAACCTGCAACCTTTTGCATTGTGTTACTGTTATTCCAAAAAATAGCATTAAAGCACCAGCATTTATAAAACATGATTGGTTAAGCAAAACTGATGTGCCAATATTGACTTTTTTATGTGCGCCAGGTGGACAATTGAGAAACAATGTCTAGATTTACCCACAGTATAAAATGATGCTGATAGCGTTTCAAGGCTATAAAGCAGGGGCGGGCAACCTGCGGCTCGCGGGCCGCATGCGGCCCTTCATTAAATCTTGTGCGGCCCGCAGAGACACTTGGATTTCAAAAGTACTGGCAAACGAGTCCAATTATTCCATATTTTTGAGCTGATTAATGTGACTGATGCTAGTTTTCTGCGATCTGGCAAAATGTGGCTAGAATCAAATACGAATTATACTTGTAATTAGGCATATTCAGTAAGAAACAAAGCAAAATCACTTTGTGTGATGCATACGTGCGGCCCTCGATCCAATTTTGACATTTATAATTGGCCCTACAGTAACAAAGGTTGCCCACCCCTGCTATAAAGGTTTTTATTTATCCACCAGGGCCAATGAAGGCGCCATACCAAATATGCTTGGTGACCGGCTGATTCGGTATGGCGCCTTCAATGGGCCTGGCGTACTGTGAACATAATCATTTTAATTTCAACATACCAGTTCGACTGGAAGCAGGAGGCAATGGCACCGAGTTCGCTGTGTACCAAGCATCTTCGAACACAGCTTGAGTGTAATCGGCCCACTTAAGGTCTTTCACATCGCTTGCACAAAGTCGCTCCATCCCAAGCCAAAAACTCTCATGGTCTTCAGGATAAGTAAAACTTGGGTTGTCAATCTTCCATTGAGCAGAGTGTGCCTGGCATACAACAACAGATAAACATTATTGGAATTTCAAGCCTTTTTTTTCACTTCACAAAATAGTAGTGATGGGACGATACCAGGTTTTGAAGCGAGTACTGATACAGAGTACGAGTACCACATGTATATACCTTTGATACCGAGTACCGAGTACTTAAGTGTAGTGTCGTACTTAGTTGTATATCACTGGCTACGTTATCTGACATGGCCGGGGTACAGGCGTGCACACACACATGCCGAAAAATGTAATCTCCACGTGATAGCGAAAAAGATATACGTAAACTGGCGGAACTTTTTTCCAATTTTGTACTGTCAGAAGCAAATATTGGCATAAAGTTTCCCGTACTCTTAGGGTGTTAATCGGCCTTCGGTACGTATGTTGGTATCGTAAACTGAGACAAAATATATTTCGATACCGAGTATCGATACCACTGAAATTGTTTGATACCGAGTACCTAGTACCGGGTACTCGTCCCATCACTACAAAATAGTCAACCCAAAATCAACACAAATATTGCATGTTAAAAATCCCAATGCAAATGTGGACAATTGTGAAACATTATCAGGTTTCAAAAAAGTTTCATGCTTATAAATGCTTAAATATAAACAATTTAATCTCACACAATACAAAAATTGAACAAATAAATCCGTGCAATTTAAAGTGTAAATTTATCATTGCACTGTATTTGATTATTCCAGATACATCATAACTCAACCTCAATAACATTCAATGGAATGCAAGACATACCGTTAAATAATCAGCAATTCTTTTATTTTCATCGCTGTCTCTTATTATAGGAAGATCGCTTCCAAATGTAGCGCAGTATGCAGATGCATCAATTTGTTTTGTCAAGAAACCAGCGTCATTGTAGTAAAAATGCCATCGGCCATCAGATGATGTAGTGTTGTGATCGGGCCAGCTATACCTTCCACCACCAGTAAAATCTGAAGCAATAGTAGATAAGAAACCTCTGTTAAACTGGAGTTTTCCTTACCTCACATATCTTATATGTGACCAGTCAGTAAAATCAGTGGGGCAGAACTTAAAAGCTTTTGTCGGTTTGTTTGTTTCATTTTTATCCTCGGTGGGCGGGTAACGCCTGAATGTGTTATGCTCACAATGACTCCACCGTCGAGGTGCCTTTTTTATTGCAAGTCTGTTGATCATTTTTTATTTGATTTTTTTCGGTTTTAGGCAGTTGGTGACTTCAATTTAGTTCAACCCATCGGGAACCACTGGGTTAAAGCAATGCCGCTTAAGTTTCTTGCTCAGGGAAACACAAGATAGAATTTAGAGCCCATGACCTTGTGATCACAGGGCGGTTGCGCTAACTACTCTGCCAACTTGGCGGACAAAGTATGATAGCAAAAATGTCCAGTCTGTGAAACGACATAATGTCACAAACTATTATCCCTTGCCATGTATTGATAAACTTAAGGAATTGCTACAAACCTAACCAAATTGTTCAACATTCGACATTCCTCCTTTTAAACTTTCACAAAACCTTCCTTTATTTTTATGTAACAAAGTGCATGTGCGTCCTGCTTAACTCTATGATATAATAATTTCAAAAATGTTAATTAAATTTACACATCATTTGCTAATGCAGTAAATTATACAAAAAATTTTGTGAGATGTCAACCTACATAAATTTATTGCATTAAGGTGCAAAACTAACAATGAAGGATTAAAGCTGAAAAGGCTACTAAAGAATGTTATTTAAGAACAAAAACTGGGAATAAGTTTAACCACAAAGATTTAATGTGGGTTTAAAAAACTTAGAGGTCAATTTGCTGTATAAAGAAAATTGCAGTTATAACAAACAAATTTTTACAAATTAAAAAAAAAATTAAAAAAATAACAAATTTTAAAAAAAATTAAAAAAGCATACAAAACACATTTAACTAATTTTGTGAATGACACTAGTCAAGAGCTTTCTGGGTTTTCTGGAAAACTCACCTGGAAAAACAGGCGGTGCATTTACAGGAGTTCCATCATCAAACTTCCATACTCCTTCAGTGACTTTATCGTCCATACCAACCCAGGCTGCTTTCACATGTTTATGGAGGTTTGCAGCAACTGCCTCGTTTAGAATAAATTCATGCCTGTCCTTGCTATAAGGGGTTGCTAGTGTTCCGCCACCAGCTATAAGAAACAGCTTGGTTTAGTCAAAAAGATGATGCTGAAAAATCTCTCAAATAGTGATATCATCCAGGTGGTACACAACCATACTTTATTTTCATATTTTAACAGTCAAAATTTAAAACATATTTTTTAAGAGTCAAAATTTAAAAAATATTGTAAGAGTCAAAATTTAAAAAATATTTTAAGAGTCAAAATTTAAAACAAATTTATTGTTTTGTCTATTTCATGTTACACTTTATTTCTCTTTTGCAAAATAAAGGCTCCATTTCTGCCGAATTTGGTGACAGATTTTACAAAAACTACATGCGTAATTGCTTTAAACCAGGGTTATTCAACGGGGGCGATTTCGTCTACCGAGGGGGCGATGGTGACAATTTTGGAAGTTGGGGGGTGATTTGACTTCAAAAGGGGTGATTTCAATTTTACTGATTGTACAAATATGTACAAGAACTGTGAGACTCAGCTAACTTTAACTTACAAGCAGATATAATACGTCTTGCAAACAAACACAATGGACAAGGGCGCATCATCTTAAACATGCTGCTAACTGAAAACATTGTGTTTACTAGGGATTGTTTGTATTTTTTTGATCTCGAAAGTAGTGATGCACCGAACCCGCCTAAAAAGGTTTGGGCCGAAACCGAATATTCAGCCATGAGAACCTTAAATCCTGTTCTTATAGATGTTTTCAACTGAACCTTGTGTCGTTAATGCGAGTGAAGTGAATTATGATCTGGAAGCTTCACTAAACTTGCAATATTTTGCAGACAACGTGGCTCGTATTTTATAGATACCACAATTTATGACGTTTTGTATTGGTGAAAATGATAATTTGGGCATTAATTCTATGCAATCAAAAAGTTCGGTTTCGGCCGAATTTTCAAAAAAGTTCGGGCCGAAAATGAAACATCGAAAAACAGCGTATTCGGCCGAAATGTTTCGGCCAACCAAAACTTCGGTGCATCACTACTTGAAAGCAAGGTTGGGCATTTAATTAGCCACAGGGGACACTTTATTGAGGCTTTGTGTGGTGACAAGACATACTTTTTAAATACAACGGTAACAAGCTTTACCTCACATTTGTTTCGCTTTCACGCCTATAAGTCTACACAAGCGCTTCCCAAACTGCGAAGTATTTGTATGATTTAGGATTCTCCTCTACTGAGTAATGCCCTATTGTTTTTAACAAAAGAAGGCAATTGTTTGCGGATAATCAAAATATTGTTTTGTCTATGATTGAACAGATTTTTCTTAAATGCGTTTAAAGCAGTGGTTCTCAAACTTTTTTATTGTCGGGGTCAAATGATAGTTTTTTTTAAGTATGTAGGGAGCCGCAAAAAAAACGAAACCTTGAGAAAATCACTAAAGATTATTACCTTGAAAGATAAAATAGCCATCTTTGGTGGTTTTCTGAGGTTTGGTGCCAGCCACAAATTAAGTAGTTGGGAGCCGCATGCGGCCCTGAGAGTCGCGTTTGAGAACCACTGGTTTAAAGAATTGCGTAAAATGGAGTTGGCGTGTTGCAGTGGCAATTAAATTATTTGTTAACTGAAGCTTGGACTGAAGCTTTCGTGTTGCAGGTGAATCTAATCGCCCATATCTGCTCTAAAACTTTTATACAAATAACAATCTCATAGGGGGGCGATTTTGAGCCAGTGCCTTAGAAAGGGGGCGATTGCGTCAAAAAGGTTGAAGACCCCTGCTTTAAACCTTCAGGACAGTCAATGTAAACAAGAAGAAATAAAAATCTAAAATCACCTTTACAATAATAAGATGCATCATCGTATGAAAGTTTATGTCTGTAGAAAACAAATGTTTTTCCAAAACCGTTGACCTCTTTCAGTGGCAGCAACGCTTAACAGAAAACAATAGTTATTAAACACTTTTTCAACTTTTTTTTAACGTTTGAGGTTACACAAATTCTCCCTTAACCAGTTTGTGTCATGGGGTGAATACAAGCATCCATGCCATACCCTTAGTGCATACATAGGTAGGAAAGACATTGTTCAGCTTATACCCTATCTCCAACTTTGTGCAAAATCGTGACAAGATGTAAATGTGCCTATTAGTTGCCATTAAAAACATAAGCCAGGTCTCTATAAGCCAGGTAAAACATGCGAAAAAAGTTTCTAACATATAATACACGTGATTTTACACCCAAACTTGAAAATAGCTGGGTCAAAAACTAAGCTAATATAAAGCCTGTATAATATTAGTAAGTACGCTCTTTTTCTTGGACTGATGATGACAACATCCATCAATGAAACATCAGCAAAAAGTGTGTTTATTAAACTTATGATATATGTCAGGGGTGTCCAAAGTGCGGCTCGCCGGACAAATGCAGCCACGCAACATTTCAAGTGGCCCACAGCTGTTGTTTTAAATTTTGTTGTGTATGGCCTGTCATAATTTGATTTAAGGTTTTGGGTTGTGGCGACTTGCGACATATTTACATGGAACTTTATTTACCGGCCCAAAAAGTATATATGGTGCTGACACAACAAAATCCCCAAATTTCCATAAATGCCCTAAATTTTGTGTTCTAATCGTCAGGTTAAAAACTTTGCAAAAAAAAGTTGACCCGCAGGCGTCTTTACCTGATAAAAATTGGTCACCATTAAAAAAGTTTGGACACCCCTGATATATGCACAAGCTGCATGGCACGTTTTTGTTCATGAAACTGAATATTAACAAATAAAGATGTACTAATACAAAAATCGTCCTGATCCACACATGCTCAACAGACGATTCCAGTTACATATATTGAAGTAACTTAGCTGACAAATTCAGCACACTCCAATCAGTCGGGGTACTTCTTATTGCAACCCACAAATACAATCTATTCGAGTAAGGACTGATGATGCCATATTTTTAGGTGAAATCAATATCTCCAGTGGTTTGTAATAAGAAATATACTTAGAGTGATTTGAGTGTGCTGAGTTTGTCCGATAAGTAATGTAGTATGTAAGCTATTGCTGCCAGGCATAATATCAAGTTTATAGAGCTCTTCTGGCAAATGTAATTTTATTCAGACTTTTCGACGTCCTATACAGGTTGCCTTCATCAGGGTAAAAACACATCGGGTAAAAATTACATTTACCAGAAGAGCTCTACAAACCTGTTAGTAATGTAGTATCAACAAATATATTTACTTGCAGGTAGGGTGCAGTTGTAAACATAAAAAGCAGGATCACATTCGCATTTTCCTCCAACACACACTTCATGGAAACCACACGTTCTGCATGTCATAAACTCTGCAAACAAATAAGCCTTTCTAAAAAAGGTTTAGTGACATACACAAGTGTGCGTGACAAAATACAACTCTAAAACGGTGATTTATTGCAAACAAAGACAGTGTATTGGCCAAAAACAACTCAGTGTATCAAATAACATAATCATGTCCTTTAATAATGATATTTTTTAATAATAACTGCTGTTGGTGCAAAGTTTGTGTGCTTTAAGGCAGACTCTGCTTAGATAGTTTTCTTGTACCTCCCAAATCAGCTTAATGTACCATTTTTAGTTAAAGCATAATTTTGTGACGCACAGTTCCTAAATTCATAATTGTTTTGGCAGTGATAAATAAAGTAAAAAACATGCAACATTAATTCTAAGTCTAGTTGCAAATGCACCAAATTTTCAGACAAAAATTACTTTATTTATTATGATGTAGTTTTTACATTGTCACCAATTCACATTTTGAATTTCAAAAGTGAATAGTTTGGTAAGGGTATGACAATACTGCAACTAAATTATTTGTAACAAATTTGACAAATACTCACTTCTGGGTTCGCTCAAAGGAAAAAGAGCCGGAAAAGAACAGGTTACTGGAAAAACAAACAAACGTTTATGACTTGCCTTTGTCTTTTTTCACAAAGTCTACAGGTTTGATTAATAGCGTTTCAAACTTTTATTTCATGCAAAGTGGTAGTTAATGAGGCTAAAAGCAGAAAGTCAGTTTATCAATAAATTGTAGTGATGGGATGAGTACCCGATACTCGGTACTTGGTATTGGTTCCATACTCAAACTTGGTATTGAAATAAGTTATTGCTGCCAGGCATAGTATCAAGTTTATAGAGCTCCATAATCTTGGTATCGAAATATTTTGCTTCAGTCGCTTCAAAATCTGGTATCGTCCCATCACTAATAAATTGCATGAAGCTTTTCAGTAACAAAAAGGTTGTGTTTAAGAAATATGACGAAATCACCTTCCATAAATAATTCTAGTGGTTTACTTCTATACCGATTCAAACTTACCTGCTCTGCATACAAAGGCTTTTATACCCAAGCAGCCATCAAGACTCCATTTCCATCCATAACGTGCAACAGTCTCAACACAGTCGACAATGTCATCGTTGGGCAATGGAGATCTCCAATTTGTGTAATCAGTGGGATCCAAGTCATGACCAGTCGACCATCGGAATGACCCTGTTGTTTAGAGTCAAAAACAATTATAGCCAGTGTTTTTTAAGGTGTTTTGGGGGACCGAAACGGTCCCCCAAATTTCTCCAGCGGTTTCCCAAAATTTGCCAGTAGCCTAATAAATAATTCGTTTAAGCAAATATGGCTATTTTTTGGTATTTAAATGAAACACTTGCGGTCTCTTAAAACTACTTAGCGGTCACCCAAACCAAACCTTAAAAAAATCCCTGATTACAGCTAAAGATTATATGATTAGATAAGCGTAGTATAATTGGAATAGGTTTACTGATGGTATGCCTGCAAACAATACATCATCTAGACCAGAGGCCGTAACTGGCCCACGAGGTCATTTCATCCGGCCCGCGACCACATTTTTTTGGTTTGCCAAATCGTATTGATAACTTTGTAACATTCAAAAATAATCTTCTCCTTACGAAAGTTTTCCTGTTGCGATAGGTAAAATAATATTACCTAGTTTCATAGGATTACAATGCCAAGGATTGATCCAAAGCCAGTTTTTACATCACAGACAAGACTACAAGTGTCAATTGTGCGCAAACAATTGCCTTCTTTTGTTACTTGTGACGTAATATACAAGCATTGATCGTAAGTGGGATGACCTATACCATTTAACAATCGCATCACCAGTTTTTAAATGGGATTGTAGAAAGACAATACCTTGGCGCATCTAGAAAAATGGCGCCGCGGGGCTAGGTTTGGAAAGACGGCGCTAAGACATGTGAACTATGCGGCCCACCTGCGTGAATCATTTGTAAACTTATGCGGCCAGCAGTAAAAAAAGTTTGGTGACTCCTGATCTAGACTACAATTTACAACAGAATGCATATGGCATAGACTTATATCATTTGTGGCATCAAAATAACCCAGGTTTGCTATTCAATTATGTAGCTAAACAATATAAACAGACTGTTTGAAAGTCCACTTACACTTCATAACAGAAGAAAACATGTGAAGACAAAAATCACCACAGTATTACCTTCAGTATCAATTTCATCCAAGCCTAACCACCATTGATCTCGCCGAAATAAAATTCTAGTTTTAGCCAAATAGCTTTCCAGTGTAGTTTGGATGCTG
Source organism: Phallusia mammillata (assembly GCF_965637545.1). Classification (NCBI taxonomy): domain Eukaryota; kingdom Metazoa; phylum Chordata; class Ascidiacea; order Phlebobranchia; family Ascidiidae; genus Phallusia; species Phallusia mammillata. The sequence continues at coordinate 31,164,845 of NC_137253.1, read as the reverse complement.
GATGTCAACTGTAAATTTAACAAACAATAATTTACCTCACCCATTTTAAAGAATTTTGTGCATTTTACATTAATATTTCTGTTTACAAGTCATTCAAAAACATTGGTCAGAGTTTGATGTGAATTTCTATAATATTGGCGTTGTCAAGGACCTTACAAGGCAGAGATTAATAGTTAATAACAATTACCCATCCTGTTATATTTTTGTGCTCTGATTATGCCTAGCATTGATAACAATTACCCATCCTGTTATATTTTTGTGCTCTGATTATGCCTAGCATTAATAACAATTACCCATCCTGTTATGTTTTTGTGCTCTGATTATGCCTAGCATTAATAACAATTACCCATCCTGTTATATTTTTGTGCTCTGATTATGCCTAGCATTGATAACAATTACCCATCCTGTTATATTTTTGTGCTCTGATTATGCCTAGCATTAATAACAATTACCCATCCTGTTATATTTTTGTGCTCTGATTATGCCTAGCGTTTTGTGTATAAATAATACCAAAGTATCAAGAGTCAGACAAATTTTCATTAATAAAATGCCTCATACAAAAGATGAATGAACACAAGCAATCTGAAATGAAACTCAATATATACCTTGTACAGCAAAAGTGCACCTCTCGATCTACAGTATTCGTCTGCTTTATAAGCATTCAATTTTTCAGCCACAAAAAGAACATTGACATCAGCACCAAATGAAACAAATCCTTCAAAATAAAACAATTGTGTTGTTTGATATGCAGTTCAATGTATATACACAGTGTATACATTCAGCGTTGTTAGTGTGCCATATAGCTATGGAACGATACCATATTTTCCAGCAAGTACCAAGGACCCCTTTAAAACATAAAGTATCGCATGTATAGCATGTATAAGCGTTTACCGCATGTACCCGGGACTTTCCCTAACTTGTATTGTAAGAAAATCAAATGTTAGTAGAAGCAGACTGTACAAAGTAGTGTTGTTAAAATGAGGCTGCAGTTAAAAGACCTAGGCTCACTAGTCACTAGTTTAATTGGTGTGTAACAAAAAAATTAAGATAAAAATTGATAGGAGTTTGACTGGTGAAGTGGTTGTAATTGGTTTAAAGTCAGTACTTTGTGCCCCACTGCAGGCACAATTTTACTTTATAAAATGTACTACTTTCTGTGTTACATTTTGTATTGTAGATTGGTAAAGTTTTTGTGATCAATAATAAATCATTCATTGTTACTGTTTTTGTTGCACAAGTTCAGACAGTCATTTCATTTTACTATGCTTTCTGGTGCAGGATTTATGTGTTTTTGAACTAATTCGTGATTCCATTTTTCTGCTAAACTTTCAAGATAAATGTTTAAAAAAGTTCCTGCTAGAAAAGTCCAACAGTTTTTCTGAAAACATATTTGGTTATCATGTTTTAGTTTATTGACAGTGTTGTCCTAGTAGCAGTACAAAGATTCCAGCTGTGAATTATGATTGTACTGTATACTCATTTGCTGACATTATCAATAATATTTTGTGTTTTTTATGGTGCTTCTTTGTATTTTTTTATTGTAACCCCAAAGACTAAATTGTAATTAAAATAAATTAAAAACCTAAAACACTTGTTGGAAACTTGAATTAGGTTTGCAAGTATATACTGCATAGATGGCAAGGGTAAATTTAATTTGATTGCATAATGTATCAGTTGTCCATAAGTGGAAAGTATTGTACAGATGCTCAACGGGTTTTGAACTATATAACAATGCAAAATAGTTGACAGGAGAAAATTCCAAAAAATGTCCACTAGTATGTCAGTGCATTAAAATCATAAACGACGTGCAGATAAGTAATAATATAATTTATTCAATTTTTAGTCAGAAAGTGCAATAAAAAAATACCAAATACACATCAAAAACATACTAAATTTAGTTAGCAAACGTGGAAAATAATGTGGTAAAACAAGTGGGGATAAAGGAAAGAATACTTTGACAATCATAACCCATTAGTACCAGAAAAAGGGGAAACACAGCAGATAGAGGTTGATATGTATGCCGCAGAACTACTGAATCAAAAAGGACTTTATCAAATGCACAACAAAGCAGCACCTATTTTGTTGTTATATAGACAATACTAGGCACTGCTTAAAGCAGGGGTTCTTAAACTGGGGGGCGCGCCCCCTTAGGGGGGCGTGAGGGGTTCTCAAGGGGGGCACAGCACAATCTGGCTGCAAAGGTTTCACCTGAAAACAATTGTAAATGAATGCATAGGAATAATGTCGGCGCTGATTTCGAACTTATTGTTTGGAACTAAAGTAAACTCTTCATTACTGTGAAATGGATTTTCAGCCCACGAGGCGATTTTTACATAGGCGCCAAGATATGGTCATTCCAAAAATCCATTTTAAATCTGTTAATTGTTAAATCTCATTTTAAAAGCAATGCATGTATATGACGTCACAAGTACCAAAATAAGGCAATTGTTTGCTCACAATTAACACTTTGTGCCTTGTCTGTGACGTGACAAAACTGGCTTTGGATCAATCCTGGGCGTTGCAATCCCATGAAAGTAGGCACGGTAATATTAATTCTACATGTCGTGACAGTAAACTTTCGTAAGGCGTAGATTAATTTTTGAATGTAACAAAGTTATCAATACGATATGCCAAACCAAAAATTGGGTCGCGAGCCGGATGAAATGACCTCGTAGGCCATAGTTTGGTGACCCCTGTGCTATATAGTCGGCGGAACATTTTTGATTTGTTCTTAATTTCGCATCAGAAATTGCCTTGACTTTTAGTGCATCAACAATTTCTGGGCGACATATGCGTAGTTTACAAGAATACTGGCAACGTCGCTCTGTGGGCGCAAAAGCCTTTGAAGTGGCTTTTCCAACGTTCGGAACTAACTTTACAGTAGCTTAAAGCGGACCTACGATGTATGTTGTCTCCGAAAAACAAGACAAGCATCATCAGTGCTAACGTTTTTTAGGGGGGGCGTGAGAATAAATAAATAGTGTCAAGTGGGGCACGACCGAAAAAGTTTAAGAACCCCTGGCTTAAAGCATACGCATTCCAAACCATTTCTTGCTTGTGGACAGGCAAGGATAGAAAAAAAATCATATTTTATCACACTGACCAATTTCCAGAACCTATCATCAATGATGACTAGACTTCTGTGTCTTCTACATTCTAAATGCACTAATCTTTGCCAGCTGACAACCAATTAGAAAGTAAGATAAAAGTTGAGACTGATAAGCAACAAAAAAGGCAAATTCCAATGCAAGTCATCATCACACTTCTTTGTATAATCCAACTTTAATGGACCAAACTTTGCCAAGTTTGTTTCCACATTCTCTGAAGGACCCATGACCATAAAATTGCCACCAAAACTAGAAGGGTGGCTTAGCACATATTGCCCTTGCACATACACTATGATCTATTTTAAAACATAAATATATTTCCTATGCTTATTTTGTATTGGGTCCCATATTAGCCATCGTCTTTTATAACCTTGGTTGTTTCTGCAGGCAAAAACTCATGGGTCCCCACACATGCAAAGTTGAAAATAATGCAATCCAATAGATAACAATGAGTAAGTTTGGTATTGTGAAGACAAACACAGTGATTGGTACTGTGCATATCTAAATATGCTATATGGAGTAAAAACTATTTAAATTAAAACTCATTTTAGGGGGCTAGTAGGATAACTAATTGAGGTTCAACACACACAAATTTAAAAGTAGGAAACCACAATGACTCAATCAATAGTACTGCAAAATTTCAGTCCAATCTGCCAACGTTTAAAATTTCAACCACTACAGGTGTTTTGAGCAACAACCGTTAATGTTTCTGACGTCAAAGGGCTGTTAACAACCCCCGAACTGCAATGGCGCAATAACGATAATTGGCATACTTTACAAGCTATCCAAATTTTAGCCAATTCTGACATTGTTTACAAACTCACCCCTTTTAGGGGGCTAGCGGGGTAAATACTAGGGTTATCCGGAAAACAAAGTGGGATGCACATCTACATAACTATATCTACCATCTGTATAAGTTTCAGCCACATCCATCAAGCATTTTATAGAAAAACGAGTCGGACAAACTTCGGGAGAAAATACCCATTTTAGGGGGCTAGCGGGGTAAATACTGGGGTTATCAACAAAAACAAAGTGGAATGCACATCTACATAACTACATCTACCATCTGTATAAGTTTCAGCCACATCCATCAAGCATTTGATGGAAAAACGAGTCAGACAAACTTTGGGGAGAAAAAACATTTTAGGGGGCTAGCGGGGTAAATACTGGGGTTATCAACAAAAACAAAGTGGGATGCACATCTACATAACTACATCTACCATCTGTGTAAATTTCAGCCACATCCATCAAACATTTGATAGAAAAACGAGTCGGACAAACTTCGGGGGAAAATACCTATTTTAGGGGGGTAGCGGGGTAAATACTGGGGTTATCAACAAAAACAAAGTGGGATGCACATCTACATAACTACATCTACCATCTGTGTAAATTTCAGCCAAATTCATCAAACATTTGATGGAAAAACGAGTCGGACAAACTTCGGGGAAAAAATACCCATTTTAGGGGGCTATCGGGGTAAATACTGGGGTTATCAACAAAAACAAAGTGGGATGCACATCTACATAACTACATCTACCATCTGTGTAAATTTCATCCAAATCCATCAAGGATTTGATGGAAAAACGAGTCGGACAAACTTTGGATAGAAGAAAAAAGAAGAAAAAAAAAGAAAAAAAACAAAAACATTTTGAGTAAAATCAATATGTGTCCCCTTCAGGGAAGGGGACCCATAACAAGATGATAAAAAGCCAGGAAAACACAAATAAATGTTTTAGAGTTCTGAGATTTGAATTTCATTCATTTTGTTGTTTGCTTGTTTTTGCATGTTCAACTGTGAACTGATTCTTCAATAAAGGATGTTGAAATAAAACACTGCTTGCTTTAGTTTTCTATACCCTTGCTTGCCTAACTCATGTAATAGACATCCTGTAAGACAAAAGTCTTTAGATAGTAGTTGCAGCAGTAAAGCACATGAAGACTTTTCCATTCAGCCTAAACCATACTCACTAAATCAGTCAACTGCAGACCAAGACAAAACTAAACTCGTACCTCATGTAGTTATAGCATTGCAACTGCGTAGTAAAGTACATGCGGTTACTTACAATACAACTTGGGGAAAGTCCCGGGTACATGCGATAGATTTAGTATGTAGGCCGTGTACATGCTATACATGCTATACATGCGATACATGCTATACATGCGATACTTTATGTTTTAAAGGGGCCCAGTACCGATACCAAGCAACTTGTATTCATCGATACCAAGCAACTTGTAAACACTTTTGATACCGACACCACATTAGAATAACAAGTATATACTTAGTTGTATAACAACACATGCACAAGCTGCTATGAAGTTGTTTATGCTTTTCTATATTCATCTTTATTGGTTGCCAAGAAGTATTGGACGAATAACTCATCTGATTATCTGGATATAGGGGTTGACTTGTTAGCATGGAGACGTTATGCTAAAGGCTAGTGCCTTTGCCAATTGCAAACATCCTAAATGATATGGCTCAAAATTTATGCCAAACAACAACATGATTATGCTTTTTTACATGTTTTGGCATATTACCTTAGCAAACTTTTGGCAGACCAGAGCATGGAATAACACCAAGTAGAAATGAATTGTTAGCTAGGTCTACCATATTTTCATCTCCAAAAATGAGGACACATTGTTATAAAGAACGTGAAAAAATACTTTTAAGTCCCATAAAAGCCTAAGAAATTACACGGTATAGAATAGTTTGGATAAAGTGCAATCTTTATCACAACACTAAAATAAGCTTGTATGTATGTAAAAAAATGTAAAATCCACCTAAATTAGCTAAAGATGTCTACTTTTCAGAATGTATGGCTGTTTTCAAAGGCATAATTGTCACATATGTATTTGGTAAATCACAAATTCTTTAAAAAGGAAGACATTTGGGCATGTTTTCTTGGACTTGGGAGGACAACTTGGTTTTTGTTAAAAATGAGGACATGTCCTCCAAAAGAAGATGTATTGTAAGCGTATGTTAGCACAGTGGTTCTCAAAGTATGGGTCGAGACCCAAACATGGGTCGCACTAGATCAAAAAATGGGTCGCGCCCACAATAGCCTTCCCATTATACTGTTTCGCACATGGCAACTGTAACATCATAGCACAGGAAATAATAGGAAGTTAATCTTGAGCAACTGAATTTGGATATGTATCAGTTAGTGTATGAGTATGAGTACGTATTTGCACAAGGAAAAAAATAATTTTTTTGTTGTTTGAGGCTTGGGTCGTGAGATGTCCATAAAACTTAGATTTGGGTTGCGCTCAAAAAAGTTTGAGAACCACTGTGTTAGCAGAACATATATAGTGTTGCTAATAAAAAACATGTACAAAATTAAAAAAAATCACATAGACTAACTTGGTTCCAGACAAGTCCCTGCAGGCAGTGGAAATGTGTAAGTAGCAGTTGGATTACCAATAACCTGGTAATAAGGCATAGCATTTTCCGCAGCAGTTGGTGCACCACATACGCCGCAGTGGTACACTAGAGGCCGGCATCGCAAACATGAGCAAACTCGAAATGCTGAAAATGTACAATGGTTTAGTTTATGGTGGTTGATAACAGAAAACACACTGACACCATTGTACCAAAGCAGCCGGCAAATGCACAATATTCAAATATCATGAAGCACAGAAAAGGACACAATTGATAGATGATAGCAAAAAAAAGAAGTTGCACAAAATGCGCTGCAGCATGATTAAGATATAAAAAACTTCAACTATGAATGAGCTGGACACAACCAAAAAGTATTTACTGATGCTAGCGCATTTATTTTTACAATTTCACACAGATTTTACAAAGTATGCTACATCAGTTTATAGCCCGTCTTGGCTCATGGAATAATGCATAAATTACATTTGTAACACTTGGGTGGTTGTAAGATTTTTATATATTTTTTAAAATGCCAAATATTGAGCAGGAGTTTACTAATTAATAGTGATGTACCAAAGTTTTGGTTTCAGTCGAATATGCTGTTTAACGTCTAAACTTTAGCGGATGTTTCAGTTTATGCCCAAACTTGTTTCAATAACTTCTGCAGAAACCAAACTTTGTTTAGTGGGTGAAATTGATGCCTAAATTTTAATTATTGTCGATTTACAACATTATAAATCAACTAATTGTTGCATCAAGAAAACACGAGCAATGCTGTTTAGAGAAATATATATTAGTTGCTTCGTTTAGCCTATATATATATACTGTAAAAGTTGTTTTGGAGTGTCCTGAATGATTTTACATGCATCAACAACACAAATTTCGGTCAAACACATCCTTCAGAAAACGGCGATTTTAAGTTCAGCCTAGTTCAGCAAAAATTACGGTCACGTCTAAAACTGCGGGCCCACTTGGATCACTTGGCCCGCCTCATGCAATTAAAAAACTGCGGGCTCGCATGGCACACTTCTTGCAAGTATAAAAACTGCGGGCCCACTATATCCAGTGCTTGTCGTGTCTCTCCCAAGTATAAAAACTGTGGGCCTGCAGTTTTTTCTATTGCATAAGGCAGGCCAAGTGAGCCTGCAGTTTTAGACGTGACTCCAAAAATTATTGTCTTGTGGCCGAATATTCATAGTTTAATGGATCACTAGAAATAATACAGTTATTTTCATGTTCATTAGGAATTTGATTGAGAATGCTTGGAATGGTATGACATATTAAACAGTACTTTGGGGAATTATGTTTTTTCTTCTACACAATTAAAATAATAGCATTCAAATGTTTAGTGATGACTTATTGTTATACCCTTCACAGAAATGCCATGTTTTTTGGAACAAATACTCAAACGTATTTACGACTCACTAACATAACTAGGAATAATTAAGTTTATGTGCGACAAAACACATCACAAATTTTAACAACCAAAAAAGATAGGTAAGTACTACTTGTGTTTCGCAAGTGGGCTTTCATTGAAGCATCTGTTATGAATTTTACATAAAGATAAATAACAAAATAAAGTTTAATGGCTAATTTGTTTGAAATAAAAAAGTGTGCTTAATTTCACAAGATTGCGAATCCGATTAAACAAATTTCACACACAAAAACATCGCAAAGGATGATAAAAATTTACTGCTGAACACAAATTGTTTCCAATTTAAAAAAGCAACTTAACTTACCACAAAACAGGAAAAATACGCTTTTTAAAAGCATTTTGCATGTCGTTCAAATTCCATCCACCACGTCGTTGGGACCTTTAAAAACGCGCGAAAACGCAACGGCGTGGTGATTAAAGCGGATGATCGAAATGTAAACATGACTTTGATTACAGTTACGAAAAAGACCCAAAAGAGAACTGTAGTCAAAGTCTATCTATCATTTTCTATGGATTTTGACTATAGCCTGCCAACTGCTAATTAGAGGTAATTACATAATGTGGCAGCTAGCACGTGTTGTGTAATAAATCAATGAAACAATAATGCCAACGGTTTTGTTTAAAAAAATGTAGAAAAATAGTGCGGAATTTTATTGTAAAATTTTATTACCGTAAGCCTTTTTCGTGCATTGCTGACATAATCGATCATTCCTGACAGCAGGGTCACCAAGTACTTTAATGACAATTATTTATTGTGATTTACTACGTGATGACATCAGTCAAAACCGAATCAACCGTGTTGGGAAAAGAGGATAGAATTCAATACAAAAAGAAACCACCCAAAGAAACCTTGATGGATGGTTCCAAGCACCAGCAAAAGGAACACACTCAATTTATTGTCTACCTGAACATTCGCTATTTTATTGATAACGAGACCTAAAAATAACACCTGACATAACTCTGACTGCAGACGGAACCGTTTCTACACCTGCCTTCCTCGAGCTAATTCAAAAAATAAGTGAATTGTTGCTGTCGTATAACTTTTATTGAAATGCTTGCATTTGTGACCAAATTACTAGTTGCTTTATTTACAACTGCTTTCAAATATAGAATTGAGACAACATGATAAACAGCAAATACAAGAATGGTAAATACAGTACAAAACCATTAAGTGTGTATGCATATATATCTACACATATAAGATAAGCCCATCTTAAACGAGAAAAGTGACATGTAAAAGTTTTGTCACGCTCAGTTTAGTTAATTAATTTTAGTTAGTTAAATCAAAAAGTCTTTTTACATCAATAAACACGTAAGAGCGGCAACAAACATCTTGAAAAAGGTAAACACCCTAATTTGACTTGTGGTAAACACTCAGAGTATACAAAGATAATAGTAAACAAAATCCTTTGAATTTACTATAACTATTGGGGTATTTTATCGCATTGCGTATTTGCACTGCAACGAATTTGTGGGTGTAACATTAAAATGGTTTAGGGTTGGAAAGGTTAATGTGTAATAAACTTCCTAACCATGGGAAACGACAGGGTTTTAGTTTGGTCACAAGTTGTCTTATGTTTCTGCTTTAACGAGTGAAGATAAGAATGGTTGAGTGGAGATCGTTTACAAATCTTCCACTTCCATCAGTAGATCTGTTTTGAGTTACATGCTCATCCAACGTTTCCCATGCTGCAACATACAATGTATATTAATTGACAGCAGTTGCTACCGTGTATTTGCTCTTACCAGAAAAATCTCCACAAATGTTATAATGATCGTAGTCCCAATAATGGAATTTGCCTGGCGAACCGAGGCAAAATTGGGAAGGCTTTGCTCCTTTTTTGAGTCTAAACAAACATTCTAAAGTACTTTTGGGTTTTGTGTTCAAAGCTGTTTCTGATTTGTTTTAATTGAAATTTAGGAAACAAAAATAAACCTTATGGGATATTTTACACGGGCCTATAAAGAGAAAAAGATCAAAAACCATCCTATTTTATCCATACCAACAACAATGATTGTTAGGAGGTTTGAAATAAACATATTGTTTTTAGGATTCTGTTTCTTTGGAAACCTGTTTACATTTATAGTTGTACTTGAACAAAAGCAGTGATCGTCGTTAAGTATGCCTGTCAGAGGGTCAGATACGGCTAAATCAATTGATTCTAAGTATTTTATTTAGGCCTTCTAAGATTACATCTAGCTAAAATTGCACGTGTTCGTGCACCTGCATGAAAACAAAACGTACCTGATTCCTGGACACAAGGCATATGGATAACCTTCATTGTCGTAAGCTCTGAATTGTAAATAACCCGATGTTACGTTGTGGTTGGGATAAGAAATTGATCCTTTCACAAACTTGACAGCAGGTTGGGGAATGTAGTACGAAGGGGTCCCTTCACTTGTGGTGAGATCTATGGCAAAAAAGACTGTGCCACGCAACTAATAATTATTTTATTAAGTTGTTGCAACACCCACCAAAGAGCTCAAGAATGTTTCTCAAAACGTTTTCGATTCTTTGGTAGTCATTTCCATCATTTGAGTAATTGCTTGCTTCATCCCTAACAAAGGCAAAGAAAACAAGAAGTCATATTTTAATATTTTACTGAAGGTGGGACCATTTATTGTTATTTTTAAATCAAAAATAAAGTATATTTCAGAGAATTACAGGTTCAAAAGCATGTATCCGATTATCACATTTTTGATAGGTCCAGTTACAGTATATTCATATGTGTGGTTTGTTGGGTCGTAATTGTATGGAAAGTTGATCGATCCTTGCCAATTGCTCCATTTCTAAACAAACAACTAGTCAGTGTGAAGTGGTGTTGGGATTTCGAATCTAACTTGTAAAATAAAAGTATTACTATTACTGAGCGATTTTCCTGAAGTAAGATACTAATCAAAAAAATACATTAAAAGTTTCTTTTTCACCCCAAGGACATTGCGGGCCACAGGGTGTAAAACGCTTTTTTCGAACGTAAATTGCTGTTTTAACAACAGTTTTGTTTCCTTGAGTTTGCAATCAACTCACACCTTGTATACAAGCATGCTTGGACAAAAAATGTGAAATTCTGAACCATAAATGACAAAGTGTAAACTGCCCCGATCTGGTTTTTAACCTAGCCCCCAACCGGTCTAAATTTTGTACAACTCGAAACCAGCATTTTTATTTTCTTACCTCGTTTCTTATAAGTATGCGCCCATTATTTTTTTCCCGGCAAAGCAGGTATTGTACGAATTTTTGAATACTTTTTGTCTACACATATTCAAACACGATTTCGGCCCAGAATTTCAATTTTCACATGGTTAAAATAATAGTGTACTTTGTAATTTTTCTAACCTGGTTATTAGTCACATAAAAGAAAAGATAGGTTACAGTCTGTTTGTGTCGATCGTTGTACACATGCACTGCACGTGCTTCAGCGTGAAATCCATTATGGCTTGCATGATAATAATTGTCACCAGTATATGCTCCGGTACTTGTGTTGGACACAACCTGAAAAAAATAACTTGTTAGAAAACTCAATTTCACCTAAAACTTACCACACAAAAGTTTGACACAAACTGAGTAACTGACAAAGGTTAAAGTATTAAGCGACAACAACAAGAATATCTTAAGTCTGCAGTAAAACACGTTTTGCTACGTATTAATGTGAGAACTGGCAGTTATGTTTTTTGTCAAGTGAAAAAAAATGTCACAGAGACTTGTGCCCATAATTAAACTCACCTTTAGGCTAAACTTTGGAAGAAATCCATTTATGCTTGAAATTGTTGCCAGTGCGATAAAAGGACCGGTGTCAGTGCTACTCACGTGGTACGTGTTTGAATGGCTGAAATAATGTTGAATGTATAACTTATTTATCACATAAAATTGATTTTAAACATTAAACATCGCTATTGGTTAAAATATCGCTAGCATATTTAATTTGCGTTTTATGAGATTGTTTCTTGGTTACAAGAATCAAAAAATCTTATCACTACGTAACAATCCGAGAGGCCAAAAGTGTGGAGAAATTAATTGCGATTTCAACTGATTTTGTTGACCACCAGCATTTTACCCCATGTAGGATTTTCCATATTCCATTCTGGTGTAAGCTCCATCGTTGACTTTAAAGAACACCTGAAGAGTTTATGTTCGTTTGAAAAATATATTGAAAAAAAAACTGAAAATATGTCCAGGTCAAATATCAAACCAGGTTAATGCGACAAATGCTTTATTGCCATAAATATTTTCTTGCAAAGGTCCCGTTTTTTTTTGGTTATCGGGTAGACAAGGGTACCTCGTTCCCTTCAAATACAGTTTCCCCTCCATAATCAAAGAAAGTTGTTGTTTTGTCAGCGTCATAACTGTAGTTTGACCAGTCAGGAAAGTGAGAAGTTATGTTGATGTGAGTTTCGGCAAGTTTGGTGGTTGCTTCAGCCAAACCTTGAAACAAAATGACAACTTAAAATAAAAAGAAAGTTTGAAACAGAACACCACAAGATGGAATAAAAAGAAGAACAGAGGTGAAAATCTTTCATTTAGTTTGTAGTCACAATGTAGTCACAATCATAATGTAGCCACGATTTGTTTACCGCATTCAAATAAAATAGTAAGCATCTTTAGGCCAACATAGCATTTTGCCACATATATTCAATTATTTTTTAACAGAAACTTTGATTAAGTGACTATAAAACGAATTCGCCAACGCAAGTTAATTTGAGTATAGAGTGACAAAATATTTTCTCACCAGCAAAGTTTAAATTGTCCAGAGGCGCATATTGGCTGTAGAGGTTTTTCAACGACGACCCATAGTTAGTGAGGAAGCCATCAGTTGTGTGATATCTCAAGAAGGACTGGGATTCGAATTCCGAAGGATCAATATCGTTCGGTACATGAGATAACATCACGTCAGAAGCCTGAAACACGTTTTTATGCGGTTAAAAAAACAATCATGCGACAAACTAGATTCTGGTTTGTAACTTGCTTCTATATCTTTAAAGGGGTAACAACAATTTTTAACGTTCATGTTCGTAACATACTTTTTTCCGGTAATATTCGGAACTTTTGTAATCTTCACTTGTGGCTCTTTGCACTTTTCCCATTGTCAGTCTATTCGACCATGTTGACGAACCTCACGTATAAAAACATTTCACTTAGTTAAATTTTACTTAAATAAAACTCAAAAACCTATCTCACAAAAATCCTAAATGAAACAAAATTTAAAGCATTAAGTTGAAACACACGTTCTTGTATAATAATGCAACTTTTCTGACATTCGATATTAATTAGTGACCACCTTTTGTGGAGATCAAATACCTTTTCCATCGTCATAATAGTCGTAATAGCCGTAGTACCAACTATAATCACAAGTTTGCACAGAAGACCACTTGTCATGACTGGAACATTTTTTTTCGTTTCCGCGATGAACTGAAGCCACCAACGTCCAACCGCCTCCGTCAGTTGTCATGTCACAATAAACCTACAGATACACATGTTTTAATTCGCATAAATGTTCTGATATTTTGTTACATTATTAACATGCATTTAACCAATATGTGAACAAAACAGCGACACAAATAAGGAAAATTTCCCACTGCGACAGCGTTTTCAGTTAATTTAATAAAATTATGCACGAGGTCAGGGCATAGCGTATTTGAATTACAAACCGACCCTGAGAGTCCCCAGTTGTGGGTAAGAAAGAGTTGTAAACGGGCTTGAAATTGCAGCCCGAAGCGGCCTAAACCCAAAAGCACAAGCCCGAATCCATATCGTTTTTGACAAACTAGTTTAGACCCAAAAGTTTAAAAAGTTTAAGCATAAAGCGAAAAGACCAAGACCACAAACACAATAGACAGTTGGTCTTAAACAAGGCGTTTTAGGGCTGTTTGACATTAGGTCAGGTCGAACCCGGCCCGAACTTACAACTATGGGTCATTAGGTTTTTTCGAATCCACTCTGGTTCATTAGGTCAGGTCGAACCCCGGTCTGACATACAACTGTGGGGTAATGGTTAAACAAATTGACACACACCAAACACGAGCATAACTGCATACAAACACAAACCACAGACTATATGTACGCCTACCATTTAGCTCTAGTTTGTGAAATCACAAACTGGAGACGATGCTTATTGTATGTTTCAAAACCATTTCATCCAACATTGTGTATTTGAACTCACTTCTCTGTAAATCGCTTTGCCATCATTAAGTGAAGCCGAGTTTTCTCGAATCGTGTAAAGACCGGATTTGCTGAATCCATTGTTGAGAAGATCTTGACATGACTCGAATTCGGCTGAATTTGTAGTTACAGGAGATTTCTCAGTTGTTTTTTTGTGAATTTCTTTGAAATAAAGTTTAAGTTGTAACATAATATCTACACGGAAAACGATATAGTATTACCTGGACTTGTAGGGGTTGTTTGTATGTCGCTTGTGGAAGCATAACCTAAGTCGCACTTACGCTATTAGACAAACACCCAATTATATTGTTTGCAAACATTCAACTTTCAAAACAGTTTAAAACGATAAAACTTTATTACTTACGTTTAAAATGACAAACAGAAATTAGAAACGCACAGTTTATATCTGGAAATAAAATCGTGTTACCTGGGGTTGTAGTGGTGGTATGTATTCCAGTTTCGTTCAAATAACCTAAATTAAAGTAATTTTGTAAAAAAATAATGCAAATCATCGCTTCAATTCAATTTGTGCTTAACAACAAAAGTGATACCTGAGCTTGCAGTGCTTGTTTCAGTAGATTGACCTAAATCATAATTATGCAAGATAAAACAAGAATTTGTCTTTGAAGCATGTTTTATAGATATTTTCTAATGACTTTTATCGTAAAAACGGATGCTTACTTTAGACGGAAAGCAAATGCAATTAAACATACGTTACCAACTTTGCTTTCGTTGTTTTATTATCCGAAACGTTATTGTACAAATATTTCACAGAAAAGCTTACCTTGATTTTCGAATGCACAGTTGTTTTCCAGTTGCGTCATAGCGTCGTGGTAGCCATCAAATTTCTAGACAACATAACATACAAGAAATTCGACATGAAAAACTGCACAAACACAGTCTTACCGTGTACATAATAAAAACGGCAGCTATCACCAGGATTTGCAGCAATATTATGGACACGCCCAAAAAAATTCCGCATTTCTGTGTGATTCCGAGTCTTTCTCTTTTTTCGGGTTTTTTTATGTCCTCTGAAAAAAAAAAAGAAATAAAAAACAATAATTGTGTGAAGGGCATTTTCATTGCACTAAACAGGCTATTACTGTCAGGCATAATGTATAACCGAGTATTGCTCATTTATTTTATTATAAATAATCGACGTTTTGCAATCCTATACAAGACGCCTTCATCATGATAATGTCTTATCTGGCAAGACAAATTTCTTATTTTTATTGCACATACAACATACAATAATAAGAAAGCGCAGAAAATAGCACACCTGGCCCGAAGGGACTTTCCCTTCCGTTGTTCATTCTCTTCCGCTCTTCAGACAATTTTCTTCTTATTCTTGTTGAACTTGAATGGTTTCGTCTTCAGTTTTCAGCTCTTCTTCTCATCAGTGTTGCATGCCGCAACATGCTGTTGCTCGGTCTTTTATACATTTCAAAGACGGTGGGCAATAACTGGTCATACGTTACGCGTCATAATCTAAATTAACTGACCGCCTCCATATAGCCACAACGTATGAGTCCAAAACAGGGTTGTTGTCGGATCTTTAAACGTCTTGTGTTGCAATAGAGTGTTGATTAAATGCCGCCCACCGTGTTTTCAAATTGGGATCGACAACTCTACATGACTTCTGACGTAAGATGAAGCTAAAATGCGACACTGAACAGCATCACAAAGATGAAAAATTAGACAGTTTTAAATATTCTGTTGTTAATTGAATAAAAACCGTTCATTATTTACACATGGAACACTGAAAGGCTCCAAATATATTTTAACATGATTTAGCCCCACTGTTGTAGTTTCCAAAGTGTCAAACGTACAACATCAGAAGGCAAATGAATTGTGTTTTACGTGTAAGTATCAAACAAGGACCAAACTCAGTAAAGTGTGATCACAATTTATTTTCTAAAAAATCGACTAATCCCCAAGAAAATGTGAAATCCAGTCCCTCCTTCTTTCGATCCGTTCAAATAACTAGAATTAACCACACCAGCGTATTTCGGGCTTCTTGCCCAGCAGGAACCCTAAACTTAAACTGCTAGGAGGACCAAATAAAAACGTCAATGCAACCAGAGGGCTGCACTACATAAATGTTTGTACAGTAATAATGTGTCTACAAAAATCAATTCTTATTTCGAAATATCGACGTTGTAATTACAGTCCATTACAGTATTTTTATATACCCACGAAATTAAATCAAAACATTGGGGCAAAAACAGCCGGCTGTACTATAAAGTTATTGTAACGTGCAGTAGATCGACACTGAACAAACCAAACTGATGCAATGTCCACAAGACAAACGTCCTAAAGAAATTATGCCTTTAGGGCCACCCACGAGTATGTAGTGGCGTATTATTCAGTGGAACAACAAACCCCTGGTTAATTGAACTACTGTTAAGTTTTGCTGTGAAAAACATTGCCTGTATATTTTGAACTGACCGCCTCCATGCAGCCACAACGTACGAGTCCAAATCACGGTTGTTGTCGGATCTTTAAACGTCTTGAGGTGCAATAGAATGTTGATCTGAGACCTGGATTTAAACGCCACCCACCATGTTGTCAAATTGGGATCGGCAACAAGTCTGCGTGACTTGTAACGTAAAAAGAAGCTGGATTGCGACACTGGATAACAGAATTAAAAAAACAAGGTTTGTTTGAAACGTTGTTAAATGATGGAAAGGCATTCTTTTTTAAAATATTTTACCTTCACAGCATTGTTTAATGCTTAAAAGCTGAGGTACCAAACACATAATTGGTTTAACTATTACTGAAGCATTTTAAATTTAAATAAAAAGATTCTTTTATGATTATTTACAAGGTCCATATTTCGAAATAAGAATTGATTTTTGTAGACACATTATTACTGTACAAACGTTTATATAGTGCAGCCCTCTGGTTGCATTGACGTTTTTATTTGGTCCTCCTAGCAGTTTAAGTTTAGGCTTCCTGCTGGGCAAGAAGCAGGAAATATTCTTGCATTAGAACAGGCCCCTTTTACTGACTTTTGTTTTTGCTTGCCACTCACACGTAAAAAACAATCCATTTGCGTTTTGCTGCAAAACGTTTGACAGTTCATAAACTATAAAAATTAGACTACATCAAGTTAAAATATATTTAAAGCAATGTACCATGTCTTAAAATTGTCTATTTTTTCATTCTTATGGTGTTGTTCAGCTTCATCTTACGTCAGAAGTCACGCAGACTTGTTGTCGATCCCAATTTAAAAACATGGTGGGCGGCATTTAAATCGAGGTCTCAGATGAACACTCTATTGCAACACAAGACGTTTAAAGATCCGACAACAACCCTGTTTTGGACTCATACGTTGTGACTGCATGTAGGCGGTCAGTTAATTTAGATCATGACGCGTAATGTGGAACATATGACCAGTTATTGCCCACCGTCTTTGAAATGTATAAAAGACCGAGCAACAGCATGTTGCGGCATGCAACACTGATGAGAAGAAGAGCTGAAAACTGAAGACGAAACCATTCAAGTTCAACAAGAATAAGAAGAAAATTGTCTGAAGAGCGGAAGAGAATGAACAACGGAAGGGAAAGTCCCTTCGGGCCAGGTGTGCTATTTTCTGTGCTTTCCGATTATTGTATGTTGTATGTGCAATAAAAATAAGAAATTTGTCTTGCCAGATAAGACATTATCATGATGAAGGCGTCTTGTATAGGACGTCAAAACGTCGAATATTTATAATATAACTGCTGGATGAGCAATACTCGGTTATACATTATGCCTGGCTGCAATAACCTATTTAGTGCAATGAAAATGTTTTGACTTACACACAAATTGTCCCAACCAGTTTTAATTGTTTTTTATTTCCTTTTTTTGCAAAAGACTTCAAAAAGCCCGAAAAAAGAGAAAAACTCGGAATCACACAGAAATGCGGAATTTTTTTGGGCGTGTCAATAATATTGCTGCAAATCCTGGTGATAACTGCCGTGTTTATTATGTACACGGTAAGACTGTGTTTGTTGAATTTTACATGTCGAACTTATGATATCTTATGTTGTGTAGAAATTTGATGGCTACCACGACGCTATGACGCAACTGGAAAACAACTGTGCATTCGAAAACCAAGGTAAGTTTTTCTGTGAAATATTTGTACAATAACTTTTAATTAAAATGCAAAGTGTGTAATGGTAGTTGCTGTCTAACCAAAGAAAATATATTTTACTAACGACCAATGCCGTGAAGAATATTTAAAATTTGCTTTAATTTGCATAATTGTGATTTAGGTCATCCTTCTGAAACAAGCACTACAACCTCAGGTAACACTTTTGTTGTTAAATTTTCGTGTTCAGCGCATACTTCATTTTAAAAGACACGTAATGTAATCTTGTCACAAACTTTAAAATAAATGTAGGTTCACTAAGACTATACAGTGATACAATTGCATTTTTTACAAAAATTATGATTGTAATTTAGATTATGCTATTAAGACTGAGATTCAACAATCCTCTACCAGACCAGGTAAAGCTCTATTTTGTTCATTTTAAATTAAAGCCTTAGGACACAAAAAGGTGTCATACTGTCAAGTAAAACGAATGACAAATAAAAAAATTACGACAAATCATCGTTTGGTTTAAGATAGTGATAATTTCCTTTTTTATTAGATCGTTTCAATGAAACTGGAATACATACCACCACTACAACCCCAGGTAACACGATTTTATTTTTGCTTGTGTGTTTTCTATTTCTATTTGTTATTTCAAAATTGAATAACGAAGTTGTATCCTATTTTGTTAAACTGTTTAAAAGTAAAATACAAAAAAAATGTTTTTTGTTTTTTAGTGATTGTTTTTAGTTTTTACTAATAGCGTAATTGCGGTTTTTAGGTTATGTCTCCACAAGTGACATACAAACAACCTCTACACGTCCAGGTAATACTATATTAGGGTTGCCATATTTTATGATACACAATCCCGGACAAAATTTACTCAGTCGTCAATTAAGAATACAGAATTACTCTCCTTTTCGCGGTCTCCGGAAATTGCCCCACGGACCCCTGAAGGACAGCGAACCCTAATTTGAGAACCGCTGCGTTAACCTTTTTTGCGATCCAATCACTTCTATTGCAGAATAAATTTAGAATATTCAAAAGTCACACGGACGGGCGACACGAGGAAACGTTAGATACGATACTCTGATCCTTGTCAGTTAACTTTCTGCGTAGGCTTGTGTTTAGTTAAGTTTATTAGGCTAAGCTCACTAATCTTACTATCCTTGAAACAATAAGCACATATATCAAGGGGGCGCCAACCTTTACCACTCTAAAAATCATTCAGCCAAATTTTACACCGAAAAAACAAAAAAACATTGGGAGCCACAAAGACCTTTTTAAATTTAAAATAAAATGCCACTGTAAAAACGTTTTTATATCTTACGACATTGAACTTTTTGTCTTCAGTTAGTTCCCTGTATATTAGGTACACAGTTAAAACAAATGAAATTTCCCACGTTCCCATGTAGCTTCGAATGCTGTGTATTCTTGAGACGCAGATTATTATTTGTATTTAACGCGTATTATTAGACAACCAGTAACAAACAAGTATTGTTACGCGCGCACACACGCGCAAAACGAAACGTTGTAGCTAACTACTTGAAACTTTCTTCGTTGGTACATTGATTTCATAGTATATATTTTTTTCTCAAATTCCTGACTTTTAAGTACATTTTAACATTTCTCCCTGACGCAGATTTAAACACTAAATTCCCTGACATGTCAGGGAAAATCCTGACGTATGGCAACCCTATACTATATCGTTCTCCGTGTAGATATTATGTTTCAACTTAAACTTTATTTTCAAGAAATTCACCAAAAAACAACTGAAAAATCTCCTGTAACTACAAATTCAGCCGAATTCGAGTCTTGTCGAGATCTTCTCAACAATGGATTCAGCAAATCCGGTCTTTACACGATTCGAGAAAATTCAACTTCACTTAATGATGGCAAAGCGGTTTACAGAGAAGTGAGTTCAAATATACAATGCTAAATAAACTTTATATTAAAATCGATAATCGAGATTCGTTTTCAATTTGTTTACACAAACTTTGGCGAGTTAATATTGCTAGTTGGGACTCTGTAACGCTATGTGTGAAATTTTTAACAGGTTAGTCGCTTACACAGTAAATGAAACAAAAATAGCGAACTTGTTTTTTTAATTTAGAAAGCAAATACTTGTAATCGTTCGCGCTTTAGTAGGGTCACTCACGCTATAATGTTGTAGATCATAGTTTGCACAAATAATCACGCTTTTTTGCATTTTAGCTCTGTTTTAACGCACAAGCATGCTTTTCATGTAACAAAATATCAGAACATTTGTGCAAAGTGAAACATGTGGATATTCAGGTTTATTGTGACATGACAACTGACGGTGGCGGTTGGACGTTGGTGGCTTCAGTTCATCGCGGAGACGAAAGAAAATGTTCCAGTCATGACAAGTGGTCTTCTGTGCAAACTTGTAACTATGGTTGGCACTATGGTTCCGGGTACTACTACGACTATA
Organism: Phallusia mammillata; assembly: GCF_965637545.1. Lineage (NCBI taxonomy): Eukaryota > Metazoa > Chordata > Ascidiacea > Phlebobranchia > Ascidiidae > Phallusia > Phallusia mammillata. Next base: position 31,144,243 of record NC_137253.1, on the reverse strand, counting down.
ATGGCAAAGGTATTTAATATTTCAAGAGTTGTGTAGCAATTAAGTTATCTTTGAGTCAGAGTTGTTTTTCGGGTTTTTCGGTAACTCAATGACTTCACATTGAGTTAAAAATATGAAAACGTGTACGAGAAAACTTTGTTTTATGTCAACAGTATCGAAGGATTGTTCCAGTAAAAAAATATCGTCTATATCAGTGGTTCCCAACCAGGGCCCATGGCCCCCCAGGGGGGCTACAGGCCTAGATTCACAAGAAACACCCACTAAAAGTCATTTTCACTTTACCTTTATTCCCGAATTTAACCGACTACTTCACATACTATTTGTTTATAGTGAGGTTTATCACACTCATTTACTCTATTAGACCTGTTTAAGGCCAAAATACCGCATTCCAACGCGAGTTTGCTATCTACATTTTAAGGGGGGCACAGGTCCTACATGGTAACTTGAAGGGGGCCACGAGGCCAAAAAGTTACTTTAAGGGGGCCACGGTCCACGAAAGGTTGGGAACCACTGGTCTATACGCCCATGACATTGTAACAGAAAATTACCAATTTGGGCTGTGTTGTATTGCAGGATTTAAGTTTTGTTTTATTATGTTCAGGTTCGTCCACGTGGTCAAACAGACTGACGATGGGATCAATAGAAACAGCTACCGATGAAGATTACAAAAGTTCCGATTACTTTCGGGAAAAGGTATGTTTTGTCCGGTAACTTAAAACAAGCCTTAGCATCTCTGATTGAAGATGTATGCTCTAACTATCGTTACCGATTACAACTAAATTCTAAAGTGCACACTGTTCCGATCTGTAAGGTCTCATCAGTACAACTGGTGACAAGAGATCGGTTGTTTTGGTTAGTGTAGTTATGCAATGACACTCCAGTTTGTTGGGAGTAATAGGCTTGAAAGACATGCACCACCTATTCTATATGATGCCACAACTGGGCATACACCACAGAGGAAACTGGGTCACAATGGCCAAGCAACTGCTTGGGAACCAAAGTGAAGTCGGCTCAGTGCCACAGTATCAATTAAAAAGCATCAAGCAAATTAACACTGTCTACAGCTTATCATTTACTTGCTCGATGCTGTTACATAAATTTTGCTGTGGCAAAATACCAATTAGCTTTTATTCTCTTTGTTTCAAGGCTTCTGACGTGATGTTATCTCATGTACCAAACGATATTGATCCTTCGGAATTCGAATCCCAGTCATTCTTGAGATATCACACAACTGATGGCTTCCTCACTAACTATGGGTCGTCGTTAGAAAACCTCTACAGCCATTATGTGCCTTTGAAAAGTTTAGGCATTGTTGGTACGAAATTAATTGATTTGAGGCGCAAAAACGCAACAAAATGTGTACGCCAAAAGATTACAACAAATATATTTATCGCGTAACTTGAGTTGTATGTGAAAGTATTGTTTTAGGGCACAACAAAAGGCTTTAAAATTCATGGATAACTTTACTTTTTGGTTCGGTCCAATGCTTTAATTAAGTTATTTGGAATTTTGTTACCAGGCTTGGACGAAACAATCACCAAACTCGCGAAAACCCATGTTAACATAACATCAGTTTATCCTGATTGGTCCAACTACTGGTACAACTCGGATAAGACAACAACTTTTCTTGACTATGAAGGCGAAACATTACTTGAAGGCAACCAGGTGTGTTTCTTAGTCTTTACGAGAGATAAATAAACAATTTCGAGTAAAATATATACTTTGATTCATTGTAGTTTACAAACTAATTTTGCAAATGTTCAGGTGTTCTTCAAGGTAAACGACGAACCCTACACCAGAATGGAATATGGAAAATCTTACGCGGGGTAAAATGTTTGTTGGCCTAATGTAGTAGGTGTTATATAAAAATGAAACAAAATGAAATCATTGATTATTTTATGATTTTATTTAAAAATTGTTGTAAAAATTGTTAAGCATTTTTCTTACGTTTGTTGACTTAATAAATCCTGATAAGATCATCAATAACTATCATGACAACTTTGATTTTGCTTTAAGATATTCTCATGTTGTACGAATAGCATTGGCACTGTTTCGTATTATTAAATAGGATTTTTCTATAAAAATGCACAGACAAATCCAGTTAATCGCATAACCGATTTACAAGAATTCTGTTAGGATTTAAAATCTTTATGCAATTAAACTGATCCGTCTGTGCATTATTTTAGGAGCCTAAACTCGTATCACGTGAGTAGCACTGATACAGAACATTTCATGACATTGGCAACAATTTCAAGCACAGATGGACATCCCAACAAGTTTAGCCTAAAGGTAAGGTTGTTTTAGGGAAACATTTCCGATTGATAGTTTTCTTCTAAACAACGTCCTTGAAACCAACAAATTAGAGTGAAATATCACTAACTATCATCACACAGACAATGACAAAAGTAAAAACACTAAAAACCCTAAAAAAATTGATCCAACAGAACGCCGCGGAACTGGTCATTCCTGGTCATTGCTGTAAAATCTCCCGTTTTTGATGTGAAACAAACGTGTCGGTCACTAGACTCTAATTTAGAGTTGTTTAAGATGTTTTCGGCATTAAATCGTCATTTTTTACGTTTATTGGGTTAGCCTAAAAGCAAATATTTAACAACTTCAAAATAATATTAATATTTGCAGGTTGCGTCAAACATAAGTGTTGGAGGTTCTACTGAAAACCTTTATGCTAGCTCTAGCCATAATGGATTTTATGCTGAAGCCCATGCACTTCATGTGTACAACGACCAAAACAAACCGACTGTAACCTTTCTCTTCTTCTTCGTGAGCAATTACGAGGTAAAAACTTGAATCCATAGTCCAAGCACATTATTTTTTTACTAAATACGAGTGTGTTAAGAAATGGGACAATTGGCAAGGATCAATAAACTTCCCATACAATCACGACCCAACAAACCATACATATGAATATACTGTAACTGGATCAATGAAAAATGTAATGATGGGATACATGCTTATAACCAGGTAATACTGATGAAATAAACAACTTTAAAACACTACTTTTTGCGCGGAAAAAATAAATTTACTGTCATATTTTTATTGTCATATGAAAAAAAAACAAAAAAACATTTTAATATTTTGCTTTCAAGGAATGAGTCATATTTGAGTACAAATTACAACTGGCGTTATCAAAATGGTCTTCATGATGTTCTAGAACACATCCTGATGCTGTTTGGTGGGATTTGTTACAAGTTTAAAAAAACACTTGATATTTGCATGGCTCAGGTATATTTCTTACATTAGATCTTACCACAACTGATATAAAATCGTTGCACAACATTCCCCAATTTGCTCCTGCTGTCAAGTTTGTGAAAGGATCAATTTCTTATCCCAACCACAACGTAACATCGGGTTATTTACAGTTTAGAGCTTACGACAGCCAAGGTTATGCTTATGCCTTGTGTCCAGGAATCAGGTCTGTAGCAATGTACAACCTTAAAACTGACTCAAAAAAACTTTGGTCTTGACAAACTCTCATTTAAAAGAAGACAAGCAGAGAGTTAAAGGAACTAAAATTGCATACCTAATATTTATTTTGATCCATTTAACAGCTAGTGTTGTTATTATAAATTACCTAAGAGTGTGCTCTTCAGATCTGTGTAAGGTTGATTTTGTTGCTTAAATTGTATTTAAACCAAACGCCAAAGCCAAAATAATTTCAGGCTGCTTTTTAGACTTAACGAAGAAGCAAAGCCTTCCCAATTTTGCCTCGGTTCTCCAGGCAAATTCCATTATTGGGACTACAACCATCTACACATTTGTGGAGATTTTTCTGGTAAGAGCAAATACACGGAAAAAGCAACTGCTGTCAATTAATATACATTGTATGTTGTAGCATGGGAAACGTTGGATGAGCATGTAACACAGGACAGATCCACTGATGGAAATGGAAGATTTGTGAATGATCTCCATTCAACCATTCTTATCTTTACTCGCTAGATCTCACTGTTGAAGATCTGCATTGCTTACAACTCGTGTATCCGACTTTTTATATACTGTTGTTTCGTATTGATTAACTTTCTTCTTTTTTCAAAAAAACGCCCAAACTATGAGTATTATCAAGTTTATAGAGCTCTTCTGGCCAATGTATTTTTATTCCGACGTTTTGACGTCTTATACAGGTCATCTTCATCAGGGTAAATAACACTGAACGCGACTAGTACAGTGCACGATAAACAAAGGGAAAAAATAATGGAACGCAATCACGCCACACCGCAAACACCGCGCGATAACGAATGTTTGGGCCTCTAATCTTCGAGCAGGTGCCTGTAGCACAATAAAAGAGCTCTTTAAACTTAAAGCTATGCCTGGCAGCGATAGCTTATTTATCTATGAGTATTATTATAAAGATAGTTTTCTGTCGCTGTATTAACTTGCAATTAAGTATGTAGGCTATAGCCTATATTTTTGCCTGTCATAATTCTATTTAAACTTCTGTTGCTTTGGTGATATATTTGATCGTATAAAACGCGTTTACTCCTTTGACATATTCGTTGTGAAATAATTTCTATTTGTCTTGTTATTTAAATTATTTTCATCGTGATTGCTGGAAATAGGAAAAAAATAAACCTTCATGTAATAAACTAGAAAATTTTGTTATATCTACGAGCGATTCAGTTTAGTTTTTGAGGGAAAAATATTCAGAAGATGGTTATCAGCAAAGAAAGTGTTTGTTCGTCAACTTCAACTTTTCCATCTATGTTGACATGAAAGTAGTCAGTGTTAAGACTTTCTTCGCTCGCAAGCAACACACACTTAGGCTACTTTGTGTTTATTTTAAGCTTACTTTTCACATTTTGTTGTGAAACAAACAAAAAATAAAGTCTTTTTAACCCAATAAAGTGGTCTTTAGGCCAAAAAAAGCTTTAGAAACACTGTGCACTGAAGGCTAAAGCTCACGCTATTTTGCCTCGTTACTATAAGGACGAAACAGTAATCTGCCCGGTAGTTGATAACTACTCATTGTACAGCTAGTCTCTCGCCGTGGTTAAATTGTGCGCTTAGGCGAAAGGCTGTGGCCATTAGCCCAGCGGTTCCAAACCATTCTGTTGATGTGACCCCTTGATTACATTTGCCAAGTTGCGGTGGCCTCAATAATAAAAAGCCTACAGTGAGCTAACTTCTAAATATCTGACATTGTAGAACACATTTTAGACTAAAATGCTTAGATTTCACTTATACTTTGTTCTTGCAAAACGCAAGACAAAAAAATCTTGATCAAATAAAAACAAAAGTACAGTGGTCATTTGGTCAGCTGGCGTCGAATACTTGTAATTTATCGAGTAAAGATAAGAATGGTTGAGTGGAGATCGTTCACAAATCTTCCATTTCCATCAGTGGATCTGTTTTGCGTCACATGCTCATCCAACGTTTCCCATGCTAAACAATACAACACATTTATATCAGCACTGTTATATTTTGTTTCTTCTATATTTTGTCTAATTCCACACACCAGAAAAATCTCCACAGACATCTTCATGTTTGCGTGTTCCCAGAAAATATCTGTCAGGTGAACCAAGGCAAAATTGTGAAGGATTGGCTCCTTTATTTACTCTGAAAAACACAAAGTCGTACTTTGAATTTTGTTTTAGACAAACAGACAGACAGAAAACACAAAATCTTACTTTTGTTTTGAACAGGCAGACAAACAAAAACACAAAATCGTACTTTGTTTAGGACAGGCAGACAAACAGACAAACACACAAAATCAAACATTGTTTTGGACAGACAAACAAAAACATGAAATCGAATTTTGTTTTGGACAGATGGACAGACACAAAAATAAACTCGGTTTGGACAGACAAAAACACAAAATCGTTCTTTGTTTAGGACAGGCAGACAAACAGACAAAATCAAACATTGTTTTGGACAGACAGACAAAAACACAGAATCGTACGTTCTTTTTGACAGACAGACAGACAAAAACACTAAACCGAACTTTGTTTTGGACAGACAGAAACACAAAATCGTTCTTTGTTTAGGACAGGCAGACAAACAGACAAACACACAAAATCAAACATTGTTTTGGACAGACAGACAAAAACACCGCATCGTACGTTCTTTTTGACAGAAAGACAGACAGACAAAAACACAAAATCGTACTTTGTTTTGGACAGACACACACAAAAACACAAAGTCGTACTTTGTTTTGGACAGACAAACAAACTAAAACACAAAATCCTACTTTGTTTTGGACAGACAGACAGACTAAAACACAAAATCGTACTTTTTTTGACAGACAGACAAATAAAAACACAAAATCTTACTTTGTTTTGGACAGACAGACAAACGGAAAAACAATATCGTCTTTTCTTTTTGACAAACAAACACACAAAGTCGTTTTCTGTTTTGGACAGACAAACAACTAAAACACAAAATCGTACTTTGTTTTGTACAGACAGACAGACTAAAACACAAAATCGTACTTTGTTTTGGACAGACAGACAGAAACACAAAATCGTACTTTTTTTTTGACAGACAGACAGATAAAAACATAAAATCTTACTTTGTTTTAGACAGACAGACAAACGGAAACACAAAATCGTCTTTTTTTGACAAACAAACACACAAAAACACAAAGTCGTACTTTGTTTTAGACAGACAGACAAAAACACAAAATAATCATACTTTGTTTAGGTCAGACAAACAAACAAAGACATAAAATCGTACATTTTTTGAACTAACAGACAAAAACACAAAACCGTACTTCGACAGCCAGACAAACAAACCTGATTCCTGGACACAAGGCATAAGGATAACCTTGGCTGTCATAAGCTCTGAACTGTAAATAACCCGATGTTACATTGTGGTTGGGATAAGAAATTGATCCTTTCGCAAACTTGACAGCAGGACAAGTTGGGGAATGTTGTGCAATGATTTTACATTAGTTGTGGTGAGATCTAAAGGAAAAACATAAAAATTATGCCCCAAAAACATCAGAATGTTGTAAACTAGGTGAAACACCCACCGAAAAGTTGAAGAATGCTCTTCAGAACAGATGGAATTTCATTTTGAGTATGCAGGTAGTCGTTTGACTCATTCCTAGCGACAAAAAACAATACGTAAGAACTAAGTTGGTATTGCCCTTAAAACTATAGTGCAGTGGTACACTTTAGGCCCTACGGTGTATGTTACACCCGGTAGCAAAGCACTGCCCTTGGATTCACCTTGTACCAAGGTTAAAAATCGCTGTGGTATCCTATTTACAAAATAACTATCCTTGCACATGTAAAAAGACCATTTAAAACAGTATTAGTAGTTAATTACAAATAGTTACCTAGTTATAAGCATGTATCCAATCACCGCGTTTTTTATTTGTCCCACTGTAGAATATTCGTAGGTGAGATTTGTTGCCGAGTGACTGCTGATTGGAAAGTCGCTGGAGTATCGCTTGAAACCCCATTCCTACACAAACTTGCATTTCAAAATACATCGGGTAAATTTTAAGGGATGCATTTTCTTCCACAGTATGTAAGCAATTGTTTTTGCAAAAAAACACAAGTTTTAACAACATGCAAACTGTGTGGGGAAGAAAGACACAAGTGCTTAGACTAGGTTGTCCTACCTTGAATGTACGCAAAAAAAGGCTTTTCTCACCAGTTGATTTGTTACATAAAAGAAAAGAGAGGTAACAGACGGTTTATTTTTGTGGTTGTAGGCAAGGACTGCTTGGGTAAGAATATGAAATCCATTGTGGCTGGCAGAAAACTGTCTCACATCGGACAATTCTGCAACACTTGTGTTCGAAACAATCTACAAAAGGGTAACATTTTCGAATTAGCCACAGTGGTCATGCAGTGTTTACAGCAGTGACTCTGAAACTTTTAAAGCATGCGGCACTTTTTCAAGCTAAAATTCAAGAGGAGTGCTAAAAATTCAAAAGTAGGTGTCGGCAACCTTTCAAACGTCAATTTGTTGAGTGTATCAAAATGGTAATGATTTAGGGTTAAAAAATTAAAAATCGATCGAAAAAGGTGGGTAGGAATCATAACGAACTGAAAACAAGCAAATAAGTAAACTATGGTTTAATCAGGCTGGGGTAATCCAGATCTTCGTCTAATTCTTTTCGTCTAATTCAGAACTTGAGGTACAAATGATTGTAATGAGGTAAGGCATTAACTAATGGTCATTGATTAATCCAAGACTTCGCCTTATCCGGACAATTTTTAGGTGCAAACTGAAACTGTTCAGCAATAACCGAAAAAAGAAGTTCACTGCAGTTAAAAATTTATTAAAAATACCACGTCAAAACTACTAATATGAAGACGCTTGACAGGCCTTAAAATTACCCAACGAATATAGGTTGTTGCCGAGTAGCAACCAAATCACCAAGAACTAGTTATTTTTTTAGCAACTGAAAAATGATTCAGAAACCTTTACTTTATCTCCACTTACCTTGAAGCTAAACTTATTCGGGTATCCGTCGAAATTTGAAATTGTCGCAAATGTAATAAATGGAACCGAGTCAGTACTGGTCACGTGGTATGAGTTTGCAAAGCTTTAATAAACAGAAAAATCGTGATGAATTAAAATAAGCTTACGAATTAAGAGTCGATGCTTTAAGGGAAAGACGAATAGATCTTTTAAAAGGGACGAGCAATTGTACGTTGGTTGTAAAAATTGTATTGGTAACAAACAGGGGAATTATGCTGTTTAGAACCACAAAAAAATTCTTTGGAACTGGGATAATAGAATAAGGAAATCTTTTCTTTTTTAAATGGGTGCCCTGTATGCATTGTGCTGAATAGGTTACAAACGTATAAAAGATAAAAAGGAATCCAAAAAATGGAATACATTTAAAAAAAACGTTTAAAATGAATGATTTTTGTCTGTGTCATCTAAAAAAAACTGAAACCTGATTAATTTAACAAAATCAGAAACTGCATCTAAACAACAAACATTTTACCCTGTGTAAGATTTTCCATACTCCATTCTGGTGTAAGGTTCGTTGTCTGCTTTGAAGAAAACCTGGAGATTTGGAGTAAAAACAAGGGTTGGAAATAATATACCAATCCGGTTAACCGCACAAGCAATCTATCAAGTTTTTTGAGGCGATTATCTGGATTATAAAAATGGGTGCTTTACGATTTTTTTTAAATCTTTGAATTGCATGATCCGTTAGCTACAATGTTTTCGTTGACATAGGAAATAATATTAACTTAATCTATAGCCAAATTGGTCGAACGGTCAGCGCCTTGTGTTCGTAAGGTAGTGGGTTCTAATCCTATGACGGTCACTTGCGTTTTCCTAAGCAAGAAACTTAAGTGGCGTTGCTCCAACCCAGTGGTTCCCAATGGTTAAACTAAATTAAGGTATCCAACTGCCTAAAATTATAAAATTTTAACTTTGCAACGAAAACGAGTATTTTAGATAAGCAATCATAGAGTGACTCAAAAAAGACACAGATTGATTTCAACCAGTGGTGGGATTCAGTCGGTTCGCGTTGGTTCTATAGAACCGTATTACGAAATTTTATATGATCAGCGAACCGGTTAGCATAACTGGCAGTTTCAATGGACTTTTGTTAACAGAACTGGCTGAAAAATATGACTTTTGCGATAGGACCGGCTGACTAAAAATTTGAACTCCACCACTGATTTCAACTTTAACGTATTTACAGATAAGAGACAAAATTTACCTCTTCACGAAAGTAATCAGAACTTTTGTAATCTTCGTTGGTGGCTGTTTGCACTTTTCCCATTGTCAGTCTGTTCGACCATGCCGTCGAACCTAAAAACGGAATACAAGTGTTGGATTTTATTCGCCGGAGATTTTAACCAACTTTTTTACTCAAGCACCTTGTTCATTTGGGTAATAATCCCAAATAGCAGACCACTTATCGTTTTCACGACATTTCTTTTCGTCTCCGCGATGAACTGAAGCCACCAACGTCCAACCTCCGCCGTCAGTTGTCATGTCACAATAAACCTTTGTACACAAATAGAAGCAGATAGTTTAACGTCGCCCACTGGAGCTAGGTTTGTGATAAGTTTTTAGAGCTCCCGGAAAAATGTATTTTTATTCCGACGTTTCGACGTCCTATACAGGTCGCCTTCATCAGGATAAATGACATTGAAAGCGCGTAAGACAGTGCATGATAAAAAAAAGAAAAAAAGAACGAAACGCAAGCACGTCACGACGCAACGAAAACACCGCGCGATAACGAATGATCGATAACTAAGGTTGTGACGCCGGAAAAATTATAATCCCGTGTCGTTAAGCTAAAAGAACAATCTTAAATGCTTCGCATCTTTATCCCAGCAACATTCATTATCAAATGCAACAACCTATGATTTAAAGCACAACTCTGGACCCTTGAAATAACACTAACACGCCAAATCACAAATCGAGGGAAATTCCCCAAGGTGCGACTAACATTTTTGGCATATAAACAGATTAACCCAATGCGCACAGCTAGGAACAAAACAAGTATATCCCAACCTCGCTATTTACATTCTTAAACTTTTGCGCACAATTCCGTCACGTAACTATTGTAGCATGTTAGAAAATTCTCCAAGCATCCCACCTTCCTGTGGTCAAGCGTTTTAGAGGCACTCCACAACATAAACACGCATCTCACTTAAATGTATCCTGGCTGCATATTAATATCCCCACAGTGTAATAATAAATCCTGGTAACTGATTCTGGGAATCATTCCCTGTTCTATTGCCCTTGTTGCAACAATTTCCACCTTTTTTATGATTCTATTACAAGTTTGAGAAATGTTTATAGACACTGAATATGCTTTTTAGCGAAATTAATTTGTTCTTTTTAACACTGTCAACTGATTTTAACTGGAAATAAACATTTCCCAAACTCAGCAGTGTAATAATAGGTGACATGGATGATTTGTAAGTGTGCGGCAAAAATTTGCAAACTCTCTTCATCTGTTTTAGAAATGAGAGATTGCGTTATAACACTAGAACTTTATTTTAATCTAACTTGTTACTAAAATAAATTATACCCATTACATTTTTATGCAAACACGCTTTCTTTGTGATCGTATTTTACAAAGTAGGCTATGCTGCGGAATAAAAACTGTGGTATGTCAGTGTAAACAGTTGGAACCACAGACCAAAGCACATTTGCTGATTACACAAGACTTACTCGAATTACACAAGACTTACTCACCCATGTGTTTAATGGGACGGGGAAGTGCTGTTTAAATGTGGGGTTTCCATCAAATATTATGTTTGTAAACCTACTTGTCTGTACATCGCTTTGCCATCATTAAGTGAAGTTGAATTTTCTCGAATTGTGTAAAGACCCGATTTGCTGAATCCATTGTTGAGAAGTTCTTGACAAGATTTGAAATCTGCCGAAGTCTTAATGCTTGATTCTATAACACTGGGCAACAAAAAAATATTTTTTTACTGGTGTCTATAATTTTTTACTTGATTTTGACTATTTCCAGTGCCCTGATTTCAAAAATGCAATCGGTTTATCTGTATCACGTCTAGTTTTCCTGTTATGGTACATCCACGTTTGAAAAACAATCTATATATATGTATACACTATGGTGAAACTGGTTTCAAGTATTTTATTTGGAATTACCCTTATTGCAAGAACAAAATTTTGAAATTAATTTTAAATGTAACAGGTGGACACTCCTAACCAACAAAATTCAACATATAAAACAAAAAAATGTTTCAAATTTGTAAGTTTTTAGGTATATCGGGTATAGGCCTACACATTTACTTCTGTAACTTTCAGAAATGACTGGCAGCAATATCGTCCCGTTTAATTGACCAACAGCAGTTAGCCAGGACCACATTATTTAGGCACGTCTCGTTTTACTGATATCCTGTTGGAACCTTTCAGCTTAATTCTCATCATATATATCCCTAATGTTTTAAGGGAAGTGTAGCTTTATGCTCATTTTCGTACCGAATTTTTCAGATCGCATAATAACTCAGTTATGTACTCTTTTCTAATAATTTCAGTCCCTTTCTACTATTTTTGTTCATTACTGCAATATTCCAGTCAACATTAGGTAAGTGGAGCCCATTGCTTGCCCTAAACCCCTAAAGTCACATCGAAGTGTACAAGATATGCACATTTGATACAGATCTTTTTTTTTCTTTTTAGTTGTGTTGTATGGATATTCACCAGTAAGGTAGCATAAAACATCTTGTTAATTCATGCAACACCTTATAGATGACCTAGCCACTATTAATTTTAGCTTTACCACCTTGCTTTACAAGTCTGAAAATCACTCCATAAAACACGTGTAGTTTAAAGTTACCACTAGCTTGCACCAACCATTTTTAGGCAGAGCATAAGCATAGAACATATATTCATGCTATGAAACTGACTGCACTGTAGGAAACTGATGTGTATAATGTAACAAAGCTTTAACAAACACATAAAAGCATGATTTTAATGTCATTGAATCAATATGGTCATAAATTTTGATTTTGTAAATAACTTAAAAAGTTGATCTGATTGAAGAAAACCGTAATGATTTTTAAAATCAGCACCCCAAAATTAGTCAATATCAGTTTTAACATTAAAGACACCAAAAATTGTGTTGGCCAGTGTAATCAACGACGTAACTCGACTTAAAAAAATGATTTTATCCCTCGTTCTTTTACTTCGTTAAGTTTAGTAAACTAAATCATGGTACGCTAGACTTATTAAAGGTGATGTAGGCCCTACCTAATCAGCCGGTTACTAAGCATTCCCATATGGCAAGGCACAGGCTAGAACAGTGGTTCTCAAAGTATGGGTCGCGACCCAAACATGGGTCGCGCAGGGTCAAAAAATGGGTCGCGTGACTGAATTATTGCATCATAAGCATTTTATGTGGCTTCATCTCAGTAACTTGCAGTATTGCATCATAAAGTTTTGATGGTAGAGTATAGCCATAGCCAAGTACAGCCTCACTCAACCACGCTGTACAGTAAAATAAACAAATCATTACCGCTTACAGACAATTGCCTTCCAATTTTATTGTTACGCACATGGCGATTGTAACGTCAGATCACGGGAAACAATAGGACAAGTTAATCATGCGAAACTGCACTTGGAGATGTAACAGTTAGCGTTCAAGGATGAGTTAGTATTCGTACAAGGAAAAAACAAACACATTTTTTGTTGTTTGAGGCTTGGATCGTGAGATGCTCATAAAGCTCAGATTTGGGTCGCGCTGAAAAAAGTTTGAGAACCACTGGGCTAGAAAATATAAAAATGGGATTCGAACCCACGACAGGAGCCTTACAGGGACTCACTTGCTTAGTAAAGAGCCCGTCGAACTACCAGCACCGCTGCTTGCCTTTAGTTAACTATAAGTAGGCAAGCAAGAGGTTTTTCAGTTTTTTATTAATCTGTGCTGACACCGAAATCCCGTGACAAAAAAGTCGTTGGTACTTTTACATAATTCCACCGCAGGCTAGATTTTTGCAGCCTGTGCCTTGCCATGTGGGAATGCTTGGGAGACCAGCTGATTTGGTACACGCCTTTAAAAGGACTGACGTATTATGATTTATCGATATGTATGCCGTAATCGCTAGTCTGCATCACTGAATCGACGCCCCAGGGCTGATCCCAGTATGAATATGTTTACTTTTACATAAGGTTGGTCTGCACCTAATATGAAGTTTCTGAGGGTGGCCCAAAAACTAACTTTTTGCAGAAATTCTTACTATATAGAGCGAAATAACCAAAATAGACCACTTAAAAAATACCGAAACGACAGGACGGAAAACATGTTTTCAAAATAAATTTACTATACAATTCATACCATGGTTTTCGGATTCACTGCTGTCTTGAATTTGCGCTACCGTGTCAAGTTTCTAAAAACGAAATATCGCGAACCTCTAAAATTTATCCGATATGAAAATTCAAACTGCACAAACTGAGCCTTACCCAGTAATTGGGGGCGACTAGAGCTATGACCACAATCTGCAGTAAAGTCAACAACACGCCCAAAATTATTCCAAATTTCTTCAACTTTCCCCCAGAATTATCTGCAACAAAACATACAGAAAATTAAAAAAATGCAGATATTAAAACGAGTCGTACTCGTTTAAAGCAGAGCAGTCAAATCATTTGGTTTACAATTTAAGAACAAGTACAAAAACTGAATGAGGAAAATAAAGGACAAAATAGACGTCAAAAAAATGCTTTATTATGACGTTATTTTTCTCATTAAACTTATGAACAAATCCGTGTATGGTTTTCCAATGCTAAAACAATTTTAAGAAGACGAATGTTTACAAAATCCGATATGATTTTAATTTAGGTATCTTGTGCAACATTTTAACTTGAACGTCAAGTTAAAAAAAGTAGTGCAAAACAATAAATTAGCATTGGCACACAGGTCGACACAATTCTCATACTTGTATCGTCAAGCATTTCCAATGAAGATATGCCCATCTTGGATAACTTTCACTCCAATGTTAAAAGGCCACTCTTTATGCCGTTTCAGATCTATTGGAACCCGTAGATTCAGAGGCTTGTCCAGTCCAGTACATGAAATACGGAGACAATAAAATATGATGCATGTCACGGGAAATAGTGCAACAAAATAACCACCTCCATATGCGTCAGCAAATGACTGGAGTGAAAAATTAAACACTTTCTGCTATTTGCGTTGGACCAAAGACCTCCTACTGCGTAGGTGTGATCGGAAAAGGTCCGTCCACGTCAGAATACATAGCGTGTGACGTAAGTGAACCGACTGAATTGCGACACAAAACGGACCACAGTGCAGGATACCCGCCTGGATATACAATAACAAATTGATTTTTACTGCACGTATTAGTGATAATTTAATCAAAGTTCCTTAACACAAAAGCAACATTAACATAAAAGTTATAATATAAATCAAGTGTATTGCTTGTAAAGAAAGATAATGGACCAAATTGATTTTAAGTGTTCTGTGTTGATTTGAAATTGCTTGGCAAATGCTCATTCTGCTATTTCTGATAACTTACTAAAGACTAAATCAGTCCTAGGTCCTGCGGAGCAATCAGCCAAAAATTGTGAGACAAGATGTAAAATATTCGCCACCAAGATAATTACAGTTAATACATTTAGGGCCTTTGCTTTTAGGTTCAAAGTTTTGTTTAAAAAACAACAACTAATGATTAAAACATACTGATGGTGATATGTACACAACAAGCTGTATTGCTGTCATAAAACAAAATAAAGTAAACACACTTTAGTTATATATAAAAATAGAAAAGTGATCAACATGATTCTAGAATCTGACAAATAAAATTGGACAAACCATGCTTGTTGTCTCTAGTTAGAATGTGTATAACTGGCCAGTGGAGAACAGGGAATGAAATGAGGTGCTGATTACACTGCAGGGTTTGAAATGAGTACAATTTACAAACAAGGTACACATACACACTCTCCATCCTTAATCACCAACCAGTTGTGAAGTCATTAACATAAAATGAACAATATCACAGTTTGAAATAAATGCATGTTGTTTTGATAATATCTGTTGTACAAAAGTTACAAGCATTGTTTGGAAGATAAAAATTTGACCAGATGAACTTTAAAAAGTGACAAATACATTAGGCAACATGTACCAGTTGTTAAAAAATAGAAATGTGTCCCCACAAAACAACTTTAAGTCATTAATGTCAAAAAAATGAAAGCAACAACAACATTTTGTGAGTCAATGCTTAGTTTTTTGAACACTATTCTATAGTCTTAAAAAATACAGCATAGATTATCACCATATATGTCTATTAAAATTCATATTTAATCAACTATACTTCTGTAGTTTTTACAGAAATTTGCAAACCAATGTTTTCAATCTCAAATGCTCACAGGAAACAATGGGCTGATGGAATTTAGATATTGGAAGCACTTTCACTTTCAAGATTTAGTTACTTAAAGGCAAAAAACTGCACTTTTGGTAGAAGACAACTTCCCTACTGTTATTATGTGGTAAACTTTCTACTTAACAAAGGAAAAATTCCAATATTATTGTCGCAATATTTGCGGGAAATACAAAACGGTCAAATGTGGATGATTGCAGAGGAAATAGATACACTGGATGAGTGCAAGCGTGTCGTTTGGAAAATAATTTATTGCGCATGTTAGTGATCAATGCAAACCACATTGTGGTCATGGGCACTGACGTACACAGGAAACTGAAGGCGGCTGAAACTGTGTAGAACAGAGGTGGCCAAACTGCGGCTCGTTGAGCCTTTGTTTGCGGTTCTTAAATGTTGCACATGCATTTCCCCATCTTTCCAATTTGTTTAACCCAAAGATAAAACAATGTATTCTATACGTATTACCAATAGACTGACTGCTAGTAATAACCAATGTACTTTCCGAAAACCGAAAAGAACATTATTGTACAGAAGTGTGCTAGCTTGTGCATTGTAGTCAAATAAGCTTATATTGTCAGATTGAAGCTGTCAGGGGTGACATTAAAAACATTTTACATTTGTATTATGGCTTATCCTAACAATAACTGCAAAGTTTAAAATAAAAATCGTTGAGAAATAATTGCAAAAAGAAAGATTAACAGGAAAATATAGCCTTTAAAACAGAATGGGATTAGGAGTTTGCATTTATTGATAATGGAGGTAAACCTATGTGTCCTATTTGTCAAACTTCACTTAATCATTACAAAAGTAGTAACTTGAAACGTCATTACGAATTTAAACACAAAAACTTTCCCATCATATCAGCCTAATTTCAAACATCTTGCTGCCCAGGTCGAGACTCACGGTATCACCACACAACAATATTCATTATTTGATAGCGTACACTTCATTGTTGGGGAATAAATTCGTTTTTTTTTTGTTGCGGCTCTTTTAAAACTAGGTTTTGTGATATGCGGCTCGAGTATGAAGCAGGTCTGGCCACCCCTGGTGTTTGATAGCATTGTAAAGTCGCTATTTAAACAAATCGAACGTAAATTTAGGTTGTTGATGCACTACTCAGTTAAGGTTACAGTTGAGTTAAGTTCATTTCGCTTGGTGAAAGACACATAGCGACACAATTGCACTAAAAAATCACTATAAGCAGGAAATAGCTGCGCAACATTAAAACGTTATGGAGCGCAAAACAGTAAAGGGCACAATTGGTGGATACAGCTTACATAAAGTCCAGGATTTTAGCAAGAGAAATTACAATTAAAGTTGAAACAGAATAAACTAACAGAATAGAAAAAAACTTTATGAATAACTTTATGAACATACTTTTAGGCATTTAAGATAATCTGTAAGAGGTTCAATGCTGTGTTCTGAATCTGCTGCAAATCCTGCTGTGATCGTAACACGACAGTTGAAAGCGCTCGGCAATCAACCCAGACTTATCTCCGTTTGGCAATCAAAATTTAATCGCATTTTCGCTTCGTCACGCAGCGCTCTGAGCCGATTTCTATTGTTTCCTGACCTTGTCTGACGCAGGGATGAGGTTTTTGTTTGTTTCCTTGAAGGGAAAAAAAGAATTTGACGACATATAAGAGATACTTCATCAGTGGTTTATAGTCAGGTTGCAATTTACAATTTACATACACGTTAGTAGGCTACAATGATTTTTTTTCTTTTGCTGTTACGCTGTATAGCTTGTAATTGTGGCGTTTCCTATAACTTATCTTCAGGCTATTGTTACAGTTTACAGTTTTTACAGTCTTTTGGTAAGATTAAAGTTGATCGATAAAGTAGACAAAGTTTTAGGTTTTCTAGTTTTAGTCTAGCTCATTTACTAAACTTGCGTTTAATAGTTGAAACGCATTGATGTTGTCGTCAAAAAGTGATCGCAAGCCATAAATTATCCGCTAGCGCACTGGAACAACAGGTTCTTGTTCAAATCCGGAAACGGTGTTTGAATATGATATCTTGTAATTATAATCAGGTTTTGATTTATCACATTCAACAATTTTCGCACATGGCTAAACATTCATTTAAGAATGACACAAGTTGCTGACGAAACGTCATGTTTTATACAAATATACTGGATTGTTTCTGGTTCTAACTAGGCCATTAAATGAAGGCTTCTCCGAGAGAAAAGTGGGTTATAGTCCTTTGGCAGCCATGCGATATGTAGTTTTTGTCACAAAACCCTGGGTTGATCCCAGATTTAATTAATAAACAAAGCCGGCTCTGCATTACAGCACAAGTTCGCACGCATTAATCCAATCGTGGTTTTAAATCCTATAGGCCCGCCCGAGGCAGCGAATTTTCAATAAGTATTGATTTTTTGCTGCATGCAAAATAAAAACCAGTTTTCGCTCTTAAACAACCGTTCGCCATGTCGCGTGTATTGAGGCGGTTTTCAGCAACGGCTTGGTTTCAACTCGTTCCTTAGCTGGTAAAAATGTAGATAATATAGAAGTTATTGAGGTATTTTATGTAAGTAAATACAATTTGTTTTACCACAGAACTATACTTAGTTTGTTTGCAATTTGTTAAAATATGGAGCCTTCAACAGCGAAATATGCCTACGGCATTGGAATGGCCGTGCAAGGTAAGTGGTAAAAATAAGTAGCATGGAATTATTACTCCATAAGCCTTTTTTAAAGCTTTACTAGAAATATACCAGTACATTTAAGGAAACACAACAAATTCAACACTTCGAAACCAAACAAATTTGCTAATTTATTAGTAATATTTGATCAACTTGTTATTTTACAACAGATGTACCAAAAAATGTTGGCTTTTAATCTTTTTTATCATGCTAAGAGAGCCACATTTTATCCTCTAATTTGTAACTTCATTAACGCAAACTGCAGACAGTGCACACTGTTTCGACCTATAAGGTCTCATCAGTGCAGCTGGTGACGAGAGATCGGCCGCATTGGCTAGTGTAGCCATTCAACGGCACTCCAGTTTGTTGGGAGCACAGGGTACAACCCCATACATCACCTAGTCTGTGCGATGCCACAATGAGACCTTATAGGTCGAAACAGTGTGCACTGTATATGCAGCTTATCATTTATTGGCTCTATGCTTTTACATTAACGCAAACGTTTTTTTATTGTAAACCGCATAAATAATTATCTTCACAGGTGGTTTGTGCTGCTTCGGTTACGCACTGTTCGGGTTGCTGTTGTGGGGACGTCCCGATTTACGTAAGAAAAATCGATTTCTTGTGTCGCTGGGATATTCTGATGTTGCCATTGCAATGCACGCCTTCGCTTCAACTGTAGCAGTCTTTTATGGCGGATGGCCATTCGGTCTCGTCGGATGCTACGTACGTTATAGCAGATATATATAGTTTGTTAAACAGTTACGCTTGTTTTAAATCTTGCGAACTTTTGATTTAGTAGTCCAACCCATTAAAACTAAAATTTTATTTTTGCAAAATCCAGTGTTTTAAGCAAAACAACAAGAATAGGCTACCACTAGTGTAGGCTAAAATACAACAATTACAATAAGAGTTCGTTCCTACAATTTATTCTGTTACGGCAATTTTTTTGTAATTTATGTGATGTAAACCAGTGGTCGGCAACCGCCGGTCCGCGGCCCGGTACCGGTCCGCGAGGAGTTCGTTACCGGGCCGTATAATTTTTCAGGTTAAATGCTATAAAGCATTTTGCCCATGTATCCCGGGGATGATAAACTAATTTAAGCGTTTTTATTGCTAAATATTTGTAGTCTTTTGAAGACCGGCCGGCGATAAATTTCACTTTCAAAACCGGTCCGCAATGCAAAAAGGTTGCCGACCCCTGATGTAAACAACCTTATTCCCAACAAAATGTAAACAAAACTGACAAAACCGACCATGTAAATCCTATCATAGATGTGGAAGCACCTAAGTTTACCTTCAACTTTTTTCACTAAGTTTTTTTCTAATGCAGCTTGATGCCTTTGTCGGAATGGGATGTACTTTCGTCAGTATCTCCAACGTAGCTTGGATCGCCAGGGACAAATATTACAGAGTCTGCAAACCTAACAAAGGTAACAAAAACTAAACCCGCATGTTAGAGCAATAAGAAAAAAAAAAACACATAAGAAAGATGTTTCCAACCCGCGCCTTGCCATATGGGAATTCGAACAAACCTCTTCAACCCCTTCGTACGAAAACAAATATTCATTAAATATTAAAGTCGCTCAAAGTCAGCACAGGGTCATGTTAAATAAAATGTCTATCCTTTCTATTGTTTGCCGAAAAATCCCGCAATACGTATTGATATTTTTCCTTTTAGTTTTGGCAAATAATTTTTAACAGGCTTATATAGCATGAATTTAATTTAAAATTTAATTTTAACAGTAGCTTTAAAAACAGTAGAAAGTATCATATTTGATTTATAGCTGGTCAAGGATACAAATTCTACGTTAAACTTGTTTGGGTGCTTGGAACCATCGGTGGCCTCCTTCCCTTTATTGGGTTTGGCGAGTACGGCTTCGAAACGGATGTTCCCGAATATCAAACTGGGTGTCTTTTGAAGTTTTCCACAGAAATCACAAAGTACGTTCGTTTCTTTTCAAATGACTCTTCTTGTCAGGAGAACATTCGTTTTTTCAGAATAAGAAACACGCCATTCTTTTTTGCATAAAATTGCCTTTAAATCATGTTTGGTTTTGTTGAACGCATTTCAAGGGCACAAGGAAATCGATTTTGCGCATAAACAGGTCTGGCCACCACGGCTTTCTCATCCGCAGTGTACTTAGCGAGCTTAAGCGCACGTCCAAACACATGACAATATATGCTGCGTATAAACTGGTATGTAACCACAGCGCGAACATGTAATGTTGCTTACAATGGTCCTCCGTGTACCCAGGGAGCTTATGTGTATGTGTACGTAAATAGTTGAAGAAATCATGTATTTTAAATATGTGTATTTCCACAAGTAGAGAAATCATATTTCTCAAATATATTAATAACGTTTTGATCATGTTGTAACGTATTTACTATTTTACAGCAAATATCGCATCTACATCGTGTGCATCGCAGTCATTTGGTTTCTTCTCCCGGTTTACAACATCATCAGCTATTACAGCAAAATCGCAAAAGCCACGAAGAAGCCTTGTCCTGTAAGCAACAAGTGTTCTTAAATTTAAACTATTAAAAGATGTTCAAAATTTCTCACTTAATAACTTAGAGCCAGAGACAGTTTTTTGTTTGGTCTTTTTGTAACCGGTTTACGAAAACTTTAACCAATGCTGCGCATCATAGGTTTAATTTGTTAATCCCTGATATATTTTGATTTCATGTTGAAAACTGGTCCATGCGTTAGAACCATGGGTTATTGATAAGATCTTTTTACTTATTGCAACGGATTAAAGCACTTAAATTTGAAACGAAATCACCCAAGCAGCAATAATTAATTACGTTCAGTAGCATGTTTCCCAGTTTCCACTGAAGTGTATGATGGCATAAATCTTTCTGAACAGGTGTTTCGTCCACTAGGTTGCATATTTGACAAATTTTTCGTTGAACTGGTGCAATTCTAAACAAAATACTAGTTGTTTTTTTAAATGATATGAATGTTTTTTTTTAAATGAATGAATGATTCATTGCTCTGAAGAAGCGCTACCGTTCTGGTGGGCGAAACGTTAGCAAAAATATTAGTTCTTTAAACAACAACTAGTAATATGTTTAGCATTACACCAGTTGACATAAAGGCCATGCAAATAATAATTCAAAAATCAATTTTTGAAAACAGCAATCAATAAACCCTCTTGACCTTAATGTTATTTTGTATCCAACAGATGACGTACATCGTTCCCATTCAGATGACCCTCTCTCTTTCTCCGTATGCAATCTACGCGTTCATTTCCATCACTGCTGGAGTAGGAGCTTATCCCGAATATTTGACGGCGGTCAATAACGTAAGTACTGCTTGAAATTAAATAACACCAAATGCAACGCCAATCAAAGCGAATTGCATTGTATTGTTTCTGAAACGTTTTGATGCAACTACTGTCATTATGAGTCAGATTCTTTTAATGGTCTTTTTTGTACCAAAACGACCTGATGTTTATAAATATTGTCCTGAAATTTAAACCTACAAATTGTAACAAAGCCACATAACTGGTATTTAAGCCTAAAATTGTCTTGGAATTAATCACAGTACGTCCGGCCCATTGAAGGCTTTATACCGCTTACCGGCCACCAAGCATTCCCATGTGGCAAGTGGTAGGCTAAAAACTCTAGCTTGCGGTGGGATTCGAACCCACGGCAGGATTCTTTCCGAGACTCGCGCTCTACAAACAGATCGACACAGGCTCAATAGTAAATTCGGCAAAAATCTTGGGTTTTTAGCAATTCATTTCTCAATCTTTCAGAAGCACTTATTCCGTTTATATTTCTTTTTCTGAGTCAAGCCACGACCACCTAGCTATATTCACAGCATTACAGTTGCAACATCAAGTGTATAAATATTATTTTTGAATGCTCGTTAGTTGGCGGCAAAGATCTTCATCGCTTCGAACCCGTTCCTGTACATGTGGAGCGACTCTGTACTGCGCAAACTCTTCAAGAAGATAGTTTGTGGGCTGGATGTTGATGAGGATGAAGTAGTCGAAGTCGAAGAGAAAAAATCTCAATAAAATTTGTGTTGAGAAAACTTGATGTCATAACGTTTTATTGTTGTGTAATTTTAAGTAAAATCGCTAAACTTTACAAAAAAATATATTTAGCTATTAATATATTCAATAAAATGTACATTTAACAAATGTACAGTACTTTGTTTTAGGGATATTTCCTGTTCGAAGTTCTAATATGGTAGCTAAAGTGAAACATTATTATTTCTTGTTTTCTGTGATATTGTGGCATGCTTTAACTCATGTGTTAAGCTGTAAAGAGCTCATGTACATGATGTGGCTGGCCATTTCTGTTGTTTGCAAACAAAAAATTCTAAAAACCCAATTTGTGTATTTTATTTTGTAAAATGAGTGCGTGGTTAAAGAATTGGATCATTCACAAATTTGTCACGAAAGATTTTTTAATGTAGCCTATTGCCAAGCCGGACTATTTCAGTTGATAATTCCAAAATATTGCAACAACACAGCAACAATTTGTATTTTGACAACAAATTCTTGGTTATGTATAGGCCTACAACTAATAAAAAACACAACTAAGACACACTCACGACCAATACCTTAAATGCACCTAGAAGACTTAGGCCTTCACACAAACCAGAGGTTAGTAATACGTTATAGAAGTCTCCTGACATAACACAAACACCATGGTATCATGTCCGCAAAGTTTGTTTATTTTTAACCACTCAATTCCCACACATATCTGAGGCATTAGGTGATAAAGTGTTGATTTGCCACGCTCTGGTATGTCTCATTAACAGGTTGGTCTGTAAAAATAAGCATAACGCAGTTTGAATTGTTTTTTTTTTGCATTTTGACTCACTTTTACTATAAACACTTGACACATTTTGCGCCATACTTTTGTTTATGTGTAAAGTGTTTTGATTAGTGATCATTTCCACCTGCCAGGCTGTGCAAAGCGTGGTGTACAGCGCAACGCGTTATATTATTCCACAGGACATTGATATCAAAACAAACAACTGTGGTTCGTATTTAAGAGATGTAGAAACACACATTCAGAATGTTTCGAATGTTTAAGGCAGTCGACAACCGCCGGTCCGTGATGAGTTAGTTACGAGGTTCAATAGAAGCTCCTTGTGTATGGTTTAGGCGCGCCGAACCATTCGACGAAGTCCATGCCCCTTTGTAAGGTAAAGTGTTTTGAAACAAAAATTTTAAGTTTGAACGTTTAGGTGCGGCAAAACAAGCTAAGTTTTTCATAAAATCCAATTTGTAACAACTTGAGATGTGATAAATTTTTATTGCTAAACGGCGATAAAATTTCATTATTACAGCGATGTGCAGTGCAAAAAAAAATTGTCGGTCCCTGCTCACACGTACCAGAAAGGAGAAAGGCCTATAGCTTACCCGATGACAAAATTGTACGAAATATTAGATAACTGCAAAAGTTTTTTAGATTAACCTTTAGGACCAATGGAAATTATAAGGTGCTATGAACGTACTAATAATATTATATAAATATTTATTTTAATTTCCAGTTGTTTTATATTAGGCTGTTAAAGTTTTGTGCGATATGTTGCATATTTTGAATGAAACCCTTCCAACAGTAGCATCGCTTCCAAAAGTGAAGAAAATTTTACGATCACTTGGGGTAAGTACGAAAGGAAAAGTAAATTAAAGAAACTTTGGATTCTGACGTATGTTTGCGCTTTAAGTGAAATTCTCATCCCTCGTCAACTTCATTTTTACTCCAAGAATTTTAGTCGTAATTACCTTAAGTTCGGGCTTAAGTCTGAATAAAGCAGGTTTGATTCGGGCTTAAGTTTACTTTTTGAGTCGTTATTTGTTTGTTTGTTTGACTGTTTTAGTCATCTGACTAAGCCAGTGGTTCCCAAACTTTTTCATATTTTTTTCAAAATGGTCCCTTTGCCAGTATTTCGAGTGCTCGCGGTCCTTAAGCCTAAATCTGTATTTCATAAAAACGAAAGTTGATTCCAGGATTTTAGCTGGTTATGCAAAATTGCGCAAAAAAATCATCCAAAGACAGTTTGTGACATCACAGACAAGACAAAAAGCATTACGATTGTGCGCGAACAATTGCATTTTTGATAGTTGTCATACAATAAAGGCTATTGTTTAGCAATGGAGACCGTCGATTTTTAATTCTACTTTGATTTAAACTTATTTAGTGGCACAAACTGAGAATTATAGAATTACTTCAACCGCTTCGCGGTCCCCCCAAAATTGCCTCACGGACCCCTAAAGGACCGCGGACCCCAGTTTGGGAACCGCTGAACTAAGCTATAAAGTAACTAATTCTTCATTTTAAGCTATTTTGGTCGAATTCTAATCCCAGAGCTGTTTTATTTTATCTTTATAGAATGTTGTATCTCAGAGTCGTAATCAGGTCAGGTTTGGGTTTAATTTTTCAATTTAAGTTTTTCAAGCCAGGGTTTATTGTAAATGTGTTACACAAATATTGCATCACACATGCTCTGTGGAGCCCCCAGTGTTTGTTTTGTAAGCGGCGACACGTGGCGGGTGAATATACATCGAGTCGTGGTTGGTGCTTGTGGAAGCCAGACGTGATTTACCTGCCGGGTTTTATACGGCGGTTCTTATATTTTTAATAAACATTACAACAACTGACAACTGCAGGTCTATACCGAATTACAAAGGCGTGTTACAAATGTGTCTTCAGATAGCTGAGACGGTGATAGGTGCTCTTAGCTGCATTCTTGGTCTTATTCCGATAATTCATCTTAACAGCAGCAAAACATCGTCCTCTTATTCTTACTCATCGATGGGAGAAGGCCTTTGGTGTGGAATATGGGTAAGTGAAATAAACAAGAACAAAATATATTTGTAAAGTGGTAAACTGGATCCTATATTACAAAAGCTATAGTAGGAGTTTGACAAAATTTTACACCAACCAAAAATCATTTAAATCACGTTAGTATAATGTCGCTTTTTCCTTCTATTTGTACCTTCATATTCGTGGTTTAAGATTTAACGAGGTTTACAAAAATAAAATTGCCAGCAATGTAGAATAAAACGTAGACATTTTATTGAGCAAACGCTTCCACAAAAACGATTGTAATCATAAGTGAAAAAGCGCGTTCATATACATTTTGTTTATTTAAAGTTTGTAGTAGTTAAGTACCACTTCTTTAATTTTACTGGTTCTTTTGGTCGGAAAAAAACTGGCTCCAAAGTTTATGTTCTAACATAATTTGTGAACCCCTTGTATTTCGATGAAGACAATTGATGTTTATATGTATCCTGATTGATAATAGCATTAGCAAGCACAACATACGAAATTTTTTTTAGATTTTGATGTCTGGGATTCTTGGTATACTTTGCGGAAAAGATACAAGCAGTCCATGTTTGGTAAGTGGAGAGTGATATCTTTCATAAAATCGTCCAATTGTTCAAAAAAATAACGTTCACCCGATTTTTAAATAGCAATAATTTGTTTTCGAAGCACATAGATCAACAGACAGATGGTTTGTATAAAGCTGTTGTTAATGGAAATATACATCGTTGATCCTAAATTCAACCATGAATGACGTACTAATTTGTTAAATCTAATTTTCAGGCCTAAGAATATATTTAAAGAGAAGTTGGTTTTTGGACCCGCTTACAACTGTACATTCATGCATTTATTTTTTACATATAAATCTACCGTTAACCACAAGGATGTGTTTTTGAAGGTGAACAACCACATGGCCCTTTCGATTTTGAGTTCAACCTTTGCCTTCATTATGTTGTCAATCAGTTCTACTATGGCAGTAATCTATTCTCGGGTAAGTAACACTGCAGAATAAGTGTATATATTTCTTAACCCTTATAGTGTTAACAGTTAACAATACCACATTCTGAGTAAAGTCATGATTATCAATTCGTTACGGAGCCTGAACATTATTGGTGTTACCCCAAAACTGAAAAAAAGTCTTTGCTAACATTGACTTTCCAAATCACGTCATAGTTTCGCAAATCATTACGTAATGTACAACACGTAATCAATTTCGGCAAATGCATCTACTTGTGAATACTTGTAAAGCGTTTTTGTTTAAGCAACAATGTCCACCGATCTTTCTTTTATGGCTCAACTAGTTTCAGAATTAAATCTAAACATTATTTCTTTGTCGTGCAGTTCTACACACTGGGTATGGTCGTCGAGTCCATGTTGGCAATATTGGGTTTAGTTGCGTGTGGTCTGTGCTACTCAAGCGCCAAGTACTGTTGCCAAGCAACATCCGCAGCAGGTCTGGGCTGTTGTTGTGGAGGGGGATGCGGAAATGATGTAAGTTTATTTTGCGTGGTGCGAAAACTGTGGCCACACAAATGCAATAAAACAGACGTACTTAGCCGAGGGTAAATAACCCACTGAAACAGGGCTCGGTAACCCTTTTTGTTCTGCGGACCGGTTTAACAAACTGAAATTTTTATCACGGACCGGTCTTAAAAACTACAATTGTTCAACACTGAAAACTAATTACAGTTATTACAACTTTGATTCCATGTAGAGCTTAAGTTTTTTGCGACCTGGTAACAAACCCCTCACAGACAGGCAGATTCTGTCACGGGCTAATAGGAAATTTGAAACAAGTGTAAAAAGCACTAAACCAGTGGTTCCCAAACTTTTTCATATTTTTTAAAACGGTCCCTTTGCCATTATTTCGAAGGCTCGCGGTCCTTAAGCCTAAACGTGTATTTCATAAAAAAGAAAGTTGAGTGCAGGATTTTAGCTATAGTTATGCAAAATTGCGCATAACAATCATCCAAAGACAGCATGTGACATCACAAACAGACAAAAACATTACGATTTGTGCGCGATCAATTGCATTTTTGATAGTTGTTACTCAATAAAGGCCATTGCTTAGCAATGGAGACAGTCGAATCTTAATTCTACTTTGTTTTAAACTTATTTAGTGCCACAAACTGACGCCAAATAAGATTACAGAATTACTTCAACTGCTTCGTGGTCCCCCCCCCCCCCCCAAATTGCCTCACGGGCCTAAAGGACCGCGGACCCCAGTTTGGGAACCGCTGCACTAAACAGACAATGACCTATATTTAAATGACCTTGCAAATTTAGTTTGCTCTTGTCCTATATTTCAAGTATGTTTGCAAAAAGATATACATAAAAATGTCTGATTTTTTTAAAAATTTCCGCAGCTTAAACCGACATGTTTTTTTTTCAGCCAATGACACCTGGTGTAATCACTAATGGTAAGCTGACTATGACTAGCTTAACGCAAGTGTCTATAAAGTTTTTTAAGGTCCACATCGTCGATTTTTAAACTTTAGGGCAGGTTTAGGGTAATATTCTAAAAAAACGCTTTGATATTTGTGAAATATACAAATGCTTTTGCTTGGTTTTTGACATTATAGAGGTTTTACATAGGATAATTGATATGTTTTGTGCCATTGGAGTATGGCATATTTTTCGACAGTTTTCAGTAAAAAGTATTTCTGAAAAATATAAGTTTTAGATTGAAATTCAATCATTAATTTTGCTGGATTTTATCATACCAACATGAAACATTCTTTCTGACATAGATAACTATGTGCATTTGAGCACAATATGTTGTATTCCTGACTTAATATCTAACCTCTTTTTGTTTGTAAACAGCAAGTGCAGGCCAAGGTTCCGAGTTTCAATTACAACAACAAATGGCTGCAACTGTCCCACCAAACGCGTACAGCACACAACAACAACAACAACAACAACAACAACAAGGACAACAACAACAACAAGGACAACAAGGACCACCGTCCCCAGTTTACCAAAATACGAGCGGTTGGGGCACAAACCCACACAGTTAAACACAGCAGACGAAACAGAAGAAATATAATTGTGTTTTTACATTATTTAAACATTGTATTCAGATGAAACTCAGCTTAACCTATTCAAAAAAAGTCGGTAGACTTTGAAGCCAGTGGTATTCGAACTTTTAACCATACATCGCATTAACGAACTAAATCATTCTTACGCGCAGTGTTTTTTTAAGGTGTTTTGGGGGACCGAAACGGTCCTCCAAATTTCTCCAGCGGTTTCCCAAAATTTAATTTAACTAATAAATCATTCGTTTAAGCAAATATGGCTATTTTTTGGTTTTTAAATAAAACACTTGCGGTCTCTTAAAACTACTTAACCTGCTTACGTGGCAAAAAAACCTGCTTACGTGGCACACTTTGCAGGCGAACGTAATATAATTTTTAAAAGAAAGTTGGTTTGCAACAACAGTGATGGACATGATTGCTTTTTATTGCAAAAATGAGTTTTAAACGTTGTAATGCACGCCCAAATTTCATAATCAAGCCCTAATACATAAAAAAATATTTGCACTTTAGAAGAGTGAATATTTTTTGGTACACTGGAATTTTCTTGTGGTACAATTTGAGAATCACTGCCTTAAAAACAACAGTTTTATTGACGCCAAAAACAAATGTTTTGTGTAAGTTGTGATAATTAATGAATAAAATTACCAATTTAACATTATCTCAAACTTTCCGCTATTTGGGCGGTATCAATTGACTGCGTGGAATTCATCGAAATCATATAGGCTTATCTTTTCTTGGCGCCAAAAAAGTAGCTGTTATTATTCTTTCTCAACTCAATTGTAGGTGAAAAAATGATTGGTCCAAGTTATACAGTACACTCGTTTTCGTTGGTGCGTGGCGAGAGTTTGCTGTTTATTTCGCGGTTTCCAAAATAGAATGAATAAACACAACGCTATAGGCTACACAAGAGAAAACAGAGAACGCGAGAAAAGGGTACGATAAACATGCTTCGATAACAATTAATCACGGGTCTGTACAGTGGTCACAGGTGAGCGAAACGTTAGTAAAATTGAAAATTAGTCTGGTAATGTCCTTGACCGAATGGTCCGGCGCGCCTGACCCATATACAGACATAAAAAACCCTGATCGGGATTTGTCCCCGGGAGTGTCCTTGGTTCGAACGCCGTGAAAAAAAAGAAAAAAATGCCCTTATGAGGGTCAGTAAACATTAAGTCAAGTCAACATTGTCCTTTAAATTTAAATTAAAAGTTATGGAGATAATGCTTCTGGAATTTAGCGAGCCACCTTAACAAAAGAAAAATAGCTGCCGCCGTTTCGAACAATAGCCTAATTGTTCACTAATGAAATGACAACAGAGACGGATTCTTTAAATATAAAAGCTTCGCATGATGTGAACAATGACAAGAATGCAGTTCGCGTCGCGGCTGTGAGAACTCATTGTCCATGACAAGGATTAGTTTGGTTGGGTAAGTATCAGTTCATTCAGTAGCAACCTTCACAAGCTGTTAGGAGGATCAATTTTAGGTTTTCAGGTTCCCCAATATTAGATTAGTGTTCAGGTGCAGTTAAGTACTTTGACATACCCAGAACAACATACCCAGAGAACAGAACCCAATCATTAATTAAAGAACAGGAAATTTGACCCCATTACCTATAATTTTTCGGTGTCCTTGTTGTTTTACGTAACTGTTCAACGATGAAAATGTGATGAAGTGACATATTGTAACTAAACTTGACTTGCAAAAAATGTTGTAGTTGGTCTAACGCGGTCGGCAACCGCCGTGTCGCGCAAGTTGGTTCCCGGGCCGTAAACTTTTTCAGTTTAAGTGCTCTAAAACACTTTGCCTATTTATTCCGGGGATGATAAACTAATTTAGGCGTTTTCATGGCTAAATATTTGTATTTTTTTAAGGCCGCGGTCCGCGATAACATTTTAGTTTCAAAAAAGGTCCGAAGTAGAAAAATGACAATCACAGTACGCCAGGCCCATTGAAGGCGCTATACCGAATCAGCCGGTCACCAAGCATTCACCACCATATGACAAGGCGTAGGCTAGAAAAATCTAGCCTGCGGTGGGATTCGAACCCACGACAGGAGTCTTTCCGGGACTCGCGCTCTACCAACTGAGCTGCACAGGCTCGGTGGAGAATCCGCCGAAAGTCGAATCACAAGCACCGTTGCCTGCCTCGTATGCTGCACATGTCAGCTTCGTAACAGGGGATCGCCAGATTGACCAGTATCAGTTAAGATGAACATAAATTCATAACTGGGATCAGTAGAAAAATGGTTGCCGACCCCTGGTCTAATGGATTGTATTTGTCCCATATGCTTATGTCAATGCAAGCTTTTTGACACACGGCATACTATTTATAGGTAAATATCCCTGCAGCTAAACTAAAAATGTCAGAGAAAAATAGGATTTGTGCAGCAAGCGGAGTTTATTCCCGTTGCAACCACAGTAGCACAGCACGTAAAATGAATGAGCATTTAGTAATTCTGTAAAAAAATACGTTCTAGAAAACCATAGTAAAAAACCTAGCCTAATAATTGTAAGTGAATGTAACAAATTGAAATTGCATTATTTAGGTTATAGTGTGTAAATTTTTTTTGTTGTATAGCGTATTTTTACAGAAATTTATTGGTTGCAAAAGTATATCAGATTAGAATGGTTATGGGCCTCTCGTTTTCCTCCTACATGACGAATAAGTAGACTATACTTTTCAAAAGTTTACCTGTTTTAATTTTGTAGTTGTTTTATGTCAGGTTTTTAAAGTTTGGTCCGTTATGTTGCCTGCTTTGAATGCCACCCTTCCGACAGTAACATCGCTTCCAAAAATAAGGAAAATTTTATGGTCACTTGGAGTAAGTACAAAATTAAAGTAAATTACCAAAACAAGTGGCTGAATTCTAAACATAATTCTAAAAAAATATTTCAGCTATTTAGCCGAAGTAGTCTTTAAAGTTAGCAACATAGATTTTTTTTCGTAACGCAGTAACTGTAATGCTCACTCTATTTCTAGGTAGCTGAAGTGGTGATCGGGGCTTTAAGCTGCATTCTTGCTTTTGTTTCCATTATTTATCTTAGCATCAACCCCATTCCCACTTCGTCAACTTTGTTGTTCCGTTTTTCGGGGGAGGGCCTATGGGGTGGATTATGGGTAAGTAAAGATACTTTTTTTTCGGTTTTAAATCTGTAAAAATGAGCTGTTTGCTTACGTAAATAGTTTAAACGTTGCGTTTTAAAAAAGTTTAATGTTCAAATACCACTACTGTACGTTTTTGTTGTTTTATAATAAAAAACATGTCCAAAAAATTCCATCTGTTTGCAAGAAAAGTTTTTTCACAAAAAAAATGTTGTTTTAGTCGAGCGTTTTTTCATTTTTGAAAAAAAGTGGATAAAAGTTTTTACAAATTTTGCACCCTAAATATTTCTACAAAGACCTTTTATATATAGTTATGTCTCTGTTCAGAACGACGCTACAGGCATAACATAACAATAAAATATCAGAATTGTTTTTTAGATATTAGTGAC
Organism: Phallusia mammillata; assembly: GCF_965637545.1. Classification (NCBI taxonomy): domain Eukaryota; kingdom Metazoa; phylum Chordata; class Ascidiacea; order Phlebobranchia; family Ascidiidae; genus Phallusia; species Phallusia mammillata. The sequence continues at coordinate 31,112,458 of NC_137253.1, read as the reverse complement.
TGGAATTCTGGGTGTAATGTGTGGAAAAGATACAATCAGCCCTCGCTTAGTAAGTGGAACAGATATGTCTTTCTCAAAAACCTTTAAGTAAAATATTTTTTATCAAACAACTTAGTCTATTACAGATATCATGTAGTGCTGTGTTTGTCTCTTAAAAATTTTAATGACCAGTTGTATGAACACGTTTTACCACGACCAAAAAATCTAACCGCTGTTATAAAGATGTTTTATTGTGTTAGATTCTATTTGAATAAGAAACTGATGACGTCACTTGGCGAAATTTTCCTTGACATGAACCGACTGATTCTGTTTTACCCAAAGATTTTATCGTCTATTGGTTTTACTATATTGCTGATTTGAGAGCAGTGTAGGCTAAACATCCTTTACAGCTATAAAATCTGCTAACTATGAATGTTTTTCGAAGGTCAACACACACAAGACACTTTCGTTTATTGCTTCAATTACTGGTCTTACCATGTGCTTGGTCGGTATATCTGTCGCTGTAGCCTTTTCCAGTGTAAATAAAAGTTTATTTGATCGTTCAATCTGACATCAAATAAAATTATAGAATGTAGATGGTTACAAGTTCTTGTTGGACGCTGCGAAAACGCTTCGCGGAAACCCAAGCATAAGAGACCGTTGTCACCAGTTTGGAGGCTGGTGGTTTAGACCAGGGGCGGGCAACTTCTCCAGTCGGCGGGCCTGATATGGGAAAATGAAGTACTTGGCGGGCCGGATTCGTGAATCGATACATTAATCGCGCATTTATCCAGTGATTTAAAACGGATTTTTGACCACCTAAACTAAATACAATCAAGAACGTCGCAATTACAATACAGTCCAAACAATCTAACTGATATAACATAAAATTATTCACCACAGCAAATTTAATGCATACACCACAGACTTAGATACTGCTGAAACACCAACTAGCCTACACACGTGTAGAAACAAAGGAAACCGTGAAAGCAGGCCACACGCAAGTTGGCAGTTATGTCGTAACAATGGATGTATGGTGCAATGGTAATAACGGCGGGAAAGTTTTTTTGTTATTGGGGAGCGTTACTGTTTGTTACAACTATAATTTGACGTAGTAAGCAAGTAGTGGGGGATTTGGCAGACCGTGGACGCGGGCCACGTTATCATGTAAGACCAGAAACTGTCTGCGGGCCGCTCAAAATCCCGTCGCGGGCCGGATCCGGCCCGCGGGCCGTATGTTAATTTGGGTTTCCAATTGTTTAAACTCAAATTTACCGTTAAAGCTATTTTAGCCGGTTTTTAATCACTAGGCATATTTAGGAAAAAAATATAGATATACTATGAAATATACAGAAAAAATATATTTGCGTTTTTACCTTATTCAAACATTGTATTCAGATACAACTTAGCTTAACTTTTACAAAAGCATTGGTGGATTTTAAACCAGTGGTTCTCAAACTTTTACCCAAATTAAATAATCCTTCTGCGGCACATTTTGCAAGCGGACATAACATTGTTGGAAGAAAGTTAGTTTGCAACTTTACAGTGATGGATAAGATTGCCTTTTAAGGAAAAAAATGCTTTAAACGCTGTAATACACACCCGAATTTCGCAATCAAGTCCTAAAACAGAAAACAATATTTGCACTAAAATTAAAACATTTACGGTGTAGCTGCAGCGCGTTTATCATGCACCAATCGTGCCCTCCACTTCCATGCGTTTCATAAGTCTGAACGTTGCGCAGCTATTTCCGGCTTGGTGATTGTTTTAGTGCAATTGTGTTGCTATGTTGTCTTTCACCAAGCGAAATAAACTCAACTCAACTCATTTGGTCTATGTCAGTTGACTGCATGGAATTCATCAAAATCAAAGAATTATTTCTTGGAGCCCCAAAGGTAGCTGTTTTTTCTTCGTCACACTTTTCTAGTATCTAACCTTGCAACAGTACAAAACGTTTGTAATTTTTTGAGAGTAGCATACACTCGTGTCACGTACTGTTCTACATACCGATCTCTGATTAAATCAATGTTTTCACCTAACTGAGGGGCCAATTGTGCCATCAGTGCGACAGGACAAACCTCAAAGCTCTGTGGGGCAACATGTGGCCGTACATTAAGTGGTATGCATGCTGCTTTAAACAAAAAGGCGGTGAATGCTGTTTCCATGGAAGTTATTCGATAACTTTGCACAGATACAAAACTCTCCCACCTTATTGAAAAGTCATCGCACACCAAAGTAGCGATTATTGCAAATTTCATGTGTTCAAAGTATGACATTTCGAGTGAATACATTTTAACACACGTAATGGATCACAGATTACCATTTAGATTTTAGACTATCATTGTCGTAAAGGTGTTGGTAATAAAAAAACGCCATTGGGAAAAAAAGGAAGAATCTCTTTTAACCGTCTATATACAGATGTGGCGTGTTGTGAGCAGGATGTGTTAACGAAGTAGGTTGTGCTGAGTACGTCCCTGCTAACTAAGCCCAAATTAATTTAAAATGTATGTGGGTAAAAATCGAAATTAATTGGCAAAGAAAAGGTGGTTTTGTATTAGCGGAAAGCATACAATGATAAACATATAAAGTATAACTCGTTTACTGTGGTTAATTTAAGTCATTAACAATCGCTTAAAAGTAAAATTATTGATTTACATCTAGTTGACTGGCAAGGCTGGATAAAACAACAACCGGATGTGTGTGTTTTTTTGGCTGATAACTCCTCGGTAAATTCACTGGCTTTGGGACGGCATAAACCTGTAGGATTCGAAGCTTATATTTTTTCTGATTACTTGAGTAACTTTAGTTTGAGGAATGTTAGTTTAAAAGACTTGTCAATCGGGCCAGAACGTTAGCGGAAAACGCAGCACTAGTTCGTGTTTTCTTTTGCTTGAAGGTAAAACAAGGTTCATAATTTTACTCCTCCCAAACAAGGTATCTTCTGATCATGCATCGTTCATCTTGCTTGAATGTGTACGCGGCCATTGTGTTTCTCTGGGCGGTTTTCTTCGACGGGATCTCCACCGAATACAATCCAGCAAGTAAGACTAAAACTTTATTGGCTACTATAAGCTCAGCAATTAGAAGCAACTTGACTCAAACAATTTTAAATATGGGTATATTTAAAGCAGACAAAAAACGTTTTGTATTCGTCAAAGCTTTAAAACTCCAAATTGCTGAACTATTTTAACGTAATTTTGCGCTAGGACTTATAGTAGGACCACGGATGAACGTTTCTAAAAATCACAGTGTAAAGAATGCCATGAAAAAAATATTCCAAAAATCGGAAAAAATTATTTGACTTCTGGCCCAAGCTACATTAAAAAAACATATAAGCGAAATAACGTGAAAAACTTTAACTTTCGAAAGACGTTTTAGTGGCGATTCTAAATGTATGTTCTTGTGCAGTTACTTGCAAGACTCGGTTTGCCCACTTGAAGCACTCGATCACGAGCGTGATTTATCCGGCAAACTGTTGGGAAGAAAATCCGTCGTTGTGTGGAAATGGGGTCTACACAAGCGGCCCGATATGTCTTGCAGCAATGCACGACCAACGGATTGACAGTGAGTTGAACAATATGTGCAAACAAAGTACATGAACACAAATGTATTGTTTTATTTGATTATTATCAATGGTAAAATATCTGACTAACAACCGACGACCATTGGTTAAACTTGATTGTTTTAGATCAGTAGTTCTTAACCTTTTTCCTTGCTGCACCCCGTTCAAATCACCAACCCATTTTCGCACCCCCTTTAGGGCTTTTGTATTTATATAGAATAGACCTAACCAACCTTAATGATTCAGCATCCCCGCACTCCCTAGGAACAGTTCTCGTACCCCTTGGGGCTGCGTGCACCCCTTGTTAAGAACCCTCTGTTTTAGATGATGGTGAAGTTGTGACGATTTATCGCAGCCCAACAGGAAAAAGTGAGTCTCGATACGGTAAAAAGAGCCAAGGTGTAAAAAGTCAAATATGTGCAAAGGGACAATACGGCTACACGTTCTCAAGTAAGAGCTTTTTCTTCAAGCTATATGAATAGATTTGAAGTCGAGAAATTTGCCGCTTTAAATAAAGTTACTTATCTTTTGATTGTTTTATCACCTCATTTCGCGTTGGACAGAGCATGGCCGAAGGTGTATACGAGGGGTGCTCAATCCGTCGATCGCGATCGACTGGTCGATCTCGGACTGATCTCAAGTCGATTTGCAGAAAATTATTTAAAATAGTTGCTTTGTAACGCGTTGCTGTACATGTACAGACGACTTTATTGTGTGAATTAATCATAAGGATATGTTAATAAGTTCATGAGTAGGCGCTTTGTTACGTTACAAAAGTAATAGTTGCAGTAGTAATTGTTACTTCGTTCTGATACTCACTATGTCTTTGCTAAATTGTATTGGAATGGTAGATCTCGAGAGTTGGACTACCTCAGAAGTCGATCCCAATTGAGTCAAAAAAGATTGGGCACCCCTGGTGTATACAATCACCTTAAAATAGGTGAACGAGGAAATAATGGTCGCTTGGGATAAATATTCGGTATTTTTGCTAGACAGTCAGTTTGTTTAGTTCTATGAAGCATCAAACCTGTTGTCTAGGCCAGTGGTTCTCAAACTTCTTGTTGCGACGCCCCTGGAAAGGTTTTCGGGATATGCGACGCACCAGCAAATGTAAGCTAAAGAGAAAACCTACTATTATAGTTATGTTTATTGATACAACAACAAAAAGCCACGAAACGGAACTATTCTGCGACGCCCTTGGAAAATTGAAACGACGCACCAGGGCTTCACCACTCACAGTTTGAGAACTACCGGTCTAGGCAAAAGCACAAACCAATTCTGGGTCCCGTTCAAAATTGTTTAGAATTCCTATCCGAGGTGTGTGTCCCTCCTCCTCCTCCTCCTCCTCCGAAAAAGCATTAAACGACCTTGTATTTGAATATTGTAGAGTCACTATATATAATGTAAACTGCCTGGCTTTAAAATTAGATTCGTTAACTTAAGGATTTATTAACGCGACACCATGTTTTTTATTTGTTTGGAATCGAACGACTCACGAACTTGGTTTGCCATCGGACCCCTTAAACATCAACGACCTAAATTTAAAAATCAGTGTGACGAGTAAAACAAGTTTTAATTTGTGGTTTCTGGGCCGGGATTAATGCAAGTCATGAATTTTGCCCCTGCCAGTAAATCCTGTGTCCGAGTTGTTTGTAGATGCCGATTGTGTGATGTTTTTCTCATTGCATAAATGATTGACGGTTTCAAAAACAAATCAACCGACCATTGTTATTGTTTTCTGCAGTGACATGCAAAACAACTGGCGACTGCGAATTACCGATTACTCATGTCCACTGCCCGGCGAAATGCAAGGCTGCTTCCTACACGTACACGAGTGGAAAATATTTCACCAACAGCTCTGTCTGCGCTGCTGCGAAAAAGCGAGGAACGATTTCAGGTTCGTTTGAGGACAGAGTCGAAACCATTAAATATTGCTGTAAACACAAGAAAACGCTGTTTCCGAATAGTGAACCAATGTGTCTACAAGCGTGCTTCCGTCGCGCAGACGTGTTTATCGGCAAAGCTACTGGGCACAACAAAGGAAAATACATTGAATCAAAATGTCAGCTTTAAATTGGAATAAATCCTAACCTGCAAAATCGTCCTATATATTATATAGGACGATGTATGATGATGTTGTGTCTTTTCAAAACTTAATTTTTAAACAGTTTAGGGTTTTTGATGATCCCAACTTTTTTTTGTACTTTGCTTAAACATGTTGTAGTATCAAAATGACACAAGAAAATTAAGCACCGTTCACAAAAGATTTTGTTATCACAGACGATGGTGGCAAAGTTGTCATCTACGCGATGAAGGCAAAGGTTTACAACGGCACAAATACAACCAACACCGACTGGTTTTCGTTTGATGGTAAATTTAGAGCTTTTACTAGTGGCTTAAAGCGATTAATCTAACTGATTCCGCCACGAGCATTGTGTTCGCAAACATATTGGAAATGACTTGGCTGCGAGGACAGACCAAATTATTTTCCCAAAACAAAAATGTACAGCAATAACAACAAACTATATTTTCTCCGTTAATCAATGTTAAAACGTTTCACGCCCAGGAGTTGACTTGCATTTTCTTGTCAAGCCTACTTCAAGCGGGCTAATCAATGTTATAAATTAAACGAAAATGTGTAACATTCCCTCTTTGGTGAACTTAGGCCGCTTGCCCGATATTGTGAGACCGGCCGGAACTCAAAAGTACTAACCAAAAACATGCCCCTGATTTTTAGTAGACAATGTCCACTATAGGCTGTAAACTGAACGAAACAACGTTATACGTATGGTCCAGTGTAAAGTCGACCCCGAAATAAGCTTGTTTAGAGCAAACATAAGTTGAAAAGCCGACTCAAACATGGTTGCACACTCCTTGGTCAACAGTTTTACTGTTGTAGATTTTGACGTTTGCTCCTACGTGAACCCGTGTGCAAATAAAGGCACATGCGTCGACTTGCTTGCTGATTATGGCTGCTTGTGTCCGGAAAAATACACTGGAAGAAACTTTGAGACAAGTAAGTCGAATCTGGACATTTCATTACGAGCTGTTGGTTCTTGGTACTTACACAGCATTTACGCAATGAGCTGGATACAAGGAAAATTTACTGTGCATTGCATTAATTTGTCGTCCTGGGATTAGTTTTAAACCAGAAAGACATTTGTATTGTCCACAGATTTTTGGTTCACCTAATTAAAATTTATTTTTTGGCAGAATTGCCTTGTTCCTCCGGAAGCCAAGAATCTCTACTTGCCGAAACTTTGAAGAATCTCTGTTTACAAGGATGGACTGTGAGTTATCATCATTACCTATTACTTTTCCTTAAACTAACCATTGTATTGTAGACGGTTCAAACTCGCTTTGACGGAAGTGTTAGCTTCAACAGACCCTGGGAAGATTACAAAACTGGGTTTGGAAGCCAATCTGGGGAATTTTGGCTAGGTTGGTTTTTGATTTTGTGTGTAAATCTGATGTGTTTATTTGTTGAAAAAACAGCATTTTCTTAAAGAAATGTGCCACAAAACACAAACTGGTATACGGTATAGTTCGCTAAAGCAAATTTCAACCCACGATTCTTCATTGCATTACCAGGTTATTTTCTAATTAACTTTAATGCTCTTTGATTTTAATAAACTTTTGCCGCTGCTAGCAATATCAATCACAAATACACATTTCTCACAGAAACCATGTTTTTGTGGAAGTTTGCCCTACATGAAGTTTCGATTTCAGAAAGATCTCGTTTAAACACATGCTTCTGCAAACATAGGTTTGGAAAAAATGCACGTGATGACCCAATCAAAATCCTGCCGAGTTCGATTCGATTTGACAAACCCCGGAAAGAAAGATAAATTTGCCGAATACAGGTGAACAAATATAACTAACCCCATAAAGCTTATATTTTATATATTTGTAAATATTGTTAGCACAGTTATCTAACATTAATGTAACCGTGAATAAAATATTTGCAACAACACAACTTGCGAAAATATGTGTGTAGATCCGCTTGTCGCTTAGGTTCTCACAAAGCGTGACGTATGGCTTTTTTCTTCTGCGCTCGCGTTTGTGCTTTTTATTCGGTTGCTCACTTGTTGTGAAGGGTAGAGCTACTCCAAAAGTGCCTAATTTTCGATAGGTGGCGTAAAGAGCTGAATTATTTATTTAGCGGCTATAAATGGGTTGGGTTGGGAAATATTTACATAACATTTTTACATTAATAACTTATTTTTTGGGTTAGTTTTATTGAATTTTAAGTGCTAATACCTTACCCCGACCCTAATAGCCCTAACCGTTAGCATTAGCATTGAGATATACCGTTTAAAAATTAACAACTTTTGGATCTCCTAGGAGGCACTCCGTCAGTAGCTCTACCGTTGTGAAGGCGTTTGTGCTTGATGCGTCATTCTATCATTTCCGAATGGCGCAAACTGACGTCATATGTGATAAAAATATTAAAAAGTATTTGTCCACTATTTAATAGGCCAGCAGTTCTTAAACTCTACGTCGCGACGCCCTGGTGCATCGTTTCAATTTTTCAAGGGCGTCGCAGAATAGACCCGTTTTGTGGCTTTTTTGTTGTTGTATCAATAAACACAACTTATTAAACACAAAAACTTTCCCAGAGGCGTCGCAATAAAAAGGTTTGAGAACCACTGCAATAGGCGAAAAGAAAGTTTAACTATTTGCAGTGTCCAAACTTGTGACAAACAATTTTTGAAATTCTTTGAAACCTTTTGAATCAGAAGCTTGACTTTTTTGCAGTATTTTCGAAATCAGCACAGAAATCCAAAACTTCAGACTGAAGATTTCTGGTTACAAAACGTCATCAACTCTTGTTGATAGGATGGTTCATCACAACGGGAAGCAGTTTTCCACTTACGACAGGGACAACGACAATCACCCGAGGTAAGCTGATGTTTGCATTAAATTTCAGCTGAGTGATTTTTGTTATTTACAGTCGCCATTGTGCGAAGGAATATGAAGGTGGATGGTGGTACAGAAACTGCCGTTATGTCAACCTGAATCAGAGTCCCCGGGCCTATTGGAATCCATCAAATTTCCACGTGACCGCAATAAGCATAAAGTGCGATTGACACGGTTTAAATATTTGACATCAGCCTGTATTTTTTTTTGCTTTCGTTAGCTTTTAGTTTAACGCAACAATTCTTTTTTCTCAACGTACCAGGCAAAAACAGTTAAAACCTAAACTAAACGACTCAATATTATGACGCTAAATTCTTATATGCAAACAACGCATATAAATAGGATTTCTCAGATGCAAATCCACAATTGTATTTGTAAACGTGTAATATTTGTGTGTCTGTTAATCCTTAAGCAATGATAGACAAAAGTCACAAGATCGTGCTAAAAAAATACAAATTAAGTTACGCTGTAGGAATAAAACGAGCGAATAATGAATGTGTTTATGTATGTGTGTGATTTTTGTAATATTTTGCAGCTGGAACTTACACACTAAATCCAAATCGAACAGTTGGCGGCAAATTATTTATTAAATCATAATCAATTATATGTATCAGAATATCCTAATTATCGTTTAATAAAGTTCCAGCCTAACTCTTTACAAGAAAGTTCCTTGCGCTGTTGATGCTTTTTTTACACAATACGAAATTGTACATATGTTTTAAATGCGCTTGAAGTACAAGTTTATAACAGATTTCACTTTGCTGCATTTTTAATTAAAAATTGTGCTTTATCGCTGCAGTGTCACCCAGATTTTGAAAAGGAGCACAAGTTACAAGATTCTACTTCCACCTCAAGTGTAAACAACTTCTATGAGAAAAAAACACGTGTAGAATATATTATTGCTGATTTCAGCAAAGAAAAAGCGATACCCACCGTTAGAATCCATTGTTGCAACATTTGTCGACAAAAATCGTATCAAAATTCGCTTACATTTCCTTTTTTTCGAGTTCTGAAACCTTGTTTGTTTCTGTACATATATTGTCTTGTGGATTAAAGTAATTTATCGTTGTGCATGTTAGGTTGTACTTGCCGTATGTTGCTCTTTTTCTTTTTAAACACGGTGATTGCAATTTCTCTGCTTACAAGTTATTGAAATTGGGTTTTAGCACAGCCCGACATTCTAAATAATTACTGCAAGAAAATAAAGTAATAGAATCAGCTCGACAAATGATAGTTTCACAGTAATATATACGCGCCAGCAAAACTCCATTGATAGTAACGTACATTTGGTTCCCTCAATTCTATGCACATTCCATTTTACTGCTTATGAATACGCTCTGGGCCAACCTGAAAATGCAACCATACATGTAGTATGTAGCTTGGCGATTGCACGATATTACTCATTTGGACGTCCTAACACTTTTAAGTATTTTTTTTTTGACATAAATGGGGATTGGGGTTCGAGTATTAATTTTAAAAGAATGGCACAATGTAAGAAAGCAAGAGTTATAGCCAGGGTTGCCATCGACTTAAAACCAAAAATAAGGAGAACTGGAAAAATTAAATTTTTACACGAAACAAACCAAACGTTTTTGAATAAATCATTGCATTTATACGAGCCATGACATATGATATGCAATATTTTAGCCATAACAATCTGTTCCAGACACTTCTTGTACGTTGAAAATACTTGCACAACAACTCAGGTCTAGGTTTACTTTTATTTGTAGCAGGAATTTGACCAGTAATTGTTGAAAATAAGACAAAAGAAGGACTCCAGTCAAAAATAAGGACATTTCTTAGAAATAAGGACAATGAACTTTTCTAATACATAGCCCTTCCAAATAAGGACAAATATTAGAAATAAGGACGGTATGGCAACCCTGGTTATAACGATGTTGTGGTGAACTAGTAGTACTTACAGATTGCATGGTGGTTTCATCACATTATGCCAGTGGTTGATTAGTCGCCTTGCAAAATCGAGCGAAGTGCTTCCTCCGGCAACAAATTAAACATCGCTTCCCCAAGGCAGGTAGCGCTCTGACGTTTTGTTGCAACGCACAGAATCTGCAAACTCGAGGCGTTCTTGATTGATTAACACGTGCTTAGAGTTGAAAACCATCCAAGGCAAAGCCTGCTGAATAATACTGTCATTTAGGACTTGACTGCTTGATCCATATCGCACACATTTTAATAGCTATGTTAATAATTGCATCTTGTTTATTAAAAAGCTTTTTACAAATAGCAGACAGCTGTTGCATTTTAGTAAATGCCAAAAACTGCATAAAGGTCATGTTTTATTCACATGTACAGGCCTTTCTGTTTCTCTTGAAGCATTTTTGGCAGCAAACTTTGGAAAAGCTGATCAACCATATCATGTACTAAATACAAGCAAATTTTAATTTAGCCTTTTATTACTGGGTGACAACAGTCACCTAAACCTACACTGTTTCATAGTCAGTAATAACAATATGAAACCTTTCAAATAAAGAATAAATCCACTAAGAAACTTGACCAACTTTTATAAGTCCTCTCTTTTGCATGGTAAAAACATTTTGTATTTCCTTTTTGCTTCTGACACCATACAACATATGTCACAACACACAAACTATCCAACCATTTGAAAGGTCGCCTGTACTGAATGCCATGCTCCAAACACTGTAAACTGCTATTCGACCAGGTGATATTACAACCCAGGGGTGACACCTTACGACCACATTAAATATAAATTCCGAACACGAATTTGTACATAGTTGGCTAAAATGAGATAATTTCAACCTTTATTTATCACAAGAAATAAAAAAGGCAAAGTATCGAAAGATAGTGTTACTCTACATTGTCATCCATTACAACAAATTTCTAGCTCGTGTGATAGACTTTAACCACTTGATTTTACTAGTGGGGTTGTTCGCCAAATTAGATTAGTTTGTCCAGTGGTAATACTACAGTACAGTGAACTTAACTGAACTGTAAACAAATCCGTTTACATGCAGTAATCATTGAATTGAAACAGTGTAAAAATATCACATTGATTTGTGTGTCGGTCAAGGTATAATTTGGATTGAGTATAAGCATAAATAGAGTTACCATAGCCTATATCCAAAATGCAAACTTACGTAATAGCGACTTTATGCTATTGTCACATGATTGCAATAACGTTGCAATTGGCCATCGTCACATTTCTAGACTCGTAATGATTATTTTTTACGTTTTGGAATTTCAAGCTTTCTACCATTCCTTTGCGTTAACATCTTGTCTCTCGCTTTATATTCTCCTGTGTTTTACAAACACAATGACCCAACCTAACCTAATTAATCTCCATAAAGAAGTAATTTAGCGTATTTCTTCTCAGAAAGCAGTATCGTTAATTGGGCCTAGCCAATGGCTTAAGCTAAAATACATAAATATTTCCCTTGTTAAGATAGCTATAGTTGCTGGACCTCACACCAAATCGGTCTGAAATGCGTTTTTATGCCATTGTATACTATTTTCTAATATGTGCGTGTTCTTTATTATATTATGTACGGACGTACTCTTTGTAGACTTGAATGTAGATATATTAGGTTACACTTTCGGGATCGCACTTTTACAAAACGATTCGGGGTCCGGGCTTGTACTTTCGAATTTGGCTCAAAATTTTCAATTCTGATCCAAACAAGTTAAACTTCCGTCTTAACCAAGCACGACTTTACTCAACAAACACTACTAATGTTCTTTTAAAAGTGAGACTTTAGTTCCACGAATCTGCCTTACCACCTCCCTGTGTTTAGGGGGCGTTTTGGAACTGTAAGCACGTTCACAATAAAAACAAGGCACACTATACACACTACATGCATGGTTGTATTTCAGGTTGGGTCAGATTCCCCAGAGCGTATTCATAAATGGTAAAATCGAATGTACTTCGAATTGAGGGAACCAAATGTACGTTACTGTCAATGGAGTTTTGCTGGCGCGTATATATTACCGTGAAACTATCATTTGTCGAATGATTCCATTATTTTATTTTCTAGCAGTAATTATGTTAATTGTCGGGCTGTGCTAAACCCGATTTCAACAGCTTGAAAGCAGAGAAATTGCAATCCCGTTTTGAAAGATAAAGAGCAACATTTGTGCACGGCAAGTACAACCTTACATGCACAACGATAAATTACTTTATTCCACAAGACAATATATATACAGAAAAAACAAAGGTTTTAAAACTCGAAAGAAAGACATAAAATCGAATTTTGATAAGATCTTTGTCGACAAATGTTACTACATTGGTTCTAACGGTAGGTATCGCTGTTTGTTTGCTGAAATCTGCAATAATGTATTCTACACGTGTTTGTTTCTCACAGAAGTTATTTACACTTGAGTTGTAAGTGGAGTCTTATAATGTGTTTAAAAATCTGGATGACACTGCAGCGATGAAGCGCAGGATTAATTAGTTAATTAAAAATGCCAGCAAAGTGAAATTTGTTTTAAGCTTGTACTTCAAGCACATTTAAAACATATGTACAATTTCGTATTGTGTAAAAAAGCATCAACAGCGCAAGGAACTTTCTTATAAAGGGTTAGGCTGAAACTTTATTAAATGATATTTAGGATATTCTAAAATAGAGAAATTGATTATGATTTAATAAATAATTTGCCACCAACTGTTTGATTTGAATTTAGTGTGTAAGTTCCAGCTGCAAAATATAACAAAAATCACACACATACATAAACACATTCACTAATCGCTCGTTTTGAATCAACAGCGTAACTTAATTTGTGTTTTTCAGCACGATCTTGTGACTTTTGTCTACCATTGCTTAAGGTTCAACAGACACACAAAAATTACGCGTTTACGCAAGGATTGTGGATTTGCACATGAGAAGACCTTTTTTGCGTTTTTTGCATATAAGACTTTAGCGAAATGATATTGAGTCGTTTAGTTTAGGTTTTAACTGTTTTTGCCTGGTACGTTGAGAAATAAGAAATGTTGCGTTAAACCAAAAGCTAACAAAAGTAAAAAATCAGGCTGATGTCAAATATTTAAACCGTGTCAATCGCACTTTATGCTCATTGCGGTCACGTCAAAAGATGATGGGTTCCAATGTGCCCGGGGACTCTGATTCAGGTCGACATAACGGCAGTTTCTGTACCACCATCCACCTCCATAATGCTCAGCACAATGGATACTGTAAATAACAATAATCACTCAGCTGAAATTTAATGCAAACATCAGCACTCTTACGTCGTGTGAATGTCATTGTCCCTGTCGTAGGTGGAGAACAGCATCCCGATGTGATAATCCATGTTATCATCAAGAGTTGATGACGTACTGTAACCGGAAATGTTCAGTTTGTAGTTTTCGATTTCTGAGCCGATTTCGAAAATTCTGCAAAAAAGTTAAGCTTCTGATTCGAAAGGTTTTGAAAAATTCCAAAAGTTGTTTTTGCATTTTTTTTACAGCGTTGGAACCCAGGGCGCTCCCGGGGACGAATCCCGGTCAAGGTTTTTATGTGTATATGGGGTCAGGCGCCGGACCATTTGGCCAAGTTGTTTTTCACAAATTTTGACACTGCAAATAGTTAAACTCTCTTAACGCCCTTTGAATAGTGGACAAATACGTTTTAAACTTTCAATCACATGTTGCGTCAAGTGAGCAACAAAAAAGCAGAAACGCGAACGAAGAAGGGAAAAAGTCAAACGTTACGCTTTTTAAGAAACCTAAGCGCTACACACATATTTCGCAAGTTGTGTTGTAAATATTTTGTTCACGGTTAAACTAATCATAGATAACTGTGCTAACAATGTTTACAAATATACAGAAGAGAATCTTTTTGGGGTTAGTTATATTTGTTTACCTGTATTCGGCAAATTTCACTTCCTTGCCGGGGTTTGTTAAATCGAATCGAACTCGGCAGGATTTTGATTGGGTCATCACGTGAATTTTTTCCAAACCTATGTATACAGAAGCATGTTTTTAAACGAGATTTTTCTGAAATCGAAACTTCATGTAGGGTAAACTAAAAAATATGGTTAATGTGAAAACTGTTTTTGTGATTTATATTGCTATAGCAGCGGCAAGATTTTCTTAAAATACCGGTTTGTGTTTTGTGGCGCATTTCTTCAAGCAAAATGTTGATGTTTTTTCAACAAATAAACACATCAGATTTTCACAAAAGAATCAAAAACAAACCAAGCCAAAATTCCCCAGATTGGCTTCCAAACCCAGTTTTGTAATCTTCCCAGGGTCTGCTGAAACTAACACTTCCGTCAAAGCGAGTTTGAACCGTCTACAACACAATAGTTAGTTTAAGGAAAAGTAAAGTGGAATGATGATAACTCACAGTCCATCCTTGTAAACAGAGATTCTTTAGAGTTTCGGCAAGTGCAGATTTTTGGTTTCCCGGGGCACAAGGCAATTCTGCCAAAAAAATATTTTTAAATTAGGTGCAACAAAACTTCTGTGGCCAAAAACAAACGTCTTTCTGGTCTAAATTAATCCCATGACTACAAATCAATGCGATGCACAGTAAATTTTCAATTTGTCCAGTTCATTGCGTAAATACTAAGTATCAAGAACCAACAGCTCGTAATGTAATGTTCAAAATCGACTTACTGGTCTCACAGTTTCTTCCAGTGTATTTTTCCGGACACAAGCAGCCATAATCAGCAAGCAAGTCGACGCATGTGCCATTATTTGCACACGGGTTCACGTAGGAGCAAACGTCAAAATCTATAACAGTAAAATTGTTAACCACGGAGTTTGCAACCTGAGGACCTCGCATGTTCGAGCCGGCTTTTCAACTTATGTTTGCTCTAAACAAGCTTATTTCGGGGCCGACTCCACGCTGGACCATATACGTATAAAATTATCTATGACTTTATTCCGTTCAGTTTACGGCTTCTTGTGGACATTGTCTAGTAACAAAATCAGGGCCAGAATTTTAGTTTGTACTTTTGGGTTCCGGCCGGTCTCACAATTTCGGGCAAGCGGCCTAAGTTCACCAAAGAGGGAACATTACACGTTTTCGTATAAATTAAAACATTGATTAGCCGGCATGAAGTAGACTTAACAAGAAAATGCAAAATACTGAACAGGCGTTTCGTCCACCAGGTTGCAAATTTAACAAATTTGTCGTTCAACTGGTGTTATGCTAAACAAAATACTAGTTGTTGTTTCAAGAACTTGTATTTGCTGACGTATCCCGCTGTTTTTGTGCATTTTCGCCTCTGTGCGCGCTGTGTTATTCATTCATTGCGGTGAAGAAGCCCTACCGTTCTGGTGGGTGAAACGTCAGCAAACAAGTTCTTGAAACAACAACTAGTATTTTGTTTAGCATAACACCAGTTGAACGACAAATTTGTTAAAAAAGGAAAATGAAAGTCAATTCCTGGTTGTAAAACGTTTTAACATTGATTTACATTGGTATAACCGACAAAAAAGGGCATTTGTTATTGCTGTAAATTTTATTTTGGAAAAATAATTTGGTCTGTCCTCGCAGCAAAGCCATTTCCAATATGTTTGCGAACACAAACCAGTTATATTAATCGCTCGTGGCAAACCAGTTATATTAATCGCTTTGAGTCACCAACACTAAGGGCCATTAATAAAAGCCTTAAGTTTACCATCAAACGAAAACCAGTCGGTGTTGGTCGTATTTGTGCCGTTGTAAGCTTTTGCCTTCATCGCGTAGATGACAACCTTGCCACCAGCGTCTGTAAAAAATCTTTTGTGAACTTCATATTACTAAAACATGTTTTTGCAAGTGAACTTATAAACTACATTTTTATTGAACAAAAAATGTTGATTAAAGCAGCTCCGTATTCCTAAAAAATGCTTTTCGCAAGTGAATTACAAATCCACATAGTTTTTGTATCAAGTCGTGGAAGCGACAAACAGACCACTCGGAAGCAATCAAGGTTGCAGGAATTCGCTTTTGCCTGAAAATGAAAACTTTTGCCGAACCAACATCTTCGTACAGTTTCAACATTCCACTGACCTGAAATCGTTCCTCGCTTTTTCGCAGCAGCGCACACAGAGCTGTTGGTGAAATATTTTCCACTCGTGTACGTGTAGGAAGCAGCCTTGCATTTCGCCAGACAGTAGACATGGGTAATCGGTAATTCGCAGTCGCCAGTTGTTTTGCATGTCACTAACACAGTTTAAAGGTAATAAAAACACTATGTCAGTTTAACATATTCTTACTTGAAAATGTGTAAGAGTATTTGCCCGCAGAGCAGGTTTGAGTTTGAACGCCATTTCTTTGTTTTCCGTACAAATGAGCTCCCTGGCCCGGATTGCGAAAAACCTGAACAAGTCCACCGGAATCTAGAGTAATGTTCGTTTACATCGCGCTTCTTAAAAACAAAACTGACATTTGATTTCACTCACTATCAATCTGTTGGTCGTGCATTGCTGCAAGACATATCGGGCCGCTCGTGTAGACCCCATTTCCACATAACGACGAATTTTCTTCCCAACAGTCGGCCGGGCAAATCACGCTCGTGATCGAGTGCTTCAAGTCAGAAAACTGTGTCTTGCACGTTACTTAAACAATACTTTAAGTTAAAATTCGTTGAACATATTTTGTAAAGGTCATGCTAGGCGGGATGCATTCGTCCTAGAAATTACATTAATCTTTGAAAGTTTTTTGAAAAGCGTCGATATATGTGATATATCTTTGCTACGGAACTCTTAGCGGTACGTCAAACCAGCAGCATAATGTCAATTATTTTACTGGAACGTCAAACCGTTTTCCTTTAATTTGCGACTGATTGTAAACAATGCAAATATAAAACAATACAGTTAGGTCATCAGTTGGTTATATCACCGGTTACCTGATTGTCCCAATAAAACCGCGATGAAGTCAAATAAGAGAGTCAGCGCCAAACCACTAGCTTTCGGTGAATTCATTGCCCTCCAAGTGAAGTCCTTTACCAGTTGTTTATCTTTAATCTGGTCTAGTCAAGAGTTACACAAACCAAATGCAAACATTAGCCTCAAAATTTTTGGTTGGAATACTTTAAAACAAAAACATATTAGTACTTAGAACGCTCATTCTACATTTGTTAATTGTAAACATCACATCTTCACAAAATTGACCCAAACTGGCTTTATATTTGCACGCTTTTACCCTTCAACAGACTATTCATGGTTGCCCTTCAACAAAAACGACAGTCAAATTCATGCAAACAGCAAAGTAAGCGTTGTTGTTCAATAAATTCTTTGTGATGTTGTTGTATTAACTAATTTCTGTTTTTATTGCTTAATATAAAATACGTTGAAATATAACTGACTAAATACAACCTTGCAGGTTTAATCTGCTTTTCTAAAGCGGCTGAATTAAATAATATGGTGGTTTCATCACATTATGCTTGTGGTTGATTAGTCGCCTTGCAACATTGTGTGAAGTGCTTCCTCCCGCAACGCTTTAAACGTCGCTTCCCCAAGGCAGGTAACGCTCTGACGTTTTGTTGCAACGCACAGAATCAGTAAACTCGAGGCGTCCTTGATTAATTAACACGTGGTTAGAGTTGAAAACCATCCAAGGCAAAGCCCGCTGCATAATACTGTCATTTAGGACTTATCTTGATCCGTATAATACTGTCATTTAGGACTTGACTGCTTCACTGTAAAACACACATTATAGCTATGTTAATGTCATTAATTAACTGACAAAATTTAGCACCCGTGGATCACGACGATTTTGCTATTAGTACATCGTTATTAGCTATGTTAACGATTACATCTTGTTCATTTAAAAGCTCTTCACAAGAAACATAGACAGCCGATGCATTTTAGTAAATGCCTAAAACTGCATAAAAGGCCATGTTTTATTCACATGCATAGGCCTTTCTGTTTCTTTTGAAGCATTTTTTGGCAGCAAACTTTGGAAAAGCTGATCAAACATATCATGTACTATATACAAGCAAATTTTAATTTAGCTTTTTATTACTGGGTGACAACAGTCACCTAAACCTACACTGTTTCATAGTCAGTAATAACAATATAAAACCCTTCAAATAAAGAATAAATCCACTAAGAAACTTGACCTAGTTTTATAAGTCCTCTCTTTTGCATGGTAAAAACATTTTGTATTTCCTTTTTGCTTCTGACACCATACAACATATGTCACAACAAACAAACTATCCAACCTTTTATAAGGTCACCTGTCCTGAATGCCATGCTCCAAACACTGTAAACTGCTATTCGATCAAGTGGTGTCACAACCCAGGGGCGACACCTTGCGACCACATTAAATATAAATTCCGAACACAAATTTGTACATAGTTGGCTAAAATGAGATAATTTCAACGTGGCGAAAGATAGTTTTACCCTACATTGTCATCCTTTACAACAAATTTCTAGCTCGTGTAATAGACTTTAACCACTTGATTTTACTTATGGGGTTGCACGCCAAATTAGATTGGTTTGTCCAGTGGTAATACTATAGTACAGTGAGCTTAACTGAACTGTAAACAAATCCGTTTACATGCAGTAATCGTTGGATTGGAAAGGTGTAAATATGTTAGATTGGTTTGTGTGCCTAGGCCAGGCCTGCACAACTCAAAACAACGCAAGGGCCACAACGGAACACATAAATGTTTCGCGGGCCGCATGCTAATTACGTATTTTAAATGTCCCTGTATAAGCCTATACTATTTTAAAAACTTGTCGGTCATGCTGGATATAACTGCTATTACCAAGGCAAAATTTAAAATCTGAAAAGCTTTCTTTCGTCGCTGACAAACAATATCACATGAACGAATAAATTTTCTTAGGCATCAACATCAACCCAAAGAACAAAATTTGTAACTAAAATTCAATGAGAGATGTTGCATCTTTTGTTGTCAACAAGCACGTCGTAATCGGGCACGAGGCTGGAACTTGAAAGTTTTAGAATATCCTTCAAATGTCCATCAGCAAGTGAAGATCGCTGCTTGTTTTTGTTAAAGTTTAATACAGAGAAAGTTTGTTTCGACAAACAAGACACATTATTTTTGTCTTCACCACTGCAAATAAGTATTTGCTTGTCCATTCCGGATAAAACACTCTGACCTTACTTTCAATCTTTCTTTTAGTGTTTTCAGCCATTTTGGACAATCCTAAAATAGCCTACTTGCGCGCGCACATAAGATTAGACTAGGCTCTACTATAGATACTAAACGCTATAACCAAGCTTTGTGTGTGAAACAAAGATGGGATTGTTTCGTAATGAATAAAACAATGAACTGAAGTAAGATTACTCATTTAGAGGTCTATGTGATTATTACACAACATCGCGGCATAACGTTTTTTTGGTTCAATGCAAAGTATTTTAAAATCTTCTTGCGGGCCGCACTAAAAGCTTTCGCGGGCCGTATGTTGTGCAGGCCTGGCCTAGGCCAAGTTATAATTTGGATCGAGTATAAGCCTAAATAAAGTTATGAGATATCCAAAATAGAAACTTCGATCATAGCGACTTTATGGTATTGTCAGATGATTGCAATAACGTTGCATTTGATCATCGTCACATTTCTAAACCCATAATGATTATTTTTACGTTTTGGAATTTCAAGCTTTCTACCATTCCTATTCCTTTACGTTAACATCTTGCCTCTCGCTTTATATTCCTCTGTGTTTTATAAACACAATAATCCAAGCTAACCTAATCAATCTCCAAAAAAAAATTTACCGTTTTTTTGTCAGAAAGCAATCTTGTTAATTGGACCTAGCCAATGACTTAAGCTAAAATACATGAATATTTCCCCTTACAAATATAACTATAGTTGTATATTATTCTCCAATGTGTATGTGTTTTTTATTATATTATGTACGGACGTACTCTTTGTAGGCTTGAATGTAGGAATATCAGTTAAACTTGCGCGACTAATTGCGCTTTTACAAAATCACAGCAGACGAAACAGAAGAAATATAATTATGTGTTTTTACATTATTTAAACATTGTATTCAGATAAAACTCAGCTTAACCTTTACAAAAGTACTGGTGGATTTTAAAACCAGTGGTTTCCAAACTTTTAAAGCGTGCTAACAAACTTAGATAATCCTTTCGTGGCACACTTTGCAGGCCAACATAAACTGTTAAAAGAAAGTTAGTTTGCAACTTTATCGTGATGGATAAGATTGCGTTTTAAGAAAAAAATGCTTTAAACGCTGTAATACACGGGCAAATATCGCAATAAAGTCCGAAAACAGAAAACAATATTTGCACTAAAATTAAAACATTTACGGTGTAGCTGCAGCGCGTTTATCATGCACCAATCGTGCCATCCACTTTTATGCGTTTCATAAGTCTGAACGTTGCGCAGCTATTTCCGGCTTGGTGATTGTTTTAGTGCAATTGTGTTGCTATGTTGTCTTTCACCAAGCGAAATAAACTTAACTCAACTCATTTGGTCTATGTCAGTTGACTGCGTGGAATTCATCAAAGTCAAAGAATTGTCATTTCTTGGAGCCCCAAAGGTAGCTGTTATTTTTCTTCGTCACACTTTTCTAGTATCTTTCTAGTATCTTTTAGAGAGTAGCAAGCACTCGTGTCACGTACTGTTCTACATACTGATCTCTGATTAAATCAATGTTTTCACCTAACTGAGGGGCCAATTGTGTCATGAGTGCGACAGTACAAACCTCAATGCTCTGTGGGGCAACATGTGGCCGTACATTAAGTGGTATGCAGGCTGCTTTAAACAAAAAGGCGGTGAATGCTGTTTCCATGGAAGTTATTCGATAACTTTGCACAGATACAAAACTCTCCCACCTTATTGAAAAGTCATCGCACACCAAAGTAGCGATTATTGCAAATTTCATGTGTTCAAAGTATGACATTTCGAGTGAATACATTTTAACACACGTAATGGATCACAGATTACCATTTAGACTATCATTGTCGTAAAGGTGTTGGTAATAAAAAAACGCCATTGGGAAAAAAAGGAAGAATCTCTTTTACAGATGTGGCGTGTTGTGAGCAGGATGTGTTAACGAAGTAGGTTGTGCTGAGTACGTCCCTGCTAACTAAGCTCAAATTAATTTAAAATGTATGTGGGTAAAAATCGAAATTAATTGGCAAAGAAAAGGTGGTTTTGTATTAGCGGAAAGCATACAATGATAAACATATTAAGTATAACTCGTTTACTATGGTTAATTTAAGTCATTAACAATCGCTTAAAAGTAAAATTATTGATTTACATCTAGTTGACTGGCAAGGCTGGATAAAACAACAACCGGATGTGTGTGTTTTTTGGGCTGATAACTCCTCGGTAAATTCACTGACTGTGGGACGGCATAAACCTGTAGGATTCGAAGCTTATATTTGCTGTGATTACTTTAGTGACTTTTTAAGGGATATTAGTTTTTTTAAAAAAGACTTGTCAATCGGGCCAGAACGTTAGCGGAAAACGCAGTACTAGTTCGTGTTTTCTTTTGCTTGAAAGTAAAATAAGGTTCATAATTTTACTCCTCCCAAACAAAGTATCTTCTGATCATGCATCGTTCATCTTGCTTGAATGTGTACGCGGCCATTGTGTTTCTCTGGGCGGTTTTCTTCGATGGGATCTCCACCGAATACAATCCAGCAAGTAAGACTAAAACTTTATTGGCTACTATAAGCTCAACAATCTGAGACAACTTGACTCAAACAATTTTAAATATGGGTATTTTTAAAGCAGACAGAAAACGTTTTGTATTCGTCAAAGTTTCAAAACTCTAAAACGCTGAACTATTTCAACGTAATTTTGCGCTAGGACTTATAGTAGGACCACGGATGAAAGTTTCTAAAAATCACAGTGTTAAAGAATGCCATGAATCAAATATTCCAAAAATCGGCAAAAAAATTATTTGACTTTTGGCCCAAGCTACAATAAAAAAAAGTTATAAGCGAAAAAGAGTGGTAAACTTTCAAAACACGTTTTAGTGGCGATTCTAAATGTATGTTCTTGTGCAGTTACTTGCAAGACTCGGTTTGCCCACTTGAAGCACTCGATCACGAGCGTGATTTATCCGGCAAACTGTTGGGAAGAAAATCCGTCGTTGTGTGGAAATGGGGTCTACACAAGCGGCCCGATATGTCTTGCAGCAATGCACGACCAACGGATTGACAGTGAGTTGAACAATATGTGCAAACAAAGTACATGAACACAAATGTATTGTTTTAATATGAGTATATCTGACTTTTAAAACTCCCCCGACAATCATTGGTTAAACTTGTATGTTTTAGATGATGGTGGAGTTGTGACGATTTATCGCAGCCCAACAGGAAAAAGTGGGTCTCGATACGGCAAAAAGAGCCAAGGTGTAAAGAGTCAAACATGTGCAAAGGGACAATACGGCTACACGTTTGCAAGTAAGAGATTTTTACATATTGACGAAAATCATGCTTATTGTCAAACTTTGATTGTGAAAAAATGTGGTAGGTTTCATTAAATCTCAAAGTCCAGTTTATTGTGACTATTTTTCTGTCTGTTTCACATAGCAGTTACCAGATTGGCTGTTCAAGTTTATGATGTCGAGATTTATACTGTTACACTTTGTGTATGAATATGATGCCTAATTTGCATCTGCTTCCACACAATGAGCCTATTAAAAGACTGCCGTAAATGTACTTGGCCAGCGATACACAATAACAATTACAGCGTTCTTACTATTACTTGTTGAAATAATGTGGTTTATAACATTCCTTTTACCAAACTCACAACATGTCTACAGTTATAACGATTGGAATTAATGTATCAAATCCATGACCTTATGACACATGTTAAAACCTTATGTTTCGTTGGATATTATTATAACACTGCCGGAGCTCAAAAGGTTGGTATTACTGCGCGATTTTGTCTCGCTACTGTAGAAGGCGGATGGTAGAATCTATTCCGGAGAAACGTTAGAGTTTAAAAGGTTAAACTATTTTTTTCCCGATTTTTACTGCATAGTGACATGCAAAACAACTGGCGACTGCGAATTACCGATTACTCATGTCTACTGTCCGCCGAAATGTGCCGGTGCTTCCTATACGTACACGAGTGGAAAATATTTCACCAACAGCTCTGTGTGCGCTGCTGCGAAAAAGCGAGGAACGATTTCAGGTCAGTGGACTGACAGAGTCGAATGATCAAAACATTACTGTAAACACAAGAAGATGTTTTCCAAATCGCAAACACATGTGTCTACAAGCGTGTTTCTGTCGCGCAGACGTGTTTATCAGCAATGCTAATGGGCACAAAAAAAATTGTTGTACATTGCTTGAACATGTTGCAGTACCAAAAAGTACACCAGAAAAATAAACACCGTTCACAAAAAGACTTTTTTCACAGACGATGGTGGCAAGGTTGTCATCTACGCGATGAAGGCAAAGGCTTACAACGGCACAAATACGACCAACACCGACTGGTTTTCGTTTGATGGTAAATTTAGGGCTTTTATTAATGGCCCTTATCAGAGTTGCAAGTTGGGCCGGGCTTTTCGGGCTTAGGTATTTGTGGGAAAACGGGCCTGATTTTACGTTCCGTGTCCGCCATTTTTTTTACA
The DNA here is from genome assembly GCF_965637545.1 of Phallusia mammillata. Lineage (NCBI taxonomy): Eukaryota > Metazoa > Chordata > Ascidiacea > Phlebobranchia > Ascidiidae > Phallusia > Phallusia mammillata. Next base: position 31,088,507 of record NC_137253.1, on the reverse strand, counting down.
ATAATATCACTCAGTTGAGTAACAAGTCTCCGGCTTTTACCTATAATGCCCACCCTACTCTAAAACGAATTGTTTACCCTATTGTCTACTATTGCTTATTGTGTTTGTTGTCTTTCTCTTTTTTCTTTCTCATCCTTTTTTGCAAGGCTTTCGTGGATAGGCGTGTCAATCAAAATTTCGGGCCCAAACGGGCTTCTCAAAAACGTTTCGGGTTCGGGCCGGGTTCGGGCCGGGTTCGGGCCGGGTTCGGGCCGGGTTCGGGCTCAGAATTCGGGCCCGCTTGCAACTCTGGCCCTTATTGTGAAGAAAAAAGAAATGTAATGTTTACTACTTGGTGCACATTGGCCGCATGTGAGAAATTGTGAGACCGGCCGAAACCCAAAAGTACAAATCAAAAACCCGGCCCTGATTTTTTTAGTAGACCAGGGGTCGGCAACCCATGGCACGCGGTGATTTTTCATGTCACGCCAACCGATTTGGGTGTTTATATGGAAGTATGATTTAACCTGTTACACTGATTTTTTTAGTTCATGGACATGGACAAAACACTCTGCTTTCTCTTTATTATTGATATCTGCTGGCACGAACCACTATTATTTGGAAAAACGTTGGCACGCGAGGTCATTGACAAATGGAAATAACAAGTAAATTGGCACGCGTCGCCTAAAACGGTTGCCGACCCCTGTACTAGACAATGTCCACAATAGGCCGTAAACTGAACGGAATAACGTGATAAGTATGGTCCAGTGTAAAGTCGGCCCCGAAATAAGCTTGTTTAGAGCAAACATAAGTTGAAAAGCGGGATCGAACATGCGCGGTCCTCATGTCGCAAACTCCCTGGTTAACAGTTTTACTGTTTTAGATTTTGACGTTTGCTCATACGTTAACCCATGTGCAAATAACGGCACATGCGTCGACTTGCTTGCTGATTATGGCTGCTTGTGTCCGGAAAAATACACTGGAAGAAACTGTGAGACCGGTAAGTCGATTTCGGACGTAAAACCTGAGCTGCTGGTTCTTGATACTTAGCATTTACGCAATGAACTGGACAAATGGAAAATTTACTGTACAATGCATTGATTTGAAGTCCTGGGATTAATTTAGACCAGAAAGACATTTGTATTTGGCCACAGAAGTTTTGTTGGACCTAATTAAAAATATTTTTTGGGCAGAATTGCCTTGTGCCCCGGGAAGCCAAGAATCTCTACTTGCAGAAACTCTGAAGAATCTTTGTTCACAAGGATGGACTGTGAGTTATCATCATTCCACTTTACTTTTCCTTAAACTTACTATTGTATTGTAGACGGTTCAAACTCGCTTTGACGGAAGTGTTAGCTTCAACAGAACCTGGGAAGATTATAAAACTGGGTTTGGAAACCAATCTGGGGAATTCTGGCTAGGTTTGTTTTTGATTCTTGTGTGTAAATCTGATGTGTTTATTTGTTGAAAAAACAGCAACATTTTCTTGAAGAAATGCGCCACAAAACACAAACCGGTATACGGTATAGTTTGCTAAAGCAAATTACAACCCACGATTCTTTATTGCATTACCAGGATATTGTTCTAATCACTTCTAATACTCTTTGATTTAGGAATTCCGTTTCGCTGCTAGCAATATAAATCACAAATACACTTTTCACAGAAACCATATGTTTTTGAAGTTTACTCTACATAAAATTTCGATTTCGGGAAAAATCTCGTTTAAACACATGCTTCTGCAAACATAGGCTTGGAAAATATTCACGTGATGACCCAATCAAAATCCTGCCGAGTTCGATTCGATTTGACAAACCCCGGCAAGGAGGAGAAATTTGCCGAATACAGGTAAACAAGTTTAACTAACCTCATAATGCTTCTCTTGTATAAGTTATATTTGTAAATATTGTTAGCACAGTTATCTAAGATTAGTTTCACCCTGATTAAAATAGTTACAACACAACTTGCGAAAATATGTGTGTAGCGCTTGGGTTTGTCACAAAGCCTGACGTCTGCCTTTTTTCCTTCTGCGCTCGCGTTTCAGCTTTGTTGCTCACTTGTTGTGCTTAGTGCGTCATTCTATAATTTCCGAATGACACAAACAGACGCCACATGTGATTGAATGTTTGAAACGTGTTTGTCCACTATTCAATGAGCGATAAGAAAGTTTAACTATTTGCAGTGTCGAAATTCGTGACAAACAATTTTTGGAATTTTTTAAAACCTTTCGAATCAGAAGCTTAACTTTTTTGCAGTTATTTCGAAATCGGCTCAGAAATCGGAAACTACAAACTGAACATTTCCGGTTACATTACGTCATCAACTCTTGTTGATTGGATGAATTATCACAACGGCTATCAGTTCTCCACCTACGACAGCGACAACGACGATGCTATGTAAGAATGCTGATGTTTGCATTAAATTTCAGCTGGAAGATTTTTGTTATTTATAGTGGCAATTGCGCGGAGGAATATGGAGGTGGATGGTGGTACAGGCGCTGCAATAATGTCAACCTGAATCGGAATCCCCGGGCATATTGGAGATTATCATTTTTTGACGTTGCCGCAATGAGTATAAAGTGCGATTGATACGGTTTAAATATTTGACACCAGTCTGTTTTTTTTTGCTTTTGTTAGCTTTTAGTTTAGCGCAACATTTCTTTTTCTCAACGTACAAGGCAAACAGGTAAAACCAGTGGTGGGATTCAGCCGGTTTGCACCGGGTCTATAGAACCGAATGAGATCAACAAACCTGTTAGCATTACTGGTTACTGTAAAACGGACTTTTTTAACAGAACTGGCTAAAAAATATCATTTTTGTGACAGAACCGGCTGACAACAAATTTTAATCCCACCACTAGTTAAAACCTAAATTAAACGATGCAATATCATTACGCCAAAGTCTTTTATGCAAACAACGCTGATCTCAGATTCTCATATGCTGATCTATAATTCGATGCATACGTGTGTGCCTGTTGATCCTTAAGCAATAATAGACAAAAGCCACATAATTGTGCTGAAAATAAACACTTTGTTACGCTGTTGATCCAAAACGAGCGAATATGAAATGCTTGTATGATATGATGTGTGATTTTTGTAATATTTTGCAACTGGAACTTACACACTAAATTCAAATCGAACAGTTGGTGGCAAATTATTTATTAAATCATAATCAATTTATATGTATCAAAATATTCCCTTGTCATTTAATAAAGTTCCAGCGCTGTTGATGCTTTTTTACACAATACGAAATTGTACATATGTTTTAAATGTGCTTAAAGTACAAGCTTATAACACGTTTCACTTTGCTGCATTCATCGCTGCAGTGTCATCCAGATTTAAAAAAACGAGCACACATTATAAGACCCTACTTACAATTCAAATGTAAACAACTTAGGTACGTGAAGGTATATAGGCCCGGAAGGTAATAAGGCCCACTGCTAATATGTTTTTATGTGCCAGAAAAAATACTTCAGTTTTGATTTAATTTTAAAATATATATGTACTTGAGATGATTTACGAAGTTTTGGACCTGCAAGTTATATGTAATTGTTATCATGACCAATCCAAATTAAGAAGTGTTTATTTTTAACTTTTTATTATTTTTTGTTAAAATTGGTAGCAAAAATGAAAAGGTTGTGTTGTCGAAATGAAAACTTATCAAGATATATTAGTAATGGGGTCATTTTAGTTTAATTGTAGCATTATCCGATCTGGAAAAAAGAATTTCTTCAAATAAATTTTATTACGGTTTTGTTTGTCATTGCTTGCAATAAGGCCCAGCGATAATTTGTCATTTTCTCAAGTGTCTATTATACTAAAGGCGACTGATATGCACAAAATTTGCTTTTTTGCTTTGTTAGGGAGATAAAAAGTCCGAATAAGATGTTTGTGGAAGTAATCTTTCATTTAGTATTTTTGGTTATCAAATGTCAAGGGGTCGTTTGTTCTTTTTTTTAGTACCTTCAGATTAACAGTTATATGTCTTGGTTAACAGTATATGTGTAAAATCAGTTAATAACGTGGCTTGTTTAAACTTTTATTTGACCGAAGCAAAGTATAAATGAGTCTGATTGGTTTCTAGACTCTTTTTTAAAAACATGAAAATGTTGGGCTTTATTAACAGCCTAGGTTTGTATTAAGGCCCAAGTTTTATTTTTTTTAAACTGTTATCCTACAAAAACAAAACTTGCAAACGTCCTCAAAATCTAATGGATGTTTAATATCAACCTCTGCAACAATCATGCCGAATTTGGCCTGGAACGGTTAAATGGTTTTTCAGTTATACGCAATAGTTTTTTAATGGGCCTTGTTAGCTGCAGGTACCTTGTAAGGAAAAAATTATCCCACCGTTAGAACCAATGTAGTAACATTTGTCGACAAAAATCTTATCAAAATTCGCTTCCATTTCTTTTTTTTTCGAGTTCTGAAACCTTTGTTTGTTTCTGTGTATATATTGTCTTGTAGATTAAAGTAATTTATCGTTGTGCATATTACGTTGTACTTGCCGTACACAAATGTTGCTCTTTTTCTTTTTAAACGGGATTGCAATTTTTCTGCTCACAAGTTGTTGAAATTGGGTTTTAGCACAGCCCGACAATTAACACAATTACAGCAAGAAAATAAAGTAATAGAATCAGCTCGACAAATGACAGTTTAACGGTAATATATACGCGCCAGCAAAACTCCATTGATAGTAACGTACATTTGGTTCCCTCAATTCGAAGTACATTCCATTTTACCATTTATGAATACGCTCTGGGGAGTCTGACCCAACCTGAAATACAACCATACATGTAGTGTGTAGCTTGGCGATTGCACGATATTACTCATTTAGACGTCCTAAGACTTTTAAGTATTTTTGTGACATGAATGGGGATTGGGGTTCGAGTATAAAATTTAAAAGAATGACATAATGCAAGAAAGCAAGAGTTATAGCGATCTTGTGGTGAACTGGTAGTACTTACGGATTGCATGGTGGTTTCAGCACGTTATGCTTGTGGTTGATTAGTCGCCTTGCAACATTGGGTGAAGTGCTTCTTTCTACAACGCTTTAAACATCGCTTTCCCAAGGCATGTAACGCTCCGACGTTTTGTTGCAACGCAGAATCTGCAAACTCGAGGGGTCCTTGATTGATTAACACGTGGTTCGAGTTGAAAACCATCTGAGGCAAAGCCCGCTGAACAATACTGTCATTTAGGACTTGACTGCTTCTTCCGTAACGCACACATTTTAAAAGCTATGTTAACGATTACATCTTGTTTATTCAAAAGCTCTTCACAAATAGCAGACAGCTGTTGCATTTTAGTAAATGCCAAAAACTGCATAAAAGGCCATGTTTTATTTACATGTACAGGCCTTTCTGTTGCTTGTTGAAGCTTTGTTGGCAACAAACTTTGGAAAAGCTGATCAACCATATCATGTACTATATACAAGCAAATTTCAAATTGGACTGTATTACTGGGTCACAACAGTCACCTAAACCTACACTGTTTCATAGTCAGTAATAACAATATAAAACCGTTAAAATAAAGAATAAATCCAAGAAACTTGACCCAGTTTTATAAGTCCTCTCTATTGCATGGTAAAAACATTTTATATTTCCTTTTTGCTTCTGACACCATACAACATATGTCACAACAAACAAACTATCCAACCCTTTAAAAGGTCGCCGGCACTGTATGCCATGCTTAAGACGCTGTAAACTGCTATTCCATCAAGTGATGTCACGACCCAGGGGCGACACCTAACGAATACATTGAATAAAAATTCCGCACAAAAATGCATACATAGTAGGCTAACATGGGATAATTTCAACCTTTAGTTATCACAAGAAAAAACAACAACAAAAAACGCCAAGGCAAAGTGAAATTACAACATTACAACCAATTTCTAACTCGTGTGATAGGCTTTCACCACTTGATTTTACTTACGAGATTGCACAGTGGTAATACTATAGCAGATTGAGCTTAACTGAACTGTTAACAAATTCGTTTACATGGATTAAAACAGTGTAAAAATGTTAGATTGGTTTGTGTGCCTACGTCAAGTTATAATTTGAATTGATTATAAGCTTAAATAGAGTTATGATATTTCCAAAATTCAAACTTACACAATAGCGACTTTATGGTATTGTCACATGATTGCAATAACGTTGCATTTGATCATCGTCACATTTCTAAACCCATAATGATTATTTTAACGTTTTAGAATGTCATGCTTTCTACCATTCCTATTCTTTTACGTTATAACCCAACCTAATCTAATCAATCTCCAAGAAGTAATTTAGCGTATTTTTTCTCAGAAAGCAGTCTGGTTAATTGGACCCAGCCAATGGCTTAAGCTAAAATACATAAATATTTCCCTTGCAATTATAACTATAGTTGCTGGACCTAACACCAAACCGACCTAAAATGCGTTTTTGGGCCATTGTATATTATTCTCCAATGTGTATGTGTTCTTGGTTATATTATGTACGGACGTACTTTTGTAGGCTTGAATGTAGGTATATCAGTTAAACCACGGCCGGATTAACACCATTAGAGGCCCTAAGCACTAAAACAATTTGGTGCCCCTTACATCATTTTTAATTCGAAATATAAACGTAAAAACAAAATTCTTCATCGAGATTTCGATTTTAACATAATACACAGCAAGGGTAATAGACTATAAGCTTAGCTGATATTAAACTTGCAGATTTGTTTCAGAATGTCAGAAATATTCCAAAACTCAATTAAAAACGCCTAATTTTGCTGCTGCCTTCCCCAGTCTCAGCACTGTTGCCCAATTGTAAAACATACTAGTATTAGCGTCGTGTTTAATTTACGTTTGTCACATACACGAATAAGTTTTCAAACATCATGCTATTAACTAAGCATTCATTTCCTTACTGTCTTGACCAGGGGTGCCCAATCTGTTTGACTCAAGATCGACGTTTGAGGTAGTCCAACTCTCGGGATCTACCATTCCAATACAAACTAACAAGATAATGCAAGACTATGTGTGTATTACCAAAGGAAAACTCGCATTTTCCGAGCCCTTTTTTACGTTTTTTTATCGTGGTTTGGGTGTGACTTTTTACACTGCATTGAACTTTTTTTTTTTATAATTCATCCGATGCTAATCTTGATAATAGAAAAAGTACCAGCACAAAGTAACCATTACTACTGTAAGATGAACATAAATTCATAACTGGGATCAGCCCTGAAGCGTCAGTTAGCGTCAGTTCCTAGTTATGAATTTATGTTCATCTTAACTGATACTGGTCAATCTGGCGATCCCCTACTACGAAGCTGACATATGCAGCATACGAGGCAGGCAACGGTGCTTGTGATTCGACTTTCGGCAGATTCTCCACTGAGCCTGCGTAGCTCAGTTGGTAGAGCGCGAGTCCCGGAAAGACTCCTGTCGTGGGTTCGAATACCACCGCGGCTAGATTTTTCTAGCCTACGCCTTGCCATATGGTGGTGAATGCTTGGTGACCGGCTGATTCGGTATGACGCCTTTAATGGGCCTGGCGTACTGTGATTTACTACTGTAACTATTATTTTTGTGACTTTTGCGACGTAAAGCGTCGACTGAGTATTTGTGGTGTGAACATATCAACAAATCCTAATGAATAACTTTCACAATAAAGTCATCTATGTAGGGCAAAATTCCCTAAAAACGCATTACAAAAGAAGCATTTTAAATAATTTGCTGAATCCCTCGCGGTCGACTTGATATCAGTCCGAGATCGACCAGTCGATCGCGATCGACGGGTTGGACACCCATGAGTCTTGACTGTTTCAGGTTTTGACAAACAGAACAACACAACGTTGTTACGTCATATAGCACGCAATCAATCCCTTTTGTCAATTATTTTATTTGATTTTCTCGCTTTATAAACTTATTTTATTACATTTTGAATATAGTTGTAGTTTTTTGTTAGATTCAATAAGTTACCTAGAAACCATTTCTGTGGTGCCCCTTCTTTACTTGATGCCCTAAGCACGTGCTTATATTGCTTATAGGTTAATCCAGCACTGAGTTAAACTTTCGGAACTAATCGCGCTTTTACAAAACGATTCGGGTTCGAACCGGGGTCCGGGATTGTACTTTCGAATTGGGCTCAAATTTTGCAATTCTGATCCGAACCAGTTGAACTTACGTCTTAACTAGGGTTGAATTATCCGGTTAATGGATAACCGGTTAACCGTTTAAACGAAGGGTTTTTTGCTATCCGATATCCGGATATTTTTGTATCGGTTAACCGGATAACTAAAGAATAGTACTGCGTAAGCGTTTTATGCATTTTAACATAATTTTATATGACACACAGTTAATATGCAGTGATCTCATAGACGCAACATACGACTTTAATGTTTATGCTAATTAATACGAATATTTACTTAGTTGTGCATATTCCCTATTGATGTTAAAATTCACGAGCGAATTAAAGTCACACTAATAAAATAGAAAATGTGTCCATTGTAAGGTGATTCGCTCGGAACGATGAATTCTGAGATTCGAAAAAGAAATGTATACGTTTAATAACAATGTTGGGGGCCTATTTTCGCTCAGAAAATTGACTGTTAGGGCAATATGTGAAACAACTGATGTATCGTTTGCTTTTAGAACTACACTGCTTAAGCAGTAAATTTTGATATACCGTATTTACTCGATTGTAAGCCGCGGCTTATATTGTTTTTTTACCTGGCGGTTGTGCGCCTTATAATCGAGGGTGGCTTACAGTCGAGGGCGGCTTATATTTTAATTTTATACCGAAATTATTTCTACACTCAAACATTTTAAATCATTTGGGGTTCAAAACATGTATGCATGTACAGATTATACGTCAATATACGTTCTGTTGGGTACAGTTATCAACGTAATAAACAGATATGGACAAATAGTCAGACCATATAACAACGGAAAGATGTATTAAAAACCAATCGTATCTATAAAATTCCAGCGTGCGGCTTACATTATTTTTTTAACACCTCAACATGCGGCTTACAATCGAGGGCGGCTTATAAACGAGGGCGGCTTACAATCGAGTAAATACGGTATATGATGTACAATTATAAACACTAAAACCAAATATGTGCCACAAATGATTTTGTAATAGACTTAATATTATCGGGTTAACCGGATAGCTAAATTCAAAATATCCGTATATATCCGTTATCCGGATAGTGGAAATTATTGATATCCGAATCAACCCTAGTCTTAACCAAGCACGACTTTATTCAACAAACACTACTAATGTTCTTTTATAAGTGAGACTTCAGTTCCACGAACTGCCTTATTATATGTGTTTAAGGGGCGTTTTGGAACTGTAAGCACGTTCACAATGAAAACAAGGCACATTATACACACTACATCCATGGTTGTATTTCAAGTTGGGTCAGATTCCCCAGCAGAGCGTATTCATAAATGGTAACATGCAATGTACTTCGAATTGAGGAAACCAAATGTACGTTTCTGCAAATAGAGTTTTGCTGGCGCGTATATATTACCGTGAAACTATTATTTGTCGAGCTGATTCTATTACTTTATTTTCTTGCAGTAATTATGTTAATTGTCGGGCTGTGCCAAAACCCAATTTCAACAGCTTGTAAACAGAGAAATTGTAAGCGAAAAAGAGCAACATTTGGGTACGGTAAGTACAACCTAACATGCACAACGATAAATTACTTTAATCCACAAGATAATATATATACAGAAACAAACAAAGGTTTCAGAACTCGAAAAAAAAGAAATGTAAGCGAATTTTGATAAGATTTTTGTCGACAAATGTTACTGCATTGGTTCTAACGGTAGGTATTGCTTTTGTTTGCTGAAATCGGCAATAATATATTCTACACGTGTTTTTTTCTTTCACAGAAGTTATTTACACTTGAGTTGTAAGTGGAGTATTATAATGTGTGCTCGTTTTCAAAATCTGGATGACAGTGCAGCGATAAAGCGCAGGATTAATTAGTTAATTAAAAATGCCAGCAAAGTGAAAGTTGTTATAACCGTACTTTAAGCACATTTAAAACACATGTACAATTTCGAAATGTGTAAAAAAACATCAACAGCGTAACATAGTGTGTATTTTTCAGCACGATCTTGTGACTTTTGTCTATTATTGCATAAGGATTAACAGGCACACAAATATTACGCGCTTACGCATAGAATTGTAGATTTGCATCTGAGAACTTTTTTTAAGACTTTAGCGCAGGGGTGGGGAACCTACTTAGTACTGCGGGCCGCATGAATTGCACAATATTTTCGGGCGGGCCAAATATTTTTTTATGTTCAAATTCCTTGGAATAATACCCTAAGCACAAAAGTGATTTTATATTTCATCGCTCCAGATTTGATTTTTTCTTTGCTGTTACTTGTTTGCAACAAACAAGGCATACAGGTTTATCACGTATTTCGACTAAAACCTGTCCATTCTTTCTGGAACACCCTAGCTCCATTTAAAACTAACACCACATGGCAAATGATTTGTTACTGCAAGGAGAGACAATCGAGTGACTGTTACGTAACAAATATAGCAAGTGGTTGAAAGTAGTGATGCACCGAACCCGCCTAAAAAGGTTCGGGCCGAAACCGAATATTCGGCCACGAGGCCGAATAATTTCGGCCGAATCAGGCCGAACCTAAAACCGCATTTCTTATGGGTGTTTTTAACTGAACCTTGTGTTGTTGATGCAAGTGAACTCAGTTATGACAACCAAAATCCCTTTCACAATGCGAAAGCTTCACTAAACTTGTAACATTTCGCAGACAATGTGGCAAGTATTTATGATGTTTCGTATTGGCGAAAATGAACATTTGGGTATTAATTCCATGCAATCAAAAAGTTCGGTTTCGGCCGAATTTTCAAAAAAGTTCGGGCCGAAACCGAAACATCGAAAAACAGCGTATTCGGCCGAAATGTTTCGGCCAACCGAAACTTCGGTGCATCACTAGTTGAAAGTGTGGCCATTTTAATAAGTTTGGCTTTCAAATGTAGAAATGTGTAAAAGTCTTTTCAAGTAAATATTTGTACATAAACGTTTTATTATTGTTTTTTTTATGCTACGTTTTAAGCTGTACTTTAACAAAATTGTGACGCGGGCCACTTTCAAAAGGCAAGCGGGCCGCATGCGGCCCGCGGGCCGCAGGTTCCCCACCCCTGCTTTAGCGTAATGATTTTGCGTGGTTTAATTTAGGTTTTAACTGTTTTTGCCTGGTACGTTTAAAAAAAAATGTTGCGTTAAACTAAAAGCCAACAAAAGTAAAAAATATAAGGCAGATGTCAAATATTTAAACCAGTGCTCTTCAACCTTTTTAGTGACACGGAACCCCCAAGGTGTTTTGTCAAACTTTGAGGAACCCCCCATAGAATCATTGTGAATGAATGTAACTCAAGTAGGCTGCATCAAACAAAATGCATTTTTACGCAACACACCCCAAGCACATAACAAATGTTGACTTCAATTAAATTAAACCATTTACTAAAACCATTGTCATGTTATTTAGATTGGTCGTTTGTACATTTATCTCACAATTCAGACAGAGATTATCAAGACTTTGATTATTACGTCACAATTGATCAATGGTGTAACCAAGGTTAACTAGATTGTACAAGCAGAATTGCTGTTCGCAACAATGATATTATGAATCATTCATGTTTGAATTGCTACACATAAGCTCTGCGAACCCCTGTGCGACCCTTAAAGTTCGCGGAACCCCTGAAAGGGTTGTACGGAACCCCAGGGTTCCGCGGAACCCCGGTTGGGAACCACTGATTTAAACCATGTCAATCGCACTTTATGTTCATTGCGGTCACGTCAAAATATATATACCAATATGCGTGGGGACTCCCATTCAGGTTGACACTTTGGCAGCTTTTGTACCACCATCCACCTCCATTATTCACCGCACAATGGACACTGGAAATAACATAAATCACTGAGCTGAAATTTAATGCAAACATCAGCATTCTTACGTAGAATCGTCGTTGTCGCTGTCGTAGGTGGAAAACTGCATCCCGTTGTGATAATTCATCCAATCAACAAGAGTTGATGACGCAATGTAACCGGAAATGCTCAGTTTGTAGTTTTCAATTTCTGAGCCGATTTCGAAAATACTGCAAAAAAAGTTAAGCTTCTAATTCGAAAGGTTTCAAAAAAAATCTAAAAGTTGTTTTTTTTCACGGGCTTGGAACCCATGGTGCTCCCGGGGACGAATCCCGATCAGGTTTTTATGCCTGTATGTGGGTCAGGCGTGCCGGATCATTCGGTCAAGTTTTTTTTCACGAATTTCGACACTGCAATTAGTTTTCGCCCATTAAACTTTCTGATCGCCCATTGAATAGTGGACAAATACGTTTAAAACTTTTAATCACATATGACGTCTGTTTGCGTCATTCAGAAATGATAGAATGGCGCATTACACACAAACGCCTGCACAAAAAGTGAGCAACCGAAAAAAAGCAGAAGCGTGAGCGCAGAAGGAAAAAGGCAAACGTCACGCTTTGTGAGAAACCTAAGCGACAAGCGGAGCGTCACACATATTTTCGCAAGTTGTTTTATTGCAAATATTTTATTCACGGTTACATTAATCTTAGATAACTGTGTGCTAACAATATTTACAAATATATAGAAGAGAAGCCTTATGGGGTTGGTTATGTTTGTTTACCTTAGGACTGTTATCAAACAAATAATTATTTGATTATTTGAAATTTTTAATTATTTGAAAATTTATCAAATAATATTTTTAATCATTTCAAATAATCAAATAATATTTTTCTACACAGTAAACCTCGATATATGTTTAAGATCAATTTATTTGAACACATTGGTGACATTTTTATGAAATTGCGGTTACACAGAAGCACTTAAACATATGTTTTCAGCCTTTTAATAATGTTCATTACCCATTCCACCAAAAATATTGGACAAAAAAGCATGACAATTTAGTTTTCATTCCAGTATTAGTTAAACCCTGGAATAATTAAAGTTATTCAAGCAAGTAAATGAAATGGTATAGATCACAAATCAATTCAGCCAGTATCCAAGAAAAAGCTGTTGTAATAACGTAAAAATACGCACGGAATATGTAGTCTACATATGGTTTTGCCAATTTACGGAGAATAACTCAAGCTTGTCTCTATATCTATTAATTTATTATTTTAAACAGAAAAAAGGATGTAGCCTAGATTTAATGACTAGGAGCTTACAAAATGCGTTTAGTAATTTCAACTATTCTTATTTAATAATGACTCTGGGCCTTATGTATCCGGTATTCTAAATTATTTGAATTATTTGATTATTTGATTCGAAAGGAAAAAATTTATTTGATTATTTGAAAATTTAAAAACCATTATTTGATAACAGCCCTAGTTTACCTGTATTCGGCAAATTTCTCTTCCTTGCCAAATGTCAAATCGAATCGAACTTGGCAGGATTTTGATTGGGTCATCGCGTGAATTTTTTCCAAACCTATGTTTGCAGAAGCATGTGTTTAAAAGAGATTTTTATGAAATCGAATCTTCATGTACGGTAAACTTCCACAAAAATGTGGTTTCTGTGAAAAGTGTATTAGGGATTTATATTGCTAGCAGCGGCAAGGATTTCCTAAATCAAAGAGTTTGAAGAAATTAGAAAAAAAACCTGATAATGCTTTAAAGAATCGTGGGTTGAAATTTGCTTTAGCAAACTATACCGTATACCGGTTTGTATTTTGTGGCGCATTTCTTTAAGAAAATGTTGATGTTCTTTCAACAAATAAACACATCAGATTTACACACAAGAATCAAAAACCAACCGAGCCAAAATTCCCCAGATGGGTTTCCAAACCCAGTTTTGTAATCTTCCCAGGTTCTATTGAAGCTAACACTTCCGTCAAAGCGAGTTTGAACCGTCTACAATACAATAGTAAGTTTAAGGAAAAGTAAAGTGGAATGATGACAACTCACAGTCCATCCATGCGAACAGAGATTTTTCAGAGTTTCGGCAAGTAAAGATTCTTGGCTTCCCGGGGTACAAGGCAATTCTACCAAAAGGAATATTTTTAATTAGGTGCAACAAAACTTCTGTGGCCAAATACAAATGTCTTTCTGGTCTAAATTAATCCCAGGACGACAAATCAATGCATTGCATAGTCAATTTTCCATTTGTCCAGTTCATTGCGTAAATACTGTGTGAGTATCAACAACCAACAGCTCGTAATGTAATGTTCAAATTCGACTTACTGGTCTCACAGTTTCTTCCAGTGTACTTTTCCGGACACAAGCAGCCATAATCAGCGAGCAAGTCGACGCATGTGCCATTATTTCCACACGGGTTAACGTATGAGCAAACGTCAAAATCTATAACAGTAAAACTGGAAGTTTGCAACCTGAGGACCTCGCATGTTCGATCCCGCTTTTCAGCTAATGTTTGCTCTAAACAAGCTTAATTCGGGGCCGACTTTACGCTGGACCATACTTATCACGTTATTCCGTTCACTGTTTGCGGCCCATTGTGGACATTGTCTAGTAAAAAAATCAGGGCCGGATTTTTGGCTTGTACTTTTGGGTTCCGGCCGGTCTCACAATTTCGGGCAAGCGGCCCAATTTCACCAAAGAGGGAACATTACACGTTTTCGTTTAAATCAAAACATTGATTAGCCCGCATGAAGTAGACTTGACAACAAAATGCGAAATACTGAACAGGCGTTTCGTCCACCAGGTTGCATATTTAACAAATTTGTCGTTCAACTGGTGTTATGCTAAATAAAATACTAGTTGTTGTTTCAAGAACTTGTATTTGCTGACGTTTCGCCCACCAGAACGGTAGGGCTTCTTCAGAGCAATGAATGAATAATACAGCGGGCACAGAAGCGAAAATGTACAAAAACAGCGGGATACGATGAAAAATAATTACATTAGGACAAAGGCTTTCCGTGAAGAGTTGCGGTGCTACAAAATGACAGGGCGTAACTAATGTCCGATATTTGATGAGGAAGTCGGACGCAAAATGTCGCGGAAAACTGGGCTTAGGCTTTTGCCATCGTTACGATTTAAAACATTTGAATTAGAATTTATGAGGCAACTTGGTCTTTGAAATCTGAACGCCTAAACGAATCCTGAACGACGCTGGGGTAGAAGTGGAGATGAAACCTCTTAAAACAATTGGACAGTTGCTACCAAAACCCAAGGATGCCACTATACCACAACATCGTACAGGAGTTGTTTACCAGGTTCCTTGTCGTGATTGTAATATGGTATACATTGGCCAAACTAAGCGAAATCTAAATTCACGCCTTAAGGAACACAAAGTGGCAGTCAAAAACATGGACGTCAACAAGTCCGCCTTATGCGAACATGTTTTGGAATGTGATCACCGCATTAATTGGAACGATGCCCAAATCTTGAAACAAGAATCGAATTGGTCGAAAAGATTGGTCTTTGAAAGTTGCCTCATAAATTCTAATTCAAATGTTTTAAATCGTAACGATGTCAAAAGCCTAAGCTCAGTTTTCCGCGACATTTTGCGTCCGACTTCTCCATCAAATATCGTGCATTAGTTACGCCCTGTCATTTTGTAGCACCGCAACTCTTCACGGAAAGCCTTTGTCCTAATGTAATTATTTTTCATCGTATCCCGCTGGTTTTGTACATTTTCGTCTCTGTGCCCGCTGTATTATTCATTCATTGCTCTGAAGAAGCCCTACCGTTCTGGTGGGCGAAACGTCAGCTAAAATACAAGTTCTTGAAAACAACAACTAGTATTTTATTTAGCATTACACCAGTTGAACGAAATAATTTATTAAATATGCAACCTGGTGAACGAAACGCCTGTTCAGTTTTTTCACGTTTTGAAATGTGATCACCGCATTAATTGGAACAAGGCCCAAATTTTGAAACAAGAATCGAATTGGTCGAAAAGATTGGTCTTCGAAAGTTGCCTCATAAATTCTAATTCAAATGTTTTAAATCGTAACGATGGCAAAAGCCTAAGCCCAGTTTTCCGCGACATTTTGCGTCCGACTTCCTCATCAAATATCGGACATTAGTTACGCCCTGTCAGTTTGTAGCACCGCAACTCTTCACGGAAAGCCTTTGTCCTAATGTAATTATTTTTCATCGTATCCCGCTGGTTTTGTACATTTTCGTCTCTGTGCCCGCTGTATTATTCATTCATTGCACTGAAGAAGCCCTACCGTTCTGGTGGGCGAAACGTCAGCTAAAATACAAGTTCTTGAAAAACCAACTAGTATTTTGTTTAGCATAACACCAGTTGAACGACAAATTTGTTAAAAAAGGAAAATGCAAGTCAATTCCTGGTTGTAAAACGTTTTAACATTGATGTACATTGGTATAACCGGCAAAAAAGGGCATTTGTTATTGCTGTAAATTTTATTTTGGAAAAATAATTTGGTCTGTCCTCGCAGCCAAGCCATTTCCAATATGTTTGCGAACACAATGCTCGTGGCGGAACCAGTTATATTAAACGCTTTGAGTCACCAACACTAAGGGCCATTAATAAAAGCCCTAAGTTTACCATCAAACGAAAACCAGTCGGTGTTGGTCGTATTTGTGCCGTTGTAAGCCTTTGCCTTCATCGCGTAGATGACAACCTTGCCACCAGCGTCTGTAAAAAAATCTTTTGTGAAAGAACTTCATATTAATAAAACATGTTTTCGCAAGCGAATTTAAAAACTACATTTTTATTGAACAAAAAATGTAGATAAAAGCAGCCTCGTATTCCTAAAAAATGCCTTTCGCAAGTGAATTACAAATCCACATAGTTTTTGTATCAAGTCGTGGAAGCGACAAACAGACCACCCGGAAGCAATCAAGCTTGCAGGAATTCGCTTTGGCTTGAAAATGAAAACTTTTGCCACATCTACATCTTCGTACAGTTTCAACATTCCACTGACCTGAAATCGTTCCTCGCTTTTTCGCAGCAGCGCACACAGAGCTGTTGGTGAAATATTTTCCACTCGTGTACGTGTAGGAAGCACCGGCACATTTCGGCGGACAGTAGACATGAGTAATCGGTAATTCGCAGTCGCCAGTTGTTTTGCAAGTCACTAACACAGTTTAAAGGTAATAAAAACACTATGTCAGTTTAACATATTCTTACTTGAAAATGTGTAAGAGTATTTGCCCGCAGAGCAGGTTTGAGTTTGAACGCCATTTCTTTGTTTTCCGTACAAATGAGCTCCCTGGCCCGGATTGCGAAAAACCTGAACAAGTCCACCGGAATCTAGAGTAATGTTCGTTTACATCGCGCTTCTTAAAAACAAAACTGACATTTTATTTCACTCACTATCAATCTGTTGGTCGTGCATTGCTGCAAGACATATCGGGCCGCTCGTGTAGACCCCATTTCCACATAACGACGAATTTTCTTCCCAACAGTCGGCCGGGCAAATCACGCTCGTGATCGAGTGCTTCAAGTCAGAAAACTGTGTCTTGCACGTTACTTAAACAATACTTTAAGTTAAAATTCGTTGAACATATTTTGTAAAGGTCATGCTAGGCGGGATGCATTCGTCCTAGAAATTACATTAATCTTTGAAAGTTTTTTGAAAAGCGTCGATATATGTGATATATCTTTGCTACGGAACTCTTAGCGGTACGTCAAACCAGCAGCATAATGTCAATTATTTTACTGGAACGTCAAACCGTTTTCCTTTAATTTGCGACTGATTGTAAACAATGCAAATATAAAACAATACAGTTAGGTCATCAGTTGGTTATATCATTGGTTACCTGATTGTCCCAATAAAACCGCGATGAAGTCAAATAAGAGAGTCAGCGCCAAGCCACTAGCTTTCGGTGAATTCATTGCCCTCCAAGTGAAGTCCTTTACCAGTTGTTTATCTCTTTAATCTGGTCTAGTCAAGATGAACACAAACCAAATGCAAACATTAGCCTCAAAATTTTTGGTTGGAATACTTTAAAACAAAAACATATTAGTACTTAGAACGCTCATTCTACATTTGTTAATTGTAAACATCACATCTTCACAAAATTGACCCAAACTGGCTTTATATTTGCACGCTTTTACCCTTCAACAGACTATTCATGGTTGCCCTTCAACAAAAACGACAGTCAAATTCATGCAAACAGCAAAGTAAGCGTTGTTGTTCAATAAATTCTTTGTGATGTTGTTGTATCAACTAATTTCTGTTTTTATTTCTTAATATAAAATACGTTGAAATATAACTGACTAAATACAACCTTTCAGGTTTAATCTGCTTTTCTAAAGCGGCTGATTTAATTACTCCTCATTAGAAATTCAAGCAATTAAAGGGCAATTATCGAAACCATACAAACGATGTCTAAAATATGTGATCACCCAAAGGAAGCAAGCCAAAGGAAGCGCGCAGTTAAAGCGTGATGTATACATGTGTCCGGTGTGAAAATTAGACGATTCACTGCACGATGTGATACTTCACGCAAGATCACGTACTTGATGACAAGATGATATGTTTTCATGTGTTTGTTACACTAGCATCCAAGTACGCTTCATCGCATGTCAATATCCGAAAAACGATTTACGTCTGTTGCATCACACTCGGGTTTAAATGTTACAATGCATCTTGGTTTAAAGCCTATGAAGAACGATTTTAAACGAGTTTTATTAAAATACTTTAAAACGCCCAAGTGTTTTTCTAAAATCGCGATTAATTTCGTTGTGCGCAAATTAGGAAATTGTCGCGGAACCCCTGGAAACCCTTTGTCTGCGGACCCCCGGTTGAGAACCACTGATTTATAGAGTGCCTGGATCGGGATTTCCCGGGATATTTTATACCTCGGGATTAGGATGTTGATCTAAAAAGTTCATTTCAAACTGGTTTTAAAAAAAACATGGTGGCGGACTTTGCGCTGCCATTCCTGCACATTTCACAAGGCGGAAGTACGTTTAATGAAGATACAATTATTCCTTCCAAATTGAAACTAGCAATTTTGTTTTTATGTTGGTGCGCGAAGCGATAGAGCGTGCCATGTACCGCAATGTGAGTGGACTCCAATACAACAATTTACAACGTTATTTTACTATCTTTTACTTGACAATTAAATGCTGCAGCTATCACACGTTGCCGCAATGCTGTTCTAATTCCAGGGTTTCGATAAAACTAATCCCGGATTCAGGAAAAAAGTCAAATACCTGGAATTGGAGCCTAGCTTATAACACTTATGGGATTGCGTCTTTGTTCGATTGAAGAAAAACTTTCATTAACCAGTAATTCTCGGCATTTTTTTCGTTTGCGCAAAGCATTGCGACAACGCGTGACAGCTGCGTCATAACTGACTCAATACAAGCTTTCAGGTTTAATCTGCTTTTCTAAAGCGGCTAAACTAATTACTCCTCATTAGAAATTCAAGCAAGTAAAGCGCAATTATCGAAACCATACAAATGGTGTCTAAAATATGTGACCCAACGTGACTTGTAAACGTTGGGCGTTTCTCGAGAAGATACGGTAGTTATACAGTTGCAAGCTAAAGGAAGTGCTCAGTTGAATCGTGATGTATACATGCGTCCGGTGTAAAAATAATACGATTCACTGCACGATGTCATGTCGTGTGTTTTAATTATAGCGTTTTAATTTCGGAACTATTAAAAAATTATCGGGATCGGGATTTCCAGAGATTTTTTACTCCGAGATTACAATGTTGAGCTAAAAAGTTCTTTTTGTTTTTGTTATTTTTTTAGTTTTTTTCAAAGAAAACATGGTCGCGGACTGTGCGTTGGAATTGCCGCATATTTTCATGAGGTGAAAGTACATATAATGAAGATACAATTGTCTTCCCACACTGAAACTAGTATTTTTATTTTCGTGTAAGTGGGCGAACGAACGTGCGATTTACAGCAATGTTAGTAGACTCCAATAGAACTCCAAACATCGTTATTCTACTGCGTTACGACACAAAATGAGCTTTGGTCGCTGCTGCCACACGTTGTCGCAATTATGCGCACTATTTATGCGCAAAAAAACTTTCACGCTCTTGTAGAATATTAGCGGATTTAGCACGCAATTGTTTTGCATGATGATTTATTTAAAACAAATAAATATAGAGAAAAACTAATGTAAGCAAGGTTTTCTTCAATTTAACAAAGACGCAACCCCATCAGTTTTATACGCTAAGCTTCATTTCCAGGATTTCAGCAAAAATAATCTTTGATTCAGGAAAAATTCAAATCCCGGGAATTCGGGGTCGCGATTTTCCGGGATTTCTAACCCTAAAAACCCTATGCAGCAATTCCGTCCTTGGACGCCACATCACAGTTAAACATCATGGACACTAACCTGACAAAATTTCGGGCGCAAAACAAATGCCGATAAGTACAAAGCCCATGATCTTCTTTTCATATAATTTCATTTTCCAAAAGTTAGACACGAGTCTCAAATCATCTTAGCATGACAAATTTACTTTTTTTGTTTTGTCTTTAAAGGCGAGACGAAAATGCTTCGTTAAAATCTATTATTTCAGTTCATAATTCTAATTTACCTTTAATACTGATAGACAAGAGTTTTCCAAAATTGAAGCTTCTATTCTTGCATTCGCTTGAATTTTTTCAATTCTTTCAAAGCTTCTATAATATTTTTTTTTGTAAAACGTGGAATGTAGAGTAATACGTGGCTCACTATTTAAGTGTGAAAAAGTCTTACTCAATAGAATAACGATTTCACGATATTACTCATTTGGGCGTCCTTGTTGTTTTGGAAAGCTTTTCTGTGACATAAAAGAGGTTCGAGTATCAATTATAAAAGAATGACAAAATGCAAGAAAGCAAGAGTTACAACGATCTTGTGGTGAACAAGCAGTACTTACGGATTGCATGGTGGTTCCAGCACGTTATGCCAGTGGTTGATTAGTCGCCTTGCAATATTGTGTGAAGTGCTTCCTCCCGCAACACTTTAAACGTCGCTTCCCCAAGGCAGGTAGCGCTCTGACGTTTTGTTGCAACGCACAGAATCTGCAAACTCGAGGCGTCCTTGATTGATTAACACGTGGTTCGAGTTGAAAACCATCCAAGGCAAAGCCTGCTGAATAATACTGCCATTTAGGACTTGACTGCTTCTTCCGTAACGCACACATTTTAATAGTATGCTAATAATTACATATTGTTCATTAAAAAGCTTTTTACAAGAAACACAGGCAGCTGTTGTATTTTAGTAAATGTCAAAAAGCTGCATAAAAGGTCATGTTTTATTCACATATATAGGCCTTTCTGTTGCTTATTGAAGCATTTTTGCAGCAAACTTTGGAAAAGCTGATCAATTTAATTGAAACTTGTTTAAAATCGTTCTTCATAGGCTTCAAACCAAGATGCATTGTAACATTTAAACCCCAGTGTGATGCAACAGACGTAAATCGTTTTTCTGATAATGACATGCGATGAAGCGTACTTGGATGCTAGTGTAACAAACACATGAGAACATATCATCTTGTCATCAAGTACGTGATCTTGCGTGAAGTATCACATCGTGCAGTGAATTGTGTCTAATTTTTACACCGGATACAAAATATACATCACGCTTTAACTGAGCACTTCCTTTAGCTTGCAACTGCATAACCACCGTATCTTCTCGAGAAACGTCCAACGTTTACAAGTCACGTTGGGTCACATAATTTAGACACCATTTGTATGGTTTCGTTAATTGCGCTTTATTTGCTTGAATTTCTAATGAGGAGTAATTAGTTCAGCCGCTTTAGAAAAGCAGATTAAACCTGAAAGGTTGTATTTAGTCAGTTATATTTCAACGTATTTTATATTAAGCAATAAAAACAGAAATTAGTTGATACAACAACATCACAAAGAATTTATTGAACAACAACGCTTACTTTGCTGTTTGCATGAATTTGACTGTCGTTTTTGTTGAAGGGTAAACCATGAATAGTCTGTTGAAGGGTAAAAGCGTGCAAATATAAAGCAAGTTTGGGTCAATTTTGTGAAGATGTGATGTTTACAATTAACAAATGTAGAATGAGCGTTCTTAGTACTAATATGTTTTTGTTTTAAAGTATTCCAACCAAAAATATTGCGGCTAATGTTTGCATTTGGTTTGTGTTCATCTTGACTAGACCAGATTAAAGAGATAAACAACTGGTAAAGGACTTCACTTGGAGGGCAATGAATTCACCGAAAGCTAGTGGCTTGGCGCTGACTCTCTTATTTGACTTCATCGCGGTTTTATTGGGACAATCAGGTAACGAATGATATAACCAACTGATGACCTAACTGTATTGTTTTATATTTGCATTGTTTACAATCAGTCGCAAATTAAAGGAAAACGGTTTGACGTTCCAGTAAAATAATTGACATTATGCTGCTGGTTTGACGTACCGCTAAGAGTTCCGTCGCAAAGGTATATCACATATATCGACGCTTTTCATAAAACTTTTAATGATTAATATAATTTCTAGGACGAATGCATCCCGCCTAGCATGACCTTTACAAATTACTTAAAGTTTTAAGTTAAAGTATTGTTTAAGTGACGTGCAAGACACGGTTTTCTGAATTGAAGCACTCGATCACGAGCGTGATTTGTCCGACCGACTGTTGGGAAGAAAATTTGTCGTTGTGTGGAAATGTGGTCTACACGAGCGGTCCGATATGTCTTGCAGCAATGCACGACGAACAGATTGATAGTGAGTGAAACCAAATGTCAGTTTTGTTTTTAAGAAGCGCGATGTAAACGAACATTACTCTAGATTCCGGTGGACTTGTTCAGGTTTTTCGCAATCCGGGCCAGGGAGCTCATTTGTACGGAAAACAAAGAAATGGCGTTCAAACTCAAACCTGCTCTGCGAACAAATTCTCTTACACATTTTCAAGTAAGAATATGTTTAACTGACATAGTGTTTTTATTACCTTTAAATTGTGTTAGTGACTTGCAAAACAACTGGCGACACCGAATTACCGATTACTCATGTCTACTGTCCGCCGAAATGCAAGGCGACTTTCTATACGTATACGAGTGGAAAATATTTCACAAACAGCTCTGTCTGCGCTGCTGCGAAAAAGCGAGGAACGATTTCAGGTTAGTGGAATGTTAAGATGTTGGTTCGGCAAAAGTTTTCATTTTCAAGCCAAAGCGAATTCCTGCAAGCTTGATTGCTTCCGAGTGGTCTGTTTGTCGCTTCCACGACTTGATACAAAAACTATGTGGATTTGTAATTCACTTGCGAAAAGCATTTTTTAGGAAGACGAGGCTGCTTTTATCAACATTTTTTGTTCAATAAAAATGTAGTTTTTAAATTCGCTTGCGAAAACATGTTTTAGTAATATGAAGTTCTTTCACAAAAGATTTTTTTACAGACGATGGTGGCAAAGTTGTCATCTACGCGATGAAGGCAAAGGCTTACAACGGCACAAATACAACCAACACCGACTGGTTTTCGTTTGAGGGTAAACTTAGGGCTTTTATTAATGGCCCTTAGTGATGGTGACTCAAAGCGTTTAATGTAACTGATTCCGCCACGAGCATGGTGTTCGCAAACATATTGGAAATGGCTTGGCTGCGAGGACAGACTAAATTATTTTTCCAAAAAAAATATACAGCAATACCAAATGCTTTTTTTGTCGGTTATAGCAATGTACATCAATGTTAAAACGTTTTACAATCAGGAATTGACTTGCATTTTCCTTTTTTAACAAATTTGTCGTTCAACTGGTGTTATGCTAAACAAAATACTAGTTGTTGTTTCAAGAACTTGTATTTGCTGACGTTTCACCCACCAGAACGGTGGGCTTCTTCACCGCAATGAATGAATAATACAGCGCGCACAGAGGCGAAAATGCACAAAAACAGCGTGATACGTCAGCAAATACAAGTTCTTGAAACAACAACTAGTATTTTGTTTAGCATAACATCAGTTGAACGACAAATTTGTTAAATATGCAACCTGGTGGACGAAACGCCTGTTCAGTATTTTGCATTTTCTTGTTAAGTCTACTTCATGCCGGCTAATCAATGTTTTAATTTAAACGAAAACGTGTAATGTTCCCTCTTTGGTGAAATTAAGCCGCTTGCCCGAAATTGTGAGACCGGCCGGAACCCAAAAGTACAAACCAAAGTTCTGGCCCTGATATTTTTACTGGACAATGTTCACTATAGGCTGTATACTGAACGAAATAACGTTATACGTATGGTCCAGTGTAAAGTCGACCCCGAAATAAGCCTGTTTAGAGCAAACATAAGTTGAAAAGCCGGGTCGAACATGGTTGCACACTCCTTGGTCAACAGTTTTACTGTTATAGATTTTAACGTTTGCTCCTACGTGAACCCATGTGCAAATAACGGCACATGCGTCGACTTGCTTGCTGATTATGGCTGCTTGTGTCCGGAAAAATACACTGGAAGAAACTGTGAGACCAGTAAGTCGAATTTGAACATTACATTACGAGCTGTTGGTTCTTGGTACTTACACAGCATTTACGCAATGAGCTGGTAAAGGAATTTACTGTGCCTTGCATTAATTTGTTGTCCTGGGATTAGTTTAGATCAGAAAGACATTTGTATTTGGCCACAGAAGTTTTGTTGCACCAAATCAAAATTTATTTTTTGGCAGAATTGCCTTGTTTCTCCGGAAGTCAAGAATCTCCACTTGCAAAAAACTGGAGAATCTCTGTTCACAAGGATGGACTGTGAGTTGTCATCATTCGAATTTACTATTCCTTAAACTTACTATTGTATTGTAGACGGTTCAAACTCGCTTTGACGGAAGTGTTAGCTTTAAAAGACCCTGGGAAGATTACAAAACTGGGTTTGGAAATCCATCTGGGGAATTTTGGCTCGGTTTGTTTTTGATTCTTGTGTGTAAATCTGATGTGTTTGATTGTTGAATAAACGTTAACATTTACTTGAAAAAATGTGCCACAAAACACAAACTGGCATACGGTATAGTTTGCTAAAGCAAGTTTCAACCCACGATTCTTCATTGCATTACCAGAAAATTTTTGTAATTACTTCTAATGCTCTTTGATTTTGAGAAACTTTTGCCGCTGCTATAGCAATATAAATCACAAATACAGTTTTCAGATCAACCACATTTTTTAAGTTTAGGCCTACATGAAGTTTCGATTTCAGAAAAATCTCATTTAAACACATGCTTCTGCATGCATAGGTTTGGAAAAAATTCACTTGATGACCCAATCAAAATCCTGCCGAGTTCGATTCGATTTGACAAACCCCGGCCAAGAAGAGAGATTTGCCGAATATAGGTAAACGAATATAACCAACCCCAAAAGCTTCTCTTCTATAAATTAAAAAATTACTTGCACAGTTATCTAACATTAGTTTACCGTGAATAAAATAGTAGATGAAAAAGTTTTTTGCAGTATTTTCAAAATCGGCTCAGAAATCGAAAACTACAATCTGAACATTTCCGGTTACATCACGTCATCAACTCTTGTTGATGGGATGGTTCAGCACAACGGCTATCAGTTCTCCACATATGACAGGGACAACGACATTCACACGAGGTAAGAATGCTGATGTTTGCATTAAATTTCAGCTGGGTGATTTTTGTTATTTACAGTATCAATTGTGCGGAGTTGGCAGAGGGTTGGTGGTACAACAAATGCGGTTCTGTCTATCTGAATCAAAGTCCCCGGGCGTTTTGATATACATTACGTTTTGACGTGACAGCAATAAGCATAAAGTGCGATTGACACGTTTTTAATATTTGACATCAGCCTGATTTTTTTTTAACTTTTGTTAGCTTTTAGTTTAACGCAACAATTCTTTTTTCTCAAACATGCCAGGCAAAAACAGTTAAAACCTAAATTAAACGACTCAATATCATTACGCTAAATTCTTATATGCAAACAACGCATATAAATAAGATTTCTCAGATGCAAATCCACAATTCTATGCGGAAACGTGTAATATTTGTGTGTCTGTTGATCCTTAAGCAATAATAGACAAAAGTCACAAGATTGTGCTGAAAAATAAACACTTTGCTACGCTGTTGATCCAAAACGAGCAAATATTGAATGTGTTTATGTATGTGTGTGATTTTTGTTACATTTTGCAGCTGGAACTTACACCCTAAATTCAAATCGAACAGTTGGTGGCAAATTATTTATTAAATCATAATCAATTTATGTGTATCAGAATATCCTAATTATCATTTATTAAAGTTCCAGCCTAACCCTTTGCAAGAAAGTTTCTTGCGCTGTTGAACCCATCTGATCATCAAGAGTTGATGACGTGATGTAACCGGAAATGTTCAGTTTGTAGTTTTCGATTTCTGAGCCGATCTTGAAAATACTGCAAAAATGTTAAGCTTCTGATTCGAAAGGTTTTGAAATATTTAAAAGTTTTTTTTTTTTCACGGGGTTGTAACCCAGGACGCCGGAGGCGCATTCCGATCAGGTTTTTGATGCCTGTATGTAAGTCAGGGGCGCTGGACCATTCGGCCAAGTTTTTTTTACAAATTTTGGCACTGCAATTAGTTAAACTTTCTTATCGCCCACTGAATAGTGGATAAATACGTTTTAAACTTTTAATCACTTGTGACGTCTGTACGGTCTGTTTATGTTATTCGTAAATGATAGAATGGTGCATCAAGCACAAACGCCTGCTCAACAAGTGAGCAACCGAATAAAGGCAGAAACGCGAGCGAAGAAGGAAAAAAGGAAAACGTCACGCTTTGTGAGAAACCCAAGCGACAAGCGGAGCTACACACATATTTTCGCCAAATTGTATTCACGGTAAACTAATCGTAGATAACTTTGCTATCACTTTTTACAAATATATAGAAAAGAAGCTTTATGGGGTTAGTTATATTTGTTCACCTGTATTCGGCAAATTTCGCTTCCTGACCGGCGTTTGTTAAATCGAATCGAACTCGGCAGGATTTTGATTGGGTCATCACGCGCATTTTTTCCAAGCCTATGTTTGCAGAAGCATGTGTTTAAACGAGTTTTTTCTGAAATCGAAACTTCATGTAGGGCAAACTTCCACAAAAATATGGTTTCTGTGAGAAATGTGTATTTGTGAATTATATTGCTAGCAGGGGCAAAAGTTTCTTAAAATCAAAGAGGGAGAAGTAATTAGAAAATTATCCTGGTAATGCTAAAGAATCGTGGGTTGAAATTTGCTTTACAAAACTATACCGTATGCCGGTTTGTGTTTTGTGGCGCATTTCTTCAAGAAAATGTTGCTGTTCTTTAAAAAACAAACACATCAGATTTACACACAAGAATCAAACAAACCTAGCCAAAATTCCCCAGATGGGTTTCCAAACCCAGTTTTGTAATCTTCCCAGGATCTTCTAAAGCTAACACTTCCGTCTAAGCGAGTTTGAACCGTCTACAATACAATGGTTAGTTTAAGGAAAAGTGAAGTGTAATGATGACAACTCACAGTCCATCCTTGCGAACAGAGATTCTTCAGAGTTTCGGCAAGTGGAGATTCTTGGTTTCCCGGGGCACAAGGCAATTCTGCCATAAAATATATTTTTTAATTAGGTGCAACAAAACTTCTGTGGCCAAATACAAATGTCTTTCTGATCTAAATTAATCCCAGGACTACAAATTAATGCAATGCATAGTAAATTTTCCATTTGTCCAGTTCATTGCGTAAATACTGTGTAAGTGTCAAGAACCAACAGCTCGTAATGTAATGTTCAAAATCGACTTACTGGTCTCACAGTTTCTTCCAGTGTATTTTTCCGGACACAAGCAGCCATAATCAGCAAGCAAGTCGACGCATGTGCCATTATTTGCACACGGGTTCACGTAAGAGCAAACGTCAAAATCTATAACAGTAAAATTATTGAGGACCTCGCATGTTCGATCCCGCTTTTCAACTTATGTTTGCCCTAAACAAGCTTATTTCGGGGCTGACTCCACGCTGGACCATATACGTATCAAATTATCTATGACTTTATTCCGTTCAGTTTACGGCTTCTTGTGGACACTGTCTGGTAACAAAATCAGGGCCAGAACTTTGGTTTGTACTTTTGGGTTCTGGCCGGTCTCACAGTTTGGGGCAAGCGGCCTAAGTTCATCAAAGAGGGAACATTACACGTTTTCGTTTAAATTAAAACATTGATTAGTCGGCATGAAGTAGACTTAACAAGAAACTGCAAAATACTGAACAGGCGTTTCGTCCACCAGGTTGCAAATTTAACAAATTTGTCGTTCAACTGGTGTTATGCTAAACAAAATACTAGTTGTTGTTTCAAAAACTTGTATTTGCTGACGTATCCCGCTGTTTTCATACATTTTCGCCTCTGTGCGCGCTGCATTATTCGTTCATTGCTGTGAAGAAGCCCTACCGTTCTGGTTGGTGAAACGTCAGCAAATACAAGTTCTTGAAACAACAACTAGTATTTTGTTTAGCATTACACCAGTTGAACGACAAATTTGTTAAAAAAGGAAAATGCAAGTCAATTCCTGGTTGTAAAACGTTTTAACAATGATGTACATTGGTATAATCGACAAAAAAGGCATTTGGTATTGCTGTAAATTTTATTTTGGAAAAATAATTTGGTCTGTCCTCGCAGCAAAGCCATTTCCAATATGTTTGCGAACACAATGCTCGTGGTGGAATCAGTTACATTAAACGCTTTAAGTCACCAACACTAAGGGCCATTAATAAAAGCCCTAAATTTACCATCAAACGAAAACCAGTCGGTGTTGGTTGTATTTGTGCCGTTGTAAGCCTTTGCCTTCATCGCGTAGATGACAACCTTGCCACCAGCGTCTGTAAAAAAAATCTTTTGTGAAAGAACTTCATATTACTAAAACATGTTTTCGCAAGCGAATTTAAAAACTACATTTTTATTGAACAAAAAATGTTGATAAAAGCAGCTCCATATTCCTAAAAAATGCTTTTCGCAAGTGAATTACAAATTCACATAGTTTTTGTATCAAGTCGTGGAAGCGACAAACAGACCACTCGGAAGCAATCAAGCTTGCAGGAATTCGCTTTTGCTTGAAAATGAAAACGTTTGCCACACCTACATCTTCGTACAGTTTCAACATTCCACTGACCTGAAATCGTTCCTCGCTTTTTCGCAGCAGCGCAGACAGAGCTGTTGGTGAAATATTTTCCACTCGTATACGTGTAGGAAGCGCCGGCGCATTTCGGCGGACAGTAGACATGAGTAATCGGTAATTCGGTGTCGCCAGTTGTTTTGCAAGTCACTAACACAATTTAAAGGTAATAAAAACACTATGTCAGTTTAACATATTCTTACTTGAAAATGTGTAAGAGTATTTGCCCGCAGAGCAGGAGTTTGAACGCCATTTCTTTGTTTTCCGTACAAATGAGCTCCCTGGCCCGGATTGCGAAAAACCTGAACAAGTCCACCGGAATCTAGAGTAATGTTCGTTTACATCGCGCATCTTAAAAACAAAACTGACATTTGGTTTCACTCACTATCAATCTGTTGGTCGTGCATTGCTGCAAGACATATCGGGCCGCTTGTGTGGATCCCATTTCCACATAACGACGGATTTTCTTCCCAGTCGGCCGGACAAATCACGCTCGTGATCGAGTGCTTCAATTCAGAAAACCGTGTCTTGCACGTCACTTAAACAATACTTTAAGTTAAAACTTTAAGTAATTTGTAAAGGTCATGCTAGGCGGGATGCATTCGTCCTAGAAATTATATTAAGCATTAAAAGTTTTTTGAAAAGCGTCGATATATGTGATATACCTTTGCGACGGAACTCTTAGCGGTACGTCAAACCAGCAGCATAATGTCAATTATTTTACTGGAACGTCAAACCGTTTTCCTTTAATTTGCGACTGATTGTAAACAATGCAAATATAAAACAATACAGTTAGGTCATCAGTTGGTTATATCATTCGTTACCTGATTGTCCCAATAAAACCGCGATGAAGTCAAATAAGAGAGTCAGCGCCAAGCCACTAGCTTTCGGTGAATTCATTGCCCTCCAAGTGAAGTCCTTTACCAGTTGTTTATCTCTTTAATCTGGTCTAGTCAAGATGAACACAAACCAAATGCCAACATTAGCCTCAAAATTTTTGGTTGGAATACTTTAAAACAAAAACATTTATTGAACAGCAAAGTAAGCGTTGCTGTTCAATAAATTCTTTGTGATGTTGTTGTATCAACTAATTTCTGTTTTTATTGCTTAATATAAAATACGTTGAAATATAACTGACTAAATACAACCTTTCAGGTTTAATCTGCTTTTCTAAAACGGCTGAACTAATTACTCCTCATTAGAAATTCAAGCAAGTAAAGGGCAATTATCGAAACCATACAAACGATGTTTAAAATATGTGATCACCCAAAGGAAGCAATGCAAAGGAAGCGCGCAGTTAAAGCGTGATGTATATTTTGTGTCCGGTGTGAAAATTAGACGCAATTCACTGCACGATGTGATACTTCACGGTAGATCACGTACTTGATGACAAGATGATATGTTCTCATGTGTTTGTTACACTAGCATCCAAGTACGCTTCATCGCATGTCATTATCCGAAAAACGATTTACGTCTGTTGCATCACACTGGGGTTTAAATGTTACAATGCATCTTGGTTTGAAGCCTATGAAGAACGATTTTAAACGAGTTTTATTAAAATACTTTAAAACGCCCAAACGTTTTCCTAAATCGCGTTTAATTTCGTTGTGCGCAAATTAGGAAATTGTCGCGGCCCCCCGGTTGAGAACCACTGATTTATAGAGTGCCTGGATCGGGATTTCCCGGGATATTCCATTCCTCGGGATTAGGATGTTGATCTAACAAGTTCATTTCGAGCTGGTTTATAAAAAAAACATGGTGGCGGACTATGCGCTGCCTTTCCTGCACATTTTCACAAGGCGGAAGTACATTTAATGGAGAAACAATTATTCCTTCCAAATTGAAACTAGCAATTTTATTTTTGTGTTGATGCGCGAAGCGATAGAGCGTGCCATGTACCGCAATGTTAGTTGACTCCAATACAACAATTCACATCGTTATTTTACTATCTTTTTAGTTTAGCGAGTTACTTGACAATTAAATGCTGCAGCTATCACACGTTGCCGCAATGCTATTCCAATTCCAGGGTTTCAGTAAAACTAATCCCGGATTTAGGAAAAAAAGTCAAATACCAGGAATTGGAGCCTAGCTTATAACACTTATGGGATTGCGTCTTTGTTCAATTGAAGAAAACCTTTCATTAACCGGTAATTCTCAGCATTTTTTTCGTTTGCGCAAAGCATTGCGACAACGTGTGACAGCTGCGTCATAACTGACTCAATACAAGCTTTCAGGTTTAATCTGCTTTTCTAAAGCGGCTGAACTAATTACTCCTCATTAGAAATTCAAGCAAGTAAAGCGCAATTATCGAAACCATACAAATGGTGTCTAAATTATGTGACCCAACGTGACTTGTAAACGTTGGGCGTTTCTCGAGAAGATACGGTTGTTATACAGTTGCAAGCTAAAGGAAGTGCTCAGTCGAATCGTGATGTATACATGTGTCCGGTGTAAATATAATACGATTCACTGCACGATGTCATGTCGTGTGTTTTAATTATAGCGTTTTAATTTCGAAACTATTAAAAGAATTGTCGGGATCGGGATTTCCAGAGATTTTTACTCCGAGATTACAATGTTGAGCTAAAAAGTTCTTTTTGTTTTTGTTATTTTTTTAGTTTTTTTCAAATAGAACATGGTCGCGGACTGTGCGTTGGAATTGCCGCATATTTTCATGAGGTGAAAGTACATATAATGAAGATACAATTGTCTTCCCACACTGAAACTAGTATTTTTATTTTCGTGTAAGTGGGCGAACGAACGTGCGATTTACAGCAATGTTAGTAGACTCCAATACAACTCCAAACATCGTTATTCTACTGCGTTACGACACAAAATGAGCTTTGGTCGCTGCTGCCACACGTTGTCGCAATACTATTTAAACAAACTTTCACGCTCTTGTAGAATATTTGCGGATATGGCACGCAATTGTTTTGCATGATGATTTATTTAAAACAAATAAATATAGAGGAAAACTAATGTAAGCAAGGTTTTCTTCAATTTACCAAAGACGCAACCCCATCAGTTTTATACGCTAGGCTTCATTTCCAGGATTTCATCAAAATAATCTTTGATTCAGAAAAAAATTCAAATCCCGGGAATTCGGGGTCGCGATTTTCCGGGATTTCTAACCCTAAAAACCCTATGCAGCAATTTCGTCATTGGACGCCACATCACAGTTAAACATCATGGACACTAACCTGACAAAATTTCAGGCGCAAAACAAATGCCGATAAGTACAAAGCCCATGATCTTCTTTTCATATAATTTCATTTTCCAAAAGTTAGAAACGAGTCTCAAATCATCTTAGCATGACAAATTTACTTTTTTTGTTTTGTCTTTAAAGGCGAGACGAAAATGCTTTGGTAAAATTTATTCTTTCAGTTCATAATTCTAATTTACTTTTAATACTGATAGACAAGAGTTTTCCAAAATTGAAGCTTCTATTCTTGCATTTGCTTGAATTTTTTCAATTCTTTCAAAGCTTCTATAATATTTTTTTTTGTAAAACGTGGAATGTAGAGTAATACGTGGCTCACTATTTAAGTGTGAAAAAGTCTTACTCAATAGAATAACGATTTCACGATATTACTCATTTGGGCGTCCTTATTGTTTTGGAAAGCTTTTCTGTGACATAAAAGAGGTTCGAGTATCAATTATAAAAGAATGACAAAATGCAAGAAAGCAAGAGTTGCAACGATATTGTGGTGAACTAGCAGTACTTACGGATTGCATGGTGGTTTCATCACATTATGCTTGTGGTTGATTAGTCGCCTTGCAACATTGTGTGAAGTGCTTCCTCCCGCAACGCTTTAAACGTCGCTTCCCCAAGGCAGGTAACGCTCTGACGTTTTGTTGCAACGCACAGAATCAGTAAACTCGAGGCGTCCTTGATTAATTAACACGTGGTTCGAGTTGAAAACCATCCAAGGCAAAGCCCGCTGCATAATACTGTCATTTAGGACTTATCTTGATCCGTATAATACTGTCATTTAGGACTTGACTGCTTCACTGTAAAACACACATTATAGCTATGTTAATGTCATTAATTAACTGACAAAATTTAGCACCCGTGGATCACGACGATTTTGCTATTAGTACATCGTTATTAGCTATGTTAACGATTACATCTTGTTCATTTAAAAGCTCTTCACAAGAAACATAGACAGCCGATGCATTTTAGTAAATGCCTAAAACTGCATAAAAGGCCATGTTTTATTCACATGCATAGGCCTTTCTGTTTCTTTTGAAGCATTTTTTGGCAGCAAACTTTCGAAAAGCTGATCAAACATATCATGTACTATATACAAGCAAATTTTAATTTAGCTTTTTATTACTGGGTCACAACAGTCACCTAAACCTACACTGTTTCATAGTCAGTAATAACAATATAAAACCCTTCAAATAAAGAATAAATCCACTAAGAAACTTGACCTAGTTTTATAAGTCCTCTCTTTTGCATGGTAAAAACATTTTATATTTCCTTTTTGCTTCTGACACCATACAACATATGTCACAACAAACAAACTATCCAACCTTTTATAAGGTCACCTGCCCTGAATGCCATGCTCCAAACACTGTAAACTGCTATTCGATCAAGTGGTGTCACAACCCAGGGGCGACACCTTGCGACCACATTAAATATAAATTCCGAACACAAATTTGTACATAGTTGGCTAAAATGAGATAATTTCAACGTGGCGAAAGATAGTTTTACCCTACATTGTCATCCTTTACAACAAATTTCTAGCTCGTGTAATAGACTTTAACCACTTGATTTTACTTATGGGGTTGCACGCCAAATTAGATTGGTTTGTCCAGTGGTAATACTATAGTACAGTGAGCTTAACTGAACTGTAAACAAATCCGTTTACATGCAGTAATCGTTGGATTGGAAAGGTGTAAATATGTTAGATTGGTTTGTGTGCCTAGGCCAGGCCTGCACAACTCAAAACAACGCAAGGGCCACAACGGAACACATAAATGTTTCGCGGGCCGCATGCTAATTACGTATTTTAAATGTCCCTGTATAAGCCTATACTATTTTAAAAACTTGTCGGTCATGCTGGATATAACTGCTATTACCAAGGCAAAATTTAAAATCTGAAAAGCTTTCTTTCGTCGCTGACAAACAATATCACATGAACGAATAAATTTTCTTAAGCATCAACATCAACCCAAAGAACAAAATTTGTAACTAAAATTCAATGAGAGATGTTGCATCTTTTGTTGTCAACAAGCACGTCGTAATCGGGCACGAGGCTGGAACTTGAAAGTTTTAGAATATCCTTCAAATGTCCATCAGCAAGTGAAGATCGCTGCTTGTTTTTATTAAAGTTTAATACAGAGAAAGTTTGTTTCGACAAACAAGACACATTATTTTTGTCTTCACCACTGCAAATAAGTATTTGCTTGTCCATTCCGGATAAAACACTCTGACCTTACTTTCAATCTTTCTTTTAGTGTTTTCAGCCATTTTGGACAATCCTAAAATAGCCTACTTGCGCGCGCACATAAGATTAGACTAGGCTCTACTATAGATACTAAACGCTATAACCAAGCTTTGTGTGTGAAACAAAGATGGGATTGTTTCGTAATGAATAAAACAATGAACTGAAGTAAGATTACTCATTTAGAGGTCTATGTGATTATTACACAACATCGCGGCATAACGTTTTTTTGGTTCAATGCAAAGTATTTTAAAATCTTCTTGCGGGCCGCACTAAAAGCTTTCGCGGGCCGCATGCGGCCCGCGGGCCGTATGTTGTGCAGGCCTGGCCTAGGCCAAGTTATAATTTGGATCGAGTATAAGCCTAAATAAAGTTATGAGATATCCAAAATAGAAACTTCGATCATAGCGACTTTATGGTATTGTCACATGATTGCAATAACGTTGCATTTGATCATCGTCACATTTCTAAACCCATAATGATTATTTTTACGTTTTGGAATTTCAAGCTTTCTACCATTCCTATTCCTTTACGTTAACATCTTGCCTCTCGCTTTATATTCCCCTGTGTTTTATAAACACAATAATCCAAGCTAACCTAATCAATCTCCAAAAAAAAATTTACCGTTTTTTTGTCAGAAAGCAATCTTGTTAATTGGACCTAGCCAATGGCTTAAGCTAAAATACATAAATATTTCCCCTTACAAATATAACTATAGTTGTATATTATTCTCCAATGTGTATGTGTTTTTTATTATATTATGTACGGACGTACTCTTTGTAGGCTTGAATGTAGGAATATCAGTTAAACTTGCGTGACTAATTGCGCTTTTACAAAATCACAGCAGACGAAACAGAAGAAATATAATTATGTGTTTTTACATTATTTAAACATTGTATTCAGATAAAACTCAGCTTAACCTTTACAAAAGTACTGGTGGATTTTAAAACCAGTGGTTTCCAAACTTTTAAAGCGTGCTAACAAACTTAGATAATCCTTTCGTGGCACACTTTGCAGGCCAACATAAACTGTTAAAAGAAAGTTAGTTTGCAACTTTATCGTGATGGATAAGATTGCGTTTTAAGAAAAAAATGCTTTAAACGCTGTAATACACGGGCAAATATCGCAATAAAGTCCGAAAACAGAAAACAATATTTGCACTAAAATTAAAACATTTACGGTGTAGCTGCAGCGCGCTTA
Organism: Phallusia mammillata; assembly: GCF_965637545.1. Lineage (NCBI taxonomy): Eukaryota > Metazoa > Chordata > Ascidiacea > Phlebobranchia > Ascidiidae > Phallusia > Phallusia mammillata. The sequence continues at coordinate 31,052,905 of NC_137253.1, read as the reverse complement.
GCTATCATCCACCAATCGTGCCCTTCACTTTTACGCAAGTTTTACCTTTGCGCACCTATTTCCGGTTTGGTGATTGCTTTAGTGCAATTGTGTCGCTATGTTGTCTTTCACCAATCGAAATAAACTCAACTCATTTGGTCTATGTCAGTTGACTGCGTGGAATTCACCAAAGTCAAAGAATTGTCATTTCTTGGAGCCCCAAAGGTAGCTGTTACTTTTCTTCGTCACACTTTTCTAGTATCTAACCTTACAACAGTAAAATACGTTTTGTAATTTTTTGTGAGGAGCATACACTCGTGTCACGTACTGTTCTACGTACTGTTCAAACCTCAATGCTGGGGGGGCAACATGTGGCCGCACATTAAGTGGTATGAAGGCTGCTTTGAACAAAAAGGCGTTCAATGCTGTTTTCAAGGAAGTTTGGTGTGACTAAAGATTTGTTTGCTGTATATGGTGTTGTTTTTTGTTTCGATCAACTATATGTTTTTCGATAACTTTGCACAAATATAACTGTCCCATTTCATTGAAACCTCATCGCACACCAAAGTAGCGATTCTTTGCAAATTTTATGTGTGTAGAGTATGACATTTCGAGTGACTATATTCTAACATACATAATGGATCACAGATTACCTTTCAGACTATCATTGTCGTGTTGGTGAAAAAAAAACGCCATCGGGAAAAAGGGAACACTCTCGTTTAGCCGTCTATATCATCAATAGCATGTGACAAGATGTTTGCATTACAGGTGTGGCGTGTGGTAAGCAGGATGTGCGAACGGATTGGGTTGTGTTGAGTACGTCCCTGCTAACCACGCCCAAATAAATTTAAAATGTATGTGGTTAACAATCGAAATAAATTGGCAAAGAAAAGGTGGTTTGGTATTAGCGGAAAGCATACAATGATAAACATATAAAGTATAACTCGTTTACTGTGGTCAATTTCAGTCATTTACAATCGCTTAAAAGTAAAATTTTTGATTTTTATCTAGTATACTGGCAAGGCTGGTTAAAACAGCAACCGGATGTTTTGTGGCTTATAACTCCTCGGTAAATTTACTGACTTTGGGACGGCATAAACCTGTAGGATTCGAAGCTTATATTTGGTGTGATTACTTTAGTGACTATATTTTTGAAGATGTTAGTTTTTTTAAAAAGACTTGTCAATCGGGCCAGAACGTTAGCTGGAAACGCAGTACTAGTTCGTGTTGTCTTTTGCTTGAAGGTAAAATAAGGTTCATAATTTTACTCCTCCCAAACAAAGTATCTTCTGATCATGCATCGTTCATCCTGCTTGAATGTGTACGCGGCTATTGTGTTTCTATGGACGGTTTTCTTCGATGGGATCTCCACCGAATACAATCCAGCAAGTAAGACTAAACCTTTGATTGCTAGTATAAGCTCAACAATCAGAGACAACGTGACCCAATTTTGAATATGGGTATATTTAACGGTTTTGTTTTTAAAGCAGACAAAAAACGTTTTGTATTCGTCAAAGTTCAAAAACTCTGAAAAACTTTTTTTACGTAATTTTGAGCTGGGACTTATATTAGGACCACGGATAAACGTTTCTAAAAATCACAGTGTTAAAGAACGTTATGAATATAATTTTAAAAATCGGGAAAAAAATTGTATTTGACTTTTGGCCCAAGCTACATTAAAAAACATATAGGCGAAAAAATGTGGTAAACGTTCACTTTCAAAACACGATGTAGTGGCGATTCTCTATGTCTATTCTTGTGCAGTAACTTGCAAGACCCGGTTTGCTGACTTGAAGCACTCGATCACAAGCGTGATTTGTCCGGCAAACTGTTGGGAAGAAAATCCGTCGTTGTGTGGAAATGGGGTCTACACAAGCGGCCCGATATGTCTTGCAGCAATGCACGACCAACGGATTGACAGTGAGTTGAACAATATGTGCAAACAAAGTACATGAACACAAATATATTGTTTCATTTGATTATTGTCAATGGTGGAGTATCTGACTTTTAAAACTCACTCGACAATCATTGGTTAAACTTGTATGTTTCAGATGATGGTGGAGTTGTGACGATTTATCGCAGCCCAACAGGAAAAAGTGGGTCTCGATACGGCAAAAAGAGCCAAGGTGTGAAGAGTCAAACATGTGCAAAGGGACAATACGGCTACACGTTTTCAAGTAAGAGATTTTTACATTTTGACGAAAAACATTCTTATTGTCAAACTTTGACGGTGAAAAAATGCGTTAGGTTTCATTAAATCTAAAAGTCCAGTTTATTGTGACTATTTTTCTGTCTATTTCACATAGCAGTTACCAGATTGGCTGTTCAAGTTTATGATGTCGAGATTTATACTGTTACACTTTGTGTATGAATATGATGCCTAATTTGCATTTACTTGCACACAATTAATGAGCCTATTAAAAGACTGCCGTAAATGTACTTGGCCAGCGATACACAATAACAATTGCAGCGTTCTTACTATTACTTGTTGAAATAATGTGGTTTATAACATTCCTTTTACCAAACTCACAACATGTCTACAGTTATAACGATTGGAGTTAATGTATCAAATCCATGACCTTATGACACATGTTAAAACCTTATGTTTCGTTGGATATTATTATAACACTGCCGGAGTTCAAAAGGTTGGTATTACTGCGCGATTTTGTCTCGCTACTGTAGAAGTCGGATGGTATAATCTATTCCGGAGAAACGTTAGAGTTTAAAAGGTTAAACTATTTTTATTTCCGATTTTTACTGCATAGTGACATGCAAAACAACTGGCGACTGCGAATTACCGATTACCCATGTCTACTGCCTGGCGAAATGTGCCGGCGCTTCCTACACGTACACGAGTGGAAAATATTTCACCAACAGCTCTGTCTGCGCTGCTGCGAAAAAGCGAGGAACGATTTCAGGTCAGTGGACTGACAGAGTCGAATGATCAAAACATTACTGTAAACACAAGAAGATGTTTTCCAAATCGCAAACACATGTGTCTACAAGCGTGTTTCTGTCGCGCAGACGTGTTTATCAGCAATGCTAATGGGCACAAAAAAAATTGTTGTACATTGCTTAAACATGTTGCAGTACCAAAAAGTACACCAGAAAAATAAACACCGTTCACAAAAAGACTTTTTTCACAGACGATGGTGGCAAGGTTGTCATCTACGCGATGAAGGCAAAGGCTTACAACGGCACAAATACGACCAACACCGACTGGTTTTCGTTTGATGGTAAATTTAGGGCTTTTATTAATGGCCCTTATCAGAGTTGCAAGTTGGGCCGGGCTTTTCGGGCTTAGGTATTTGTGGGAAAACGGGCCTGATTTTACGTTCCGTGTCCGCCATTTTTTTTACAATAATATCACTCAGTTGAGTAACAAGTCTCCGGCTTTTACCTATAATGCCCACCCTACTCTAAAACGAATTGTTTACCCTATTGTCTACTATTGCTTATTGTGTTTGTTGTCTTTCTCTTTTTTCTTTCTCATCCTTTTTTGCAAGGCTTTCGTGGATAGGCGTGTCAATCAAAATTTCGGGCCTAAACGGGCTTCTCAAAAACGTTTCGGGTTCGGGCCGGGTTCGGGCCGGGTTCGGGCTCAGAATTCGGGCCCGCTTGCAACTCTGGCCCTTATTGTGAAGAAAAAAGAAATGTAATGTTTACTACTTGGTGCACATTGGCCGCATGTGAGAAATTGTGAGACCGGCCGAAACCCAAAAGTACAAATCAAAAACCCGGCCCTGATTTTTTTAGTAGACCAGGGGTCGGCAACCCATGGCACGCCAACCGATTTGGGTGTTTATATGGAAGTATGATTTAACGTGTTACACTGCTTTTTGTAGTTCAAAACACTCTGCGTTCTCTTTATTATAATATTAATTATTGATATCTGCTGGCACGAACCACTATTATTTGGAAAAACGTTGGCACGCGAGGTCATTGACAAATGGAAATAACAAGTAAATTGGCACGCGTCGCCTAAAACGGTTGCCGACCCCTGTACTAGACAATGTCCACAATAGGCCGTAAACTGAACGGAATAACGTGATAAGTATGGCAGTGTAAAGTCGGCCCCGAAATAAGCTTGTTTAGAGCAAACATAAGTTGAAAAGCGGGATCGAACATGCGCGGTCCTCATGTCGCAAACTCCCTGGTTAACAGTTTTACTGTTTTAGATTTTGACGTTTGCTCATACGTTAACCCATGTGCAAATAACGGCACATGCGTCGACTTGCTTGCTGATTATGGCTGCTTGTGTCCGGAAAAATACACTGGAAGAAACTGTGAGACCGGTAAGTCGATTTCGGACGTAAAACCTGAGCTGCTGGTTCTTGATACTTAGCATTTACGCAATGAACTGGACAAATGGAAAATTTACTGTACAATGCATTGATTTGAAGTCCTGGGATTAATTTAGACCAGAAAGACATTTGTATTTGGCCACAGAAGTTTTGTTGGACCTAATTAAAAATATTTTTTGGGCAGAATTGCCTTGTGCCCCGGGAAGCCAAGAATCTCTACTTGCAGAAACTCTGAAGAATCTTTGTTCACAAGGATGGACTGTGAGTTATCATCATTCCACTTTACTTTTCCTTAAACTTACTATTGTATTGTAGACGGTTCAAACTCGCTTTGACGGAAGTGTTAGCTTCAACAGAACCTGGGAAGATTATAAAACTGGGTTTGGAAACCAATCTGGGGAATTCTGGCTAGGTTTGTTTTTGATTCTTGTGTGTAAATCTGATGTGTTTATTTGTTGAAAAAACAGCAACATTTTCTTGAAGAAATGCGCCACAAAACACAAACCGGTATACGGTATAGTTTGCTAAAGCAAATTACAACCCACGATTCTTTATTGCATTACCAGGATATTGTTCTAATCACTTCTAATACTCTTTGATTTAGGAATTCCGTTTCGCTGCTAGCAATATAAATCACAAATACACTTTTCACAGAAACCATATGTTTTTGAAGTTTACTCTACATAAAATTTCGATTTCGGGAAAAATCTCGTTTAAACACATGCTTCTGCAAACATAGGCTTGGAAAATATTCACGTGATGACCCAATCAAAATCCTGCCGAGTTCGATTCGATTTGACAAACCCCGGCAAGGAGGAGAAATTTGCCGAATACAGGTAAACAAGTTTAACTAACCTCATAATGCTTCTCTTGTATAAGTTATATTTGTAAATATTGTTAGCACAGTTATCTAAGATTAGTTTCACCCTGATTAAAATAGTTACAACACAACTTGCGAAAATATGTGTGTAGCGCTTGGGTTTGTCACAAAGCCTGACGTCTGCCTTTTTTCCTTCTGCGCTCGCGTTTCAGCTTTGTTGCTCACTTGTTGTGCTTAGTGCGTCATTCTATAATTTCCGAATGACACAAACAGACGCCACATGTGATTGAATGTTTAAAACGTGTTTGTCCACTATTCAATGAGCGATAAGAAAGTTTAACTATTTGCAGTGTCGAAATTCGTGACAAACAATTTTTGGAATTTTTTAAAACCTTTCGAATCAGAAGCTTAACTTTTTTGCAGTTATTTCGAAATCGGCTCAGAAATCGGAAACTACAAACTGAACATTTCCGGTTACATTACGTCATCAACTCTTGTTGATTGGATGAATTATCACAACGGCTATCAGTTCTCCACCTACGACAGCGACAACGACGATGCTATGTAAGAATGCTGATGTTTGCATTAAATTTCAGCTGGAAGATTTTTGTTATTTATAGTGGCAATTGCGCGGAGGAATATGGAGGTGGATGGTGGTACAGGCGCTGCAATAATGTCAACCTGAATCGGAATCCCCGGGCATATTGGAGATTATCATTTTTTGACGTTGCCGCAATGAGTATAAAGTGCGATTGATACGGTTTAAATATTTGACACCAGTCTGTTTTTTTTGCTTTTGTTAGCTTTTAGTTTAGCGCAACATTTCTTTTTCTCAACGTACAAGGCAAACAGGTAAAACCAGTGGTGGGATTCAGCCGGTTTGCACCGGGTCTATAGAACCGAATGAGATCAACAAACCTGTTAGCATTACTGGTTACTGTAAAACGGACTTTTTTAACAGAACTGGCTAAAAAATATCATTTTTGTGACAGAACCGGCTGACAACAAATTTTAATCCCACCACTGGTTAAAACCTAAATTAAACGATGCAATATCATTACGCCAAAGTCTTTTATGCAAACAACGCTGATCTCAGATTCTCATATGCTGATCTATAATTCGATGCATACGTGTGTGCCTGTTGATCCTTAAGCAATGATAGACAAAAGCCACATAATTGTGCTGAAAATAAACACTTTGTTACGCTGTTGATCCAAAACGAGCGAATAATGAATGTGTTTATGTATGTGTATGATTTTTGTAATATTTTGCAACTGGAACTTACACACTAAATTCAAATCGAACAGTTGGTGGCAAATTATTTATTAAATCATAATCAATTTATATGTATCAAAATATTCCCTTGTCATTTAATAAAGTTCCAGCGCTGTTGATGCTTTTTTACACAATACGAAATTGTACATATGTTTTAAATGTGCTTAAAGTACAAGCTTATAACACGTTTCACTTTGCTGCATTCATCGCTGCAGTGTCATCCAGATTTAAAAAAACGAGCACACATTATAAGACCCTACTTACAATTCAAATGTAAACAACTTATGTAAGGAAAAAATTATCCCACCGTTAGAACCAATGTAGTAACATTTGTCGACAAAAATCTTATCAAAATTCGCTTCCATTCCTTTTTTTTTCGAGTTCTGAAACCTTTGTTTGTTTCTGTGTATATATTGTCTTGTAGATTAAAGTAATTTATCGTTGTGCATATTACGTTGTACTTGCCGTACACAAATGTTGCTCTTTTTCTTTTTAAACGGGATTGCAATTTTTCTGCTCACAAGTTGTTGAAATTGGGTTTTAGCACAGCCCGACAATTAACACAATTACAGCAAGAAAATAAAGTAATAGAATCAGCTCGACAAATGACAGTTTAACAGTAATATATACGCGCCAGCAAAACTCCATTGATAGTAACGTACATTTGGTTCCCTCAATTCGAAGTACATTCCATTTTACCATTTATGAATACGCTCTGGGGAGTCTGACCCAACCTGAAATACAACCATACATGTAGTGTGTAGCTTGGCGATTGCACGATATTACTCATTTAGACGTCTTAAGACTTTTAAGTATTTTTGTGACATGAATGGGGATTGGGGTTCGAGTATAAATTTTAAAAGAATGACATAATGCAAGAAAGCAAGAGTTATAGCGATCTTGTGGTGAACTACCGGTAGTAGTACTTACGGATTGCATGGTGGTTTCAGCACGTTATGCTTGTGGTTGATTAGTCGCCTTGCAACATTGGGTGAAGTGCTTCCTCCCGCAACGCTTTAAACATCGCTTCCCCAAGGCAGGTAACGCTCTGACGTTTTGTTGCAACGCGCAGAATCTGCAAACTCGAGGGGTCCTTGGTTGATTAACACGTGGTTCGAGTTGAAAAACATCTGAGACAAAGCCTGCTGAATAATACTGTCATTTAGGACTTGACTGCTTGATCCATAACGCACACATTTTAATAGCTATGTTAACAATAACATCTTGTTCATTCAAAAGCTCTTCACAAATAACAGACAGCCGATGCATTTTAGTAAATGCCAAAAACTGCATAAAGGCTATGTTTTATTTACATGTATAGGCCTTTCTGTTGCTTGTTGAAGCATTTTTGGCAGCAAACTTTGGAAAAGCTGATCAAACACATCATGTTCTATATACATGGAAATTTTAATTTAGCCTTGTATTACTGCGTCACAACAGTCACCTAGATTTAGCTAAACCTACACTGTTTCGTAGTCAGTAATAACAATATAAAACCCTTCATTTTTCAATTTCTCAAACAAACCTTAATCTCTTCTAATTCGAAAGGATGTAAATGAGTTTAAAAGTTTGTTATTTCCAAAATGTGGGTCAACATTGAATAGTTCTCGAACAAAAAATAAATCAACTAAGAAACTTGCCCTAGTTTTGTAAGTCCTCTCTATTGCATGGTGTTAGGCGGTAAAACACTTTATATTTCCTTTTTGCTGCTGACACCATACAACATATGTCACAACAAACAAACTATCCAACCCTTTAAAAGGTCACCTGCACTGTATGCCATGTTCAAGACACTGTAAACTGCTATTCGATCACAACCCAGGGGCGACACCTTACGACCACATTAAATATAAATTCCGAACACAAATTTGTACATAGTTGGCTAAAATGAGATAATTTCAACGTTTATTTATCACAAGAAAATATAAAAAACGCCTAGGCAAAGTAGAGAAAGACAGTTTTACCCTACAATGTCATCCATTGTAACAAATTTCTATCTCGTGTGATATTCTATCTCTTTAACCACTTGATTTTACTTACGGTGTTGCGCGCCAAATTAGATTGGGCAGGAACTTGACCGAATGGTCTGGCGCGCCTGACCCATATACAGACATAAAAAACCCTGATCGGGATTCGTCCCCGGGAGGTTCCTGGGTTCGAACCCCGTGAAATAAAAAAAATAAAAAAATAAAAAGTTTGTCCAGTGGTAGTACTATGGTACAGTGGGCTTAACTGAACTGTAAACAAATCCGTTTACATGCAGTAATCGTTAGATTGAAACAGTGTAAAAATATTAGATTGGTTTGTGTGCCTACGTCAAGGTATAATTTGGATTGACTATAAGCCTAAGTAGGATTATGATATATCTAAAGTGCAAACTTACGTAATACCGACTTTGTGGTATTGTCACATGTTGGCAATAACGTTGCATTTGGTCATCGTCACATTTCTAGACTCATCATAATGATTATTTTCACGTTTTGGAATTTCAAGCTTTCTACCATTCCTTTACGTTAACATCATGTTTCTCGCTTTATATTCTCCTGTGTTTTATAAACACAATAACCCAACCTAACCCAAACTAACCTAATCAACCTCTAAGTCTAAGAAGTAATTTACCGTTTTTTTTTTGTCAGAAAGCAGTCTGGTTAATTGGACCCAGCCAATGGTTTAAGCTAAAATACATAAATATTTTCCTTGCAAATATAGCTATAGTTGATGGACCTAACACCAAACCGACCTAAAATGCGTTTTTAGGCCATTGTATATTATTTGCTAATGTGTATGTGTTCTTTATTATATTATGTACGGACGTACTTTTTGTAGGCTTGAATGTAGGTATATCAGTTAAACTTTCGGGACTAATTGCGCTTTTACAAAACGATTCGGGTTCGAACCGGGTCCGGTATTGGGCCAACATTTTTTAATTCTTGTCCGAACAAGTTTAACTTCCGTCTTAACCAAGAACGACTTTACACAACAAACACTACAAATGTTCTTTTATAAGTGAGACTTTAGTTCCACGAACTGCCTTACCACCTCCTTGTGTTTAAGGAGCGTTTTGGAACTGTAAGCACGTTCATAATGAAAACAAGGCACACATTACATACATGGTTGTATTTCAAGTTGGGTCAGATTCCCTAGAGCAGGCATTTCAAACTCAAACAACTTTGAGGGCCAAAACTAAACTTGTAAGTGAGTCGAGGGCCGCACTATCGAAACATTTGTTACAGCGTAACATCATAACAACAAAATTGCATGATTAAAAAGTAAAATGTTCATTAATTCCATTAACTACATTAAAAAAACAATATTGTTATAAATTACAAACAGATATACAGTAGCAGTAAGAAAAAACCAACTGTGCGTTATTGCGTTGTGTGAAAACAATGGCATACAATGACGCAACAATCGCAATAGCTGATTCTAAAGATGGGTTATTTCCATAATTTTGTTAAAACGTTGCAAATGCTACTAATAGTGGATGATTGATTCATGTAAACTCTCTGGCCTGACAGTATATCCTGCCATCGTATATTGTATAACTTCTAAAAATTGCTTCGCGGGCCGCACAAAAACTCTTGAAGGGCCGCATGTTTGACATCCCTGCCCTAGAGCGTATTCATAAATTGTAAAATGAATGTACTTCGAATTGAGCAAACCTAATGTACGTTACTATCAATGGAGTTTTGCTGGCGCGTATATATTACCGTGAAACTGTCATTGTCGAGTTGATTCCATTACTTTATTTTCTTGCAGTAATTATGTTAAATGTCGCGCTGTGCTAAAACCCGATTCCAACAGCTTGTAAGCAGGGAAATTGTAAGCGAAAAAGAGCAACATTTGTGTACGGTAAGTACAACCTAACATGCACAACGATAAATTACTTTAATCCACAAGATAATATATATACAGAAACAAACAAAGGTTTTGAAACTCGAAAGAAAGACATAAAAACCAATTTTGATAAGATTTTTGTCGACAAGTGTTACTACATTGGTTCTAACGGTAGGTATTGCTTTTGTTTGCTGAAATCGGCAATAACATACTCTACACGTGTTTTTTCTCAGACGTTGTTTACACTTGAGTTGTAAGTAGAACCTTATAATTTGTGCTCGTTTTCAAAATCTGGATGACACTGCAGCGATAAAGCACAGGATCAATTAGTTAATTAAAAATGCAGCAAAGTGAAACTTATTCAAAGCTTGCACTTCAAGCACATTTAAAACATATGTACAATTTCGTATTGTGTAAAAAAGGCATCAACAGCACACGGAACTTTCTTGCAAAGGGTTAGGCTGGAACTTTAATAAATGATAATTAGGATATTCTAAAATACATAAGTTCATTATGATTTAATAAATAATTTGCCGCTAGCTGTTCGATTTGAATTTAGTGTGTAAGTTCCAGCTGCAAAATATAACAAAAATCACACACATACATAAACACATTCATTATTCGCTCGTTTTGGATCAACAGCGTAACAACGTGTTTATTTTTTAGCACGATCTTGTGACTTTTGTCTATCATTGCTTAACTAACAGACACACAAATATTACGCGTTTACGCATAGAATTGTTGATTTGCATCCGACGAGACTTATTTATTTGCGTTTTTTGCATACAGTATAAGACTTTGTGCCAGTGGTCGGCAACCACCGGTCCGCAAAGAGTTTGTTACCGGACTGTATACTTTTTCAGGATTAATGCTTTAAAACATTTTGCCCATGTATCCCCGGATGATAACTAATTAAGGCGTTTTCATTGATAAATATTTGTTGTTATTTTGTAGGCCGGTCCGCGATAAAGTTTCAGTTTCAAAACCGGTCCGCATTAAAAAAGGTTGCCGACCCCTGCTTTAGAGTAATGATATTGCGCCGTTTAATATCGGTTTTTACTGTTTTTGCCTAGTACGCTGAGAAAAAACTAAAGCTAACAAAAGTAAAATAAATCAAGCTCATGTCAAATATTTAAACATATTAATCGCACTGTATACTTATTGCGGTCACGTTAAAATAAGAAACGCCTATCCAATAGGCCAGGGGAACCTGATTCAGATTGACATGATAGCAGTCTCTGTACCACCATCCACCTCCAAACTCCTCCGCACAATGGCGACTGTAAATAACAAAAATCACTGAGCTGAAATTTAATGCAAACATCAGCATTCTTACGTAGAATCAACGTCGTTTTCCCTGTCGTAGGTGGAGAACTGATAGCCGTTGTGATAGTGCACATAATCAATAATTGTTGATGACGCGTTGTAACCGGAAATGCTCAGTTTGTAGTTTCCCATTTCGGAGCCGATTCGGAAAATACTGCCAAAAAGTCAAGCTTCTGATTCGAAAGGTTTTGAAAAAATCAAAAATTGTTTTTCACAAATTTCGACACTACAAATATAGTTATACTTCCTTATCGCCTATTGAATAGTGGACAAATACGTTTTACACTTTTAATCACATGTGCCGTCTGTTTCCGTCATTCGAAAGTTATAGAATGACGTATCAAGCAAAAACGTCTTCACAACAACAGAGCAACAAAAAAACGGAAACGCGAGCACAGAAGGAAAAAAGGCAAACCTCACGCTTTGTGAGAAACCCAAGCGACAAGCGGAGCTACACACATATTCAAGGTTAAACTAATCTTAGAAAACTGTGCTCGATTTTTCAATCCCAACAAATATAAACAATAATTACAAGAGAAGCTTTATGGGGTTAGTTATATTTGTTCACCTGTATTCGGCAAATTTCTCTTTCTCGCCGGGGTTTGTTAAATCGAATCGAACTCGGCAGGATTTTGATTGGGTCATCGCGTGCATTTTTTCCAAACCTATGTTTGCAGAAGCATGTGTTTAAACGAGATTTTTCTGAAATCGAAACTTCATGTAGAGTAAACTTAAAAAATTATGGCTTTTGTGAAAACTATCATTGTGATTTATATTGCTAGCAGCGGCAAGGATTTCCTAAATCAAGAGTATTACAGTAAAAGCATATAGAGCCAATAAATAAAGAGTATTACAAGTAATTAGAAAAAATTCTGGTAATGTAATACAGAATTTTTTTTCACGGGGTTCGAACCCAAGACACTCCCGGGGACGAATCCCGATCAAGGTTTTTTAAGTCTGTATATGGGCCAGGCGCGACGGACAATTCGGCCAAGTTCCTGGTAATGCATTAAAGAATCGTGGGTTAAAATTTGCTTTAGCAAACTATACCGTATACTGTGTTTTGTGGCACATTTTTTCAAGAAAATGTGGCTGTTTTTTCAACAAATAAACACATCAGATTTACACACAAGAATCAAAAACAAACCAAGCCAAAATTCCCCAGATGGGTTTCCAAACCCAGTTTTATAATCTTCCCAGGGTCTTCTAAAGTTAACACTTCCGTCAAAGCGAGTTTGAACCGTCTACAATACAATAGTTAGTTTAAGGAAAAGTAAAGAGGAATGATGATAACTCACAGTCCATCCTTGTGAACAGAGATTCTTCAGTTTTTCGGCAAGTAGAGATTCTTGGCTTCCTGGGGCACAAGGCAATTCTGCCAAAAAGAATATTTTTAAATTAGGTGGAATAAACCTTCTGTGGCCAAATACAAATGTCTTTCTTGTCTAAACTAATCCCAGGACGACAAGTCAATGCAATGCACAGTAAATTTTCCATTTGTCCAGTTCATTGCGTAAATACTAAGTAACATAAATCAACAGCTCGTAATGTAATGTGCAAAATCGACTTACCGGTCTCACAGTTTCTTCCAGTGTATTTTTCCGGACACAAGCAGCCATAATCAGCAAGCAAGTCGACGCATGTGCCGTTAATTGCACACGGGTTCACGTAGGAGCAAACGTCAAAATCTATAACAGTAAAACTGCTAACCAGGTAGTTTACAACCTGAGGACCGCGCATGTTCGAGCTCGCTTTTCAGCCTATGTTTGCTCTAAACAGACTTATTTCGGGGCCGACTTCACACTGGACCATACTTATCACGTTATTCCGTTCAGTTTACGGCCCATTGTGGACATTGTCTAGTACAGGAGTCGGCAACCTTTTTGGCAACGCGTGCCAATTTATTTGTTATTTCCATATGTTAATGACCTCGCGTGCCAACGTTTTTCCAAATAATAGTGGTTCGTGTCAGCAGATATCAATAATTAATATTATAATAAAGAGAAAGCAGAGTGTTTTGAACTACAAAAAGCAGTGTAACAGGTTAAATCATACTTCCATATAAACACCAAAATCGGTTGGCGTGCCATGGGTTGCCGACCCCTGGTCTACTAAAAAAATCAGGGCCGGGTTTTTGGTTGTACTTTTGGGTCCCGGCCGGTCTCACAATTTCGGGCATGTGGCCAATGTGCACCAAGTAGTAAACATTACACTTATTTTTTCTTCATACTAAGGGCCATTAATAAAAGCCCTAAGTTTACCATCAAACGAAAACCAGTCGGTGTTGGTCGTGTTTGTGCCGTTGTAAGCCTTTGCCTTCATCGCGTAGATGACAACCTTGCCACCAGCGTCTGTGAAAACAAGTCTTTTGTGAACGGTGCTTAATTTTCTGGTGTACTTTTGGTACTGCAACATGTTTAAGCAAAGTACAACAAAAAGTTGAGATCGTCAAAAAAACCTAAACTGTTTAGAAATTAAGTTTTGAAGCGACACAACAACGTTATACATGGTCCTATATCGACTGGTCCCACCAACGTTATACCCCCAGTCGTGTTTACCCACAACGCGCCAACCTCACTTTCTTGTAAGCCCCGGTCACCTAATGCCTTTTAATACACGGTGTAGCTGCAGCGCGCCAATTGTGCCCTTCGTTGTTTTGCGCTTTATAACGTTTTAACGTTGCGCAGCTATATCCGGCTTGGTGATTTTTTAGTGCTAGTGTGTCGCTATGTTCACCGAGCGAAATAAACTCATCTCTCATCTCTCATATGGGACGTTTCTGAGTTTAATTTGAAGCTAATATTTTGATTCAATGCAATTTCCTTTGTTGTGGCCAGTAGCATTGCTGATAAACACGTCTACGCGACGGAAGCACGCTTGTACACACATGGGTTGTCTATTCGGAAAACATCTTCTTGTGTTTGACTCTGTCAGTCCACTAACCTGAAATCGTTCCTCGCTTTTTCGCAGCAGCGCAGACAGAGCTGTTGGTGAAATATTTTCCACTCGTGTACGTGTAGGAAGCAGCCTTGCATTTCGCCGGGCAGTAGACATGGGTAATCGGTAATTCGCAGTCGCCAGTTGTTTTGCATGTCACTGCAGAAAACAATAACAATGATCGGTTGATTTGTTTTTGAAATCATTTATGCAATGAGAAAAACATCACACAAAGAGCATCTAAAAACAACTCGGACACAGGATTCACTGGCAGGGGCAAAATTTATGATTTTGCATCAATCTCGGGCCAGAAATCACAAATTAAAACTTATTTTACTCGTCACACTGATATTTAAATTTAAGTCGTTGGTGTTTATGGGGTCTGAGGGCCAAACCAATTTCGTGAGTCGTTTGATTCGAGACAAATATATAAAAGTGTGTCGCGTTGATAAGGTATTAAGACTTAAGGTAACAAAACAAATTTTGACGACATTATAAGTGACTTGACAATGATAAAATATAAGGTCGTTTTGTGCTTTTTCGTAGGAGGAGGGCACACACACTTGGGATAGGAATTTTCATCTGTAAACAATTTTGAACGGAACCCAGAATTGGTTAATGCTATAGATTACAAATTTGATGCTTCATAGAGCTAAACAAACTGGCTGTCTAGCAAAAATACCGGAATTTTATCCCAAACGACTATTATTTCAACGTTCACCTATTTAAGGTGATCGTATACACCTTACTCTGTACAACGCGAAAGGAGTCGATAAAACAATCAAAAGACATGAAACTTTGTTTAAAGCGGCAAAATTGTCGGTTTCAAATCTATTCATACGACTTAAAGAAAAAGCTCTTACTTGAGAACGTGTAGCCGTATTGTCCCTTTGCACATGTTTGACTCTTAACACCTTGGCTCTTTTTGCCGTATCTAGACCCACTTTTTCCTGTTGGGCTGCGATAAATCGTCACAACTCCACCATCATCTAAAAAAACATACAAGTTTAACCAATAGTCGTCGGGTAAATTTGAAAGTCAGATACTCCACCATTGATAATAATAATAAAAAAACAATACATTTGTGTTCATGTACTTTGTTTGCACATATTGTTCAACCCACTGTCAATCCGTTGGTCGTGCATTGCTGCAAGACATATCGGGCCGCTTGTGTAGACCCCATTTCCACACAACGACGGATTTTCTTCCCAACAGTTTGCCGGACAAATCACGCTCGTGATCGAGTGCTTCAAGTGGGCAAACCGAGTCTTGCAAGTAACTGCACAAGAACATACATTTAGAATCGCCACTAAAACGTCTTTCGAAAGTTAAAGTTTTTCACGTTATTTCGCTTATATGTTTTTTATTGTAGCTTGGGCCAAAAGTCAAATACAATTTTTTCCGATTTTTGGACAATTTTATTCATGGCATTCTTTAACACTGCGATTTTTAGAAACATTCATCCGTGGTCCTACTATAAGTCCTAGCGCAAAATTACGCTAAAATAGTTCAGCATTTTAGAGTTTTGAAACTTTGACGAATACAAAACGTTTTTTGTCTGCTTTTAAAATGCCCATATTTAAAATTGTTTTAAAAAAGTTGTCTCTGATTGCTGAGCTTATAGTAGCAATTAAAAGTTTAGTCTTACTTGCTGGATTGTATTCGGTAGAGATTCCATCGAAGAAAACCGTCCATAGAAACACTATAGCCGCGTACACATTCAAGCAAGATGAACGATACATGATCAAAAGATACCTTGTTTAGGGGGAGATAAAATTATGAACCTTTTTTATCTTCAAGCAAAAGACAACACGAACTAGTACTGCGTTTCCAGCTAACATTCTGGCCCGATTGACAAGTCTTTAAAACTAACATCCCTCAAAACTAAAATCACTCAAGTAATCAGAAAAATATAAGCTTCGAATCCTACAGGTTTATGCCGTCCCAAAGTCAGTGAATTTACCGAGGAGTTATAAGCCAAAAAACACACACATCCGGTTGTTATTTTATCCAGCCGTGTCAGTATACTAGATGTAAATCAATAATTTTACTTTTAAGCGATTGTTAATGACTTAAATTGACCATAGTAAACTAGTTGTACTTTATATCTTTATCATTGTATGCTTTCCGCTAATACCAAACCACCTTTTCTTTGCCAATTTATTCCGTTTGTTAACCACAAACATTTTAAATTAATTTGGGCGTGGTTAGCAGGGACGTACTCAGCACAATCCGTTCATACATCCTGCTTGCAACACGCCATACCTGTAATGCAAGCACCTTGTCACATGCCTTTGATGATATAGACGGCTAAAAGAGAGTGTTCCTTCTTTTTCCAATGACGTTTTTTTATTATCCACACGTTATGGCAATGGTAGTCTGAAAGGTGATCCATTATGTATGTTAAAATATAGTCACTCGAACTGTCATACTTTAAACACATGAATTTTGCAAAAATCGCTACTTTGGTGTGCGATAACTTTTCAATGAAATGGGACAGTTATATTTGTGCAAAGTTATCGAATAACATATTGTTGATCGAAACAAAAACCACACCATATACAGCAAACAAATCTTTAGTCACACCAAACTTCCGTGGAAACAGCATTGAACGCTTTTGTGTTTGAAACGGCCACATGTTGCCCCACAGAACATTTAGGTTTGTCTAGTCGCACTAACCGTACCACCAGCCCCCGCCCCTGTTGCTGGCACAGTTGGCCCCTCTGTTAGGTAAAAACATTGATTTAGTTAGAGATCGGTAAGAACAACAGTACGTAACACCAGTGTATGCCCTCTCAAAAAAATACAAATCGTTTATTATTGTTGCAAGGTTTTATATTAGAAAAGTGTGACGATCAAGGCCCTTGATTCAAGGGTACTGGAATAATACAGATTGTCACAGATCGTGAAAACAGCACTTAAAAGAAAAAACGCAGTACTAGTTCGTGTTTTCTTTTGCTTGAGGTATCAACGCGACACACTGTTATAATTTGTCTGTGATCGAATGACTCACGAAATTGGTTTC
Organism: Phallusia mammillata; assembly: GCF_965637545.1. Lineage (NCBI taxonomy): Eukaryota > Metazoa > Chordata > Ascidiacea > Phlebobranchia > Ascidiidae > Phallusia > Phallusia mammillata. The sequence goes on along the minus strand of NC_137253.1, from coordinate 31,035,402 downwards.
GCCTTCGGACCGCATAAACACCAACGACTAAAATTTCTAAATCAGTGTGACGAGTAAAATTAGTTTTAATTTGTGATTTCTGGCCCGAGATTGATGCAAAATCATAAATTTTGCCCCTGCCAGTGAATCCTGTGTCCGAGTTGTTTGCAGATGCCCTTTGTGTGATGTTTTTCTCATTGCATAAATAATTGACGGTTTCAAAAACAAATCAACCGACCATTGTTATTGTTTTCTGCAGTGACATGCAAAACAACTGGCGACTGCGAATTACCGATTACCCATGTCTACTGCCTGGCGAAATGCAAGGCTGCTTCCTACACGTACACGAGTGGAAAATATTTCACCAACAGCTCTGTCTGCGCTGCTGCGAAAAAGCGAGGAACGATTTCAGGTTAGTGGACTGACAGAGTCAAACACAAGAAGATGTTTTCCAAATAGAGAACCCATGTGTCTACAAGCGTGCTTCCGTCGCACAGACGTCTTTATCAGTAATGCTACCTGACCACAATAAAGGAAAAAGCATTTAATCAAAATGTCAGGTTCAAATTGGACTAAATCCAAACCTGCAAAAATCGTCCTGTATAGGACCATGTATGACGTCGTTGTGTCATTTCAAAACTTAATTTCTAAACAGTTTAGGTTGTTTGACGATCTCAACTTTTTGTTGTACTTTGCTTAAACATGTTGTAGTACCAAAAAGTACACCAGAAAAATAAGCACCGTTCAGAAAAGACTTTTTTCACAGACGATGGTGGCAAGGTTGTCATCTACGCGATGAAGGCAAAGGCTTACAACGGCACAAATACGACCAACACCAATGCGACAGAGATCAGCCGGCTGGATGCCTGCCAGGATGGTAGGTAGTCGACTGGTTTGGGGCGCAGGCAACCAGTGAAGATGCGCAGAATCAACTAGTTAATTAAAGATGTAGCAGGTTGAAAGTTGTTATTAGCTTGTACTTCAAGCACATTTAAAATATATTGGTAAGTTCGTTTTGTGTGAAAGAACTCGCTGTTTGTGATCAACAGCGTAATAGAGTCTTTTTTAAGAACGATCTTGTGACGTTTGCTAGTGCTGGGGTCACCAAACTACGGCCCGCGGGCCGGATCCGGCCCTCCTGATGGGGCTTACAAATTTGATTCGCGGAACCCAAAACCGATGAGGCCGCGGTCCCTCTTTCAAAAGCGGTTGTTTGGGTGGTTGCTGTGTTTGAACACATTGGGAACGGTTGTCGAGTCTACGCTTTTCCTATTTGGCCTCTATGCTTTCAGTCTCTTGTTGTCAAGCGCAGCGTGTTGCTTAAAGGCGACTTCAGGAGCCGGGTTATTTGAATGTTGTTTACGGTGCAGAAGATAAAAGTTAATTTACTTCGGATATAAGTGGCATAACAGTGGTTGGCAAACTCGAAAAATGCAATGTAAATGTACTTCAGGGCAAAAATACTGTTTAATAGTCGATAGCGTATAGGCCAAAATGATCATTTCGATTCCAAAAAAAAAGTCGACCAATTTTTGGTCCGGTAACAATATAATCTTTTTCTAACTTGCAAAATGTTTGTTTACAGTGTATCGGATTGGGGCTGTTGCTGTCGTGATCTCAATAGAGACACAAATGTAACTGAAATATCCGCCGTCTTCTACGTACAAGAAAAAGAGGCACCAATCAACTTAAGCACATCAAGCTCATCAAATAAAATATAAGAACTATAATTTACCTTATTTGAACCATGTATTCATATATAACGCTGTAAATTTTCAAAATAAAGATTAAAAAGTGACATCATCAAGCAATGAAGTCAGGTTTCGCTTGGTTGCATAATAAACAGCTGTCTCAGGTTTCAAACATAAACAGTACCCTACCTATCTCATGAGTTTGTTATGTTTTGAAATTGACTCACGCTCTTTCATTGCACAACAATGGCAGACAATAGGCATAATGACGTCAGATCCCGGACGTCGCATCAGGAATGAATAACTGCAGTAGTATGTATGTAGTAGGTATGGGGGGTTTATAATAAACAAAACGATGTCTAGATTTTAAATTACTATAAAAGAGGTTGTGCATGAGGATCTAGCTTAAAAATGGTGTAACAAATTAATTTAGATCTGATTTACACCGGGTGCGTGTTCTGCATGTAGAAAAGTACGTCGTAGATTTCTAAACAGGTCAATACAAAACGTAGTTAGACATTATTAGTACTATGAAATATATACCGCAGATTTAAGGTTTTAAATTGTAATAAACCCGGCTTGATTAGGACCTGAATTACCACTTTGTCACGCTTATTTCGTAACTACCCCTTGATAAATCTATATTTTGGGGCTAATTTAGGCTTTTTGAAAAAAAAACGAGTTTAGCTGTGTTTAGGGCTTGTACATTCAATTTGACTGTTGGTGATGTATACGTATCTGGCATGTTTTGGGCATGTTTTTCTTACGGAAACAACCGTTTGTTAGACAATATCGTTTCAGGCATATTTGTAACAAAGCAATTAACATTTACGGCGTGAAACAGTTAGTTTGTTCCTATGATAGTTTGGTGGTTAAGATTTTTTCACGGGGTTCGAACCAGGACGCTCCCGGGGACGAATCCCGATCAAGTTTTTTTAGTCACAGTATATATGGGTCAAGCGCGCCGTGCCTATTCGCAAAATTCATGCCCTGCGTTAAGATTATAGTCGGTTCTTGTCTTACGTCGGTACTCTAAAGCAGTGGTCGGCAACCGCCGGTCCGTGGTCCGGTACCGGTCCGCGAAGAGTTCGTTACCGGGCCGTATAATTTTTCAGGTTAAATGCTACAAAACATTTTGCCCATGTATCCCTGGGATGATAAACTAATTTAGGCGTTTTTATTGCTAAATATATGTAGTTTTTTTGAAGACCGGTCCGCGATAAAATTTTAGTTTAAAAAACGGTCCGCAGTGCAAAAAAGGTTGCCGACACCTGCTCTAAAGTCTAAACTAAAGAAAGTAATTCGTTTAATTGCAACGGCGTTATTGCAGTTCATTTGTTGTGGTATGTATTTGCACAAAAAAAAGTGATTCTTACTTGAAACAATGTCTGTGGGGATTTTATTCAAGCTTTTCAACAAAGCTCTGCCCAAGATCAGCTCTTTTACCAAGTTGAAGAAAGTTTTACGAGCTTTGGGTGTAAGTCATTTATACAACTTTTATATTGCAATAAACTCTACAGTATAAATTATAAATATATTATGGTCTTTAGTTACATAGGGCTCATTCGTTTTAATTGCTATAGTTAAATACAGTTTACAATCGAGGGCGGCTTACATTATTTTTTGACACCTCAACATGCGGCTTATAATCGATTAACACGGTAGCATGCTATTTTATGTACTGTTATTTTTAGATAGCTCAAGTGACAATTGGAATAATGAGCTGCACAATGGGTTTGTTGCTCATAATAGACTCGAAGAATCCTCGTTATGTCCGAACAGAGAGTTTTTACTTTGATCAAGTCACTTATACCCATCACGGAGAAGGCCTTTGGTGTGGTTTTTGGGTTTGTAAATTCTAACTTAAACAATGCAGTATATGCGAATTATTGTACTCAATCAAGCCAGAATTTAAAGCATTTTTTACACAAAAAAAACTGGAATTCGACACCCAAATCCAAAAAGAATGCTGTTTATATGTTTACATCACTGTTTGTTTCCTATGTTATAGTAACTCTAAATAATCTTCAATAACTTTTGCAACTGGTAAAATGATCATTTTTATGATTTATCAAATGTAAGTAAATTTTAAGCTGCAGACAGTGCACACTGTTTAAGTTCTCACCAGCTGCACTGATGAGACTTTTTGGGTCGAAACAGTGTGCACTGTCTGCAGCTTATCATTTATTCACTCCATGCTTTTACATTAAGTAAACTCGTAATGAGCATTTTTATGATTTATCATATTTAAGTAAATTTGTCATTCTAAAATGTCGTTGTGTATGAATTGCAATGCGCAGGCATGACTCTACAGAAACCAAAGGTTGTGTATTTTTGGTACATGTGTAGATTTTGGCATCTGGAATTCTCGGGGTGATCTGCGGAAAGAAAACCATCAACCCTTGCCTGGTAAGAAATAAAAATCATTAGAGTCCTATCAGCAACATACAGTTGTAGTCCATTATGCGCATCGGAAAATCTATTAACATCATAACTTACATCAGTCGCGCATTTACATAAATTTCGATAGGCGGCGCAAAGAACACAAATCCTATTGAAAACGGTATATCTCAAAATATGCCTATGGTTAAGGCCAGTGGTTCTCAAACATTTTTATTGTCGGGGCCAAATGGCATTTTTGGCAAGTGTGTAGGGAGCCGCAAAAAAAACGAAACCTTAAAAAATCACTTTAATACAGTAAAACCGAAAGACTGTAAATCCTTGGTTTAAACAGAATCAGTCGGTTTTAAATGAAGGAATATATATTTCGCCTATGTGGCATCATCAGTTCCTGTAACCGAAATACAATACGATATAAAAATGATTGCTGAAACAAACACGATAAAATAAATAAAAGCAGTAAAACACTAAAACAAGATTTTACTGTTTCAAACTGTCAACGCTGTCTAAACCAACCTCAAACACAAACAGAACAAGTTTTCGCTTGTCATTTAGTTAAATCTGAGTTACAGATACTTTTACGAACGTCCCCCATAGACATGAACTAGTAATAAGTAGAGATGTACCGAATATTCGGTTTGCCGAACTTATTCGGCCGAACCGGCCACTTTGGCAAAGATTCGGTTTCGGCCGAATAATTTGTTGCGATTCGGCCGAAACCGAATCTTTTACGAACACACATTTAAAGCGTTAAACGTGTCTTTTCTGCTTATTATCAACGAAAATCGCGTCAATCATTATATTTTTTAACACATAGACGCTTTTCCCACTGCAGACAAAAAAATCACTAATTCATTATGGGGTTGGCAATCATGCTCGATGCAATGTTAAAACCAACAGAACTAAAATAAGGACGAAACACAACCATTCTGCACTAATTGCCTGGTAGATAAACTTATGTTTTCATGTCAAACGCGTAGGGTACGCCTTCGCGTGACGTCATAAATGATTCGGTTGATTCGGGCGCATTTATTCGGCAAAATCGCCGAATATTCGGTTTCGGCCGAATCGAAATTTAGCCGATTCGGTACATCACTAGTAATAAGTACCAAAATACTGTAAAGCATCTATACTATGCTGTTTAAACAATGCTTTCAAAATTTTTACAAACGATGCCAGCGCATTGTTGTAATAAAAACCTTATTTCTAGGTCGGCCTTACGACCTAGGGAGCTGCCAACCAGTAATTCTCAAACAGTGTTTCGCAAAATTTCTACCAAGTGAATTCTGATTTTGTGTTTTAGCAATTTATTCCACGAAAGTGTGTCTAAAAGAATAGTTTATTGAGTTTCTTAAAAGTTAAAAACCACTTCTGCAGTCCGCATTTCTGGCAAATGCCCTATTTAAAGTGTTATAAAGTACCAAAAAGATTATTACTTTAGCGTATCTTACATTGTAACACTCAAATCTAACTTATTTTTTAGGTTAACAATCTCCTTGGCTTCTCCATTGCGACTGCAATCTTTTCATTGGTCATGTTAGGTCTGGGTGGTTTATATGCCTACGCCTATTCTAGAGTAAGTGCAAAATACATTTCATGCTTTGCTAATGACTTAGTGGGGAGACAAATCACTTTGCTGCTATAGGCAAAAGCATTAACCATTTATCTCGTAGACAGCTGTCTTGAGTTGAGCTTATGTCTCTAGGTCAGGGGTGTCCAAAGTGCGGCCTGCGGGCCAAATGTGGCCCCCGGCGGCATTTCCCGTGGCCGCGGCTGTTTTTTTCAAATTGTGTTGTGTATGGCGCGACATAGTTTGGATTAGGTTTTGGCGATTTGCGACTTCACGCCAAAAGCTTTTCATGGAACTTTATTTTCCTGAAAAAGGAAGTTTACATGGTGCTGACGCAACAAAATCCCATAATTTCCCTAAATCCTGTATATTTGTGTTCTAATTCTAAAAATACGTTGGCCCGCGGGCGTCTTTACTTGGTAAAAATTGGCCCCCAATAAAAAACGTTTGGACACCCCTGCTCTAGGTGAAATAAAACATGGCGACACAATTGCCGGAAATAGCTGTCCGAAGTTAAAACGTTAGTAAGCGCAAAAGAGAAACCGATTGGCGGACCTTGACTAAACGCTCTGCAGCTGCACTGCGTTATGTAACTGGGTCTAAAGAGTTTGGGGCATTGTGGGTAAACACGACTGGGGAAAAACGTTGTTAAAACCAGTCCAGGGGGACCTAAGGCAGTGATTCTCAACCGTTCATGGAGCGTGACCCCCTAAACGTAACTTTTGGGCTCCGTGGGTCCCCTTAAGACCTTTGGTCTCCTACCAACAATTTAGTGGGCAAATTCAATTAAATATGGGCCCTGGTTGAGAACCACTGCCCTAGAGTAAGTAACCGTGTTAGGAAAAGATGGTTGGGTTCTACAGAGAAAAAGAATCTGAAAGAAACCCTGTTGGACGGTTGGATAAAAATCAAGAGCATTATAGCGACTAAAAACGCGTTGCTTGAGAAATATGGATCCCTTTTCTACACTTTTTTTAGGTTGATTACACACTTGGACTTGTGATTGAGATTTTTCTCGCAATCTTCGGATTCTTCGAGTTTTTTCTCAGCTATGCAAGTGCCAAGTATTGTTTGCAGATAACCAAGGCTGCTGGGTTGAAAGGCATTTGCGGGGGCTCGTGTGGAAAAGAGGTAAGTTTGGAACTTAGGGGATTTACCACAAGGGGTCCACAATTCACAAATTAACCGACAACCATAACGTATGTAAAAGCATAGAGCCAATAAATGATAAGCTGCAGTTTCGACCTATAAGGCTGCACTGATGAAACCTTAAAGGTCGAAACAGTGTGCACTGTCTGCAACCATATTGTACCTTATAAGAGCTTTGTGTTTTAAGTTATGCCATTATCGTAATGAAGGCGTCTCGTAGGGGACGTCAAAACGTCGCTTGTTTATAATAAAACTGCTAAAAGAACAATACTCGTGTATACCTACTGCTCCATGTTGTCGTAACCTTTGTTTCCAAGACACAGTGTTATTTGTTATTGGCCCCTCGTAATTGCTAATCGTTTTTCAATCTTAATGGATTTAAGAAACGTTAAGATTTCCCCGGTTTGTGACGTCATAGCGAGAAGGATGTAGGTAAATGTGACGTAACAACTCAGACTGGCAATATAGAATGATAACAAATGGACACCATTGTCTATAGCTAAAATGAAATGTTATTTTTTAAACGATTTGTTTTGCAGCCGATGACGCCGAAGGACGATGATAATAATGGTAAGTAACATCGAAATTATTAAAAAGGGACATTTTACCTTACGCAGTAGCTGTATACTATTACAACAACAAGGTAGCTACAGACAGTGCACAATATCCGTGCTGTTGGTAAAAATACATTGGCCGCATATGATAGTGCAGTAGACCATGGTACTCCAATTTGCTTGGAGTAACAGGCTATAAAGCCACACTGATATGGCTAAATCTTAAGCAAACACATTTTAAAGCACACAAGTCAATGTGAACTGATATGAATACATTCATGCTGGGATCGGCCCTGAAGCGGCCATGCAGACAAGCGATAACGACTTACTATGGTTTAATGGTCGAACTGGTGATCCCCTACTATAAAGCTGACATGTGCAGCATACAAGCAGGCAACAGTGCTTGTGATTCAAACTTCGACTGATTCACTCAAGAGCCTGTGTAGCTTAGTTAGTATAGCGTGAGTCTCGGAAAGACTCCTGTCGAGGGTATGAATCCTACCGCTGGCTATTTTTTCTAGTCTGGGCCTTGCCTTGCCATGTGGAAATGCTTGAGAGGCCGGCTTGATTCGGTACAACGCCTTTAATGGACCTGGCGTCAAAGTTAACTGGTATTGAATTCTGTTTCAGACGCAGATAATTCTGGACAGGGACAGCAGCGCCAAACTAACGGGTTTCAAACTCCACAGCAGCAAGTGGTGACGACTGCTCCACTCCACAAAACATCCGGGTTTCTGCCGCAACCGCCTGCATCACAGAACGCACATCAGCCTGGCTTTCAACAACAGCAGTCAACTTTGCAACCTGGACTTCAGAATCAACAACAGACCCTTGCTATGCCGAACTCTCCACAACTCAATCCGCCAAGTCCCAGCCATGGTTTTGGGCAGCCACCACCTTCACCCACTCATCACGCCCACCCTGGCACTCAACAACCCCTGCCTAGCCCCAATTACCTAAATCCAGGGGTACCTTCTGGGTTCAAACAACCACCGCCATCACCTACGCACAATCCTCACCCTCCACCGAAATACCCCAAACCCGATCTTAAACAACCCCCACCTAGCCCCAATTACCCCAAACCGGGAGTTCATCAGCCCCCTTCTTTACCGCAACAATACGACGAACCAGTATATGCAAATGAGGGGAATCCCCCGCCTTATCGTAACTAACCGTAAATCGGTAGAGCTACTAACACAAGAACTCAAAGGCAGACCTGCTAATTTCCAAAAGATAGCACAACAGAGCATAGGCTTTCACTATGGCAATAATTGCTGTTTCACCAAATTGATGAGCAATTATTGCCATAGGAAAATCCTATGCTTCGTTGCGCCACCTTTTGGAAAAAAATCGCGTTGTGACAGGCACTTGCGTTCTGGCCAGTATTTCTCGAACGTTTGACCATAAAGCAATTTACTAATGAGCCACAGAGCCTGGCAATTTTTTTCGAAAACCTTAGAACCTTTTAGAAATTATTTGGGTTTTTAAAAAATCGACTGATTGCTCAACCCCAACTTTTCGTCCATTGAAGTTTGGTCAAATGCATTTCACAACTAAACTTGTTGATAAAAATATATCAATAAGCGTAAAATGATGTATCTTCGTGTGACAACAAAGTCTAAACTAAACTGAAAAATTTAATGAGCTAGTTGACCACGTGATATGTTTGGCAAAACGTTATGTAGCCTACAACGGTGTATTCTATAATATGTTGAGTTTGTCTTGCTTGTGTGTTGACTTTCTTGTGGTTTAGTTCAGCATGTCTATAATGTTAAGTATTTTAACCCAGGGTTAGTAAACAGCGACATATTGCACTTAAAGTTTGTTTTGTGTAAACCACATTTTGACCGGAGTCCGATTTGGGTATTGATGGGTAATCAGTGTCACACCCCCCAAAAACAATTAGAATGTTCAATAAAATCTGCTAATGAAAAGGGTTAGTATAAATGTGTGGGAATTTTCGATTGGTAACACGGATGTTGGCAGTAAATCACCCAAAACGCGCAAGACCAACACACCCACCAACCACGCTCCAAGAAAACTATTGCTACTCAGCCGTTATATAGCAAATATGCACCATTCAAAACCTTCATTGCGCGTAAGCCAACAAATCAAGCTTATTGGTAAATCCAGCATTCTGAACCCCACTCATTCTTTTTCCATTGCGTTTCGTTCTAAAAATTTGGGTTGGGACGACGTCTTTGACAAAGGCCTTTAAATCCAACTTTCCCTTTTTGGCTCAGCGAGGTTGCATGGAAGCGGATTTTGAAATTTTTGTGATTGCTGATAATCTGGTTGTTAGCGGCTGATTTTTCCTACTCCGTTTCTGTTTTAGGTTTATCTACTGACGACTCGTGGTGCTTAGATTGAGAAGGCCCGATTGTGGATTTGGGCTTTCTGAGAGGGGACCTGCAGTCTGTGCTGGAATATGTTTTTGAACTTTTTCGCTTTGACCCGTGGAGGAATGCCTCTTCTCTTCACCTTTTGAAGATTTTTGTCCCTCAGTCGTTAAAGTTTGGGAACTTTCGGGATGTTTAGTGTTACCAGTCTCTTTTGTCTCTTCATGTGTTTTGGATGGTAGCCTGGTTTTGTCGGACTCGTCAATGTGTGACATTGTTGCGGTTGTTGACAGAGGTTTATCCGAAGTATTTTCTTTCTTTGATGGAGGAGGGGTTACTGACTGATTTTCAGCTTCTTGGCTCTTGCTTAAAAGTTCTTGTAATTCCAAATCTCCTATTGGGCCACAAATTTTACAGTAAAAATTAGCGATAAAAATATTTGCCATCATTTTTGCCTTTGATGGCCTTTAATTTAACAAAACTGCACATACAACGAAAGTTTGGCGATTTTTACTAAGCCAAGTTTTCTTTGTGACGTGATGTTCAACAAGCACATGCGGGCCCAGTTGACCTCATAACAATTACCTGACTTTGGTTCTGATCTTCGATTCTCTTCGGAAGCAGCCTTTTCTTCTGCTTTTTTTATGTCTATTTTCTTTACCAGTTCCTAAAAATAAAGCAATTTGAAAAATATTTCACAGAAACGTTCTTCAAAAATACACGCATCGCTTTTCTGCAATATCAGTTATTTGATCAACGTGTTTAGGTTGTTGTAGCGCTTATTACTTTAGGGCACAAAATACGCTTTCATATGTTTAGCACATTCCCCTCAAACACAACGAATTATGTTTGGTTGTTTAACTTAATAGTAAACTTTAGGATTATGAATTACTGACTGAATTAAGTCCAATTATTTATTAAATAGTCATGCACTAAATGCGTTCGAGTTGAGTTTATTTCTCTTGGTGAAAGAAAACATAGTGACACAATTGCAATAAAATAATCAGCAAGCCAGAATAGCTTCTCAACGTTAAAACGTTATGGGGACGCAAAAACAGCGGAGCGCACAGCTGGTGCATCACGGATAAGCGCTGCAGCCACACCTTCCAAACTAGTTTTGTTCTTATTTGGCGAGACTTTACGTTGGACCTTTTGATAATGGGCCAAATAAGGTCCTGAGTTTCAACTCTGCAACATTTGCGTCATAATTTACTTTCTTAGCCGGATTGTAAAAGTGTACAGGATGTGTTGTTATGTTGCATACATCCCTCAGATCATTATGTGGGCATGTTTGCTTAATGAGCTCATTCAGTAAACTACAGAAACTTTTAGGCATTATTCGGGCTTTAACAAAATCAGGGATTGGGGCAGCTTTAAAATGTGGGCCCGCTTGCAACTTTGGTAAGCCAACACTGGTTTTGTCTAATACCGAAACGGAACTGATGCTATACCGGCACGAAATAAATAATATTTTAGCCCAATTATCGAAAATAAAAGAATATGAAATAAGGAAATATAAAACTTTAAAAAAAACTAGAAACAACGAAATAAAAATAAAATGCACAGGACAAATTATACGTTGTTTTGTTTCGTTCCGTTACGGTGTGTGCTGCCTAAATCAACACCAAGTGCAAAGGCAAAGACAAACTCACAAGCGTAGAAAAACATTAACAGAGTTACCACGCTGGGGTGCGCACTGGATACTTACGTTTGTGTTCTAAATCAAGTAAAAACTGCAAAAGCTACTTACAACCGGCTTGCATTTTTTACCTGTTCTAATATGAACTTGTACTTGATATTTAGAATTAAACAAAAAATGGCAAGGCTACTTACAACCGTCTTGCATTTTTTACCTGTTCTAATATGAACTTGTACTTGATATTTAGAATTAAACAAAAAATGGCAAGGCTACTTACAACCGTCTTGCATTTTTTACCTGTTCTAATATGAACTTGTACTTGATATTTAGAATTAAACAAAAAATGGCAAGGCTACTTACAACCGTCTTGCATTTTTTACCTGTTCTAATATGAACTTGTACTTGATATTTAGAATTAAACAAAAAATGGCAAGGCTACTTACAACCGTCTTGCATTTACGGCCACAGCAAAACGGCAACCCAGCAGCCTGTATTGTTTTTCCACAAAACACAAAACTTGCAACCGAAAGACAGAACGCAGCAATGCTTAATATTGCAACCAACATAAACGGCTTCATTGCATCTAGCTGTAGGAAAGAAAAGAAAATTATATAAAAATCCATTAAAGGGGAAATTTCATTTAATTTAAAACAACGGTTCCTAGTGCATTTCCTAGTCCATTACTTCCACATCTGTGAAATCGAATTGTGAATGTAAACTGAAGCGGCATAAAGAAGCACCCTAAAGATGTTCCAAATTTTAGCACGGTAATATGTAAGTTTCAGTGCTAAAGGGTTTGTGCGCATACACTGTCGTATTTGGGATAACAGAAAGAAAAAACGGGCAAATCCAACAAATATTACAAAATGCTTTAGATTTGCAACACAACTATCAAGGTATGTAACTTCATGACAATCTACTTTACCAAGTAAACAGCCGTGTTTCTCTTTCACGTTTTGGGAGTAGTTGAACTTTTGGATTTTTAGGCCCTTTCAGATATCCAGCAGGCTGATCAAAGTTAACCATTTATGTTTTGTTTGCGCCGTGGCCCAAAGCAAATATGTTCAGTTCAATTCCGTCTCAAAAGGCTAACAAAATCTACAAAAGCCTACTTACACTTCTAATACTAGTAGCCTAGGAAAAGACGTATTTAAACAGATTGATTACCACTGGTAAATTGTAGATGCTGTCATTGAGATCTATGATGGAGTGCACTGCAAGGAAGATCGAACACACACAAGAAACGACTGAACATCCCCTATGGCCGTTTACCTGAAAATAACTTCTGTGAATTGTTCGCTTTGACAAACTATTTACGAATGGTTGATGTGCTAAATATACTTTAATTTAAACAACAGCATATTAATGTGTTGCTAAGCTTTTTACGTACCAAACATTCAGAGACTGATTTCTTGCCACAAACGACACCCATGATGCCATTGAGCAGTATCTGAAATGCGTAACAAATTTTTTCACCCGTCTTAGTACTTATGTCTGTATGTATGTATTAGGGGATAAGCATACATGTAAGGTAAATACGTGTTAGACTAAACCATTGTTGAACTTATAGATTAAATGCTTTGGTCTCAGGTAAAGGGCTCCCACAAAAAAACTTTTTCTAACATATAGGCCTACAGTTGGCTACACCGCTACACGTTCTATTTGTAGCAAATGAAAAGTAATTTAACCCACCAAGCCACCCGCCCACCAGCTTTCCAAGTATTGTCCGTAGTTTGACTGAATCAACACAACTCCAATTACCGCTTCACTGATCTAATGGGACAAAGAAACTAATTAAGGGGATCTCCATTAAAGTTATATGGTGATTTTAGCACCGTTGGGACACGTTGGCGTCTAAGAGAAGGGAACAAAGATGTGTTTGTTTGTGTATCAAACGCTCCGTTACACTCTGTTAGAATGATTGATAGACCTATTTGACTTAGCAGGCAGAAATACATTATTCTCTCAAGTTTGTATGTTTTTGTCCAGGATATTAAACTTCCCCTCGCAGTTCAAATATTTGCAAAGTTTGGTCTTTTCAGCGAGGCTGGTTTGATAGTTCCATTACTGATTAAACCTATTAAACTTTACCGATGATTTCGAACACAGGGGTTGGGCATATCTTTTCCATGATTTACAAGTATACAACCACATACTGGTTCACCTAACAAGCTCTTTTTGCGATTAAAGTGAAATCATGTAGAGATGGACTATGGTTTTATTTTTCTTAGCAATGTAACCACAAACGCGATTTGGCTATACCAGCGGTTCCCGAAGCGAGCTACACAAAGCGATTTTGGGAAAACAGCCGAAGGCTTAGTTAATGTCAAATAGCGTGAACGTACAGTGAAAATTAAAATTAAGTGTACAAGTCTCATTCTTTGAGCAAACAACTATTATGTCGCAGGCAACAAAACTGAGCAATTGTTTAAACGCTGTATTGTTAGCCCTGTTTGTGCTGCAATAAACTCGACTACGTTTGGATTTATCTATTTGTGAAAGCCTATTGGGAGAAATTCATAGTGAATGTTGTTGTGCAAATGGTGAATTATTGGCTAGAGCTTTCGTTTTACCGAGATATACATTCAGCTTTTCCACTCGGGCTACAAAATTACGAGCATGGTTATGAGTTTATTTATAAAAATTCTGCAACCAGTGGGCTATACATATTACAGGCGCCATGTGTAATTACTAGGAATGATAACTAAGATTAACAAACACTCCAGAAGCCAGTAAAGCATGCAAAGCCTAACATTGCCTAGGTCACAGTCTGGTAATCAACCATGCAGTTTAACGTTCCAATTGTACAATCACTTCGTTTGCAGGTTCATGTTTGCTCAGTCGTTTCATAAATGTTTAACTTCATGGCACTCGCTAAATCAAGATAACATTCTTATTCGTTTTAGCATTTTACTCACCCCAATCCACCGAAGACTCTTGATCATACGAAGAAACTTTATCACATTCCTACCCATTTTTAATTGCATTAACCCATGTGCCTAAACTTAACTGTTGTTCTGTTTACCACAAAGCGGAACTGGTACACGGCGCTGCGCAAACACGCCAAGAGCACACACAATGTGTAACCTTGTCGGGTTAGGTCTGTTTGTTTGCATACGAACGGTTTTGATTTGGACCTGACTTCACACTATGGGTTCATTGTGCAGGTCTTATTCTCTACTATATTCGATACTTTCTGTAGGATTTAATGCATAAGTCTGTCAGTCAATTAAACCTTCAGGCCAAAACGGGGCTGTTTTAAAAAACGATTTGCGTTCGGGCTTGACTTTCGGATCCGCTTATAACTCTGAGCCGTGCTCCTAACGGAAATAACAAGTTATATTTTCAGCGCTTAATGTCACATTGAACTAATTATCTTGATTAAAACCAATAAACTAGCGCGAGACACTTGATACACGCGCTTTACCTTTTTCGCTCAGGGCTTAAAGCGAACCGGATAAAATGTCTTTTTTGTTCTAGACCAGTGTTTCTCAACCTTTTTTCTTGTACCGCCCCTTTTACGTGTTCGTAATTTATAAACGCCCCCCTTAAAACTGACAAAAATCAAAACGATTTTTTCCACAAACAATATCAATGCGATAATTAAGATCCGACTGTTTAACAAGCTATGTTTTAGCATTTAATCATAAATATTTTAATGGTCAATTCAACATGATACCACTCACTACAGACAGTGCTCATTGCTTTTAGCTTGGTTCACGTGATGGGCCGAAACCGCAATTGTTTTGTTTGGTCGAGCACCTCACGTTAACGCTCGGTGTATTGTGACGTCAGAAGCATTTCCAATTCCATGTTTTTACTTTTTTAAGGCCCCCTTTTCATCCCCCCTTAGGATATATAGGCCCTTTCTGCATAACAAGTAAAGAGAGCCAACGCCAAGCGAAACACCAACGTTTTTTTATGTAACAAATTGCAACTGAGATTGTTAACACTATTTGATGTTTTTTTAACAGTCACTTTTATTCTTGGGTACCCTCCTTCTATACGCCAACAGTAAACAAAGTTCAGTTGAGATGCCACAAAAACCGTTGATGACTGGCCTTTTACATTATTGTGTAATAAGCAAGTAATCAATTTGTAGTACGGTTTTGTAGTAATTGTCTAACACAGGGATCACCAAACTTTTTTCGCTGCGGGCCGGATAACATTAAAAATATCTTGCGAGGGCCACATAGGTTGCAAGCCCTAACGCGCGTCTTCCAACAAACAAACAAACAAAAGGATCCAACAAAAGTGCAATCTTTATTAAAGTCAGATCGTGCTACTGTCAAATAGTAAAATTGTTTTGAAAATTATAGAATCTCTTCCACAGGCAAAACTCATTTGTTCCATCACAATTAACAATAGAAAGCCGTTTGTTCGCGCACAATAATGAAGTCATTGATAGTTTTAGTTTGGTCTGTGATAAAAACAAACAACTTTTGGATCATCAAACACTCGCGCAGGCCGTATGAAATGACGTCGATGTTTGCTGTAGTTTGGTAACCCGTGGTCTAACGGCTTAGTTAATGCGAGCGCCGAGCATCAAAAATCGCGATGCTCAGTACCAAGTACTCGGGTTCTAGCTCGTCTCGGCCAAGCACAAGTCAATTGCTACTTGCAAATTTAGCTTTCAAAGCGCAGACAAGCCCCGACAAATGACGCATTGTGATTTGTATAAAATTCATTGTGACATCACCATCAAAAACAGGCAGCAAACAAAGTATTCACTGTACATTACACAATACAGTGAATAGTCAAATCTACTTTTACTGGTCGATGATGGAAGATATGACAAAATGACTTTGACGTTTTGTTTCGTTTTACCTGCTCTATATTTTCCCAGCGCCCCCCAATCGCCCAATTATTTTCCACCGCCCCCTTCGTGAGAGCAAACGCCCCCAGGTGGACGCTGGCGCCCCCGTTAAGAACTACTGTTCTAGACGAATGTAAACCTTTTGTCGCGTTACATTTACTTTTTGTCTTCGTCTGTTGCCCGTTTAAACAAGTTTTTTTACTCCAAAAACGCTTTAAATTTGCCACACACCAAGCATGCACCTCGTAAAGCGTTTTATACAGTTGGTTGAACTTAAACTTGTTTCTACAATAAAAAAATTTGATACGGTGTGTAACTGCTAAAAATAAATTGCTACATTGAATGATATCTATGTATTCGTTGTATTTACATGTAGGCAGTGGTGGGATTCAGCCGGTTCGCACCAGTTCTATAGAACCGTCTCACGAAATTTTAAGAGATCAGCGAACCGGTTAGCATTACTGGTTACTGTCAATGAACTTTTTGTAACGGAACCGGCTGAAAAATATGACTTTTGTGATAGAACCAGCTGACAGAAAATTTGAATCCCACCACTGTTTACATTGCATGTCAAATGCTTGGATTAAAATTGAGCGTTGCATTTTTTCTATCATCTGCAGACATATCTATTGCCAACGGGGTTGGTTAACACTCCAAGTTGGTTAGGGTTTATTTTACGTTAATGTGTGGTTAAATTAATTTGTTGGGAATACCCACCTTGTCAAACTGGTCTTGAATACACTTCTGTCTCGCCGATTTGGGTGGCCAATATCGTGCTCTTGACATAGGGTTTTGAAATCCCGATATTTTTTAATTTAAATCTGAGTCTAGCTTATACAACTTTGGGGCGCGTGTTTGTTAAACTGAAGAGACCTGTCATTAACTATAGTATTCCTATGCACATAGTTTTATTGATATGAATGACATACCATGCTCAAACTACTGCATATCATGCTCGGACTACTACTGGGGCGATTTTTTTGCGCGTGAGTAACTTTGCGACAACGCAAATAACTTTAATATGTTTCGTATTGCCACTAACAAGTAGACAATATGTGGTGACAGCATTAGCACATAGCTTCACTTCACGTGGCGCCGTAAACTGAAAAGATAATCAAACAAAAATAAGTTGCGTTGTTGTCTATGGCGCCGTAAACTGAACGGATAATCAAACAAAAATAAGTCGCGTTGTTGTGCTTTCACCTTAGGAAAATATGCGTTTAACGCACCACAAAGTCCACGGCCGTATCGTTAAGCTAAAAAAAAGCAATTTTCAGCTTATATGCATTTTTGGGGAATTTTCAGCTAATGCAATTTTTAGCTGAGAGCATCTTAACCCAGGGAAAGTGAGTTTCAAAAGTTCAATCCTAACCCATACTTTTAGCCCGTGGTGCCACGCGTCGGGAACGTTACGGCCACGCGTCTGGAACGAACGTGAAAGAGATTGCGCGTGGATGTGAGATGGTCTTATCGCGTGACAATCTAATCTTGACGAGGTTAAAAGGAGATTTGCTGAATTTAGGCAGGCTGTGGTTTTTGACATTGACATTATCACCCTCATTTTCAAGCTTCGCAAAAGTCACAGCGAACAAAACACGCATTGTTATACAAGAACGTTTTTTCACCTTGCACAATGACAGCCGAGATTGTTGAAACAATGTGATGTGTTCCTCATATACACGCTCTCGGGCACAAATTACTAATTTACAATGACATTTTATAATGCAAAAATGAACAACAGGGTCATAAACAACAGGTTCACAAATAGTGATGCACCGAAGTTTCGGTTGGCCGAAACATTTCGGCCGAATATGTCGTTTTTCTATGTTTCGGACTTTTTGATTTGTTTAAATTGTATAAAATTTATACCAAAATTGTAAATATCGCCAATATGAAACGGTATGAAATAACTAATTGCTTCGTATAAAAAATACGAGCCACGTTGTCTGCAAAATATTAGAATTTAAGTAAAGCGTTCTCATTGTGAAAGTCATTTTGGAGTGTCATAAACCATATCACTTGTATCAACGACACAAGGCTCAGTCGAAAACATCAATCAGAACGATAATAATTTAAGATTCGGCCAAAATTATTCGGCCTCGAGGGCGAACCGTTTGAGGCGGGTTCGGTGCATCACTAGTACACAACATCAGAGAAGTGTGTTCAAAGTTTACAAACCAAATGCCTTTCTTATTTGAGATGCTTTTATGCCACGCGTCTGGAACATTAAAGAGCTGCGCGCGGATGTGAGATAGTTGTATCGAGTGACAATCTAATCTTGACGAGATAAAAAGAAGATTTGCTGAATTTCGGCAGGTATTTGCCGTTATAATACTGCTGTGGTTTTTGACATTGACATTATCACCCTCATTTTCCACCTTTCCAAAAGTCGCAGCGAACAAAACATACATTGTTATACAAGAACGTTTTTCCACCTTGCACAATAACAGCGAAGATTGTTAAAACATGTGCAATACGGTTAGTTCAGTGGTGGGATTCAATTTTTTTTGTCAGCCGTTTCTAACACAAAAGTTCTTTTTTCAGCCGGGCCTGTTACAAAAAGTCCATTAACAGTAACCAGTAATTCTAACCGGTTCGCTGATCTAATAAAATTTCGTGAGACGGTTCTATAGAACCGGTGCGAACTGGCTGATTCCCACCACCGTGTGTGTTCCTTATACACACGCTCTCGGGCACAAATTACTAATTTACAATGACATTTTATAATGCGAAAATAATACAACAAAATCAAACGAGTTCTTAATCTTATTTGATATGCTTTTAATTAAACACGGTGTGACACAAGACAACGTATAGAAAATTTTCGCCAGCGACCCTATATTTAAACTGTGCAGGCCCTTGTTATATACAGGTTTAACCCAAAAACACACCTACGGGTGTAGCCTACACACAACAACATAGATATTATCATTTACATTTTACAAGGTTAAAAAATCGGTTGTAAAAACTAAAGCTTTGTGACAATTGAAAGGGCTCTTCAGTGCTGACAGCTCAAATTTGCCTGGCTTTTACAAACAAGCAGCGCGGGGTAGAAATCGTAGCCTATATGTGCAATTGAAGAAGAGAAAGGGGCAAACAAGGTTGTTTATACACCCTTCATGTGAAAACCATATACAAAAGAATCAACCAAAAGCGTTGTCAACGGACCATTTCAGCAGATTCCGCCTCCGAAAATTGAGAAACAATTGCTGAAGCGACGACAGATGTGCATCTGGCACCAAAGACATGGTCGGTGGTCTGTAGCACAAACGACAGGTTTGTAGTTTGGCTGTAGGCTAAAGTGGCGATTTAAATAGGCTATTATGAAACTATCAAAACTGTCACTGTATATACAACGTACAAAGACACGCCTTGGCTTTAGGCCTATCCGCACGATGTGTACTTTCCAAAGCTGTAAACTACACATAGACACCAAATCCACCTAAAAGTTTTGGTGTTACGGCTTGAACGGGCGGTTTTTATATAGGTTTCGTGTATGGAGCATTTAAAAAGTCTTTTTAATACACCATTAGTCCGATGTTTAAGAAAATAAACGTCGACGGGAAAAAACGCCCTTAGCGTAGCACAGCGATTTATTGTTTGGCCTATCAATGTGACAACAGTCATTCAACTGTATCGCATTGATAAACTAATTACAAAAATTCGTTTAATGTTGTTTAAGGGTGAAATAAAGCAGTATTCTTGTTGTTGGAGGTAGAACCCTTACTGAGGACCAAAAATCTTACCAGTATCCCGGTTGAAAATCCCAACAACCCTGGTGCCGCCGTTTGTTGAGATGGTTAAATTTCAAAAAGCCTTCGCTTTTCTCCTATTATAATACACGTACCAGAGTTGCAAGTCGGGCCGGGCTTTTCGGGCCGGGTTCGGGTTCGGGCCGGGTTCGGGCTTAGGTATTTGTCAGAAAATGGGTTTAAAACGGGCCTGACTTTTCGTTCCGTGTCCGCCATTTTTTTATTAATAAAATCAATCAGCTAAGTAACTCTGGCTTTGACCTAATGCCCATTCTATTCTACAACGTATTGTTTACCCCATTGTCTAATATTGTTCATTGTGTTGTCTTTCTCTTTTTCTTTCTCATCCTTTGTTGCAAGGCTTTCGTGGATTGGCCTGTCAATCAAAATTTCGGGCCTTAACGGACTTCGCAAAATGTTTCGGGTTCGGGCCGGATTTGGGCTCAGATTTCGGGCCCGCTTGCAACTCTTACACGTACGGCCTCAGATATGCAAACTTTATCCAAAACTAAAATCAGATTTTACCGTTTTGCTTTTTTGGTTATATGAGATAAAAACTTATCTAAGTTCGGAATCTTCAGCCTATAGGGCAGTGGTTTTTAAACTATTTTTTTCGCAGGTTTCATCGCTTCGTTTGATCTTTTGTGGTTCATGGTGAATATCCTATATTGTTGAACTAAATTAGAAAAATACGCTCGCAACAAGTAATTTATCCGTAACAAGATGCATTTACTGTAGTTTTGCGGGAATCTACGAATATCTATAGGGAATCAAAGTTTGTGTTACATAACGGCGCTTAAACCTTTTCGCCTTTTTGTATTACTTGTGGCGAGATAAAAACTCGACATCACTCTAAATACACCTTCCACACCAATTTACACCTTTACCGCCGCACAATCTACCATCAAACCGGGCTGTAATTGGACTTCAAGCACTTGATATGGTTCCCACAAAATTGTTTCGCATCTAAGTTTTGGGAACCAGTAAGCTATATCATTCACGTTGTTTATGAGGCATCCACATGCTTTAAAGCAGGGGCCCGCAACCTTTTTTCTTCTGCGGACCGTTTATATAACTGAAATTTTTTCGCGGACCGGTCTTCAAAAACCAAATATTTAGCAATGAAAACGCATAAATTAGTTTATCATTCCCGGAATACAGGTGCAAAACGTTTTAAAGCGTTTAACCTGAAAAAGTATACGGCCCGGTAACGAACTCGGCGCGGATCGGTACCGGGCGGCGGCTCGACGGTTGCCGACCACTGCAAAGCCAAATGTTGTGAAGATGCGATTTATTTCGTATGCTTCTCTAAGGTGTTATCGCCCGCCATTTTACTTCAGAAATATAGGATATATCCAGTGTGCCGCAAATACATTCTTTTATAACCTCATCCTAGTTACAAAATCAAAGTGCGGCGCAATTCGCAGTAAATATTAAAAATGCTTGTATTGAGCCTCCAGGGCCTTGCTGAAGTAGAAAATTTGCTTTTTGTAACAACACTCGTGCCAACATTAAATGACAAAAACTGGAAGAAATGAAATGTTGCGTGTTTTTTTAATCGAGTCATTTTGGTTTTTAAGGTGCAACAAGCGTTTGATTATTATTGGAAACACTTGATAAAAACGTTATGATTTTTTATTCATTTTTCATTTCTTTGTTGTCTGAAATGGGGCATCTGGCTATACGTTCAACGATCATGTTTTAGTTACTGATAAATATTTCAATTAGAATACGCCGGTTTGGCTACGTTTCAGTTTCGTTAACACCTTTTCAAAATTTCAGTGAATCAACATGCAACTTTTTTGTTTTTTAAGGTAGACTAGGCTCGCAAAAAAAATCAGTTTCAAAAATGATCCGCAGTGCAAAAAAATTACTGACCCCAGATTATAAGACGTTTAAATCTCGTCGAATACCAAACCACAAAGCTACGCGCTAAAGAACGAAGTTTGCTTGTGATGTGAACACTTACGTCTTGCGTATAAACAACTAAAGCCGGTAGAAAGCCATTCGCGACTGCAGTAGGACCTTACACATTGTTGGATCAAATGTCGCTGATGAAATCGACCTGTAAATGAATATATACTTGTTCTCATAAAATATAAACACTTAGGCCTGGTTATACCAGTTTTTTATTTATATTTTTTTAATTACTTTTTTGACAAAAGTAATTCATCCATTTTTTAACGGATGTAGGCCTAGCCTATGTTTAAAACCTGTCATGCCTTATACCGTTTAACTCAGAGGTGCACAACCAACCACAACCCGTGAACATGTATATTGACATGTATGTACTGGCGACCGTGAACGTAGATAAAACTCATTTGCTAAAAATTGGCTTTCAGGCGCCACTAGATGGTATATTTATTTGTGCAATTTTAAAACAAAAGCAAGCTCGCAACTTGGCGGTCGTTGGTGAAGGATCTGCGATGTCGTAGCGAAAGGTTGTGCATCCCTGGTTTGACCGATTATGAAGGCTATTTAACTGTTTGATATGCTTGATTGTAAAATATCATAAATTAAGCAAACGCAATGCAAAACACATTTTTTGAAGGCATTTGAGAGAGTATTTCGTACTCTAAAAAGAATTGTATATAGCCTACCGTTGGCCTATTACGGTCATACAGGTCAAGTTTGAATTCTAAGCGAACTAAAAAATTATTGAGACCTAACTCGAAAGTACATTCCTCAAACCAGACAATAAAAGCCCGCATGACAATAATTTGTATGTAAATCATATGATTTCAGGTGCAAACCAAAGCCCCTTTTACTCCAACTTAAGCGCGAACCTGACCCGAAAATGTATTTATTATTTCTTTCTTACCTTCAATAAACCCAATGGTAACTAAAAGAATCAAAGCACTTGTCCAACTAAATTTCATTTTGTTTTGTTCAGACGTTTGTGAAGATTTCTCAAATGTTGGTTCTGTAAAAACATCGAAGTTTTCGTTTAGAACGCAACTAGAATATATATAGGTCCAAATTCATTTCGTTTTTCATTTCGCCCTGTTTGCTAAAATCTTACATTTTATATTGATCGCTTTATTCTCCAACACGTTTCTAAAACGCTTAACGCGTATTGAGCTAAACACCGGGAAACGTCGACTACTCGCTTTGGACAAAATGTCAGGGAATATATACTGTTGTGAGTTTCGATACTAAGCGAAAAAATAACTCACAGCAAACGATGTTAACACAAAAAAGTTGTTCGTGCAACTCAAGTCTTTGTTACGCTTCTCTAGATGCTTGCTGGTATAAATCCTTTAAGGACATACGCGAACAATTGTCTAGTAGGCTTAACTAGGCCCCCATACGTCCTATTTTTGGAGGACATGTCTTTCGTATCGTTCATATATAAGGGAACCAAGGCAACACTGAACACACGTTAAAAAGAAAGGTAAAGTGGTCATTTAGACGTGGCTTTAAATTAGTTTGTCAAACAAATTACCTAACGCAGTATGTTCTGATTTTTAGTGAGAATCCGATCAAAAGCATTCCATTTTTGAATTTTTTTCCTGTTTAGTTATTTGCCCTGTTCTGCAAATTATATGTGTCCGCCATTATGTTCGTTCCGTTTATCCATCAATTACTGCACTTCGCACTCCACAGGGATTGTATTTAACATTTTAAACGCTTTTATTTTGCTTAGCAGGGCGCAGGGCCGCAGGTGTTACCTTCAGGTTGAAGCGTTAGTAAAACAGCGGGCGGGGTAGAGAAAAAAACGAAGATTTTTATTTTGTTGGTTTTTTGTATAATCATTTTAGGTTTTTTTAAGGTTTGGTTTGGGTGACCGCTAAGTAGTTTTAAGAGACCGCAAATGTTTCATTTAAATACCAAAAAACCCAAAGTCCAAATTTTGGGAAACCGCTGGAGAAATTTGGGGGACCGTTTCCTATTGCGTGTTACGCTAGAAATTTCAGGTGTGATCCTTTGACGAATTCAAGGTCAACACATCGCCGTCACCAATCGCCTTTGATTTTTAAAGCATTGCTTTTTTGTTCACAACGAATGTAAACTTGTCTCACGTTACTTTTTATTTTTGTGTCTTTGTCTGTCGCTTATTATAAACAAGTTTTACTCCAAAAACGCTTCAAAATTTGCCACACTCTAAACATGCACCTCGTGAAGCGTTTTGTACAGTTTGTTGAACTGAAACTTAGTTAAAAACTGTTGCAAAAAATGCTATATTACATAATTTTTTTGGCCGTTCGACCTTCTTTAAAATATAATTTACAACGATATACTGGTTAAGGGATGGGCCGGGGTACAAATTAGTTGTTATTCTGCATCAGCGACATGAAATGGACAATATTTGTTGATGCCAGGAATTTACTTTCGATTAAGGGAATTTCCCACAGTTGAGAAGCTAATAAGTTTAAAAATTGCTAAAGGATATATTTCTTATGACTTTTTCTGTGTGCTTTAACTTGTTTAATTCGAATACAAATGCTTCTTTTTTAAAAGGGGCATTGCTTTATGACCTGTTGGAGCAAAACAATATAATTCCAAACGGGAACTGACTGTTGGTCACGTGACAAAACAGAGTTGAAGTTATCGAGCTGCTGCGTAAACAGTGTTAAATTACAAAAAAAAACATTTAAGTTTTTATTTGTCGTTGTGGCTGTCATATTCCTTAAATATTTTGTAAACATGGTTAATATTTTTACAAATATTTTCTGGATAATTGCATGTAAAACTTGAAACAGAGACTTTTTCAAGCAGGACTTTAACATAAACCGCTCATAAATAATTTTGATCATTGATGCAAATATTACGTATAAGATGTCAATAGCTGCAGATGCTTTGGGATTTGCAAGTCCTGCTAAAGAACATGTAAGTTTAGTGTATTTTAAAGTTTTGTATCCACCAAAATGATAAAATAAAGGTAATACAATATTGTTTAGCTACAGTAAATCATTTTATAAAAAGATTGCACGAAATGTTAAAATGAAAAACAAGTCAGCGCTGTATTTTGTTGTTTGATAAAACACATGCAACTCGCTTTTATAAGCATCGTCAGTGTCTGAAAAACAAAAATATGTAGTAGTGGGATTAAACCAATAGAAAATGCACTGATTCATTGTTTTTCACTTTGAAATATCCTGCAGTCATGAATTAATGACCCTCAATTGTAGCAGTTTTTTGCTTTACTAAGAATGAGATTTTGTTTATAAGCAAAGATCCTGAAAATATGCAACATAACCCAAGTAGTTATCTCACCTCATTGTTTTTTGTTTTTATTTTTTGTTAGGAAAACAAGTTAATTTCAATTGGAATTTTTTACCACTCAGATGATCAGAAGATAGCAGAGCGCATAAAGAAAAACACACTTGACAGTTTTGAGCTGGTCATTAACCTGTATGATGAAGGCATTCCAGGTGGAAAACCCTTGACACAACATTGTGTTGACTTCATTGATGAGCACAATTCTTTATGGTGGATCGCTACTGAAAAATCCATGACGGATGAATATTCAGACTTTCAAGTGGTGAAGTCATTGGATGAATCAATTCATGACAGAAAGAAGCATTTTACAATGGTTGCACCAGAGGAGTGTATTGAAATTGAACCACCAAAATTGCTTCGACATTTACAACCACTGAAAGAGAATAGTAATTTTATTAAACAAGTTGAAAGCACACTGAAATATGTTGTAAGCAAACAAAACAATGCCAAAATGCCAGTGAAGCGTGAAGTTACCATACCCGAGCCACAGAAGACCAATGAACCAATTCAGCCTGTTTACCACATCACTGCACAGAATGTCCAGGTAAGATCCTATAATACTGCTAAATAGCAAAAAATGTTGCTATTTATATTATTACTAAATTGGAAATAGCCAAACCAGTTGTACTGGTTTAGTGCTGAACTGATGTTAGTGATTTTGGGGTCCCATACTTACTTAGAGTTGTGACAGTAATTCACTAAATTGTAGTTTATCGCTCATTGGCGATCCCAAACTGAATGAGTTAACATGAAAGGGATGCAGTTTATTTTGTACTGTGTATTGTTGCACCTACAAATGAGAATTACTATAGTCAAATATTAAAATAAGTTAAGGCCAAATATGTAACACAAAGCACTAGACCTGCATGATAGGTAATATTTTTTTCCATGAAAAATAATTAAATACTGTATTTAAACTTGTGGAACTACATCACTTTACCTACTTTAGGCATTAGATGCACTGCCTTAAAACTGTAACTATTTGTTTGTACCATTATTAGATTGGAGGTGAGACAATAATACACACTCAAACTACAAATGATGGAGAACCTCCAACAAAGACTGACATCTGATAATATTTGATTTTTTACGTTTACTGTGTACTCTTTGATATGTTGTGAAATGTTAGGTGTAGAGCAGGGGTCGGCATTCGGCAACCTCTCAAGCGATGCATGCCAATTAACTTGTTGTGTTCATTTGTTATTAGCTTTATGTGCCAATATTTTTATGGGTAATAGTAGTTTTTGCCAAGTGATCTTAACTGTAACCAGAAATCAGAGTGTTTCGTATGTGTGAGTTGGTTTTTAAGACAATGGCAAAATAAAAAGTAATATAACAGGTTATTTAGTACTTCAATTTATACATGCAAATCGGTTGGCGTGTCACAAAAGGCCCCTCACATGCCAACTTTGGCTTGCATGCCAGAGGTTGCTAACCCCTGGTGTGGAGTGTTAAATTTTTTATGGGGGGAATCTGGGTTTCGACTTAGTTGTCCAGACTTTCAGTCGTTCTTGTTTCGTCGCTAGACAAATTGGATTGTCTGCAAAATGCACAAAAAGTTTTTTCCCACACTGAATTGCTTGTTAATTTTGTGTATTGTAAGTAAAAATATCAATGTCCTAAACTGGTTTGATTAGGTTGTTATCAAGATGTAACATTGTACAGTCAAAAATAACTTGAGAAATAAATTCAAAAACCTTATTATAAAATAGCCAGTTAGTCTACTTGAGCAGCCCAAGTGGTTGTAGTAATCAACATATTTGTTTTATTTAAAAAAGTGAGCCTACATATAAAAGTTTTGTGTGTGTCAAGGCACACGTAGTTCGAGAATTACTGGCTTTAGGACATCCATACAGCCTTTTCCAGCCAAGTGCGTGCTGCACTGCAATAACAGAACAAAGCAAACGTATAGCACGTAGCGGAAGCATGCCTTACCTGTTCCTGTCTTAATATGCAATCATGTTTTGTGGCGAACACGTAATATGTTTATCGATATGATCAGGATTTGGTAATACATGATATGGTAATACTAGAAACAAAAAGCGATGTATTCGTCAAAGAACTTACAGGTAATAACATAAAAATATGTTGAAAATACTGAACACATGTCGACAAAATAAACATATTTTTTATCATTGGGTTTTAAATCACATTTTTATTATTTCGTGATTACTTCATGTTTATTTTAAACTACTGTTAGTTTGACATAGCCTTAACTGTTTAAACATTTACCTTGACGTCGGCCGGTACTAAATGCTGGCAAACAGACTTATCCATTCGATCCAGTTTGGTTGTCTCATCATAATGAACACGACGGAAATGACATAGGGCCCTTACCGAATACTATTCATAGATTGCATGGTGCTTGATTCCTCTACATACCTTTGTTCTGTGGTAGCTTTGTTATATCAGCTCGACTTTTTTACGACAGTTTATGTGATTTTTGTCCACACCTTTGTGTTGCGAAAGCTAGGTTATGTCCGCTCGATTTTGATATGATTTTGTTATTTATTTCCACACCTTTAATCTGTAAAAGCAAGGTTATGTTAGCTCGATGATTGGCGTTTTTTGGGTTGCAAATCTCACTTTTAGCTTACACTTACGCATGGTAGTCTGAATTCTTGAGTGTCTCTTCAGCACCAAGTTTAAATGTTAGATCCGATACACGAGCTTCGCGGAAGAGGTTGAAAGGCATTTATTCAGCGCTGATCGAATTTCAAAAAGCACCAACGAAAGTTCGTTCATCCAGTTAGACCAGTGTTTCTCAACCTGGGGGTCGCGACCCCCAAAGGGGTCGCCAAGCACTTTTGAGGGGGTCGCGAAGACGCAACTCAACTCGGAATGATTTTATCAGTAGCATAAAAACTTTCCCTGTGACTTCTGTTTAGCATAGTAACTCACACGATTGTTTGACCTAGAACGGGCGCAACAATATTTGCGATTGTAGCCTATACTTCTATAATTGTGGTTTTTGGCTTTTCTTAACATAAAAAACACGAAATAGTGAATTGGTTAGTGAAAATGAGCCACAAACACAATTTTAAGGGTTTTCTTGAGTACAGCAAAACGCCGAACTATCGGAGCCACGTCAGATTGCAAATGTGTGATGAACACAATCAACACATTCTGGTAGTTAAACTTCTTGTGTGCGTGTATAAAGGGGTCGCGTTGTGTTAGAAAATCTCTGAAGGGGGTCGCATAGCAAAAAAGGTTGAGAACCACTGAGTTAGACCCATTCAGGCGAGCCATAATAGCTAACTTGAGATGACAATAAAAAAGTTCTACTAAACCAGGGGTGTGCAACCCGCGGGCCACAATCCGTTGCTAACCCCTGGTGTGGAGTGTCAAATTTTTTATGGGGGGAATCTGGGTTTCGACTTAGTTGTCCAGACTTTCAGTCGTTCTTGTTTCGTCGCTAGACAAATTGGATTGTCTGCAAATGCACAAAAAGAATGTAGTAATATCTCTTTCAAAATATTTGACATTTGGGACAATTCTAAATTCTTTGTCTTTATGCGTTTTTTACATTATGACATTTTAGTTTTACTGCAGTTGTGCAAGTTTTTTTCCACACTAAATTGCTTGTTTTAGTGTTAATTTTGTGTATTGTAAGTAAAAATTTCAATGTCCTAAACTGGTTTGATTAGGCTTTTGTCAAGATGTAACATTGTACAGTCAAAAATAATGTAAGAAATGAATTCGAAAACCTTAGGATAAAATAGCCAGTTAGTCTACTTGAGCAGCCCAAGTGGTTGTAGTCATCAACATATTTGTTTTCATTTAAAAAAGTAGGCCTACATATAAAAGTTTTGTGTGTGTCAAGGCACACAGTTTGATAATTACTGGCTTTAAGAAATCAAACAGCCTTTTTCCAGCCAAGTGCGTGCTGCACTGCAATAACAGAACAAAGCAAACGTGTAGCAGGTGGCGGAAGCATGCCATCCATGTCTGTTCCTGTCTCAGTATGCAGGCGTGTTTTGTGGCGAACACGTAATATGTTTATCAATATGATTCAACCTTCGGTTATACATTGTGGTAATACTAGAAACAATAAGCTTAAAAAGCGATGTATTAGTGAAAAAACTCACAAGTAATAACTTAAAATATGTTAAAAATACTAAACATTTTTCGACAAGTAAACATATGTTAATTTTAACATTGGGTTTTAAATCACATTTTTATTATGTTAGTTTAAACATAAATTGTTTACAGCATCACGTCGACATTACAAACTTTTCCATTAGATCTAGTTTGGTTGTCTCATAATGAACGCGACGGAAATGACACAGGGCCCACACGGAAAACTATTCATAGATTGCATGATGGTGCAGCTTAAGTCCTCTACACACCTGTTCTGTGGTTATATCAGCTTGACTTTGGAACTACAGTTTATGTGATTTTTGTCCACACCTTTGTAATACAGAAACAAAGTTGTTTGAAGAACCACGCTATCAGATGAAAGAAATTCTTAACTCAATACCCAATTTGACGTGCCACAAAAAAAGGCGGTACCGTTTGCGTCTTGTTAGCGATGGACGTTATCTCACCCGGATTAGGTTACGCACCAGCAGTGGTAACCTTGCCAAGGTTAAGACATTAAACTTAACCATACAGGTACTCCAAAATCAGTTTGGTTGCTCAAGTGGTGTCAATCCTGCTAATTGTAAAAAAATGCCCCAATTAATTTTGCGTATCACAGCTATTTACGTTTAAAACACGCCACGAACACAAGTGACTCAGCTTGATCATCTGTTCAGCTCGAAAGATTTGAAAGGTATATTTACCAATAGGATCGCCCTAAACTGATGGAAACTTTGTCAGATAAGCTAAGTTAGATAGTTTCGGGGCCGTTCTGCGTGATGTTTGACGGACAGCTTATAGGCTAATGTGCAGTCAAAAGAGTGATAGTCTGCAGTTAAATCCACCACAGGTTTAAAAAAAGTTTGTTTGTAGAAAATTTTGCGTTTGTCCTAGCGGTGATTTAATCAGTAAGAATTTTTGAACTTATTATTATGTACTTCGACATGCCCTTTAAAAGCATAAAAATGTCACACTAGCGGCTGTTTCTGGGATTTTTTACCGTCTCCCTGTACTGTTTTTCTTGGATTGTAAATTAAAAAAAGTATTTTACTTGTGCCATTTATCTTGCAGTTATTGAAATAAGCTACAAAATGTCCGATATTATATCAGAAAAAGTTCTTAATACATCTATTTTTCGAATTGAAGTACATGGAAGTTCACCCAAAACACCTGGAATTGGTGCGATAATGGGAGTTAATACTTACTTCCAAATTACCAAAATGGGGGAGACCGTGAAGGCGATCTCTGATACGATTAGGGAAATAACTGGTGCTTATGTTACGTCCTTTACTCGCGGTTCCCCTGGATTAACAATTTTGGCCGAATCACCTACAGTCGCAAAAAAGGTGGAGGAGGCTTGCGAGACAGATTTGTTGGCAAAGGAAATTACCGAAAGACTCAAGTTATATGGTGACAAACATGAACAAGGAATTGACCACATTAAATCAGTTAAAATCGTTTCAAAGGAAAAAATTTCGATTGAAAAAGAATTTTTAGATGAACGAAGAGAGTGGGTAGAACAGCGCTTTCAGCAAGAAACATCCAGAAGGGTTCTTGAACAGGTTAGTGGTATTGTTTATTAGTTTGTTAAAAAACCGTTTTGAAGTAACATCTTAATATAGGCTAGCCTATACGTGGAAACAACACGTAGCTTACGCAGCTTTAGTACAAAAACAAACGATCTTCACACTTTGTCACATTGGTGTCGAGATTTCATTTCGGTAAATTGAACTTTTGCGTCTGATTCAAGCGTTGAAAAAAAAATCGAGTCCAGGCCCGCTTACAGTGGACGTTTTTAAAATCCCAAAGTTATAAGACAAAACACTGGTTTGCTGAAACTGACTGCGTCACAATATTGTTTCACCTACTTCGCTAAAAAGGAACAGCTAAAATTATTTTAACTGATGCTAGGTTGCTGGGAAAAGAAAATAATGCGACGTTTATATGGTCCGGACAGCAGCACATACTAGGCCTACCATATTTCCATCCCCAGAAAGGAGGACACATTGTTAAAATAACACGAAAAAAATACTTCAAGGCCCCCAAAAAAATAAATGCTTCACAAATTAGATGGTATACAATAGTTTTTGGATAAAGTTTAACGTTTATCACATCACAACACTAAAATAAGCTTGCATTTTCAAAATGTAAAACCTGTAATCTTTAAAAAAATAAGCTGAAGATGTATATTTGGCTGCTTTCAAAGGCATAATTTTCACATATGTATTTGACAAATTAGAAATTCCTTAAAAAAGAGGACATTTGGGCATTTTTTTCTTGTCCTCTTACGTCACAATAATAATGCAATCATTACTCGTCGGTAGAAAATGCCATTCACAAACCAGCCCAAAAAGGCGCAACCCGCAACTCATGAAAAAAAAGAAAGCGCGCAACTCGACTTCCAAAGTAGCCCAATTCGGCGCCAAAACCGCAACCTGGCCACACTGCGTATCACATCGTAGGTCAGAGATGGCGAACCACTGACCCGCGTGGTGGGTCACGGAGTGACCCACCACATGAATTCCAGTGACCCACTTGTTTCAAAAATTTATACTGATTACTATAGGTATGGTTACCAGACTTTCAAGAATAAAAAGCAACACAACAATTAAGGTAGAGCTGCTACTAACACCATAACTCAAATGACGACCTCGAGGGATTTTTTTCACAAGGGGGCGTAAAGAGCTGAATTTTTTATTTGGCGGCTATAAATGGATTGGGTTGGGCAATAAGTTTTTAAAATTTTAACATTAGTAACTACTTTTTGGGGTTAATTTTATTGAATTTTAAGTGCTAATACCTTAACCGACCCTAATAGCCCTAACCGCGAGCATTTTTGAAGATATAACCAATCG
This sequence comes from Phallusia mammillata, assembly GCF_965637545.1. Lineage (NCBI taxonomy): Eukaryota > Metazoa > Chordata > Ascidiacea > Phlebobranchia > Ascidiidae > Phallusia > Phallusia mammillata. The sequence continues at coordinate 31,003,355 of NC_137253.1, read as the reverse complement.
ACTTTTGGTTGTCATTTGACTTATAGTGTAAGTAGCTCTACCAACAATTAAACCTATTGTCAGATTGCCATTGTCTTAAAATACAGATGGTTGAGTCAATTGTGAGGCAACAGATATGTTTATTTAAACGTACAACTTAAAAACTCATGCGAATCTTTGTTTTCACACATGAATTTCATAAAATCAAGTGCCTGGGATCGTCTCAGCGCAGATATGACTGCTGCGTGTATATTAAATTGAAAACTACCTAGTATTGCAAGACTTGCAGAAAAGATGCAGCCACAAGCTTCTCAGCATTGACATTGACATACAACAAAATATATGTGACCCACTTTGTTTTCTTTCCGAATTTTGGTCTCATGTTTGACCCATTCAACTAAAAAGGTTCGCCATCCCTGTCGTAGGTTATAAACGACAATCACTTTTTTTCGCGTCTGGGTGAAAACCAAGCGCGAGACAAAAACGAGGCACTTTCTTGACCAAACAAGCGTTTAAAAAATTTATGTTTTTGGGGCCTGTGGGTGAACCTCTGGGTCATTTGGGGTCAAACTTCTGGAAGATCAAATTTGGATTAATAACTATCATCTGTCCAAATTTAAATAAATTTGAAGCACTCTTTCTTAACCAAATGAGCATTACAAACCAGCGTTAGACAGAAAAAAATACGGACAAAAACAATGTCCTCTTCAGGGAAGGGGACCCATAGTTACGCGATTTTGTACCGCCTTTTAGATTAAAAAAATACAGTAAATGCGGAGCAAGAGTAGTAATGACTTCTATACTAAGGTCATAAACAGCGACAAAAAGCCAAAATATGTCCTAGTCATCAACTTTACTTTTTTATTTTGTAACAAGACTTTCTACTGCATAATAGATGTTTTTTGTAAAATGAGAAAACTGTTCTGTAGCATTTGACAATACAGTCAGACACAACTGCCACAAATGAACCAACCACATCACATACAAGCAAGTCACCAGCTTCTGCCGGGTATGTAAGTTGTGCAGAAAATAGACGTTGTATTACTATCTTCTTATGTGTGTTTTCCAAATTAATTAGCATGTCTCAAATACAGACCAAGTCTAATCTGACAAAGTTTTTAATTTAACAAATTTGTCGTTCAACTGGTGTAATGCTAAACAAAATACTAGTTGTTGTTTTGCGATCAGCAAAAACTTAAGCCCAGTTTTCCGCGACATTTTGCTTCCGACTTACTCACCAAATTTCGGACATTAGTTATGCACTGTCATATTGTAACTCTTAACGGAAAGCCTTTGTTCTTGTGTAATTGTTTTTCGTTATATTCCGCTGCGCTTGTGCATTTTCGCTGATGTGCTCGCAATATACCATTCATTGCTCTGAAGAAGCCCTACCGCTCTGGTGGGCAAAACGTTAGCAAAAATACAAGTTCTCCAAACAACAACTAGTATTTTGTTTAGCTTTACACCAGTTGAACGACAAATTTGTTAAATATGCAACCTGGTGGACGAAACGCTTGTGCATAGTTTTTAATGTCATATAACGCAACTAAACTTTTATCGGTAGTGCGTCTAAAGTCATACCAACTTTTCACTTCTAAGCAGTTTTTAGAGCTACCAGTTCTAAGCGTAACAATAATACAAATTTTGGTTAAATAACTTCAACAAGTATGCTTACAAAGAAACTGCTAACAAAAACATACTTCGTAGACTAGCTGATACTTCAAGCCAAAATAAAGCAACAGAGACTGACACCACACCATCAGTTGAAAGTGAATCGCCATTCAACGTAAGTTTAGGATATGTTTTTAAAGATGGGCAAATACTGTGAGCGCCCCACCTGGTTGAGGCAGAAATTACCACACATAATTCGGGTTTTGTTTGTGTTAACTGGATACACCCCTCCTGACATTTCGTTTCCATTGATAATAGACGGAAAAAACAAAGAGCCTTCACATTTTAGATAGTAGGTTAACTACTTTTTAAAACCGAAAAAAGAAATCATCATCCTTTTGAAGACCTATAAACACTGTTTTAGTGACACGCTTTTCATCGTTTTGTTTACTCAAATCATTAGCATGTCAAATACATATCTTTGGTTTATTTTACGGAACCCGCCTAAAAAGGTTCGGGCCGAAACCGAATATTCGGCCACGAGGCCAAATCAGGCCGAACCTAAAATTCCCGTTTATATGGATGTTTTCAACCGAACCTTGTGTCGATGATGCGAGTGAAGTTAATTATGACAAATCAAAAACACTTTCACCATCTGGAAGCTTTACTAAACTTGTAATAGTTTGCAAACAACTTGGCTCGTGTTTTATAGATGCAACAATTAGTTAATTTATGACGTTTCGTATTGGTAAAAATGATAGTCAAAAAGAAAAATCAAAAAGTTCGGTTTCGGCAGAATTTATAAAAAAGTTCGGGCCGAAACCGAAACATCGAAAAACAGCGTATTCGGCCGAAAATTTTCGGCAAAACGTAACCCCGCATCACTACTTTTTACATTAACGTAACACGTATGATCTTGGAAACTGTAAACGTGTACGTACTTATTATAGCAGAAAAGCGAAAATATTTAGGGGCCTACGTTTGTTTTATTGCCACGAGATTGCGGTCTTAAAAAAAGAGTATGTGGGTTATTTAATTACGTTTTCCCTTTGGGATAGAAGGCAGATTGTTTGTTGTTGATATCTGATAAAAATGCCGGAACAGATTGTTTACATTATTCCACTTTTATTAACAGGATGCAACTGTGGGAATATTTTACCATCAGAAAGATGTTGACATTGCGAAACGAGTGAAGAAACGCATACCAAAAAAATTTAATCTAGAAATTAATTTGTATCATGAGACCACCATTCCTGGATTGACCATAATACCGCAGGCTACCAAATTCATAGAACAGCATACGTTTATCTGGTGGATTATAACTGAAAACTCACAAAACGATATGGTTTTAAAATCTTTCTTAGATATGGCTCTGTACGAAGCTATCATTACTGACAAAGAAAATGTGGCAATACTTAAACCAAACAATCTTGAGATTCCACTTCCAGAAATTGTAAAAAACAGAAAACCTCTTGTAGAAAACAGCGATTTTCTAAATCAGGTGGCAGTCATTTTGCAGTGTAATAATTACCCACTACCAAATGCAGAAGATCATAGCAACATAAATGACCCAGAAAGAAACATAGGAGGGATTGGCCAACCAATCGACGAAACAGCACAGGTACAAACTAAAATTGTGAACAACTACACCATCAACGTTGCATCTTCAGCTAATATCCAGGCATTAAGTAGTCTAAAGTGGGCCAAGATTCTAGTGATATTAAACACTAAAAAAATTGTTGTGTTAAGTTAAAAGTCACTGTAACTAACTAACAAAACATTTGGCCTGTTTTGTAGACCATGCGTGCAAGCAGCAAAGCTTTGACTTTTTCAGTTACTTAAATTACACAAATTTTGTGTGCTTTAGGGCTTCATAAGTGAACCAGGGTCAAAACTCACAGTGCATAACTTCATACATCTATCAACAAAAGTTGTAGTCATCCACTTCTACTTAAACTTTATTTTTGACAAAAAAACTTTTTACTTCATACTCAATGTTTTTTTTAGCTAACATAAGAAAAACTATTTTTTCAGCTTTCAAGAACGCAGTCAGACACAACTAGTGCCAATGAACCAACTACATCGCATACAAGCATTTCACCAGCTTCTCCCGGGTATGTAAGTTGTGCAAACAATTGACACTGTATTATCATTTCCTGACATGTGTTTTTCTAATTCATTATCATGTACCATAGCTATGCAGAGGAAATACAGACTAAGCCTAATCTGATACAGTTTTTTTATGCCATAAAATGACAATTAAACTTTTATAAATCATAGTATACCAGGCCAATTGAAAGTGTTATACCAAATCAAGCCGATCTTTCAAACATTTCTCTATGGCAAGGCACAGATTAGAAAAATCTAACCTGTGGTGGGATCAAAACCCACAACAGAAGTCTTTCTGAAACTAATGCTCTGAAAACTGAGCTACACATGCTAAACCCGCTGATCACAAGCACCTTTGCCTTCAGGGCTAATCTCAGTAGGGATGTATTCATCTTAGTTAAACTTTTATATAAAGTTTTTCAAAAATTTTTTATCGATAGTGCATCAAAAGTCATTATAGAGCCACTAATTCTAAGTATACCAATAATAGAAATAGATGTTGGTTAAATAACTAACAACAAGTATATGTTGATGACAAAATGATATACTTTGTAGACTAGCTCGCTGTTCAAGCCAAAATGAAGCACCAGAATCTGACACCACAACACAAGCTGAATCGCCATTTAAAGTAAGTTTTCCCAACAATTTGATATTTTATTTGTGTTTCCTACTGATATACTGTTTTAATTCTTTGGTAGACTTTGCCCATATAAGGGAAAAGGTAATACAAGTTGCAAATAAAGTTAAATTGGGATAAACAGGTAATCATTTTTAAAATTTCACAATAATGGATAAAACACAATAATATGTTGTTATCCGGTTAACAGACCCAAAAATATTTGGATTTTGGAAAGAAAAAAAACTTAAGCAAAAAAAACCCTTGGTTAAACTGTTGAACGTTATCCAGATACTTTAACCCTAGTCATTGCATTTGATATCAACTAACATAAAATAAATTGTTGTCAACAGGATGAAGAGATTGATTTGTGCTGATTTTCGAACTTACAGATCAAGCATATCTTGATCATTTCGCTGTACAAGGAGCTTTTCATATACCTGTAGACTATCTATCATGTATATACTTACTCATCATGTTGTAAATACTCTTTATGATCTAAGTTATTGTTTTCTAGGTAAAAAATGCACTGTATTGTACATTATATAATAATAATAATATTTGCCTATGCAACTACATGATTTACAAGAACAATTAAAACATTGACCAAAGTTTGCTTATCTTAAAATGCCTCCATATCTACTGTTTTGATTGCATCTCATAAAACCAAATGATAGCTTAAATTTGTCCCTGTATTGAAAATGTCAGCAGGTCAAACATTCCACTTTAGACATGCCTGTTTGTTTGTATTTGTTCCGCTTTGTAGATTTACTTTAGTATTTGTTTCCGCTTGTAGATTTAAAAATTTTTGCTAGCACATTTCATTCTTGTAATAAAACAACTCAATCATTTGTGCTCATCAACATATGACAGAAATGCAATATTTTTTGGACATTTTGATAACTCTTTTTCAGGTAATTGACTGTATTAATACAGTTTTAATTAATGGTAAGTTTTTTTTTTCATTAATTAATGGTAAGTAATGAACAGTCGGTTTGTTGTTTTATCCACTTTAGGAAAGGACTTTAGGTTTGCAGAAAAGCAGAAAGGTCTAGGTGGGATTAGATCCCACAACCTTTTTTGTAACAGCTCAATTTCATGTGCTAAAATGGTTAACAATATGAAGGTCTGGTACGTAACTTCAGTATTTATCACCAAAACCACATTATTAATGTACCACAAAGTTTTGTGCATCTGCAAGTATAACTATTTGTTTGTACATTTTCAGATTGGAGGTGAGGCAATAATACACAATCACACAAGCAATGATGGATAACCATTCAACAAAAATGAAAAAAACTTTGTAAAATTCAAGCGTTTTTTGTGTACTTTTATTTGATATTTGATAGAAAATAATCTATTAAATTACTCAAATAGATCATGATTTTATACTTAATTCTTCTAAAAAGAGATAGTTTTAGTAATAAAGCTTCACCACATAAAATGTATGACAACAAGGTATAACAGTTTGTGTGGTTGTTTTATTGGTTGTATTGTCATCTGTATGTGTTTTATAGAACCATGTTTCTTGTATGTATCTTCAGTATGTACTTTTTGCAAATGTTATATTAATATGATGTAAACAGGAATTCATGTAGCCATTTAATAGCACTGAGCATTTGTATTTTTCGTGCCCCCAAAATCAACGTATAAACGGTACAGTGGTAGCTTGCAAAAAATATACTTTTGTTTCGCTTCTTAGAAAAATACACCTAGATTTTTAAACTTAGATATGTGCCTTCACTATAAAAAATTCCCTTCATTGAACATCAGTAATAGTAATAAAGAGCCAGTTTGTTTAAATCAATAGGTTGTTTACCAGACACAAAATAGACAATATATGTGTAAAACTTGACGTTTTGAAAGCAATACTGTCAAAAAATATACTGGCTTGTTTGTTTCTGGTTAAATTGTAAATTGTGTACATTATAGGTTGTTTCAATTTGAAACAAAATCAGACAAATAATGAATTATGTGCAGCATAGACGAGAGACGTAGATCGTTTGTACATATAAATGACTGCAAAGTACGTGGAATATTATCCGCATCAGAATTCGTATAAAAAACACATCACAAACGTGGAAGTGAGGTTGTTCCTGACAAAAGCAAGCAGCCAATGGTATTCTGACAGGTATACGGTTTGAGAATCATTTGTGCGTTGCTGTTTATAATAGTCCCTAAGTGACTGTTGCAAAAATATTAATTAGGTTTTAATTTAATCACCTGCGTAACTTGTAGATTAGAATTGTCATTGCAATATTACCGCCTAAATTGCTTGTTTTAATGTGTTGGGGAGGTATGTATATTCGGTGTAAAGGTTGACTAATTGCATCGAACATTTGCCTGAAGTTAGTAGTTTCAGACTGGTTCTTATAAATGTTATTGCTTAAAGTTTGCTTCTTCGTTTTTTAATTGTAGACGTACATTGTACAACAGCTTTTGCTGTTTCTGCCTTTAAATGTTTAGCAATTTAGTAACGGTTAATTTTTAATGCTATCAAGTACGTCACTAATTTTACATTAGCCTACGTCCAACTCGTTTATTTGCTCCAAAAAAAGTGAAACGCAAGAACAGCGAAATTATTCAAAAAAGTTTGGATATTAGTCAGTATAAATCAGTGCCAAATCAAGTGTGAGAAAATTCATAGAGCAGCAAATAGATTTGGCGCAAAAATGTAGTGGTCATTGCTTAAAACAGAACTACATATTACACCAAACATCGCCCGACTGGGTTGATACCAGTGGTTGTTATTACAAGTTTAGGAAAGGAAAATTACCTTCCAATTGCTCCAAAACCGGGTATTTCAGTTCTCAACCAAAGGGTTTGGATACCACTGGTTAAAAAACAGACGTCTATATGTTTGTGTAGAACGTTACGTAGCAGAAGGCGCATATCAACGCTTTATTGTGTGGCAATAAATAGAACCGCACAAACATTAGCAAACAATTAAGTAAGGTGTTGCACTGTAAGAGCATTTTACCCTTTGAATTGGAAGATTCTTTCATTCCTGAAATCATAGAACTCTGTTCTGTCGGTGATGCAATGCCAGAATTGTCCCCTTTGTACCTGCTTATCAAAATCTACAGAAAGGCATTCCAAAATTTATTTATTCCAAATTAACGTGACGGTAGTTTTTTTTAGTGTTTGCTGTTGTTTAAGTGGAACAAACGATCTACATAACAGTCCCGAGGTTAGTTAAAAAAAACAACGGCCAGGCGGCCGGAACACAGGGTCAACATGTTTACTGCGGTATCTCCCACTTCGTTGCAGATAATCAACAATAGGTTTACGATTAAGTGAAGGAAATGACGTGTGAAACGTCACTGGTGAAGTTAGATGCATAATTATCAAACAAAGAAGTTCTTTGTCTTTTGAATTGTGTAAAGTGAGTGTAGTTTCGAAAGGAATAGAAAACGATTTTTTTAATATTAGGTAACTCGCAATGACTCTGGTGAGATGAAAATTATAATAATAGGTGCGGAAGTTGTTGGTGGCTACTACCTATGGAGAACAAGTTATTTTAAAAAGTTAATGATCGAGATCTGCGCCACGGTTAGGGACGACACAGGTGCTTATATGTTACGTCCATCGCTCGCGGGGGTTCTATAGTTTTGACGGTTTTTGCCGAATCATTAAGTTGCACAAAACGTGGAAGATATCTGCGAGACTGGAAACAAGAAAGTTAATGCTCGGGTCAGAGCATATTGTAAAACTTATAGAAACAACATTGGCCAGTTTGAATCCATTAAAATACTGTCATGGACATTCAGATTCTAAAAGGTGCTTTGGTTGGCGGTATGTATATTCGGTGTAAAGGTTGACTAATTGCATCGAACATTTGCCTGATCTTAGTAGTTTCAGAGTGGTTCTCATAAATTTAATTGCTTAAAGTTAAATTGTTTCTTTAGTTTTTTAATTGTAGACGTACATTGTACAACAGCTTTTGGTGTTTCTGCCTTTAAATGTTTAGCAATTTAGTAACGGTTAATTTTTAATGCTATCAAGTACGTCACTAATTTTACATTAGCCTACGTCCAACTCGTTTATTTGCTCCAAAAAAAGTGAAACGCAAGAACAGCGAAATTATTCAAAAAAGTTTGGATATTAGTCAGTATAAATCAGTGCCAAATCAAGTTTGAGAAAATTCATAGAGCAGCAAATAGATTTGGCGCAAAAATGTAGTGGTCATTGCTTAAAACAGAACTACATATTACACCAAACATCGCCCGACTGGGTTGATACCAGTGGTTGTTATTACAAGTTTAGGAAAGGAAAATTACCTTCCAATTGCTCCAAAACCGGGTATTTCAGTTCTCAACCAAAGGGTTTGGATACCACTGGTTAAAAAACAGACGTCTATATGTTTGTGTAGAACGTTACGTAGCAGAAGGCGCATATCAACGCTTTATTGTGTGGCAATAAATAGAACCGCACAAACATTAGCAAACAATTAAGTAAGGTGTTGCACTGTAAGAGCATTTTACCCTTTGAATTGGAAGATTCTTTCATTCCTGAAATCATAGAACTCTGTTCTGTCGGTGATGCAATGCCAGAATTGTCCCCTTTGTACCTGCTTATCAAAATCTACAGAAAGGCATTCCAAAATTTATTTATTCCAAATTAACGTGACGGTAGTTTTTTTTAGTGTTTGCTGTTGTTTAAGTGGAACAAACGATCTACATAACAGTCCCGAGGTTAGTTAAAAAAAAACGGCCAGGCGGCCGGAACACAGGGTCAACATGTTTACTGCGGTATCTCCCACTTCGTTGCAGATAATCAACAATAGGTTTACGATTAAGTGAAGGAAATGACGTGTGAAACGTCACTGGTGAAGTTAGATGCATAATTATCAAACAAAGAAGTTCTTTGTCTTTTGAATTGTGTAAAGTGAGTGTAGTTTCGAAAGGAATAGAAAACGATTTTTTTAATATTAGGTAACTCGCAATGACTCTGGTGAGATGAAAATTATAATAATAGGTGCGGAAGTTGTTGGTGGCTACTACCTATGGAGAACAAGTTATTTTAAAAAGTTAATGATCGAGATCTGCGCCACGGTTAGGGACGACACAGGTGCTTATATGTTACGTCCATCGCACGCGGGGGTTCTATAGTTTTGACGGTTTTTGCCGAATCATTAAGTCGCACAAAACGTGGAAGATATCTGCGAGACTGGAAACAAGAAAGTTAATGCTCGGGTCAGAGCATATTGTAAAACTTATAGAAACAACATTGGCCAGTTTGAATCCATTGAAATACTGTCATGGACATTCAGATTCTAAAAGGTGCTTTGGTTGTAAAAAAGGTAGTTGCGGAAAAGAACTTGCTACAGACTATTTCCATGGGTCTTAAGCCAGTAAGCTGCAAATGAGTTGTTTTGAACCCAATAGTTATAATTCCTGAAAAAGATCATCATAAGAAATAAGTTTTGATGAGCCACTGTCAACTTGTGGATAAAAGCCTCCAACCCCGCAACTTTTCATATTGCATTAAATGCTGTCAATAACTGTAAAACAGCGATTGCATCATAATCCAGATTGCGCGAAAGACGAACGTATGTGCTGAAAACAAATTTATGTTGCCAGAACCGTTCTCCAACCACCTTACACACGACGATATTTTTAGGTCAACGTAATTTCCACAGCATTTAAAAAAGCTACAAACAAGCCAAAACCGTTCATAAACATATTGCTACAATGACGTAACAAGCGTTATTGTAAAGGATACTGTCGCGCCATAGACGGGCTAGGTTTAGAAACGAAAAATACATGTCACAAACAATGGGGCGTATACGCTTCGTAACGCGGTGATAACCACCCTGACCTGGAAGGTGAGCTTAAAGAGTATTTAGTTTTGTAGGTATCGAACAGGGTGCACAAACTGCGGCCGTGACCATGTATATTAAAATGTACTGTACTGGCGGCCGTGACGACTAAAACTATTTTGCTAAATATTTTGATTTTAAAACTGCTTAAAACAGATTTCGTTGGGGTGTAAAAAAATTATCAGCCTAGTAATCATATGCGCCAGACTTTTTGTACGCCAATTGTGCGCAAACAATGCGAAAAAACAGGTTCCGCAATCGTCATAATACAGATTAGTGAGCTCTGTTCAGCCGAAGCTAAACTAAGTACCAAGTTAGAAATTATTAATCAGGGCTTTTAGGCGGCTCTAGATGGTATATGTATGACATAAACCTATTTCTTTACACCAGTAATTTTAAAACAAAAAATAGAAAGGTGGCTTTCTAATATACTTCCATTTTATATATTCTATATCCTATTTACAAATTTAATATACCAATTATTTAATCTATACACATATGATTGTTTTTGTAAACAAAAACGAACGGGTCCCCACACGCGTGTTTGTGCGGATTTACAGTAAACAAACGTTCGGTTATTTTTAGACTCTTAAGGACAAATTATTAGAAAGCATTAACCCAACTTTAAAGTTTTGTCTGTATTCTTTTTGCATCATTATTTCGTTATTATTACAAAAACAGTAAATAAAAACTGAAAATGCGCTTGATAACTTAATAAAGCGACATTGCTGCGAAAAAACAGCTGATCACTGAAACAATTGTCTCATAAAACGTCTGTCCGACGTCAAGCTGAGCTCTCCCGCTCTGCACTAAATGCCTTAATCGAAAACCATGAACCACTGGGTCATTCGGGGCATGACCTAAAAGCGGTCTGTTACGTCACAGACAAGAAAAAAAGAATTGTAATTGTGCGCGAACAATTGCTTTTTTGTTACTTGTGATAGCTTAAAGGAGCATTAGTTGATAGATAAGACACTTTTACATTCTTCAGTATTTTACATTTAACATCTGATTGGGTAAAGACTAGAGATGTACGGGTGCCTTCGAATACTACAGGTGCGCTAGGTGCGCTTGGTACCTCGCTTGGTAACATTTTTTCGTGCAACGTAACTTAAAAATAGTGCAGGTAACTCTCTTTGGTGCGATTAAACTCAGAATAGGTACGACGTAACTCGAAAATACTACAGCTGTCCTGTTTTTATGCGACAAATCGTAAATACTGCAGTTAACGTTATAACACGCAAATAATGCTGGAAAAGTGTTACGATAGTCCCAACACACAACCAAAACCCTAAACTCTGAACCCTAAACTCTGATCCCTAACCCTAACCCTAACCCTAACCTCAACCCTAACCCAACCTAAAAACAGTACATACAGCATTATTACGTTACGTCGCAGTAACTACGAGTTTACTCGTTTCAAAAAAGGTTACCTGCACTATTTACAGGCTTTGTTGAATTAAAACGAGTTACCTGTAGTTTACCAAGCGAAGTACCTAGCGGACCAAGCGCACCTGCAGTTTTCGAAGGCACCGGAGATGTACCGAATATTCGGTTTGCCGAATTTATTCGGCCGAATCGGCCGTTTTTTTAAAGATTCGGTTTCGGCCGAATATTTTGTTGCGATTCGGCCGAAACCGAATCTTTTACGAACACACATTTTTAGCGTTAAACATGACTTTTCTGCTTTGTACCAACGAAAATCGCGTTAATTATCATATGTTTTACCACATTATCGTTTTTCCCACTCCAGACGAAAAATCCGTAATTCATTGGCAGGTTGGCAATCATGCTTGAAGCAATGTTAAAACCCACAGAACTAAAATAAGTACGAAACACAACCATTCTGCACTAATTGTCTGGTACATAAACTTATGTTTTCATGTCAAACGCGTTGAATGCGACTTCGCGTGACGTCATAAAAGATTCGGTTGATTCGGCCGAATTTATTCGGCAAAACTGCCGAATATTCGGTTTCGGCCGAATCGAAATTTCGCCGATTCGGTACATCACTAGTAAAGACATAATTAAGCTGTTGGCCGTCCCGTCCAAACCGCCTTGCGACTCCTAGTTTGGAATAGGATGCGTCGGTGGTTTGTATGTCACGCGGCCCTTGCGCATGATTATTAAAGGCCCGTTGCGAAAAAAACTGTGTTCCCCGATTTAGGCGAACAAAATTGATATGGTTTTGCAGCAGTTGTTAGCGCGCCTGAATTTTAAACCGGACCCAATCCGTAACAAATCAGTACGCATTCCTGTTAAGAAAGTAAATTACAAAGCAAATGTAGCAAAGTTAAAAAAAAACTTATTAGAATAAAACCTTATTCGGATTCGGCCCTTTTTCAAAATGCTAGAAACCAAAACTAAACTAGTTTGAAAGCGCACTACAGGCTAAAGGGTTAGATCGGTACTAAAGTCTGCTTCAAACTCCGTAAAGCCCCAAAACAAAATTCGATTACACGGCATTTTTCCATAGCCTACGTTCTGTTTAACTCTACCTATAAAATCCATAAAAATTACGTTTTCACAGAATACCGTTCCTGTCAGTTAATGGATTTGATCTTTTTTAGCTAGCACATGTGGTGGGTTGGTTTAACATTTGAATGAGTATTATGCAATGTGCAGCCATCTTGCTGTTCTCTTGATTAAGCAATCTAAAATTCGTTCAAATTTTAACCAACCCCATCTGCCCATCTTGTGAGCATTTTGTGTCCAATATATCAGTTACTTTTACTCAGATTTAGCATTTAATTTTTCATCATTCACTACCAATCTGTCAAGCCCATAAAAATGCTCATAAAAACAAGTAGCTTATAAGCTACCGCTGTTTTCTAACCCTGAATAAAAGCGTGTCATACTATATTCAACCAAAAGTAAGGACAACAAACAAGCAAAACAAAATCAACAACATCTTACGGAGTTCTGTAAGTAAAACGGCAGAAAACCTTAGACTTGCGTGCAATTGAAAATAGGTAAAAATGTATTCAAGTTTCTTTGCTTAAAAATATACTGCGATAGATTTGGGGAATTAGAAGGCCTATACACAGTGGTGGGATTCAGCCGGTTCGCACCGGTTCCATAGAAGGGGGGAGTAGTCGGCTAAGCATCGCAAAATTTCAACTTGAAGGTCGCATATTTTGTATAGGCTGAGGTCATGGGCGCCGGCACGTTGTGGCAATAGGGAGCACTTGGAATTTCAATGTGGCCTACCTCAACGCGAACATATATTCTGGAGAAAAACCTGATGATTGAAAAAGTATTATGTCTTAAAAGTGAAGGAGTAAAACCGTTGTTTCCCTAACCTCTGCCGTTGTACAACGTAGGAATTTTTCACATCGCAAAATTACTTCAGGTTTTCGGGAACGCAATTCTAGTGAATATAATTTACGTTCTACGGACATAATTATTTTCATCAATGTAAATTTTCTGTCGGTGCACATGGCTGGGGTCTCTTGACAGAAATTCTTAGTCCGTTTGTTTTCAACTCCGTTTTGTCTCGCAGGCATAATTTTAGTGTTACAATGTCTGTCTTATTCCGACCAGATCGGTTACCAATTAATGCAGCTGTATATGAACTTGAACTTTATGGAAAATCGGCAACTGCTGCTATAATAGGAAGAGCAATTGTTAGTGGCTACTGCCTATGGAACATAAGTTATTCCAAGGAGTTAATGATGGAGATCTGCGACTCGGTTAGGGATGCCACAGGTGTTTATGTTTCATCCATTACTCGCGGGGATTCCATAGTTTTAACCGTTTTTGCTGAATCACTACGAATCGCACAACACGTTGAAAAAGCTTGTGAGGCGGGATTCTTGTTGGAAAAAATTAATGATCGTGTCAGAGCATATTCTCGAACTTACAGAAATCACGTTGGTCAGTTTAAAACCATTAAAATTCTGTCACGGACGGACGTTTCGGTTTCAGAAGACAGTCCAATTATACGAGAAGAAATGGAAAAGAACTTGCTAGACACTATTTCCATGGGTCTTAAGCCGGTAAGCTACAAATGTATCGTTTTTATCCCCTAAATCCTTAGACACAAACCAATGTAACAAGCAATTCAGTTTGCAACACCTATACTTCATGAACTGTGGAATGTCATTTTAGGTCAACGTAGTTTCCAACTAAGCATTAGGTACCGAAAAACAACATATTTTTACGCTTCTGACATTTGCAACCATCGTTTAAGATGGCTCATAGCGGTTATTTAAAGACAATTCCGGTTTATCGTAGAATCAGTTTTATTGAATAGGATCGCCTGCAGAAAAAAAAACGAAACAACATTCATTTTTTTGTAATAGCACAATACAACGAAGCCAGACTCAATGCTCATAAGGAAGGCATCTACACAAGCTACAAACAAGCCAACAGCTCTAACTGGGTAGTTAAGTCGGCAATGTATACGGATTTTTATTTTTGTTAACCAATAATTGCCACTGACATTTTGTTTACTCATTAGAACCAACAAAATTTAAAACAAAGCATTTAAAAACTTACCCTTATCAAAACAATTTATCATCACAAGCTGGGACAAAATGTTGGTGGCACCAATTCATCAAATCAACTATTTCCAACAAAGTAACTAGTGGTTTAAATACATTTAACAGTTATTAGGTTAACTTACAAAAGAACATTAGGCTACAAGTATTTTGATAAAAAATATCGGTAACAAGTTGCTATACCTTGTAGATCAGCTGCAACATCCAGTCACAATAACACAACAGAAGTTGATACCACACTTTTTGTAAATAGCAAACCACCTCCGGTGAAAGTAAGTGTTGAAGGGCACATAAAAATACTGTATGATAACAAATAAAACTCAGGCAGGTTAAACTGACTTAAAACCAGGGGTGTCGATAAAGGAACCCACAAGTAACCTATATCGCACACACATAAGTCTTGGTGAGAGCGTTTTATTTTCTTATATTTTAAAAGACACACACAGGGCCTTATTAAGTGGCCCTTTGCTCTGTTTAAGCTGCTTTACCTATTTTAATTATCCCAACCCAATATCTTACTTTGTCTGGTAACATCACTTCATTGTTACCCATAGGACTCTGCACTAAAATGTAAAAAAAAGTTAAAACGCTTTATGTTGCGTTAACTTTCAATAGAAGATATGCATGGTTGATAAATGCTCTATTTTTCTGTATGTGCATGAATGCACCCACCTACCAGTAACATTGGAAATAAAATCTCCAACAGAAAAAATGCATTAGGTTAGATATTTAACAAGTACTGTTTTGCTAGGAGCCAAAGTCTATGTCAGTTGGAATTTTTTACCACCCAGATGATCAGAAGATAGCAGAGCGCATAAAACAAAAAACACTTGCCAGATTTAAGCTGATCGTTAATCTGTATGATGAAGGCATTCCAGGTGGAAAACCCTTGACCCAACATTGTGTTGATTTCATTGACAGCTACAATTCGTTATGGTGGATCGCTACTCCAAAATCAATGGAAGATGAATATTCAACTTTTTACATGTTGAAATTACTGGATGGATCAATTCGAGACAGAGAGAAACATTTCATGTTGGTTACACCAGAGGAGTATTTGGAGATGAAACCTCCAAGAGTGCTTCAACATTTGCAACCACTGAAGGAAAACAGTAACTTCATTAAACAGCTTGAAAGCACATTCAGATGGATTGAAAGCTTGCAAAAAAATGCTAAAATACCTTTAAAACACTCAAGTGCAAAAAAGCAACAAAACAGCCCTGTAGACACCAAAATAAGTGAAGCAAAAATTACATATCACATAGAAAGTGTTGGAGTACTTAACATTACAACATAAAAATGTTTAAGGTTGAGCAAGTGGTACCATTAATTACTGTTTTATTGCTTTTTCAATAATTATCTTTTAATGCCTGTTTAAGTGCTTGTTCTACTTTATATATGTGTGGATAACAAGGGTTTTATAAAAGTATTTACCAACAAGATAGCAATTGTTCTAACACAGTTTTAATAAAATTCAGCCATTTTCCATGTCAAAGTAAAATTAAAGCTATAATATGTGGCAGTTTGCTACTACTTGAAATTCCAAGTTTATTAAGCATGGAAGACTAAGTTTTCATTTACATTAAATGAAATCCTGAAGAGATAAATTTATTTGCCTCATTACAACAAAATTAAATTGATTGTAATGGACATGCAGTAACTTGTATACGGCTGACACGCCCGAATGTTGCATGTTTGAACTTAGAACAACCCCACTTATGCAGAATTTTAAAAACTGCTAAGTAGCCTTGTCTACATTTAAACATGGATCAATTGAATTGACTTTGTGTATAGTATGTTTTGTTAGTAATTCTGTGTTGTTTAATTTGTGCTAGACATATTGTAAACAAAACACCAAAATGTGTGTAGCATTGGTAAGAACTTGGAAGAATCATTTGATAAATATTTAATGTACATTTGTGTGATATGAGACTGTGAACTTTGAAAATGTAAATACAAGAACTGGAAACAGTTCTGTAAGACTTTTTTTGCAAAGTGTTTTTTTTGCACCCATCAAAGTTCTAATTTATGAAAATCAAGAAAATTTATGCTTTTCCCTATACCCACTGTATTGTTTTGGACACAAAAAGGCATCCTTGGGGTCATGAGAGGCTTTTTCACATAACAATAGCTCTGCCAACTTGTGTTTTATAAAGACTTTGACTGGACCGAGCCTCAGTTATAAACTGGTAAAAACCGTGGATATACACTAATGGCTCAACCACCAGGCACCAGGAGGTCGCTTAGAAATTATACATTTGATTTATGCACAATAGGTTGGCCACTCATGATCTGGATAGAAGAGAATCTATAACTAGCTGTCTCTGAAAGGTCCCAAAACGCAGAAAAGGAATTTTTTCAATGCATTTGTAAACAAGTGCTCACTTGAAAGCATGACAGAAACTAATATTTTTTTCCCACTATAACTGGAAATATGTGAAGACTCAAGATAACCTTATGCTGAAAAAAAGAAAATATGAGCCCATATAACATTTAAAAGAAGGCAGCAATGACCAAGTGGACAACTAACTTTACAATGCAAAGAGGGAAAACAAGGCAGAAAATGGATAGACTGTGTAGGCCAATGAACACAAACCACACACAATAATTAAACTGACTGCATATACAAGTGTATATTTTATCTTCATTTTTGATGCCATAACTGTATGGCTTGCTTTCCTTAACAATTCTGCATACAATGCCATAATGTTATTTTTTTTTAAATTTTGATGGTAATATATTTGTCACCTAACAATGTATTTCAATTTTAAATTGCAATTGCGAAAATTCATGTAATTTAAAGGTGACTTTCATATTTGGATGCTCCAGTGTTACAGTTTTATAAAAACTCAAACTGCTTGTTTTAAAGCTATGTGTTAATTGAAGTGTGTAAAAGTGTGTGCATAAAACGAAAAGTTTTTCTTTGTTTTGCAGAAAGTTGTTTTTAATTTTTTTTAATATCACTAAAAGTATGAGCAATAAAGATGGGGATACAACAACTGGCCGCAGTTCTGTGAGTATCACAAATATGACAGATTGATTGATTAAAGGTATAAAAAACACTATATTATTCGATTTTTAAGGAAGCGGTGCAAATATTGGATCAAGCGACTCCATCTCCCTCAACCACCAATGGCATAACAAAGGTAGTCCAAAAAGATTCAACCCAACAAAACCATTCACTTTTTCGAACATTTTCCTTTTTTATTCACTGCATACATTAACAAAATGAATTACTAACGCACAAAAATTACTACTAAATACTTATAAACTGAAGAGTACCAGACCATCCAACAGCCATTTACTATCACTGTTTATGTCAATAAATAACTGAGAATAGAAAATTTATTCCAAGTAAAAGAATCAGTCAATGAAGAATAGGAATTAGTGATGCACCAAAGTTTCAGCTGGCCAAAAAATTTCGGCCCAATAGGCTGTTTTCTGATGAACTTTTTTATGAATTCGGCCGAAACCTAACTGTTTGATTGCATAGAATTAATGCCCAAACTTTCATTTAGTGCAAAACGAAAGATTGTAAATTAACTAATTGTATCTATAAAATACGAGCCACGTTCTCATGACTGAATATTCGGTTTCCGCCTCATGACTGAATATTCGGTTTCGGGCCGAACCTTTTCAGGTGGGTTCTGTGCATCACTAATAGGAATATATGCATTTTGCTGAACTGACAAAACGCCCAGGAATTAAAAAATAGGGAACGGCAAAAAGAAACCAAGCAATCAGTAATGCAACTGGTGTGGCAAAAAATAAATTGCTGTTACCACTCAGACATGGGGTCGAATACACATGTCCTGTATTCGAATACTTTACGAATACCTGCATGACTGTATTCGAATTCATGAATACTTTGGTAATTTTTGAGTGACAGCAATTCGAATGGTATTCGAATAAAACAAGTCAAGTAGTTGTATTCATGAATTGTTGACCAAACTACAACGACAAGTAATTCAAATACTATTCGAATAAACCAAGACATGTATTCGTATTCATGAATTCTACGCACTTTTTAAAGTTCGTCAATTCGAATTGTATTCGAATAATGCGAGTCAAATATTCGTATTCATGAATTGTTTCGTAATGTTAAGGTGGCAGCAATTCGAATTGTATTCGAATAAAACGTGTCAAGTATTAGTATTCGTGAAAAGTTGACCAAAAAACAACAACGTGTAATTCGAATACTATTCGAATAAACCCCAAGCGTGTATTCGTATTCATGAACACTCCGTACTTTTGGAGATGTAGCAATTTGAAATGTATTCGAATTAATAGTTCTAGTTATTTGTATTCACGAATTGTTCAGTTGTTGTATGAAGCAAACAGTTCGAATAGCATTCGAATTCACCGATTCGTTTATTTGTAGTTGCGGAAAATAAAAGTATAAATAAATACGCCCCGAAACTTAAAGGTATTCGATCAAAAAGTAACAAGGGTTTATGAATCGCAAATTTATTGGTAAAAATGTAAACCAACAAGCATTGAATTGCCACATTAGCTTGACTGACTTAAATCTCTGTTTATAAATTTCCCCAAATTTACATGAGATGTTTGCTTCATGAACACGCTACACCTGTCATGGGCTGAAAACAACCTAATGTTGCAAGCTTTGTAACACAATTCCATTTATGTAACGCCACAAACAAACTTCTATGTGTCATTGTTTTGTAACATAAACGAAAAATTGTCAAATCAGGTCACATTCACTGCCAATTTAAATTGTATTCGAATCTATTTGGCCAAAATATGCAGCAAAATATTCTCGACTACTCCTAGTCTGGAGGTAATCGACAATTCGAATTGTATTCGTAAAAATGTAGTCAAGTATTCGATTTTATGTATCTTACGTTGCCAATGGCTAACAACAATTCGAATTGTATTCGTAAAATGTAGCCATATTCAATTTTGCAAATTGTTACGTAGCCACAGGCTGACAACAATTCGAATTGTATTCGTACAAATGTAGTCATGTATTCGATTTTACGAATTGTTACCTTGCCGAAGGCCAACAACAATTCGAATTGTATTCGTAAAATGTAGCCATATTCAATTTTGCAAATTGTTACGTAGCCACAGGCTGACAACAATTCGAATTGTATTCGTAAAAAATAACGTGTATTCGAATTTGGAAGTTCGTAGGTTGGCAAAAACCTACAACAATTCGAATTGTATTCGAGTAAATTTACTCAAGCTTTTGTATTCATGAATTGCTGGTTCAAAAGATAACATCAACCATTCGAATTGTATTCATGCACTATCGAACGAAAGCCAAAATCATTCAAATACAGCACGAAGGTGGTAAAACCTGTATTCGAATCCATTCGAATACGAATTGCCCCATGTCTGTTACCACTGCGTGCTGGAACGTCTTGCTCAGTCAAATTCTGTGTCAAAGCATTCTGTCACAAAATCATAAAAACTGACCTTGCAGAATGCTTTGAGGTGTGCTTCGTAGAAAGCATAGAAACCAATGTTGATTTATTAGATTAGGCCAAAGCAAAATGGCTTAAAACTAGAAGGGTGGCTTAGCACATATTGCCCTTGCACATACACTATAGCATATTTTGAAACATTAATATATTTCCTACACTTATTTATATTGGGTCCTATATTAGCCATCGTCTTTTATAACCTTGGTTGTTTCTGCAAGCAAAAACTCATGGGTCCCCACACATGCAAAGTTGTAGATAATGCATTTCAATAGATGACAATGAGTAAGTAGGATAACTAATTGAGGTTCAACACACACAAACTTAAACGAAGGAAACCACAATGACTCAATCAATAGTACTGCAAAATTTCAGTCCAATCTGCCAACGTTTAAAATTTCAACCACTAGAGGTGTTTTGAGCAACAACTGTTAATGTTTCTGATGTCAAAGGGCTGTTAACAACCCCCAAACTGCAATGACGCAATAACGATAATTGGCATACTTTACAAGCTATCCAAATTTTAGCCAATTCTGACATTGTTCATAAACTCACCCCTTTTAGGGGGCTAGTGGGGTAAATACTAGGGTTATCCGGACAAACAAAGTGGGATGCACATCTACATAACTATATCTACCATCTGTATAAGTTTCAGCCACATCCATCAAGCATTTGATGGCAAAACGAGTCAGACAAACTTCGGGGAAAAAACATTTTAGGGGGCTAGCAGGGTAAATACTGGGGTTATCAACAAAAACAAAGTGGGATGCACATCTACATAACTACATCTACCATCTGTGTAAATTTCAGCCGAATCCATCAAACATTTGATAGAAAAACGAGTCGGACAAACTTCGGGGGAAAATACCCATTTTAGGGGGCTAGCGGGGTAAATACTGGGGTTATCAACAAAAACAAAGTGGGATGCACATCTACATAACTACATCTACCATCTGTGTAAATTTCATCCAAATCCATCAAACATTTGATGGAAAAACGAGTCGGACAAACTTTGGGTAAAAATACCCATTTTAGGGGGCTAGCGGGGTAAATACCGGGGTTATGAACAAAAACAAAGTGGGATGCACATCTACCATCTGTATAAGTTTCAGCCACATCCATCAAGCATTTGATGGCAAAACGAGTCAGACAAACTTCAGGAAAAAAAAATATTTTAGGGGGCTAGCGGGGTAAATACTGGGGTTATCAACAAAAACAAAGTGGGATGCACATCTACATAACTACATCTACCGTCTGTGTAAATTTCAGCTGAATCCATCAAACATTTGATAGAAAAACGAGTCGGACAAACTTTGGGGGAAAATACCTATTTTAGGGGGCTAGCGGGGTAAATACCGAGGTTATGAACAAAAACAAAGTGGGATGCACATCTACATAACTACATCTACCATCTGTGTAAATTTCATCCAAATCCATCAAGGATTTGATGGAAAAACGAGTCGGACAAACTTTGGGGAGAAGAAAAATGAAAGAAAAAAAAGAAAACAAAAGAAAAAAACAAAAACATTTTGAGTAAAATCAATATGTGTCCCCTTCAGGGAAGGGGACCCATAATAACTGGCTCCTCATTCAACATCCAGAAGATGTTTTTGCCCAAATTTATTTTCTGCTTCACTTGCATTACTGATTGCTTGCTCTCTTTTGCCATTTTCCACTGCCGGGTGTTCATTCTCGCATCAGTGTGCTTTTACCTGAAGCCTTGACAGTTGTGCCTTTTAGAGACAAGTCTTGACTTGCTGATCAGTTGGATTGTCGTTGTTTGCCAACCAGTTTTAAAGCATTAATCTAAGCAATGTTCCCAGTGATTCGCTTAAGTTTAGTGTTTTTGTATTTCACTTTGTTGTGTTTTTTACTTCTAATGATGTTTTATCCTGAAGTTTTATAGGAACTGAATATGTAAGTTAGTCAATATATATATATATATATATATATATTCTGAAAAGTATCTTCATTGACTGATGCGGTTACTTGGACAAGATTGTCCATTCTCAGTTACAGACTGTGAAAGAAGTTATCCGCAGTTTATTTCTTTTTGACTTGACAAAAATGTTTTGCACAGATTGGTCACTTTGCTCATCTAAACGACCACGAAGAAGCAAAGAAAGTTAAAAAAGTTTTGATAGACAGTGGACAAATCTCTGAATGTGAAGTTTTGCTGTATGAAGATGACTACTTTGCACCAGGTGGTGATTCACAATCCTCTGCTGCAGTAACATTTATTGAACAGTGCGAACTCATTCTCTGGTTTGCTACTGAGAAGTCAATAGAAGATGGATACATGCAACACTACAGAAATATTGCTCAGCATAGGGCTATTATAGATAAAACAAAACCATTTATTGTCATTCTTGCTAATGGTTTCAGTAAGGAAAAACTACCCCTAGATCTTGCTGCGTATGTCAATGCTAAACTAGAAAATGAAACTACATTTATCAAAACCATTCTTGAAGCAATCAAGAAAATGAAAAATGATGCAGTACCTAAAAGTCAACCATTCGGTTATGACGTAAGTTTTTCTTCATGACCACTAACTAGTACTGTACATCATTAGTTTGAGAAAATTAGGCTTGCACTTATCAGCAGAAATAGAACTAATCTACTAGACACATAAATACTGACACAACTTGTAATCATTTGATGTTTGCTTTAACTTGAGCACAATTTTGTAATTACTGTTTAAGCAAATGAACAAAATACCAGATGTTGATTTGAGGCCTTGTCTGTCAATATGTATGATATGCATTAATAAGGTACAAATTGTTGTCAACAGGAAGAGGGGAATCTAGATATTCGCTGATTTCAAGACTTACCAATCAAACAAAAAGCATGTTTTGGACTTCTGATTGTTTACTGTTTGTTTGAAACAAAAAGCTTTTGTTTTATTTTTAACTGACCAAATCTTCCACATGCATTAAACATGAACAATTTTTAACATGCAAATATACATAAATTAAGAAAAACTAACTATTGAAATCTAATCACTTTGTGTTTTTGTTAGTTATGTACAATAAAATATCAAATTAAAGTAAATGGCTAACTTGCAAGAAAACAACAGTAACTTGGATGTAAATAAGATTGGGATTAAAAATGTATGTTTTTATAGTATGTTTTGTGTTGTTTGACACGTGTTAAAATGTAAACAGAAAAAGTGTATTGACACATTGCCCTGGACTTTGTAATCATTTTGCAAATATATGATGTAGTTTAAACATTGTTATTGAATCAAAACTAATTTTATCCCAAAAGGCCATTTGTCAAGCTCCAAATAAAAAACTTATTTTTATTACCTGTGCATTTTCGTCAATTTTATATATCGAGTGCGTTAAATTCTGTTGTTTAAATCACAATCAACTATGCCCTACATTTTAGCTTATAAAAGTGAAAATTTCGCCAAGATTAGCTATTTTTAGTTAATTTGTGTAGAAATGAATTACCCACTTTTTTAGGTTTTTATACATTAATTCTATGTAAGTAGAAACTTGATCTGAATGTTAAAATACAAGTGAATGCTAAAAACAACAACCATGGACTCTGAAAATGTAAACACAGCAGCTGGACATAGTTCTGTGAGTATTAGATATAAATCAAAGTTTAAAGTTAAAAACTAATCTACTATTTTTATTTAAAGGAACAGGCACAAACTTCAAACAATGCCGTTCCCTCACAGATGCCAGCATCAAATCATGCAGAGATAACGGTATAGCTTATTAGATGCAACCTAAAGCAAAAATAATACACTTGAAACACAAACTAATACAGACGAATCCGGTTAATCGCATCATCGATTTGCCACGGGTATTTGATGCGATTAACCGGATTATGCGATAATCCGGTTGCTATCTAAACAGTACACGCTGTTAACGAAAGTGCTCATTTTCACTTCCCCAGCTAAAACAAAGTTGCAGTGACGCTCAACTATGGCAACGGGGAAGTATTTTCTCTCTTTTGTTGCCGAGAATCGAAAAAAAAACTCTCAAGTCAAAACTAGATTTATTACTCTCAGCGCAATGCATGACGTCATGCTTCCTAACTGTCGTGGCTATGGTGCAATCGCCCAAGTGTGTTGAAGAAACAGTAGAAACGCACACACACACTCTTAGTTGGCGCGCACGCCACAGTTCGCTTGATTTGTGCTTTCTCTTGCAGTAAGGTTTATTTGAAAAGATATGTTACATCGCATCGTAGCTAAGGGGCCCAACATTTAAATTTGGGAACTTCCCTATGAAGACGGTTTATGACGTTTTAGTCTTGTTTTGGGTAGTTTCCCTTATAAATGTGCCAGGCGTCTCGCTTCATATACACGTAAAATGGCCTGTTGTTTCTAACCTATTTCGTTTTCTAGTTCAAACCAACGCGTTAAGCAGCAAAGTGCTAGGTGCATTTATAAGCAAGCCCAAACCCGAAAGTACACGACCGAAACCGGGTCAAACTTACAACTTTGGCACATTCTACACCGCAAAGGCGGTAAGGCGAGCTGCAGCAGTTTCTATTATAACCCGTTATACAATTGACAAAAATAATAATTGATTTTAGCAAAACTTTAAAGACTCAGATTGTGGCGCTACGTTCTAGCTTACACAGCAAAACTGCAGCTGCAGGACTAGCGTGACTGTCACGTGATCAACGTGTGATCGTTGCTTCAAAAATTTAAAGCAGCAACAAGTACTAGACTAGAGGAATAAATGCCTTTCTTAATCGGTGATCTACCTGATTAGTTGCGCAAGGTCACGAATAGAAGACATAAAACATGGCAATCATTGGCACGTTACCAATTACGTGAACCTAAACAACATAGTGTGATTACTTGCGATCTAACATTTTTTACAACCATTGCGTGTTTGGCGGGTCATGAAAAATATAACAGAAAACATTTTTAAACATTTGTTTTACATTTTACA
Source organism: Phallusia mammillata (assembly GCF_965637545.1). Taxonomy (NCBI): domain Eukaryota; kingdom Metazoa; phylum Chordata; class Ascidiacea; order Phlebobranchia; family Ascidiidae; genus Phallusia; species Phallusia mammillata. The sequence goes on along the minus strand of NC_137253.1, from coordinate 30,978,354 downwards.
TTGTTTAAATTTCAATACAGTTTAACACTTCGAATTTGGTGCAGTTCGCACTTAGTAAGAAATTACAATCAGCGTCTTTGCCGGAACACCAGTTTCGTAATTTTGACACGTTGAACTCTTCATTTAAATTTTAAACGCCTGTTATATCACTATTGGCGATTAGATCAGCCAATAAAAAAGGATCAATGTGCACGGCTTTGAGATAACGACTCCTTGTTATCGCACAGCGGTAAACTGAACGCCGTTTTAATCTCCTAATGACTTCGCCGTTTTAATCTCCTAAAAATATTTTATAGTCGAGACGTGTCATTTTCAACGTTGAAATTAGATGCGTTATTTGGTGTAGAATGCAAACATGCATCCACGTCTTTTCGTGTACATTACTTCCGGAGGATTTTACTATCATATCGTCGTCTTTTATTCGAAAAACTCGGTCTGTTTGACTTTCACATAGAGATCATCAATCCGGTTAATCGCATATTTCGTTGAAAATCGATGCGAATATCCGGTTTATGCGATAAACCGGTATGCGATTAACCGGACGATTTTCTTTCCAAACGATGGGCGACGGTTTGGGATTTTTGATTGTGATGCAATTAAACGGATTATGCGATTAACCGGTATGCGATTAACCGGATTCGTCTGTAGTAGGTTGTATTCTGGAATTTTTCCCTTTATTTTGGAGTTGAATATGTTGCCATAAATAAGAATTTGATGAACGATTATATAATAAGGGTACTAGTCAGAAGTTTTCCCTAATTTAATTTTCCCTTCATGTTTTTAATTTTTTATAACAACTAGAATAGTGGTTTTCCTATATATTGCCGGGTTATATATGCTACATCATATTTAATGATGTATCACACATTCCATTTACTATATTTATAATGGATATATATTTGGCACCTACATTTCATTGGGTCCCTATCTTTTTCCTGGCACTTTATAACCTAATTGTTTCTGCAAGCATAATCTAATGGGTCCCACACATATGCATATGCGATTTGGTAACAGTAAAAATAGGGCACAATCACTGTTAGATATTTACCAATTTACTATACACATCATTTGATCTACACATATGATTGATTTTGCAAGCAAAAACGAATGGGTCCCCACACGCGCGTTTGTGCGGATTTATGGTAAACAAACATCCTGGTTATTTTTAGATTCTTAAGGACAAGCTTAACCAACTTTAGCCTTAACCCAAAAAGTTTTGTCCTTATTGTTTTTGCATCATTATTGTCATATAATTACAAAAAACAGTAAATAGGAACAGGAAAAATACTTTCAATTGATTCTCAAACTTTGACCTTGATATTGTCGTTCAAGGTCAGTTTTTAAACACAATTTTCCAAAACTTAAAATGTGCTTGATAACTTAATAAAACGACATAGCATAGCTGCGCAAAAACAGCTGATTTCTAATCGCCGACACGACTGCCTCATAAAACGTCGGTCCGGACGTCAAGCTGAGCACTCCCGCTGCATTCACCCGCCTTAATCGTAAACAAGTGAATTACTCCCTTGAGAGTTGAGACTTCTATCTGACTGAGAAAATGGTCACGTAACGACTGCGTTCATGCGTGGAGCAGAGGCATTTTTTTTCTATGCGCCACTATGGTCAATCACTCCCATTGCGTCAGCTGTGCACTGAGCGACAGGCAAATACGGTCATGACGTCATACGCATCGCCTGTCCCTGCCGTGACCCCGCAGCGTTAACGTTTACAGCGCAATATCACTAACACCGTAGCATCTTAATTCGAACCAGTGAGAAAATGGTCAAGTGACGACTGCGTTCATGCGTGAAGCAGAGGCATTTTTTTTCTATGCGCCACTATGGCCAATCACTCCCATTGCGTCAGCTGTGCACTGAGCGAGCACAAATATGACAGAAGACAGCATGTAAAAACATATTTTTACTATTACTGAGCCGATTGCACTGAAATTTTTACCAGCCAACAAGGAGCACCCTATCCACAGCTGTTAAAAATTTCAGCAGGTTAAGTCTTGTATTTCTGGCCTCAATAACATGTGAATAAACAAACAAATATTTGGGGGTAAAGGGGTGAAAATGGATACATACAACTTCAAGTTACAAAATAGTTTAAAATACGCTGCAATGTACCAATCAAAAAGTATGAAACTCCAGAAACATCTGCTTTAGCAAGTATAGCCGTTTTAAAAAAATTCACGTTTTGGGGGGCTGTGGGTGAACTGATCAAATGGGGTCAAAATTCACATGGACCATCTTTAGACCAATATCTATAATGTGTGAAATATGAAAAAGTTTGAACCATTCTTTCTTGATTAAAACGTGGGAACAAATCCGCGTTAAAAATTTTACGTTTTGGGGGGCTGTGGGTGAACCGAGGGATCAAACGGGGTCAAAATTCACATGGACCATCTTTAGACCAAAACGTGGGAACAAATCCGCGTTAGAAAGAAAAAAACAATATAGACAAAAACAATATGTGTCCCCTTCAGGGAAGGGGACCCATAATTACTAATGCAAATGATATACAATTATTGTAGTTTATAATTAATATAACGGTGCTATGTCTATCAAATCAAATGCAAGCCTTTTTTATGATTTGACAAAAATATTTTAATGCAGATTGGCCTATTTGTTCATCCAGATGACCAAGTAGAAGCACTGGAATTTAAAACTTTATTAGTGACTAGCGGCTTGTTTAATGACTGCAACATTATGATTTATAATATTGACTACCAACCACCTGCTGGTCAGGCAAAAGCTAGTGCTCCTGTTCAATTTGTTAAACAATGTGGGCTAGTTTTCTGGGTTGCTACCAACAAGTCAATGGAAGATGGATACATGCAGCACTACAAAGCAATTGCTCATCATCTGGCGATTAAAGAAAACAGAAAAAAGTTTATTGTTGTTCTCCCAGAGGGATACACTGAGGATATTTTAACTCCAGAGCTTTCTGCTTACGAGCCAGCTAAACTAGAGAATGAGGTTAAATTCATGAAAGCAATCAAGCGGCTGACTGATGAAATTAGGACCTCAGTAGTCAATCAAGGACCACCGCCACCATCAAATTGTGATGTAGGTATTTTTGTTTAGTCACTTTTAATTTGAGCATGTCGTAAGCATACACAAACTTGTTTTCAAATGTTTATAAAACATCACATGGTTATTATTGGTAATGTACCAAACATTGAGTTCGCTGAATTTATTTGGCCAAATCAGCAATTTTTATAAAATTTCAGTTACTCAGAATCATAACAAATGCTTTATGCAAAACGTATTAGGGATTTTTAAGCTTTATTATTTTGTCTTTTCCTGACATTGATGTTGCTTTGTAGGCATATACTGACAGCAAAGGCAACCTAAAACCCACAGAACTAAGACCACTATAACTAACCAATTGTAGCAACACCACTGTTTGCCTAGTATTAAAACTGATGCTTTTGTGTCAGAAACACAACAAACTTTATGTGATGTCACAAATGATTTAGCTACTTTTTGTCTGTAAAACTGCCGAACATTCAGTTTTGGTGCCGATTCATTGCATTACTAATCATATGTTTCATCAAACAGTAGTTGGCCTTCAAAATCAACTGTTAAAACTGTTGTGAACATTAAAAAAAACTACAAAGGTGGCTTTCTAATATACTTCCATTTTACCAATTTACTATACACATCATTTGATCTACTCATATGATTGTTTTTGCAAGCAAAAATTAATGGGTCCCCACATGCGTGTTTGTGCGGATTTATGGTAAACAAATGTCCCGGTTATATTTAGATTCTTAAGGAAGAACTTTCAGAAAGCATTAACCCAAAAAAGTTTTGACCGCATTCTTTTTGCATCATTATTGTCATGTAATTACAAAAAACAGTAAAAAATAACGGGAAAAATACTTTTAATTTAATCTGGTGCTTTGACCTTGATATTGTCGTTCAAGGCCAGTTTAAAATTTTTTTTTTTAAAACCGAAAATGTGTGTGATAAAATTACACAACATAGCATTGCTGCACAAAAACAGCTAATTTTTAATCACCGTAACGACTGTTTCGTAAAACGTCTGTCCATGTGTCAAACAGACCACTCCTGTTCTGCATAAACCGCCCTAATCGTAAACCAGTGAATTACTCCCTTGAGAGTTAAGACATCTATCTGACTGACAGTGTACACATATTATGAGCTGTAAAGGTAACTATTTGGCCAAACGAGCGTTTAAAAAAATACGTTTCAGGGGTCTGTGGGTGAACCGCTGGGTCATTCGGGGTCAAACTTCTGGAGGATCAAGCCAGGATTAATAACTAACATCTACTTAAATTTAAAGCAGTCTTTTTTTACCGAACCAGCATTAAAAATTTTATGTTTCGGGGGGCCTGTGGGTGAACCTCTGGATTATTCGGGGTCAAACTTCTGGAGGATCAAATCCGGTTTTATAACTAATATCTATTAAAATTTGAAGCACTCTTTCTTTACCAAACCAGTGTTAAAAATTTTACGATTTGGGGGCTGGGGTGAACCGCGAGTCATTCAGAGTCAAACTTCTGGAGGATAAAGTTCAGATTAATAACTAACATATGTCCAAATTTCAATAAATTTGAAGCAGTCTTTCTTGACCAAACGAGCGTTACAGACCAGCGTTAGACAGAAAAAAGAAGAATAAAAAATGAACAAAAACAATATTTGTCCCCTTCATGGAAGGGGACCCATGAAAAGTTGCACGTAGATTAAACAGGCCCAAAACATTCTGCTTACTGCTGCGTAATCACAGGGAGTACACGTTGATACAAGCCGCACCATGTTTTTTAAGCAGTTATTTTGGTAAATTGGAGATCAGCAAGTGGAAGCACCTGAAGCATTAAACAAGGCCCATACAAATGTAATAGGTCAAGCTGATATGGCAACTTAGTCAAGACTATGTAGATACCAGGGTAGTTGCAGTGACACAAATTAGTGCTAGAAAAACAAAAGCTGGCTTTCCTATATGTTGTCACTTTAAATACACTATATATCCTATTTGATGGTTTCAGTATACAATTTGTCATATTTACAACAAATATACTTTTGTTACCTAAATTTAATTGTTTGCCTATCTGTATGCAGCATTTAGGCAGCTTTTAACTATCACAACCGACCCAACTAAAAGTATGAATTTTGCCTGATATGAGGTGCTGACTATTAATATCACATACCATAACGTTAGAAAAAAAGGATACAAAACGAAATCAAAACTTAATGGATTTAATAAAAAGAGAATAGCTTTTAGACTTATTCTGTAGTATCAATGTATCTCTCAGATTTTCAGCTATGCGATGCGTAATTTAACAAAACAAAAACAGGTACAAAGCAGAAGTCTTTTTTTTTCTTTTTATCAACAGAAATGACTGTTTTTTAATCAATTTGCAGATCATGTAGTACGTCCAGTTTAAAACATACATTTGTTTTTAAAAATATACATATTACATTTATCTAATTTAATCATAAAAAGTGCGTTTGTACATTGCAGAGTCTAAGTGATCCAACAACCAGCCAGGAAGCAGTTGCAACAGACCAGAAGCCATCAGCAGAGGTAAAAAAACATTTTGTGGAACCAGTTGTAATAATGCTGTATTAAAACAGGAATTTTATTGAATTTGCCGCAAATGGAACAAACATCAACAGCCTGGTAACAGATGGGGTTTGTCACACTAAATTTATGAAAGCTAATATTGCCAGTAACTGATAACAGACTGTTAGAACAGATAAAAACATTTTTTTTTAAATTATTTAACCTATTTGTATAACAAGTGCATTTTGCACATTATAGAATCAAAATGTTCCAGCAACCAGCCAGAAAGCAACAACAAGAGCCGAAAACCCACTACAAAAGGTATTAACAAACAACTATATTCTGTTTTAAGGGTTTGTTACAAAGATCCATCTGGGCACTGGGACATTATTGCAATATAGCAATAAAACTATCCTCCACATTGTCACCACCAGGAAAATATTACTAAACAAATTGCACAGGCACTTTTTTGCCTTTACAAACAACTTATGTCACCTGAATAGAGCAGAAACTAAAACAGAGTTTAAAGTTTTGACAGTTTGCAAAATATGGCACTGCAATGTATTTAGTTGCTGATTTCAAACTGGTGTTGCCTTTTCGGGACTAAATCTCTAATAAGCCCCAGAGTTGGTTAATGTGTAAAAAAGTCTGTTACAAGTTGTTTTTAGAGCTTGAGGGCTTGCATGGTCGCAGATTCCGCATTACACAAATAAGGATGCTGAAATGCCCCCAAAACAACCCAGAAAAAGAAACAAACGAGCCCTGTAGAAAACAAAATAAGTGAAACTAGAAAGGTGGCTCTAAGTATTTCCATTTTATATATTCTATATCCGATTTACAGAGTTACTATACACACCGCTTGATCTACACACATGATTGATTTTTGCAAAAAAAAAAACGAATGGGTCTCCACACATGTGTTGTTTCTCATCACACAGAGCTGGCTCTTTAACCCGTCAATCATCTCCTCCTTTTCCCTCATGTCAAGCATGAGCATGACCCTGGTGGGGGGCACTGTCTGGCTCCACCCACGTAGACAAATATTATATGTAACCTCCAGCGAGAACAAAGCCTGGTGGCACGCGTAGTCATGCATGAAGCAGCGGCCATTTCTGTCTGACCACAAACCAACCAATCCCGTCGTGGGATTTGATTGTCTGGCAAGGGCACATGCGCCTAAACACATATTAAGGGCTGTAAAGGTAACCACTTTGGTTGATTCAGCCAAAATTTTAAATACTAATGAGTAACCCACTATAAACAAATGTTTCAAGTTTCAAAACATTATGGCTTGTACTTCTTGCATCTACCAACAAAGCATAAAACTTCTAGATAATGTACTTTAGTTAGTACAGCAGTTTTTAAAAAAAATTGTAATTTTATGTATACTGTAAGATGAAAATAGCTACAAAACCAAGTTAAAAACTTTGATAAAAAATAGGCGAAAATAGTTTTAGACTCCAGCATCATTGTATCCCTTAATTTGTCAGGTACATAAAGTGTATTTTTTTATGCTTATAGGATGAACTTTTCAATGTGTTTGTAACAAAATTCAATTCAACACATCCACAGAAAAGTTACAAATTAAAGCAGTGTTTTTTTTAGCTTACCTGTTTTACATCTTAAATACATTTTGTAATATTTAACAGGTTTTCAGCAATAAAGCACCTCCAGGAAATGATGAGGATGCTTTCAACATTGAGCAAGTGGTACCATTAATGTTGTTTTATTGCCCTTTATTATTTTATTATTTGATGGTTTTAAGTGCTCATTCTACTATCTCTATATATGTGTATTACAAAGGGTTTTGTATGTTTACCGACAAGACACCGTTCTTCTAACACAGTTTTATTGAAATACAGTAATTTTGCATGTCTAAGTAAAAGCGTGATAAACTAAGATAAAAGCTATAACATTAAGATGATACTTAACTGATACTGGTCAATCTGGCGATCCCCTACTACGAAGCTGACATGTGCAGCATACGAGGCAGGCAACGGTGCTTGTGATTCGACTTTCGGCGGATTCTCCACTGGGCCTGTGTAGCTCAGTTGGTAGAGCGCGAGTCCCGGAAAGACTCCTGTCGTGGGTTCGAATCCCACCGCAGGCTAGATTTTTCTAGCCTACGCCTTGCCATATGGTGGTGAATGCTTGGTGACCGGCTGATTCGGTATAGCGCCTTCAATGGGCCTGGCGTACTGTGATTTACATTTAAACATACTTTTTTAGTATCTAGTTTGTGGTTTGTGTATAGTATGTTTTGTCAGTAATCGTGTATTGTTTAATTTGTGTTAGAGATAGAGAAAAAAAAATATGTATAGCATTGCTAATTAATTTGCGAATTATTGATGGATGTATGCTTGTGTGATACAAGTACTGTGTGTTATTGCTTTGAATCTAGTTTTTCCAACTCTAAATAAAAAAAATAGTTTGTGCAAAAGTTAATTTGTTTCTTAATTAGTGTGAACAAAATTAAATACTTTTTTTTATTTTACAAAGGCTTTTGAACACAAATTTTGTATTTTAATTTTTTTATGTGAATACAATATTTCTGATAACTTAATACACCTATGAACTCTGAATATGTGAACACAAGAACTGGACAAAGTTCTGTGAGTATCAGATATACACCTAAGTTTAAGGTTTAAAACTAATGTATTTTTATAATTGAAGAAAGAGGCACAAACTTCAAACGATGCAGTTCCCTCAGAGATGCCAGAATCAAATCACGCAGAGATAACGGTATAGCTATTAGATGCAACCTAAAAATTAAACTAACCAAAGTTTTCTAGTCTGGATGTCTTTGGGGTTACAACAATGATTACAACAATAGTTTTTAAATAGTTAACATATTTTACTGATTATATACGTATTCATCAGTATTTTATAATTACTAATGCTATAGCTACCAAATCAACTTCAAGCCTTCACACTTTTTTGCAGATTGGTCTATTTGCACACCCAGATGACCATGCAGATGCAATGCAACTTAAAACTACTTTAGTGACTAGTGGCTTGTTTAATGACTGCAACATTATGCTCTATAATATTGAGTACCAACCACCTGCTGGCCAGGCAAAAGCTAGTGCTCCTGTCCCATTTATCAACAAATGTGACCTCATTTTCTGGATAGCTACCAAAATGTCTCTGGAAGATGGATACATGGAGCACTACAAAGTGATCACTCACTATAGGGCTATTAAAGAAAAGAAGAAAACATTTATTGTTGTTCTTGCAGAAGGTCATGATGAGGATATTTTAGAACCATATCCAGAGATTTATTGTTATGTGATACCTAAACTAGAAAAAGAAGCTACATTTATCAAAGCAATCCAGGGACCAGTTAATGAAATTAGAAATTCTGCAATCGATCAGGGACCACCACCATCAATTGGAGATGTAAGTATTTTTCAAGCACTGAATTAGGAATCAGGCACATGTTATCTACAATCCACATCCCTCTCAACTTGTTTTAAAAAATTTATTATATGGTATGTCATACGCCAAGCGTAAGCAAATTACACCCTGCGGGCCACATCCAGCCCACATGCAACTTTTAAAGCGGCCTGTGACAGCAGTCTAGCTGCTTCATATATCTAGCCTGTGGTTGCATTCAATTTTTTTCCCTCAAAGGGCGGGATGTAATTTATATTCTGTTTATGTAGTAAGTGTTTAGGAATAGACATTGTCATGTAAAAAAAGCAAAAATATTTTGTGTGTGTGTTTGCTTGCCTTGAAACTGTCTTAGAGTGTTGTGTTGAAGTTTACCATTTGGTAGGGCCTGATTGTTAGTATCCTAAGCAAACCTGTCCAAGGTTAAAGTGTGAGCAACCAAGTACTGCAGTTTACTTGATAATTGTACAAATACACATCGTTGTTTGATATAAAAAAAAAACAAGTTAAGTTTGCCTGTCATCTTGTGTTATTGCATGAGCATCATTGTGACCCACCTTTGCACCATCACTACTTTTTTGGCTTGTGCATGCAAAAAGGTTGCCCACCTTTGTGATAGGCAAACATTACACCAGCAAGTTTTTAAAAAATGTATATAAAATAGCAGTTAGTTATTATGATTCATCAAACAGTGCAAAATTTGCAATTAGTTGAAAATTTTATAAACAGTAAAACTGTCATAAACTTTCTACAAACTCCTGTACATGTTGATCATATGATATTAACTGACAAGATACAAATTATTGTTTACAGGGAGGAGAGATGGATTTATGCTGATTTTACGGCTTACAGATCGAAAAAAGCAGGATTCTGATTTCTTAATCAGTTGCTGGAAACATTAGAGTTTTTGTTTTGACTGAAGTTTGTCCATCATGTATAAACTCACAAAACTTGTAAATACATACATTTGTTTTAAGTGAAAACATGCATTGTACAGTATTAATTTGACGTAATATACCGGAAACATATGCAAATTTCCACTTTGATCCAAATCTTGTAGTAAAAATGTCTTTTGTAATGCAACTGGCATTCACTAGTGCAAATAGAAATTTACCGGAAAAATAGGGGCATGTTTTTGGCCAACTTTGCCTCAAAGGCATATCATCAAAAACAAAATGTTGGTTTTTATTTGCCATTGGATTGAAATGCCTACAGATTCAACATTCTACTTTAGATATTTCTGTTGTAATTTGTATTGCTTTATAGATTGCTTGTGTAGTTGTGATAAAGTTTACAAGAGCTTATGTGATTACCACAATAAAACAATCCAAGCATTTGTAACCATTAACATCTGTCAAGAGTAAAATCAGTTGAGTTTTAAAAATTGCAACCACATTTTTTTTAAAAGCCATTAATACTCACTTTAAGTCATCAAATTGACAAACAACTTTCCTGCTCAGAAAACACAAATGGTCCAGGCAGATTATAACTGACAAAGTTGTGAACACATGGTAGTTCCAAAACAAAGGTTACCAAAGTATGTTATAATAAGGTTGTAACATCTTCCAAACCCAATACAATATTACCAAGACGTCTTGTCACACAGGTAAAATAAAATCGTTATCAACGCAAAACATGTTTGTTGACATGTAGTAACCTTACGACCATGCGGTTTATCTATTTGTTTTGTTGCAGGGAAATTTCAGTACAAGAAAGAATATCACAGTGAACTACCGACTATGTTAGTGGTATCGCTAGTGTTATGAATACAAACCATTAAATCAAACAAACATTCACGATTGCAGCAACATGTCAAAATTCTGGAGTAAAATTAAGGCCAGCTTATTTCTAACCAACAAAAAATCAACAACATACCCGTTCGTATGTAAAGCAGCAGTAATCGCTGTGCCGTTAAGGCCGTACACTGGTCAGGTCTTATCTTCACGCCACGCCTACAGCATTTAAAGCAAAACGGTTAATGTTGAAACATTTTTGAAATGACCTAGGGTCCACTGGATTACTTTAGCTTTATTTTTAATCTTAAGGGGTCAAAACAAATGACAAAACAATTGTTTGGGATAGGAACCAAAAATTCATTTTTTTAAATACTGCGCAAATCCTAACTCCTAGGTCGTACTTTAATCTAACTTCGTCTCTAAATTTTACCTGCACCTGTCTCTTCAGTACTTAATGACGATACTTGTAAATCAGTCGACAGAATATTGCAGAACAAAAACGATTTAAGTAAGGACATTTGGCGCTATTTTAGGACAGGACTAGGTACTTACAATGGTGAGGGAATGTTGCGAATGCTCTTACCAGAGTCGTATTTAGTCTTTATTGTAGCCAACGCAAGTGGTCGCAAATTAAAACAATACACTCCAGCAGCAAAGTTTATTGAAACAAAACGCTATGTGATTAAAAGAGTTGTTTTATTTGGTAATGATTGAAAAGAATGTCGGCAATAAACGACTGTTCATATAAAACAATACACTCCAGCAGCAAAGTTTATTGAAACAAAACGCTATGTGATTAAAAGAGTTGTTTTATTTGGTAATGATTGAAAAGAATGTCGGCAATAAACGACTGTTCATATGGCAGGTAAGCCAGTCGATTGTTGAAAAGTGCCGATTTTGGCAAACAGACTGCTTCGGAACTCCCGTGCATTCCTCTGCGTCATTGTTCTGAATTGTGATTGCATTTAAAATGGAAAAAACGACATAAAATCAGGTTGGTTAAAAGCCAGTAGAAGCATATTAGCAGCAAGTCAGCCTAGTTTTTGTTAAAAAAACATACCTTCGTTTTTTTAATGTAATACGAATTGAAGATATCACATCATTTCGCTTAGCAAGGATACATAGCAAGGATAAACTGAAGATTACGATTGCACCAAATTATTCGGGCGAAACCCAATCTTTTACGCACACAACTTTATAGCGTAAAATGTATCATTTCGCCTAATTACAGCCCAAGCACTTACCTAATCGTAAAAACGTTTCTTGTAGCCGCTTTCGTTGTGCAGTAATTATTTCTGTTGCTTCGGTGCGACACCCACTTTGCCCTGAGCTACAATGACGCGTTGCCATTGACTATATATTTGAGTTTGCTAAACTAAGTAAAAACTAAATTAGTCAGTTGTCGTTCAGAATTCTTTATTATTGGAGTCAGATCGCGCATTTTTCCTCCTTATCTAAACGTTGCATAACACCGCAGCATCGGCCAAATAACCTTTTTTTGCAACAAGATCATACACCAACACAACTATTCGGTTGTGTTAACACCTGGTTTGCCTAGTGAAAAAACTGATGTGTTCATGTCAAATGTAAGTGAAGCCTATGTTTTCGTGTGACATTACAAACGATTTGGTTGAATCAGACAAACTGCTGAATATTCAGTTTTGGTTATCAGTATAAATATAAGTTCACTGAGTTCTAGCGATTTACCACCACAAAAATGTCAGTAAGCAAATTTAACGTTTATACTAGAAATGTACCGAATCGACTTAATTCGGGTTCGGCCGAAAGTCCGAAACCGAATATTCGGCAGTTTTGCCAAATAAATTCGGCCGAATCAACCGAATCATTATGTGACGTCATGCGAAGCCGCTTGCTGGGCATTTCACCAAATAACATAGGCTTCCCGACCCGAAAAACAGTTTAGAGTCGGGTTGCGTCGTATTAGTATCATTGTAATGTAGATTTTAGGGTTTACCACATAAATTACTTTTGTTTTAATACAAGTAGGTGCGACAAAACAGCAGTTGCCTTTCTGTGACAACAAATTATTATTATCTGACCTTTAGCCCCTTGTTGTTTTTTTGTACATAACGTAAGCAAACATAAACATAACAGAATTACCTTGCACCACAATTGTATTGTTGCGTAATTAAACGATTACAATTGCTTTATTGTATTTATTTGGCTGTTGTGTAATTTGCCGCAATAATGTGAATCAGAGTTATAGTGTGTGTTATGGACTTTGCAAATTAGAGTGAGTGATACTGTAGTGTGCCAAATCTTCGGAATGTCTATAGTTTGGGATTTGTTTGACGTTCATAATAAGGATTCTTCAATTGCTGTTTGTAAGTTATGTTCGATTGTAGATAAAAAAACGAGGTCAAGTTTCACGTGGTAGTAGAAAAATTGGTGCAAGAACATGGACCACGTCGTCGCTTATAAACCACTTGAACAGACACCACCCTGGCAAGAAGAAAAAAGACGAGCAGAAAGTAGCAAGCAGTAGTACCCACTGTAAACCAACTTCTAAAAATCAACCTACAATTATGGACAAGCTTTTGGAGGCAAAAGTTTGGGATATTAATCATCCAAAAGCTCAAGTAATTTCATCAAAGATCGCCTACATGATCGCTGTAGACAATCAGCCCCTTTCTATTGTAGAGGATGAAGGATTTGGTTTATTGTTGGAGCATTTACAGCCTCAGTATCAGCTTCCATCAAGAAAATATTTCACACAAAATGTAATTCCTAAAATCTACTCCGACCTAAGAGACAGCATTAGGAATCAGTTGGAGATGGCAAGCCATTTGTGTCTTACATCGGATATTTGGACTGCACCCAACAACCTCGAATCCTTTATTAGTTTAAGTGGACACTGGATAGCACCTGATTACGAGCTGAAATGCGCTTCACTAAATGTAAGGCACTTTCCTAACAGACACACTGGTGAAAACATTAAAACCATGTTCAACGATCTTCTGAGCGAATGGGACACCAACAAAGAAAAAATCCACATGTTGATACGGGATGGTGCTGCGAATATTGCGTTGGGTACTAGACTAGCTGATATTTCTTCAACCCAGTGTTTCATACACACACTATAACTGTGTATTAGAGATTCTATATTTGCCCAACCAACCGTAAAAGACATGATATTACGTGCCCGAAAAGTTGTAGGGCATTTCAAACATTCCTCAATTGCTAGCACCACCCTGAAGGGCATAGAAGAAGATTTATGTGTAAAAAAGTTACAACCAGGTGGAATTCCACATACTACATGCTCAGCAGACTGCTTGAAATTAAACGTGCCGTTCAAGTGTATGCATCTGAAAGTGCATTAAACTCTTTAAGTCCCAACGAGTGGAAAACTGCTGAAAATATCGTGCATGTTCTTCGACCATTTGAAGAAATAACTAAGTCAATGAGTCGCGATCTCGCATTGCTGTCGGAAGTCATCCCGAGTATCGTCGCTCTTAAACGCTATTTGTCAAAACCAGGCCAGGATATCGATGTTCAGACAACTAAGTCGCAGCTACTGCAGTCCATAAATAAGCGCTTTACGGACGGTGACGCCTTAATCATTCGAGATAAAAACATGCTGCTTTCAACGATGATAGATCCCAGATTCAAAATAGTATTTTTGGACGATGAATCAGAACGGAGTGGCAAGATTTACATAATCGAAGAGGTACAGAACCTTGCCAGTCAAGAAGGTCAAATAAATTGCGGCAATAGAGATGACTCAGCACATTTAGTAGGCGGAGGTTCCCCGAACAGTTCCATTCGTCCAAATCCGACACTGACATTTGGTCATATTTCAACGAAATTGTGCGTGATGAGGAATTGGTTTCAAAAATAAGCGGAAAGTCGACCTCCGGAACAAAATAAACTAACCAAAATCAGTTCAGAACTATAGGTTCGTTTCTGGCATTACCTACAATACCAAGAGCAAGCAATCCCAACTTGTGGTGAAAAAAATAATGGATCCACCTTTCTATTTCTTTTGGCAGTTGCCAAAAAATACCTCTGTGCAAAAAATACCTCTTTTAGTGAACTTATGTTTAGCGAGGCAGGAACAGTATATGAAGACAGAAGAAACAGACTTCTGCCACGAAATGCAGAGAAGCTATTGTTTGTACACAGTAACGCCAAGCGTTTTGACGTAACAAAGCAACATTTATAGCGATTCCCAGTCCCACTGTTGGTTACATTGATTTGTTTTTGTCTGGCTGTTGAGTTTTCATTCTATTTGTAAATTGCCGTTTCTGACGTTCAAATAAAATATCGTTGGTTTCCTGAACGTTATTTTTGTGTTCGCAAAAGTTCGGTTTCAGCCGAATCGAAACGAATTATTCGGCCGAAACCGAATCTTCGTAAAAATTGCCGATTCGGCCGAATAAATTCGGCAAACCGAATATTCGGTACATCTCTAGTTTATACGCATTCTAATAATTATAAACCAGTACCTAAGTGGCCTGTTTAAAACCTGTTGAAATATTAGGTAGCGATCTCTAGGTAATGCTGTTGAAGAAACCTTAAATCACTCAAGATTCCTGAAAATCGGATCAGTTCCTTTCCGGACCTTTACCGGACGTGACGCAGGCAGGTTGTATTAGTTCCTCTTTTCCGGATCATCAGACCGAAACGTAAATAGCAAAAGTTTGCTAAGCTGCGACTTAACCTGAATTTTCTAGTGTTCAGGGTTTGATAAGGAACAAAAAATGTCAGTGATTTTGAAACAGTGCACAGAAAGTATGCTGGAAATCCTCAAATACGAATCACATTTTATGTTTTAGTGCCTTGTGACGGAATGTGAGTTGTGCATGCCAACGCTGAAACCTTGTTTCCATGTCAATTGCGACATGTCAGCATGACCCATTGCAAAAAAATTATAAACTAATCTTTTTGCATTTTAGCCTGCAAAGCGTATTGGTTAAAATAGTCCCATGATGTGCCACACACTAAAATACTAAAAAACGACTTACTTAGTTCTAAGAATAAAACAAGAGTTAGCCTAGGTTTTTTTAACAGTACACGTTAGAAACCATAAGCAAACACCAAACTTAAATATCTAAATTTGGATTTGAGTCTTTTTAAGTATTTCGATTGTAACAGTTCATATCCAGCAGTAAATGTACAACGATTGCTTGCTTTAGACCAAAACATTCATAAAATGAAGATCAAAACTCAAACTAGTAACCCTGAAATACAAATTGGTAATTATTAATCCAAGCAATTTGTCCGAACTAGTAATCTATGTGTCTGGCCTATTTCCAGAAAACTTTTTCAGCACTGAACTCAACAGGTGTAGACATGTGCAGCCTTTTCTACTGATTGGCCAAATAATTAGCAAGCAATTGAACTTTGGGTTGCGTTGCACCCATACAGATCAGAAGCTAACTTTACTGTGCCGATAACTGCCAGAAAATTCGCAAGTGATTATAACCAGATTATACCACAAAAAAGTTGCAATAATCTGCTCTGAGACAAACTAAAAATGCTCGCTCTGATGTCCACTATGAAAAGTCTTTAAATCAAGACATAAATTAGTATCAGAAAACCTTTGTTGTAAAAAAAACTTCCATACTTCATAAACTGTTTTTGTGATTTATAAATTAGTTATCTTGCCATAGAATACAATAGAGTGGGAAATGTTTTTTGCTCATTTAAATGTAAAGATAGCCACGATTTTTTTTAGGTTTTGGTACATGTCATAAAAGTAAACTTCTGCAAAAGGAGCTATAATAAGTCAAAGAAATGAGCAACAGAAATTTAACACACCAAACCAATGCAGTTGATGGAATGCCACAACAACCCAACGAAGCAGTTCCTGATGTAGGTTTTTGAAAAACTAACAATCCCAATTTATTTGTTTTAATGCAATCAGTAAAAAAAACATTGTTTACCCCAGGCACAAACTGCATCTGATGCAGCACTAGACCGAGGAGAAGGTCTTGACTCTCAATTCAATAAGGTAACATTTAAATTTAGCCTTAAAAACAAGTTGTCATGGAAATGACTCAATTTAAAATTATTTCATTTACATAAACACATAATGCATATTTGCAGGTTTGTGTGGGTGTACTATATCTTAAACATGAATATGATGCTGCAGTGAGATTTAAAACTGAAGTTGAAAAACACCATCGAGTTCAAGCTAAACTTTTTCATCATGAATATACACCACCAGCCAGTGACCCCAAAGTGGATGAGATTGCTGATTTCAGCAGGCATTGCCATGCTTTCATTTGGTTGGCAACACCATCTTCGGTTGAAGATGGCGATATGAAACATCACAGATCTTTTTGTCACCATAAGTCTATCAAGAACAGAGACAAAATATTTGTTGCAGGTATTCCTGAAGAATGTCCTAATGTTGAACTTCCCGAGACCCTTCAGTCATATACACCCTTATCTGAAGACAACCTTTTTCAAGGAAGGATGGAGGCATTTATTAAGCATATACTTAAAAGACTGTCTAATCAGAACATAAACTTGGGCCAAACCACCCAAGCTGAAAATCGAAGACCAGAGACAGCAGGACCTACATATGAGCAGCAAACACAGACTGCTCCTACTGATGCCCAACCAGGTGCTTTGCCAGGAGAAAATATTCAACCTGAAACGCCACATGCAAGCAACCAGCAACCTGCACCTGTGTTTAATGTTATCATTAACAATGCATCAATTGATTTTTTGCAGGTTAGACATAAAATAAATCTCCCTCTTGAAATGTTGTATAATGAGTAATTTATCTCAGGTTAATTAAACAAACAGTTTTAGTGATAAACTCATTTGACTAAAACAGTTTCTTAGAAGGAAACAATACTGATGCTAAGGTTTAAGTTCACCAAGAAGAACTATTCAGCTACAACAATATATACATTGAACAATTTTGAGCTTACATGAAACATTTTATAACCTAAAACACTTTATAACACATCAAAACATTTTATAACACATCAAAAGTTTTTTTTATTTTATTTATGTTAATAGACTATTTAAACTGTTTGGACAACATTTAATCAAACTTTACTCACAGGTTGGAGGGGAATCAAAAAACACACAAAATGAGGAAAAAGACACAGAACAGGATGGTTCTAAGTTACATGTTGGGCAAAAAGATTTAATTCAATTTGACGAACCAAATGCTGCAAACAGCAATGAAACCCACAAAGACAATCCAGACCAGTCCATTGATAAAAAAGTTATGATCAAATTTGCTAAATTGCCTGATCTGGTGGGAAACAGGCCAGAATCAGCTGAAGCAACAGAAAACAATGAAGGGCTAAAATTGGAAGACAAGGAGGAAAAACCTGAGTAATAAAACAAATTATGACTGTAAATACTAGGAAAACTTTCATGCACTTGTGAAAAACACCTGTGAAAAACTTGTGCACTTTTTGATTGTTGTACACACAACATTGTATATTTCAACCACTGTAGACTCTTTCACACCAACATATTGATACATTTTACACATGATTGTCACTTTAGAAATAAGGTAACAGTTAATGTGTTTTATTAAAGTGCCTTAAGCTTTACAAACAATTTTGATGTTTTAAACCCAAATATGCAATTAGAAAATTTGTGTACAATTATTCAATTGCTCATCAAGATGTTGCCTTTTGTAGAATATGCCTGTTCCATTGTTTTGATTTTTTCTTGTTAAAGTTATTAGCCAAAAATGCACATTATATTTATGTATAAAACATCACAACATTTCAACAATGCATTCATCCGATGCTTTTGGTACAATCACATATGACCCCAATATGTTTGTGTTTTTTATTACAGCACAATTGTTGCCATCTTTAACTATGGCATTGCTCCCTTTCTTTTCCTGTTGTGCAAGTGCTTAATGATGACAACAGTAAAGTTGAAATGTTGTGATGTTTTGTACACAGATATTGGCTAGTGTTTTTTTTGTGGAGAATATTTGGCATAGTGCATTGCGTACACAAGGTATTTTAAATATATGTATGTACATTAGGGATGTTCAAAGTAGAATACCTGGATATTCTAGAATAATTGTTTTGAATCTAGAATATCGAATCCAACTCTTATATTATTTTTGACTATGCAATCATCTTGACAACAATGAAAGCAGACCAGTTTAATATATTATAAAACATATTTTTCATTCAAAATGTAAAAAAAAGAACCAACCAAAACAAAAAAACAATGGGAAAAACTTTGCACAGCTGAATTGAAACTAAATGCCCCAAAATCCACAAAGACAGAAGAATTAGCATAAGGTTACAAATTAATTGTAACATTTTTGTTTAGTGTTTTTATTGCCTTTTTGATCCCAGTAGCAGTAACTATGTTGTAAACATGTTGAGGTAATTTGAATTGTCTGTTGGCAGAGGACTGTCATAGACTCCCTATTGTACAAATATATAATGCTTTATAACTTGTTAACAACAATTGCAAAAACAGGCATCCTAGCAAACAAAGTTAGGACATTGTGTGATTAATTTTCAAATGCCAATTGATATTGCAACTACCTTCGATATTGCAACACAAAACATGAACTTTGCAGCGCTTACTCACTACATTTTTTTAGACGCCCGTAAGACGTTGCAAAGCACTTGGCATGAACATTAACGCATGTGTTTACATTTTTACCAACGGTCAGAGCACACATTTATATCGGTTCCAATTACCCGATTCAAACGGCAAAAATGGATTCGAATCCAGTCAGATTCAAAGGATTCGATATTCTAATTTGAACATCTTTGATGAACATACAACCTTGTGTATTGTGTACTCCTTTACAAAATATTTCTTTCAAAACATACCTTTCACTGTATACATACTTTTTGCATGCTTTTTGTTTACAAATCAGGTTGACAAAAAATGTAGCTAAAATTTTGGCTTATTGATGGTATTATGTTACATAGTTGGTTGTTTGGGTGTAAATTTATGTTTTTCAAATAAAGTTAAATTTGCCATATAACTGCTTTTGCAAGCAAAGTTGTTTTTCACATTTTACACGAGTTGCATTTGTATCAGTTATCCTATAAATTGTGCAAAACACCAAAACATGACAGTTCTCAATCAGTTGATTAAGACGTATTTAAATAAACATGTTTGCAAACAAACAGACCTTTACTATCGAAATAAAACAGCTGGTTTGGGTGGAATAGAAAGGCAAAAATGAAAAAAATGTAAACAAAATTTGCAAAAATGAAAATAACTGAAAGTCATTCAATCCATGTTTCAGGAAACACAATTTGTAAATTGTAATAAAATCAAAACAATTAAATCAGCATTTTTTGCCTGTTTTGGCTTGTTTTGTTTGTGTTGTTTTCAAAGAAGAATCTATACCACCCCTTAATCCACATAAAGTTAAGTATGATTGACAAATCTTTTTGTTGTATAACAAGGTTGCCATCGCCATGGACCTCAAAATAAGAACAACCGAAACATATTTTTCATACAAAACAAATGTTTTTGAACAAATCTTTGCATTTATACAAGCGATGACATATCACATGCCATATTTTTCCCAGAAATAATCTGTTCCAGCAATTTATTGTTCAGAGAAAATACTTCATGCATCTCACAACAACTCAGTTCTTAGTTTACTTTTACTTGCAACAAGGACATTTCTCAGAAATAAGGACAATAAATGTTTCTAAGACATTGCCCTTCAAAATTAGGACAAATCTTAGAAATAAGGACGGTATGACAACCCTCTGTATAGATGAAGTCAGATAACAATCTAAACTTTTAGAAAGGTAAGATAAACGCTGTTTCTAGTTAATTGTAATTTATCAACAAAATTATAGAGATACTAGTGTTTGTTGATGCAACAATGGCCTGAAATGCGACCGCCAATAGAAAAAAAGTTGTTCACCCGCTGTATACAACAGGTATACCTAAAACAGTGCGACCATTATACGATAACGTGAGATACTGACAGATAAGGTGGAAACATTGCATTTAAACATTAGTTTGACAAATTATAATCATAATAATAACAAAACTCTCACCTGTTTAAGTCATCCAGGCCTATATCTTCCCCTTTTCCAAGTTTTCTGTTATAACTGGTCAGCATGGCGGTCACTTCACTTCACTGGCCATCCAAGATTCGTTACGCTTCACATAACACCAACTCAACACAAAAAACGTGGCGGATTTAAATTTAAAGATTTTCATTCAAATAAATCATCGAAGATGCTTTAAACTGCATTTCTATTCGGTTTTAAAAAGGTTTTGAAATAGAAGAATCTCTGTGAGCAGACAACAGTTTTCCACAAAGTACAAAGTTACAGTTGAGTGCGTTTCCAGTTATCATGACAAAATCTTTTAAAAAAATTTTGAATTACGTAAAAAAATTGTGTGATATTTTTCTGAGGCAAAACATTTTTTGTTAAAGTATATTAATGTAAACTTCTCAGTAGTAATTTTAGACACGTCACTTGCAACAAAAAAGGGAGCAGCAGTCATGCGAGTCAATAAATTTGTGTCTCGTTCGGTTTTGATTTGTTATTGACTAACAAATGATATATTTGTTGTACAAAATGATATTTTGGCAATGTTGTGTACCGATTTTGTACGAAGTTTCAATTGGTTGTAAATCGATTGTCTAAAAAATAGCATACGTTGACGATGTAGCGGCTAAAATAAGAGCCAAACCCTTGGATTAGGATTAGCATTTTCCTCGTTTAAACATTTTGACTCTGAGCCGCAAAGCCTGGCGTACAAATTAAAAATATTCCATATTCAACATATTTGAAGATTGTTAGCGTTTGTGCATCTGTTAAGAATGAAACCGGTTAGGTCAAATTGTCCCTTATTCGAAGATTTTTTTGGTGTAACTTAAAATTACTTTTTAAAAAAAAACAAAAAACAAATGATAGTTGCAGTAAAAAAAGTGTAAAGTTGCCTTGTCTACATCCACAGCACATGTTTGATTCATGTGACTAATTTAACACTATTTCTTTAACAGAAAACAATCTGTCAACAACAAAACACAGAATGGGTTTTTCCCTTTATTCACTAATTGAAGCCGCTCTTCTTTTTGTCAATGCTGCAGCAATCCTTCATGAAGAACGATTTTTATCAAAAATTGGATGGGGTGCAGAGCATGGTACAGGTGGATTCGGAGAGGACCCTGGAGTAAAGACGCAACTTATTAACTTTATTCGCTCCGTCAGAACTGTGATGAGGGTTCCACTTATATTTATGAACTGCGTGACAATATTCTGCTTGCTCTTGTTCGGATGATTTTCATCTTTACTGTTGTTTCAAAGTTTTACTTTTTAGTAGATGTTTCAAGAGTTTATTGGACTAAAATTAAAGATTGTTGTGGACTTCAATTAGACACGGAAGTAATAGAAAACTATGAATTATGCTGTTTATCAAAAGCTGCGTCAATATTTCAACAATGCAGCTTCATATAATATTAAAAGCTTAAGAAAATGCAATCTTTGAAAGTGCAATATAGTGATTACAAAAGATATGATTTGCATGTGTAATTAAGAGTTCACTAAGATTTGCAAATACAATGTAGTCCTTTAAAAAAACTTAACTGTTTTATGTAAATTAAGTGTGAAATAGGTAAGATCAAAAATATACTGATGTGTGCTTCTAAAAAAACACTGTTTTGCTGAAGCTTCCTATTAAAGGTTTTGCATCTTGTGGACAGGTTTTCATTGTAGCAAAGCCAAAACTGCTTGTGACAAAGTAATTCTTAGTTTTTCTGAATTGTGAGATGACCAAGGGTGAAAAAGTCGAATCATAACGCCGAAAGATTTTTTATGATTTTTATGAAGCTTAGTCATGCACTCTGCAGGTTAAATGATCTGTTTGCCTTAAATGAATAAGCATACAGTTTTACACTTAAAACTTTACTGTAACTGAGATTACCAGACAGAAAGTTGCTAAACACAAATTCTGTAAAATATAGAAAACTTTAACAGTGCAACCACTTTTTTTTATCACATTTACCTTTTTAGCCGGTGATGTAATTGATGCAACAATAAGGGACATTTTGGCAGGTTAAGAGATTGAAAATCATGGACAAGAAAAATGTAAATTTATATTTTTAAGAGAATAAAACTGTTTCTAAGTGGTGTTCCATATTTTATCATATACAAACAGAAATTAGTCACACTTACATAACCCACCCTCAGTATCCTCATAACTGATGTGGCACATCTATGTACCGGAGTTGTGAGGGCTACTTCAACAAAAACAGTGTTTGCTTTGGCCAGGTGTTTTAAACACAATAGATGGATCATAAAATTCTTGCATTGAATGTAAAGTATACAACGAGTACAGAATCAATATGTAAAACTTCTTTGTTACACGGTGTCATGTTATTCTTATTCACTGATCCCATACTCAAAACATCACAAAATCACTGAAAAGTGGTTTATTTGGAAACATTCCATACTTTACAAACAGTTTTTCAAAGTGAGTTGCAATACACAAAGCACGAATCTAAAACAATCAAGAACTAAATGATGGTGGAATAGCTGGCTTCAATTTTGCATGTCCACAAACTCAAAAAAGAACCCAAATTGGGATATGTATGAATTACATATGTATCAATAATTATGAAAGCATTTCTAATTCACAAACAATTAAATTAATTTGGATTATTTAAAGCAACATTACTATAAGAACGGTTGCCCTAATTGAGGTATCAATGCAAGCTGAAAATTTGTGTGAAGAACCAGTTGTGTAATATTTTGTGAACGACAACACAGAACTACGCAGGTCGTCATCAATATTAGAATATCACACTCAACTTCACAGTGTAACGGCACAACACACAAAGGGTTTCATGTTAAAAATCAAACCACACAACATTTGCCGCTTGAATCAAAATCAAAAATAGTCACGTTTATGCCTTTATGACTAAAACAGCATATGTTTTGCCAAAATATCAGTTAGTAATTGTACTACTGAAACTCTTGCAGTTTTGTACAGATACAATTTTTTTTCTTTATTAGGACACTTAACCATATATGGACAAATGTGATCTCATTTAATTTTGTGACCTTTTTTTAATCTGCAAGTATTTTTGTGGTTCTCTTGGTGTAAAGAAATAATAAACATCAACAAAACGATCAAATTGCCAAAATAACCCTAAAAGAAAACAATTTTTCTTTTGAAAATGAATGTTACGATTGCACAACAAACACTTGACCTATAGGTTATACAATGTGGTCAAGAGCCAGAGCTGTCTTGAAAATCAGACAGTTGTGTTAAGTAAATGTTATACACCGGCATACAGAAAAGCAGAGCTTAATTGCTAAGTTGTCACCAGCTAGAAAGCAAGAGAAACAATAAGAAAACAAACAAACAATATGAAACGTACACAATAAAACAATATGGGATAAACTAGGTGTGTCGTTAGCTTACAGCTAGTGTAACAACGTTTTCTGCTTCAGAACAAGCTTTAAGGGCAGTGTTGCTATTTTTGTGATATTTCTGATTGTTTTAACTAGAAGGAACAGAAGGTCTGATAAAAAATGTGTTCAGTCAAAAACAATGATTACGGTTTTAAAAATTAAAAAACCTATAGGGGACCAAACGTCTACCACTAGATAACAAGACTTCCCACTAACTGATTAACCCACTTTATGTTATATTAAACCAAATACACAGCTACCATTTACTAGGATGGAATGAATACCCAGTTTCGTATTTTACAAACCCCACTACGTTTTTTTGTAACCCCTCTTTATTTGTCCTTTAGGAATAGAAAGAATAAGCGAGTATGTTTCTGCCATATTTCTTACTTAATGTCTGTGCACCCAATTGTACCTTCTGTTTTTAAGTGGCAGGCTGTGCAACATAAGCTTTTGAAAAGAGCAGAACAAAAGAAAAAAATAATTAAAAAAGCGCCTGCAGACAGATAAACCATCCAATGCCACTTGGGTGGCAAGAACCTTTCACGGCGAACTGCCTGTCCAATGTTTCAAACATGAAAACTTGTTTGATTGAAAGTAAAATCAATCCCCAGTGACCATAGATAGCAAAACTGTTATATCGTCAGGTTTTCCACCTGTATAACAAAAAGTTGCAGGATTATGAAACATTATGGATGATTAGAAATCTGCACATTGCCAAAAATTCAACACATTTCACAGCATCATCAGCAATAAATTTAGACCAACTTTAATCAGACAGCCCAGTTTTTTGCACACGTACGTATAGGGTTTGGCTATGGTGCGAAAACAGTATTTTACTTATAATGGCCACTGTAGGAATGTAATTGTTTAGACTTTACAGGCAAATTACATGGCACTACCCAAATTAAGTAACAATTTTGGATGTTGGTTTAATCCTGGCACCAATACATTCTACCACATTAGCCTGCAAATAATAAATGACTGTTGGAAGTATTAAACTGACCTATAACATTCATTCCACTCCTTCTGGCTTGTTTGGCAAATGGGGAAAGGTAATCTGGATCAAATGAAAGATCTCTTGCATGTTCAGCAATACTCCAAGCTGTCTGTTTGATGCTTTCATACTTGTTATCCTGAAAAGCAAAAATTTTAGTAAAACTATGCAAATGTCACAACATGCATTATGGAGCAAGTAAAGTTACACATATTTTTAACAAATACAAATAACTTTGTTATCTACTAGTCCAGGGGTCGACAACCTTTTAGGCGACGCGTGCCAATTTACTTGTTATTTCCTTGTGGTAATGGCTTCGCGCGCCGACGTTTTTCTACATAATAGTGGTTCATGCCAGCAGATAACAATAATAAAAAGAAAGCAGAGTGTTTTGTACATATACGGCTGAATTTTACAACAATGGCATGATAAAAACTATGAACAAGCAGTGTAACAGGTTAAAATGTTACTCCAATATAAACAGGCAAATCGGTTGGCGTGCCATGAAAAACCACCTCGCGTGCCAACCTTGGCAAACAATGATAGCGAATATACAGTTCATTAATCAGTTGATAAAACCTTGATTAATCAGGGCCCATCGGACCATAAAAATTGTCTGGATTAGGCAGGGATCCAGATTAACCAATGTTGATTAGTTAAAGCCTTTCCACATTACAAATCATTTGAATTAGGCGAAGATCCGGATTAACTGATTCCAATTCAACCAAGGTTTACTGTTATATAAATACTTTTACCTTCCAGCGAGCATTAGTAACAAAATTTGTTAAGTAGCGTTTTGGAAATAAACTAAGGAGGTGGTTTTATGAAAATCTTCTACCTTAAGTTCTGATAACTTCTTTAATATTTCGCTGTCAGGCATGTTGTCGAACAAACCATCAGTGGCTGTCAAGATTAAATCCCCCAATTGAAGGTCGAAGGTCGCGGTGTCAGAATCTTCAGCTCTGTGTAAAAGTAAGAGTTGACATTACTGCTGAAAACTACTGGTTGACATGAAACTCCCAGTTGTATACAATGCCTCATTAATTAAATTGAATCTTATTAAACCATGTGAAAATGGATGAAGTATAGTAATATAGAAGCAAGGCAGACAATTAATCCATCTATAAAACATAATTAATCCATCAAGAAACACTACATACAGATTTGAAAAGTAATTTATTTATAAACATAACTGCCAAAGTACTGGTGTATACAATCTCTGTTGTCATCATCAGTGCAGCTCGATTGACAACCTGCACTGATGATGACAACATATATTATTGAAACGTCTGCATGATGTATTTCACACACACCAACACTTTGGCAGTAATGTTTATGAATAAAATAATTCATCAAGTTAAGATAATGAACTATTAAATAAGACTAGTTGCAGTACTTTAAACCCACAAAGGAACATTAAATAAGTTCTGGTGCAATTGAAGTAATATTTAGTCCGAAAAGATATTAATAATGTTGTACCTGTCATGAACCATTTCAGCCCTGCTATCTTCAGGCGTTATGGAAAGTTGATAAGGCGTATTAAAGAAGTGTTGCTGTTCAATAGAGCGATGCACCACTTCCCCCTTTCTAACCACCCTAAACCCCGAATCACCAAGGTTTGCCGTGTGCATTGTCTGCTTGCTTTTGTCCACAATCATAATGCAAGCTGTGCTGCTGCCTGTTATGTAACATTAAGTTCATGAATTCAATGTATTCATTAAACATGTAAAGTAGAAGTAGATTTAATAGCATTTCATAATGGCAACCTAACAGATAAGTAAGACTTTTTATATTTAAAAACGCACATAGACTGTTCAAGTTTTCTTGCTGGGCCATCAGAATATAATGAAGCGCATTAAGTTTGGCCTAGGTTGTAACTTCCAAATACTAATGGACATAAATGGCAAGGCAGGGTAGAACTGCTATTCAAGGGTTAAGTGGTGATATGCCATTACACCCCGCCATGGTTTGTATGCCGCGTAGACAGGAAGGTCGTTGGTCATATCCCATGGAAAATTGAGGCTTAAACAAACTACTCATAACACCCCAGCCTGTGGGGCAATATTAAGGGGGATGCATACAAATGTGGAAGCCAGATATATACAAAGTATGAAACTTTAATCTGTAGAAAGTCCAACATATTTTACCCGAAATAGCTTTATGTATTCTAGGTGAGCAATTTAATACAACAGGAAATTACAGCATAATATGTGCCATCGGTGGGTGGTGATGCAAAAACACAACAACAATACATAAGTGATGTCACAGCTTGACACAAAGTGCATATGACACTTTGTGATACAAAGTAACGCACTACCGGTAGCAAATTGTAACAAACAGTGGTGGCCTAATTAAAAGTCTTGGTTATTGGAAACCATGCTGCTACAAGTACAAGGTTGAAACCCAGGCATTAACATGAGAAAATACAAAAATGTGTTTTTGAGAATTTGCATTCTAGTTGTTTGTAAAAATAATATTACAAAATGAAATTTATAGGCACATTATTTGGTGCATGTCCATTTTAGTACATCAACACTAATTATAACAGTTCAACATTTTGTTAAAGGGCTAAAAATACCGTCATTTAGCATTCAAGGTTTTTGCCAATAAAAAATAGTACCAGCAAAATATTTCTATAACTTACCAACTAATGGCTTCTTGTCCTCAAGAAGTTCTTGATATCCTGAAGCAAGCAAATCTGCTGGTTGTTCAGGCAGAAATCGACCAGTTTTGACCAACATTTCACAGGCATCCATTAGTTTTTTAGAAAATAATGATGGGTCAACTCCATAGGCCCTCCATCCTCCAACTCCATCAGCCACACCTGTTCATAACAATTTGTATTTAAAACATGTATATACTGTTAAATATCTTGAATTTGTGTATATCATGGAAGGACCGTTTGCACTATAACTAGTTGTTTGTTTTCATATGCTAATATACTAAGCAGTTTATTCATTTTGTGTCGCACTTTTTTACCCAGTTGCATGCCTTCTGTCGTTTTTATTTCTTATAACCTGATGATGACAATATTTTTGAAACGTCGTTATGTTTTACAAAAATATACTGGCTCTGATTTTTTTGCTCAGTTTATTCATTGTCCTTGACAGATAACAAATTGAAACCTTAAATCTTTTACTGATAACCACAGTTGTGAAACAGTCTGATAAGTTTTCTTGTCAGTGGACCATAAGCTTTTGATCCATGTTTGGTGGCCCTTTATGGTTACCACCTTAAGGTAACACTGGTATATCACTTAATATTTTAACACTCTTTAATAATGCAGCATAAGTGACAATTTGTCCTGGACATTAACAGGACACCTATGTGACCTTGAAGATACAAATTTAGAAGCACTGTTTAGCAGTACTTTAAGAAAATGTTTCTGTTCAATAGAGCAAGCACAACTTCGCCCTTTCTAACCACCCTAAACTCCAAGTCACCTAGATTGGACATGTGCATTGTTTGCTTGCTGTTGTCCACAATCACAATGCAAGCTGGTATATCAACAATTTAGAAGCACTGTTGATATAAACATTTCCCTAAATATTACCAAGCTAACATTTACCCCAAACTTCTGATGCCTTGTGGTAGGAAATGAAACAAGCATCATCCCCAAATACTCGCTTGTCAAGATGTGGCACAGCCGCTGGGGGGACCCTCCTGCTGTTTTTAGATGGGGAATCAAGTTTTGAAAAACCACATGCTGCTGACACAATACGACATGGAAAAGGTTGAGCAGGTGCTGCAAATATACAAAGGGTTAATGTTCCTAATTCTTCAAATTATTAGACACATCATTTAGCTACCAATTCAAAGGGACTTGCCTAACACTAGTGTTGGTTGTATACATTACACTTAATAAACCAAACACATATATATATAGCTTAAAAGCACTGTACCACTTATGTATGCATTGCTGTCTTTTCTTGCACAACTGCAACAAATATTCTTGAAGGTGTAAAACAAATTTGAACAAAAAAAATGTTTTAGATGGTTATTTTTCCAGTGGTACTAAATACCACATGATACCGCATGTTATCACATGGGTTTGTAATTAAAATAACACTAGAATTTGGTCTAATTAACCTTGGAGGGGCTTGTATTCTCACATTTCACACACCATGCAGAGTACTCTAAGCGGAATACCATGCAGTATTATGCAGTATTTAGTACCATCCCTATTTTTCCATCCAATCTCAACGAAAAAAAAAATCCTTACCTGTGGTTGGTGAAGAATGAATTTCTCTTTGTAAAGCTCTGCGAGGAAACACAGACACAATAGGAATATGTTCGAGATCTCCCGGACACACTGAGTTTACGAGTGCTCGTGCCACAACTCGCCCATAGTTCATCACAGAAAACATTCTACTTAGAAACAGTGGTGGCTGCAAGGTCGTAAAAAGCCGACCAAGCTTAGAATGAAAATTGACAGACATAAAATCAACCCCTTAACCTATGTCAATCATCCCTGAAAAAAAGTAGTTTGTTAAAAATACTGTTTGCTTGTCTGAGCAAAAAAATGTCTACTCTTATTATAGGTATTGGGACCTAATTAATGGTAAAATACAGGTGTACATGACAATGCTAAGACCTTTGAACTTATTTGTCACCAAACCAGTCCAACCCATCACATTTAAACATATAATTTGATTTTTTTGAAGCAAACTTTTGTGTTTGAGCCTGCAAAACGTGTTAAAAAATAAGTTTGTTAGTCGCAAGAGGTAAATCCACTGGTCAACCAAATGATGTTAAAGACACAGGCAATAGTTGCTTGTGAAATTTTAACAAAGTCACACAAAACTAAAGCCTTGAATTATATGATGCAAAAGTAGTAGGAAAAACCAGAAAGAAACCAGCCAACAATCACAATATCTCTGAAATCATAACCAACATCAGAATAAAATTTTGACACAATACCTATTCTTCTCAAAAAACAAAATCTGGTGTTGGACATACTTTGCTGTTCTTTGGAGTAACAAAACAGCATTGAAGACTATTACACAACACCAATTGGAAGACGATTACGGACAACTTAATTAAAATACATAACATCTTAAAATTTAACACAATTTAGAAACTTAAACACACTATTCTAAGTTTTTAAAGTAATGCAGTACAAAAGCTATAGACGACAAACGTTGAACGGTAAAAAAAAAATAGCTCGATTACTTAACAACACTTAAAATGCTTAACGTTTTACATTTGCACTAACACAAAAACTTACAAACTGCAAGTTTAAACAAACAATCAATAAAAGCAAGCAGCTCTTTTAGAAAACCAATTAGTTGCCTTCTTTTGTTGTCGTTTTTTTTACTTCCCAGAGCAGATGTGAAATCAAAGTCACCTTCACGCAGTCACATAGAAATCATTATTATTTGTGCATACATTATGGACATTATTTTCTTTTTTTCGGTTAGTTATGATTTTCTTGTTGTTAATTTCGTAAAAAATAGAGAAAATCGATCAAATTTGTTACATCTTTCTGGGAAATTCGATTTTCTCTTTTTCGTTGAGTTTTGGTGGCAAAGATTTTTTAAAATTTCATTTAAGAAAAAGTACTTTTTTCTTTTTTGTGCTCCCCCGGGAAAGCGTATTTTTGTTGCCAGAAGAAAGGACAGGCACTTGCGGTCCTTTTTCACTAATTTCAGCACTACAGTGCCAGAATAGGGAATTCAATTGCTTCTACAACGTGTTGTGCCTAAAACAAAAAGTCATGAAACAGCTTTGGCTATTAGTTATTCTAATTATCGTCATCTGCCACGGCCAATTATCCAAGGCGAACGCAAGGATAAGACGAAAGGGTAAGTTTTACGTTTTTTGTGAAGTAAATAAATAGCGACACAAAGCTGTGTGTACGGTATTTTTTTAAACAAAGCCGATTCATAGCAAAAAAGCGCATAATAAGGACAGGGAAACAACTTTTGGGATACTGTGTTTCTGCATGGTAGGCTACTGTGTTTGTTTCTTTTTCTGTTCTTTTTTGATGAGTAAGCTGCTAAGGAATTTGGCTTACAAAAATCTAGTTGCAAGCCCTATGCTTTATTGGTGGTTAAACTCTTATATTAAACAGGTCCGCCCGTAATTATTATCCCGGGAACAGGAGCAAGCATTATCGAAGCAGAAGTAAAAAGAGAATCCGATGACGGAAGCGGATGTCCACGACACAAAGACTGGTTCCGAGCATGGCTTAACGTTAAGGTAAAATCAATATTCCCTACTGTATACACTTTTGTAAGCCATATTTGACACATTAACTTAAATGGAATGTAACGGTCAGTCACTTTTATGCCATGGCCAAAGCCAGATTGTGTATCAATTTGTTTATCATGCAAAAAATTCTCTAGGAAATGTTTCCCACCAGGCTCCCCTGCCTGATCAATGACCTTCGTTTGACCTTCGACCCAGAGACAAACATCAGTAGTGCTCCAGCCGGCACTCGGACTAGAGTGGTTGGGTTTGGAACGGCAAGCTCTGTAGAATACATGGACCACAGTTGGCTCGCATATTTCCTATTTAACATCGGTACCAACGCGGCTGCTTTGATAAAAAGTAGGTTGGCAAGTTATAATGCTTAAACGTTGTTGTTCTTTAAATCCTTTGAGATTGCGGTTAAAAGTGCTGAACTGTTTTGCCCTCAAACATTTCTCCCTGTTGTAAACCTCAGGAGAGATTTTTTTGCCGCTGTATTTGCTGCTAAGTTGTTTTAGCAGAACCTGTTTGTGCAAACTAGGCCAGAGATCCTGCCATTAGAGACCGCATTGGCAACGCATACTATACTTGGTGTTTTGATGCCAAACTTCAAATTATACCCCAAGGGACGGTTTTACATGTAGTCTCTCATTGCTGAAATAAAAGCTATATTATATACTATATTATTATATGATAATAAATACTGCTGATAAAAAAAGGAATGTGAAATTGACCACTGACGAATAATATTTTGTTTTTGAAATTTTTTGCTAACTGGCTACAAACGCATGGGGATTTGTGCGTTGCACTTATAGCAGGTTTCATGCACATCATCCAAAGTACGTTGTTGTTTTTAAATGGGGTTTTATGTTTCATGTTTTTTTGTTTATTTTGACAGGGCTTTTACATCTGGGCTATGAGCGGGACGTATCCATCCGTGGTGCTCCGTACGATTTTCGTTTCAGTATGGGATCAGATGTAAACTACTTTCAAAGGTTTCAGATTTGTTTCTATACATTTTTATACCAAAACGTTTAAGCATTCCTAGACATGTCACCCACAGTATCATAACTAGCTAAACATATTTTAAAACCGCTTTCAAATTACCTTACTTTGTTTCTTGCTTTGCAAACAGATTGAAACTTCTTGTTGAAGAAACGTACCACTTGAACGGGGATTCCCCTGTATCGCTAATCTCTCATAGCATGGGAGGATTATATTCAGTTTGGTTTCTAAATCAACAAACCAAGGAATGGAAGGTAGGACATTTGTTTAACCGATAAACTCTTAAAAAATCTACAAAACTTTCAAATCACAGCTATACCGTAAAATATGCGAAACCCTGGGGCTTTATTTCACCAGAAGAACCTGCATAACCACCGCTTTTGCAAGTGGGTGTAGCCAGCCAGTTTGTTCGGTCCGTTGCGATCCCAAGGCAGAACATACCCTGTATAAAGAACTCAATCAATACTCAAATAACAGAACACAAGCGTTAAACAGTAACAAATTTGACAAATTGACAGTACAATTAAATTGACTCAAAAAAATTCCTTTCGAATCCATTGTCATCTTTTTGGCATCACTCTTAAATTTTCAAAAAAGTTTACCTTCGAAAGTTTAAAATCCATAAAGTTTACAAAATAAATTTTATTGTCTGCTTTTCAATTTGCAGGACAAGTTTATCGACTCTTGCATCACCGTATCTGCTCCCTGGGGAGGATCGGCTGCGTCGCTTCTCTCTGTGACGTCAGGATACAACCTTCACATCAACTTTGTCGATCCGCTAGTGGTCAGGAAAGCGCAAGTCACCTACGAATCAAGTAATACATATGTGATAATAACTTACAAACCAATTTCGCAGAACAAACGTTAGTGCCATTTTTTACTTGCTTTCTACATATAAAATATCACACCTTTGTGCCTTTCATTGCATACATGTGCATTATTCTTTAGTTTTTGTTAACAATCAAAAAATGTTGTCAAGCTTTAACATTTTTTCTCACAAAAGTCAAACATTGCTTAATAAAGCAGAAGCCCATCGAACTTGTTAACTTTAGTCATACAATACAACATAGGCTACGTTTCTGGGCAATATTGCTTCTTATTGTTGGAGAAATAGTTTAAATGTTGGTGGAACATTTAATTGGTTAAGCTGGTTAATAATTTAAGCTTGGTTAAGAATTAGATGTTAAAAACCAATGCTTTAGTTTTCGACAATATTTTAACTTGCATTTCTTGTTCTAAAGCCTACTTGATGTTGCCTAGTCCGCTAATTTGGAGCAAACCGCTGGTTTACACTGATGACAGAAACTACACGATGACTGCCAACGATGTTTCAGACATGCTTGAGACTTTACGGGGATCGTCGCAGTTATACCGGCATGTCATGGAGATCAACAGCCTTACAAGACCGAGTGTAATGCCTCCACATCCAGGGGTTCCTACATTCTGCCTACATGGTGCTGGGATATCTACAGAAAACGAATTGCATTTCGAGGGCCGCAACTTCGCTGATGAACAGCCTAAGGTGGTTTTTACCGATGGCGATGGTACTGTAAGCCGGGAAAGCTTGTCTGCTTGTAATCAGTGGCAGGGCGATACTGTACACGTACAAAAAGAAGGCGTTACACACGGCGCCATGTGGTTAAGCGAAAGAGGTGTTGACGAAATTCTCAACGCTTTGTTTCGAAAGTGACATTTTGCTTTGCATAAGCCTATCAGACTTTCGGTTTTGCCTTTCGTGCAAATTTCAAATTTTGTTTTACATAAACCTGGTTAGACATTTGCTATGCTGTTGCTTTCGGTATAGAATACTACATGTTTAATAAAGAAAGCCAATAGCAAATAAAACCGAAGCCGTCGGACTTAAGGAGAAAATACATTTGTCTTGCTTGCGATTTTAATGAAAAAAACATCGCTGGTTCACAAATAAAAATGATATTAAAAACGTATCTTGACATTTATCTGTAATGAAATAAGATTTGGATTATTTGAAAGTGTGATATTTGAAAGTATTCTAAAAAAGAGGGGAAATAGGTTGTTAGATTATGGGAATTTCCCGCAGTTAGGAGGAATTATCGACATGTGTATTGTGTAGAAGTAGAATGTCAAGCATTGGCAGCAAAACATTTAATTTGCATTGAAATGTTTTCGGACCTAATCTAGTTGCTACGGTGGTGTGAAATATCATGTTAAATTAGTGTTGAATAAAACAAAAAACAGGTCATCAACTATTTATGTACGATTTGCGAAAATTCAACACAATTTGAATTTAATATTGTTTGTTTTACCAAACCATTGACAGACCTGGATTCTGGTAAGATGAATCTAAATGATAAAAGTGCAGTAACTTATGTCATATATTGAAAAAAAACTTAAAAGTTCATTGATGTAAATTATACATTGGAACACTAAGGATTATAACGTCGCAAATAGACAGAATAAGCAACATGCTTTATTGTTCAAAAATTTTGGCAAATGTTCATGCCATCATCAGTGATATTGCTTTTTACATCTATTTGGGCAATTATTTTAATCATTAAAAATAGGATTCATATTTGTAAAAATGACATAAAAATTTTGACATAAATTGGCTTGTTGTAAAATCTTGTGTATTTTCCACAAAGTTTTACACAAATTTAGAAATTGCATTTTCTCTTCTTAGATTTAAAATTTTGTGTGAAGTCAAACCATCATTCAATCATTGAATTAGCCCAAAATGGACATTCAACCAAATGTTGTTGCACAAAACAGCAGCATTCTATCAATTGTCAAATTGGAAAATATTAATGGCATTGAAATGGAGTTTGACAAAACAGGGCAAAATTCCTCACCACAAGGTAAGTTTTGTTTATGCTTTCTTGTCCTAAATGTTGCTGGATATTTTCTTTTTAAAAATACAATTGCAAACTCCTATTACAGACTGTGTAGTAAATTACATAATCATAACAAGTCACCAGAGGATAAGTCTAAATGATTGTGACAACAGTTGCATATGATAACAAACATATTGGACTACTTCAGGCCAATAAGACTTAACATAATCCACTCATAATACATGCTTTAGAAGCAGAAATTCAAACACAAATTGTATTTGTAACTGTTTACCAAGTGCCTGTACATTTACCCAGATATATATATTACAATTGAATATAGGTTATGTTTTATTGAACTTTTTTGTTTAATGTTAGGCTTTGATATTCATGCTGCCTTATAGTACTTTTGTACTGTTTAACTATTTTGTGCTTTAATATTTCTATTTATAATTAATTTAAAATTTATATATACACAAAAACAAACATTAAATGACTGATAAAAGGTAATGATAAAAGATACATAACTTTTTCTTTCAGTTGAACATTTGGAGACCATTTATGATCGAATAAAGAGATCTAGACGGACGGTGAAACCAAAAAATCTGGACTTTTTTGAAGATAACTGGTTTGTTGCGAAGCACAAGACAAAGTTGGATCACAAGAAACAGTCAGAACCACCAACAACGCAGTTTAAAAACAAGGTAGTGGATTCTGCCAAATTAAAAAGTAAAACTGGAAAGAGTCATGTACCTGCCTCAAACAATAATCAAAATGAGGTATCATATGCAGAAAAAGGCAAAAATGATGTTGGTAGTGTGGGGAAATTAACACCTAAGCAACCAAAAAGACATAAAAGCAATAAACTGGTTGGCAATAAAGTCAATTTGCAAAATTCTGTGACTTGCAAGACTAAAGACACTAATCAGAGAAAAACTTCAAAACCTGTGAAATGTGAACACTGTGAGTTAACATTTACAAACAAAAGTATTTTGGGTCGTCATTTGAAGACTCATCTTGAAGTGCTTGTGCCTTGTCCTAAGTGCAAACGTAAATTTGCCACCAAAAGTGGTATGAAAATTCACATGAAGTTTGTTCATCTCAAAGTGCGCCCATACACATGTGAAATTTGCAAGAAATGTTTTCCTAAGCCGTGTGTACTGAAAGTCCACCATCAAAGAGTCCACTCTGGAGAGAGGCCATACGCATGTACACAGTGTGATAAGCGGTATGTGATAAAAGCAAAGCTTCAACAACATGTAGCAGTTGTGCATGAGAAAAAACGCCCGCACATATGTAAGATTTGCGGAAAAACATGGGCTTTTCCTAACCATTTGGTCACCCATATGCGTTCACATACTGGTGAGAAACCATTTCAGTGTCATCTTTGTGAGAAATATTTTGTGACAAAACAGGACTGTCGCAAGCATATATCATCTATACATCGCAAGTTAAAGCCATACAGATGTACCGCTTGCGGTAAGGCATACGCCGCCTCCAACACTTTATCTACACATATGAAGAACGTGCACTATCCAGTAAGCGTAAAATGTGACATTTGTGACAAAGTGTTCAACACAAAGTCTGTACTGGACAGCCATATTGCCATGAAGCATAAAAACCCAAACAAATATCCATGTACAATATGTGACAAGCGGTTTGCCCAGGCTTGTCTGCTTGCAATACACATGGGTGTTCACACTGGTGAAAAACCGTACCGATGTAATCTTTGCGAAAAACGGTTTCGACTCCAAGGCATGCTCGACGAACACGTGTCATCAGTTCACCTCCGGCTTAAACCACACCAGTGTACTGTCTGCGATAAGACGTTTGCAAGAAAATACAAGGTCACCCGTCACATGGCCAGCCATTCATCGGCGAAAGTGAAATGTAAATACTGTGATAAGAAAATGAAATGGCCAAGCATTGCGTTTCACGTAAGTAAAAAACACCCAATGTGCAAAAGTTGAATGGATGCCTAAACACAGCATCAACTTCATATTTTTGTTATGCAAGTTTTGAGTTTATCCCAAAACGCGCGTTTTAGTTAGAATATACCCTTATTTCCTCAGAATGTATTTTTGTCAACGTCTTTGTAAACATTTCATATCTGTAGAAAACACGCAATGTGCAAAGGTTGAATGGATTCCAAAACACACCATCAATTTGTTATTTTTGTTCTGGTAGTTTTGAGCTTATCCAAAACGCAATTTCAACTTTTCAATAGATTGTTATTTGATCGCACTGCTTTAATATCCTTTTTTTGTTGTCCACTGGTTTGTTTTTTTCTGCAGGATAAATTTACTTTTGTCTTGTTTACGTTCTTGTAAAATTTATGTTTAACCATTAAACTTAAATTTCAGTTTTTTTAATAAGATCTAGTTTATAACATACAAACTGAGTAAGATTTGGACATGTTGTGTTGCTAGCAAATTTATTGGCCCCATTGTACACTTGCTGCTCTAAAAAAAAATTTGTTGCCTTCTGAGCATTTCCAATCGTTGAGAAAGTATTTAATAAACCGTCTTCCTTTTTCGCTTTTATTTTGTACAATTACATAAAAATTAAATGTTCAGAAACTTTTTCACCAAACACAAGTGATAGAAAACTGTTGACAAATGCAGCATAGCGAAAACTGTGAAGAAACAATTTAACGTGGAAAATAAAGAACTACTAAAATTGTTCAAAAAAATATTTAGATAGTTCAAAGGAGACATTATTTTTAGAGCGACTCTTTTTACCAGTCGCTAGGTTTTTTTACAAACATTAATAAATAATTTTTTAAGCGTAGTAATTTTTTTGTAACAAAACGCATTTCTTCTGCACTTTTGACAAACATTATACAGGTGCATGCATTAATTCAATACCTAAATTGAAGTAATAAATACACTTGCAAAATATAACGCGAAGTTTACACAATAAACAGCGCATAAATTTTTGCTTTACAGTAGCGGTAACGAAATCCACAATTTAAGTTTATGCAAAAATAATTCCTTAATACTCGACACTACTTCTCTTTTTTAAAAACGTTTAACGCATGCTTTTAAATACCAATATTAACAGTCATAAGATGGAAATGCTCCTTGGTAAGTCAAGCTCATGGGCATAATCAAGTGGCATGGTGTTTTTTACCCAAGACAATACGCGCTTTGGTAATGTTAGTGCGCCATTAGCCGGTTTTGGTAGAGTGCTTTCGGTGGCCGTTAGATGTCGTCCCAGTGTTGGTGAAACTTTCTGATGCGCTCTTGACGCGCTTTCGCTTCGACAAAACTCCTTTCTCCATTTTATATTCGGTGCAGGCTCCACAGAAGATCTCCTTGACTGAGTTTCTGAACTTAGTGTCCCTCATACTGTACACCAGGACGTTCACCAAACTGTAAAAAATACACAAAGCAATGTTAAAACTGAATTCAAATATGATTCGAGAAATTGAAGCTGATTTAATCCAACAACGACCAATTTCCACTTCAGACAAAGTGTGTCTTATTATCGTTATTTAAAGTTTTCTAATTTAATTGTCTGCCCACTGCTTCTTAAACTATATCATATTTTAGTTTTTTTTCTTGCGACTCGCTTTAGTTTTGTAACAAAATCACTCATACATAAATGCTTGTTTATTACCGTTTTTTAGAGTTCTCTATTTTATCGTCTGTCCAATGTTTCTTTAACTTTCTCGTATTTTTTTATTTTATTGCTTATGGTAACAAAATCACTCATATACATGCATGCTTGTTTGCTTTATAAAGGTTTGCAAACAAGCTTAGTTCAGGTAAGTGTGTTTTGTAATAAGTTGTGTCTGACAACGGTAAGACCTTAACAAAACATATATGCTATGCATTCTCAAAGTGAATTAATCACACTTGAATAACATTTTTGTACAAACGTTTTGTTCACTGTCACTCTTCAGGTTGTGGGTAAAATATCTCCGATTACTTTAACGTGCCATTTTGAAGTATCGTGATAAGATTTCGATGAACGCAAACTCGCACAGCCCAAATAAGTTGGAACGGTTTTGCCCTAAAGTTCACCACCCCAAAATTCTCACGCCACCCTAGCTCTGTACCTGTTTGCCATGCTGACGTAGAAGCATATGACGTAAGCGAGGTCGCTATCCAAACTTCCGGTGACGTATTGGTAAATCACGACTCCAAGGGCTGGCACTGGAAATTAAAAGAAAATCGTGAAATAATAGGGTAAAAGAAATCAAACGCTACAAACTTTGTCTTTAAAGTTTATTTTTATTATTTGGTTTCTTTTATTTTTTATCATTTTTTTTACTTTTTTATCGTTAAATATATGGGCATAAATGTGTTTGCCGACGCAAGAAATGACAGAAATTAACATCCTGTGTACAACAATACAATGAAAAATATCAATTCAAATGTTAGTATATCATATTAACAATGCATTCACTATGTCCAAGCACTTAGAAAGTTATATTTTTGTTAATTTGTCAGTGTTTTTTCGAATAATGGTCACAAAACATAAAATTTTATTGCTGTTTTTTCTGTACAGTTTCATTTTTGCTTGGTTTTATTTTTTTCTGAAAGTTTTTAATGCGGACATTTCCACGAGGCCTATACATAAGTAACATTAACAGTATTAAGTTCAAACCTGAAGTCAGGGTAAATCCAACAACCATTAAGACCGAAGTGACGAAAAATTGGATTTCTCCGTTGGTGGAATTTTCGTCTTTGGGTGCAGAGTATGAACTTCGTGCTTTAGAAGCTCGTTTCAAATGTTGTGATACAATACAAGCAGATGCGATGATCATAACCACCTGATGAAAACATACAAGTGTTTCAAAATACATGACAAATAGATGTGGTTGTTTTTTAGCAAAAAGTAAAATGCTTGTAAAATATTTGAATTAACCGTTTGAAAACTGGAATGAACGCGGTATACATCGGGACATAATAATTTTTAGTCGTGGAAGTAAAAAATTACTGAAACGCAAAATAAACCAAAGGCAACCATCTTTTGGATTATGGGCAGCAAGTTTATATACCTTTCTGCATATTTTACATTTCTGGGTATTTGCCCAAAAGATAAGTTTTTACTGGAAGCAAATAACAAATATTGGAAACATCATTTAGTTGCATGTATAGTTCCAAAATCAATTTGCAAAAAAGTATTTCTATCTGTTACTTTAAAATCGGTTAGTTGAATTTTCATCCAATTAAAGCTATAGCACGTCTAATATTAATGTACATTATCCCAAACATAGACGTAAAGTCAATCTCTTAGATCCGAGTCAGAAAACGGTTTCAGCCAATCGTCTGTTTATTTCAGCCGGTTTGACGTATATTAAAGGGATGTGCATGTCCTGACAAAAACTACATCACATTTTGTTCCTGGTTTTCGCGGTAAAGATTCGATCCTTACACGACTTAACTAAATTTAGCTTCACATTTGCGATTGAACTGTCGTGCCATGAAAATGTGAATCGCATTTTTTCGGAAAGCAACTACTTTTTCTGGAGGGTAATTTTAACGAATCTCCTTTTCTTTATTTTATTTGGGGCCTTAGTTTACTTAAAATGCCTTTAAAAGTTGGAGACAAACATAGAAACTAATAATTTTGTTGTTGTTGTTTTCAATGATAAACACATATTGGCTCTTATATAGGCTATGTTAACAGTAACTCATTTTATCATTCCAACTACACTAAAACATGCCTAAATTTGAACCATAAATTTATTGTATTTGGTGTCCTAAAAGCAATCAAAAAACTGATTCTTTTTCTTTGTCAAATTTTGTAATCGTTATTTTTGCGCATTAAAAAGTTACAGACTGTGTACACCATTGCACCTAACGTACGACTTTCACGTGATTCGTCTTGGAGTTGAAACAAAACTTACCGTAAGAAAGTAGGGAAGGAAATACATGACAGCCAGGAGCGCTGAAACCGTTCCAATGTTCGAGTTTTCAGTTTGTGATGGATAGAAAAGAAATGTGCTGGGTGAAAAACCGAACACCAGGTCACCAGGAAGCCAAGCTGCGAAAACAACAAGTTTCTTTTGTTTAGTAACGTCATTTATTACTGTTTTTATTTATGCGGGAACGCGCACACCCTCCTAGAGTACAGTGAGGGCTAGTGTGAGTAACATTAGATTTGCACGCTGTGGCTACACACCAGTTTATGCACAGCATAGATTTTCATGTGTCTGGGCACGCGCATAAGCTTCCGAAATGCACTAAATACCACTGTGAGCAACATTAGATGTATAAAAGCCGTGCTCACACAGTTTATATGGTGTATGGATTTTTATAGGCCTGGACATACACACAAGCTCCTTAAGCACACTGTAAACAACATTAGATGTACACGCTGTGGCTAAGCACCAGTTTATAGAATTAAATTTCATGGGAAACGAATATTTGCCTTTGTTTTGAAATTTGGTTGTCTTATCGTACTTAGTACCAGTGGTATCAAACTCAAGTTAACTTTACTCAATTCATTTGCTCACTAAAATAGAAAAGGCGGGCGCGGGACTTGAACATACAACCTCAAGTTCTTTACATACCTGGAACAGTAGAAGTTATAACAGCAAGGCCCCACATGACAATCAATCCGATACAGATGCTTCTTTCCCGCTGCAGCTTGTAATGAATTGGGCGAACAAATGCATACAGACGCTGTGCAGTTAGGTAGAGGAGATTGAACAATGAAGCAGTGTAAGAGAGGACGAAAAAGATTCCACCGAATTTTGCCGCAGGAGAATCACGGTATTGGGTTTGGATCACTAGGTTGTCCAGAGTAGTCGAGTTCATCACCCATGCGAAGTTGTAAGCAGGCACTATCAGCAGCTGAACGCCTAAAAAGAGAACGCGTTGGTTGAAAGATGCGTACATTTTGATTGTTGTTTTTATGTAGTTGTTACATGAAACCAATACGCAGCAATATTGTATATTTTTGTGCGTTTTCTCTTTAATATATTGACTTTTCTGGTAGGAAAGCCGCCAAAAAGGACTTCAAATTGTCAAAGACATATAATGCATGCTTGGGCGCAAGTTTGTCGAAAGAATTTGGCTGATCAAAATACACAGGCTTCGAAAAACTTCATGACCCAAATTCTGAGTGTAAAAAAAACTTAAATCACCTGTTAATATATCTGCAATGGCAAGGGAGACGCGATGCAGATCCATATTCTCGATCTTGCCCTTGCGCTTTTTGTTCCGGACCACCAGAAGAACCACGGCATTCGCAAGCAAGACGAAAACGGCAAGTATAACAACAACAGCGAGAAAGGCCGCGGCGCAGGGTTGACTGCATTGATCGCAAGATTTCAGCTCTGTACTCAAACAATCTTGTGCAGTTGACTTGGAGCAGTAAACCGGGTAGAACCGATGAATATTTTCTGGCGTTCCTTTGCTAGCCAAGGTGCTGGTAAAACCCGTGGTAACCGCTGGGGACGAAGTTGCGTTGCTTGTTGCGACGGCGCCGAGACTAGAGGTCATGACGTCATTGGTTGTTGTCTCAAGCATTGTGGTATTGCTTGAAGTCATTTGTGTTTGAGCATCAGTTGAAACAAATACAGTGCTGTTTTCTGTGACTTGAATAACCGAAGGCGTGGTTGTAAGGTCTTGGGTCATCACTGGTGTAGTGGTTTCTGGCAATGGTGACGTAACCGGTGACGTAGTAACGGGTTTTGTGGTGGATGTCAAGCTATTAAGGAACCTAAGTATCTCCTCTGGACTAAAATTCCCCCCATTTACCAAAACTCGTGGGACAACGACCGTTGCATTTTGCGGGACAACGCTTGTTGTCTGTTGCGACATTTTGAAATCAATTTGGTTTGCTAAGTTGCTGATGAAACTGAAACACGAAAAAAAATATTTATTAGGATAATACAACAACGTTTTTTACCAATTATTAATTTTTTTGTATTATCTGCTTATTTAAATTTTAAAGCACTCCAATACTTAAAATGGCAACCGTAATAAAAACCTGACATTATTGAAAACCAATGTAAAAAAGTGAGTACTTTCTTTGCATAATATCGAAGTTTAAAACACATGACCCAAAAAGTTTCTTAACACACCTACCACTGAAGTCGTTTATAACAAATGAACATCACTGCTTATATAAAAATCTAACATATCAATGCTCGCAGTGGAATTTTAAAAGCTGAATACTGCACAATTTCATCAGTGGTTATTAAATGTGTAATTTTAAAGCACTTTTATATAGTTGTTGCATTTTAAAAATAACAATCACGCCTCACGTAAGATTTAAAAAGCTAAACTGCCGTATACAAGGCTATAAACACTTTACTATAAAGTATAAACTGTCACTATCACAACAACACTTCTGTCGTAACAATAAATCATTGTCAACCAATAAGAGAAACACGCTTGAATTGTCGTGTGTCCTAAACCTTTTCTCTTATGAACTGAATCACCAATTTAAACCACAACAAATCCTGTGACACTGGCAAACCATTTAGGGGTTCCACAAGCACGAACCTTTTTTTGCGTATCTTTCTCAGAAGAACCTTCCCCCTATACGTCAGTGCATTTCTTGCAATCCCGACGTCGTCGCGAAAAATAACCACCACTCGTGCCAAGCATGACGTCACGCAAGTCGTGATCGGTGTACATGCAGTTGCTTATTACGTCACAGAGCGTTTGAGAATAATCAAAACAAGAACGGCTCCATTGTCCTCCTTTAAGTAACGTATAATTTTGGAAAGCTTTTGTGCTGCCAAAACCTATTCCAACTATATGGAAAACAATACATTGAACTTATACGCAAGGCCCTTTACATTAGGTTTCAACCTAGGACGTTTCGATAAAAGAATCACCAACAGGTTTTATTAAGAACGAGAAAACTTTAACAAACTGGCCGAAAGTTACTTGTTCAAATGTTTTACTATGTCTGTGTGGTATATACAAATATGTATATATCGGCAAATACACTGTTGACATGCAACACACATCTTTCTGTATCTATGTTTGCTAACTTTTTGCAATTAGTAAACAAACGCGTCATTGTTTACCGCCAGAAACTGGTTTCTAATTTCTGTTCATATGTAGCACTAAAACTTCATAAAAAATGGTGTCAAGTGTAAGCGATTGTTTTGAAACAAGCAATAGCCTACTATTAGGAGAAAATCAACTTACACACCTGTGTGTTATTACTGTGATGAATCAATTCTAAACTTGCGTGAGAACACCTCTTTTTCTCGCTTTTACTCATCTTAAAATCAGATTTACCCGCTTTTAAATCATAGTACTTATATGGCTAGATGTCTTCAGCAACAATAAGTATTTTTTCAGCAAACTTTTATTTATTGTTTAGAAGGTTTACGCTATCAAACATTCTAGATTATGAGAAATCTGAAACCTGCCAACTTATTATTTCAAATTTATCTGTTTTTTATTCAGACATGTTCAGAAACATATCTCTTACTTTGCTAATAGCCTACACTCATGACTGCCTCACCATGCCTTTCACAGGATCCAAAATAAATTAACCTTTTGAATGCATTAAACTTAAGTTGAACCGTCTCAATTTCCTAGAGTCGCGTGCATATCTGTCATAAATTAATCTATTTTATTGTCTATATCAGTGGTTCTCAAACTTTTTTATTGTCGGGGCCAAATGGTATTTTTTAAGTGTGTAGGGAGCCGCAAAAAATGAAACCTTTAGAAAATCACTGAAGAAGATGACTTTGAAAGCTAAAATAGCAATGTTTGGTGGTTTTCTGAGGTCTGGTGCGAGCCGCAAAATAAGTAGTTGGGAGCCGCATGCGGCCCCGAAAACCGAGTTTGAGAACCACTGGTCTATATGGTTATAGTCTGATTGTTATTTAAATAGTCTGTGCAAGTGGGAAAACCCCTGATT
This sequence comes from Phallusia mammillata, assembly GCF_965637545.1. NCBI lineage: Eukaryota > Metazoa > Chordata > Ascidiacea > Phlebobranchia > Ascidiidae > Phallusia > Phallusia mammillata. The sequence continues at coordinate 30,933,467 of NC_137253.1, read as the reverse complement.
ACCACAGAAGTAAGTTTTCATAAAGTCTGCATCTGCACAATACGAAACAATTATAGCCTAAAAGGTTTGGTGCAGAAAGTGTAACAAAACTATAGGGTTGCCATATCGGCTTGGGGAAAAATTTAAAGTTGAGTTACAATACAATTTATGGTCTGTTGTTAAACGTTACCAACCAAAACAGTGCCATTTTTAATGAAATATCGTTACTATCACAGCGATATAAAGCTTAGTTTTGTGTCTAAATAAGTCACAATACAGAAAGTTTTACAAGATCTTGTTCTTTTAACAGAGTATTGTTAGTTTTAAAGACGCGTATACGCATGAATGTACGTTGTAAGGTGCGCCGTACGTCAAAATCAGCACTGACAACCGTTATAATGCAAACTTTTTAGCCCCTCGGAAACTACTGTGGGTTAAGCTGCTTGGCGTAAAATTTAGGACATTAGGAGTGTTTTTAAAAATTATTTCCGGACATAGATTTTACGCCCAAATTGCGGGCTTGACAGGGAAATCCTGGACCTCTGGTAACCCTAGTCTAAACGTCAATGTTTGTTAACGAAGCATTAGGTTTTTCATTGCAGCATCATAACCCACACAATAAAATGGATTTATAACTTACCACTTAGCTACCCTGCCGTGTTTTTTGCAACTTACTACAACAAAAACTATATTCTGAGTGTTTTTTGTTGATTTATGCCACCCTGTCTGAAATTTCGCAATCAAATTACAAAAAAAATCGCCCAAAACTTTTGCAGTGCCTAAAAAAATGCAAACTTCTCTCTGAAATTGCCGAGTGCAAAAGATTACGAATCTAGACAATAACCTGATAAAGATTTGTCCTGTATGACCACCCTTGTAATAAACCCTTTTAAACTCTACTAAAATCAGAACTATACAAAAACCAGAACAACACCCACAAAAACGTGACTTTTTATGTTCTTTACACCTCAAAGTTTCTCATACATGTCTTCCGCGGCCAAACTTCCTACCGGTTGTTGTTAAAAAAACGTGTTCCACAATGTTCGTTGCTCGGGGCGCTGTCACAATGGTAATGACGCGATTTTCATTGTCCCGAATTCGAAGAACCGGACAAGGTCGATTGTGACGTACGTGTGGGAGTTAACAAAGATCGTAAAACCGTGTTCTTGTTGTTTTTAAAAGTAATTACAACTTGTTGAAAAAATTACACAATCTTACAGCAGGAAACTCACATTAGATTACAATGATCCTGTCTTTCTGTTATTACTGTCGGACTGATATACATATATTTAAACCTTGCGAAACGTTGTATTGTTTTACACCGAAATACTGGCTTCTATTGCTCAGAATATTTAAAACCGTGCATTGTGAACCTAACTTTGCTACTAATAAAGTTTAGGTGACAGTAGAAGCATAGTTTAAGCATATTTGACCCCTCGCACTGATGACACTGATTGAAGCTTTCGCAATGAAATGTATTAAATACATACAATACCTCTTGTCATTTTATCAAATCACCTTTTTCAATTTCGCGCCAAGTTTTTCCAAACTTGAGACCTTCTGGCAAATGTATTTTATATGCCAACATTATACATCTCGTTCAGGCCGCCTTTATGAGGGTATAGCACTCGAAGACGCAAATAATGATGTTCTGAAATTTGAAAACATTATACATCTCGTTCAGGCCGCCTTTATGAGGGTATAGCACTCGAAGACGCAAATAATGATGTTCTGAAATTTGAACTAATTGGTAATAGTTCCAGTGGCGGCTGCAGCTCCGCAGCACCCTAGCACGAGCCGCCCCTGAATAGTTCTAATGCAACTTGCAGTACCCGAAAATTCCAGTTTAGTCCACTATGGACTTGTTCGCTTTATCTACAAGTGAACTACACTGCAACAAACAGTACCAGTACAAAAATACCGCACTGGTACTATGCAGTTCTAAAAGCCTCTAAATATTCATACTTTTCCAGTTTAGTTGCTTATTTTTTGGCGAACGGTTAGTTGAAAAGCAAAAAAATAAAAAAATGTGCGTAAAACATTTTGGTGAAAAACTGTTTTCAAAACTAGAATTGTTCCTCCAATGCCATTTACAATACAAATTTGAAATTGATGATATTAAGTGATCAAACACTATAGCTGTAAGTTAGCTGTGGCCATAAAAATTAACGTCTATTTTATTTCAATTCTGTATTTGGTTCTGTTGTATTTTTTATTCTTTCCTGGCCTTCTGCCTTTAAAGACATATCCTATATCCAACTTCATTTGCACTCGAAAGCTATTTCGTCCTTTCAACACTTAAAGTATCTCCTACCACGTCGTGGGCCCTGAAAATATCTGCAACCGGATGCTTTCTCGGAATCCGCTCTCACTTACTGCCTCGTGATCGCTAAAAATAATAAAAAAAGTTATTTGTATGCAACGTTATTACCCTGCGTCTTGCGTTACGACGGAAAAGAGATTATAATGGTATTTGGATTATTAAAATATTTTAATAAAGTGTCTCCAGTTTCTAAGCTCATCTTATTATAGAATGAGATATATTTTTGTTTACTGACACAAATTGTGGTGACGATATTGTAGACTGCTATGTTGGTGCATCTATACTTTTGTGTATGTAGACCAGTAATTTTAACTTTTTTGTTTCGTGTCGCAATTATTTGTCAAAAACGGTGTGTGGCTCATCAAATAAAAAAATCAAGTTTAAAAATAGTTACAACGGTTATGACATTTTATTTTCTTACGTAATAATGCAAGTTTAAAAAGTTCTAGGGACCAATGAAAATATTTTCATGCTCATTGCTGAGCCATAGCCCACAGATTAGGTTAGGAAATGTACACAAAACCTATTACTGGAAGCTTGTTCCCACACAATTGCACAATTTGGTTACATTCGTATTTCAATGTATTGAAATTGGTGGTTTTCACACTTTTAATGCTTGCTGTGTCACGGCTTAATTACTTTGCAAGTTAAAAACACAAACCCTAATTCAAATAAATCATTTTTCAATTTTTCACGTGATTGATGAGTTTGGTAACGAATTAAATCAACATGGAGTTCATATTTTGTTATCAAGCCTTAAACACAAACAAATGTACTCAAAAAAGCAGAAGTTCCATCTCGGCACACAGTATGAAAATCACTGGCCTGAACGAAAACACAATCTCTCATAGAAACAATAATAATCCAACGCTCTTTGCTGCCACGCAATGGATTTTTTTTGATGAAACAAAAATCTGTCTTTTGCATTTCCAACACATTTTTTAAATTCCAATAGCTCGCAGCCTGGACATGACATTGTTTTCATTGTCAATCTATTTTGCTTAGAAACTCGGAAAAACGGGCATTTTACCGATTTGCCTTTGCAATCCTGTTTACTAAAAATGATTGGTATTTCGGGAGAGTAATTCCTTATTTATTTCTTCCCTTTTTACTTGTTTACGTAATTCGGGCCCTACTTGCCGTAATTAGAGCCCCACATCCTTGACTTTTCGAAAAAATACTTACTAGCACCTCAAAGCGCGACCTTATCATGGCCCAAGCAACTAAAACTATTCCGACAAATCGTTGAATGACTTGAGTCATGCCCTTGAAGAGAATGATATGCGAACAATCACGTTATTGTGCTCGATATGCAAATCAGTATTGTCATTGTGATGGCTAAATCGCAAAGTCATCGCAAAGAACACCTTAAGCACCAAAGTTGGAATATCTCAAGGGTTTTTGTTGATGTTTCTTTCTATTTCTGTTTTTATTATTTTATTTTAATTTTTATCTGAGTTTTTGTTGTTGGATTAGAAAGATAAACTAACCCCCCATTTTTGTTCAAGCGCCCAAAGCACTTGGTATTTTTTACGTACCTTCCGTAGTTCCCCTTGACAAATGAATGTAAATATGCATTATGTTGAAACGACACGATATAATAAAATTTGCATGACTTATTTTATGAAACAAGCTGTTATTTAACGGCCTTATATATTCTATTCTATGACGCCTCCGTCGCCTTTCTGTTGGAAAGTTCGTGCGAATTTCTTAGACATCCTGCATTGTGTCTTTGACCATATTTAGACAATGACACGCCCCTTATACGCCCGATGACCGCGAACTACGTCAAACAGACGCTCATCACGACTAGGTAGAGGTTAAAAGGCAATTGCTTACCTCTTTGTAACCTGCATCAATACTGTCATTTTGTATGTGTAAGGTCACTGCTTTGAAATATTCGAATGTTGATTGGTTTTAAAGTGCTTGAACGGCAATAATTTCAGTACTGTACCATGCGCACCAATGCAACGGAAAAACCGACTGAAGACGTAAACAAAACCATGGGGGACATTCTATATGTGACTGTTGGTTCATGAAACTCTTAAAACCAAGCCAACTAGCATGCAAAGCACCATCGACTCTTTTGATGAATGTTCATTGTTTTTATCATGTTCAGATTCGGAAAGTTGATACCGTTAATATGCAAGCGCTACCGTGTGTTGCATTGTTCAATACAATCCGACAAGAGGTGATTTTTGCGTTCTGTCGACCATAACTAATATTGCCTACGTCTGGTCAAATCCTCTACCTCAGTGGTTCTTAAACTTATGCTGATCGCGTACCACCTGGCAACATTTTCTATCGCTCTGTACCACCTAAATCCTGTTGAAATAGGTAGAGCAAGAGTACTTCTTGACTACACTAACTAAATCATGAAACCAGCGTGTTAGCAATTTCCCAAAAAATATAGTCCTAGACATTGGTTCTGCAAAAACACAGGGCTGATCAGTTGGGTCAGTTGAGCAGCAATTCTTGGTGTGGCTTGAATTAAGTACAGCAGAACGTTACTCGCGTATACCACCTGAAAAGTCCTGACGTACCACAGAACCAGTGCAGTCTACCTGGATCAATTGTGGGACCTTGGCTAAGTTTTGGCCCACAAAAGAGAACATTAAACTTTTAAGAAACTGAGTGAGTTGATCTTAAACGTCTAAAGTATTCTTGTTGTATGACAATATTATGAATGAATCTTTTTTTTTTCATTTCTTCGTCAACGAAAAAGCAATATGGAAACAGAAAATCCTCACGACATTAACAAAAATGGAAACATTTTGTAAACAATAAGTTAGTTATAAGCTTGACAATAAAACCCATCACACGAAAAAGTGCAAAAGAAAAATCTTTGTCCGGCAAAGACCATGAAAATGTACAAGTAGAACTTTTCTTGGGCAATAACAACAAAATGCGCTTGCCTGCGTCATGTATTAGTTAAATGCTTTAGTAACGGGTATTTTGTGTTATTTATGGCGGCATAACGCTAAACGTTTTGTTTGGCAAAATGTTTACATCTTTTTGTGTATTTTTTTCATTTTAAATATTTTGTCAACGAAAATACAATATAAAGGAACAGAACACCCTCACAAAAATGTGATCAATTATAAACACTGGTTTGAACTTGCGACAAGAGCAACAACAACATACTGTAGAACACATAAACGTGCAAAAGGAAACTATTTTTGTAAAGCTAAATCTTGGAATGATACATGTACAACTTGTTCAAGGGAAAATTCGGGGTTATTTTTTATGGGTGATGAAGTAAAATGGTTGGGTAACCGATTTTTTTGTTTTGAACCACTGCAGTATAAATTCCCTAAACTACATCACACAATGGAACGCTACGCAGGTATATGTCCATGAACGCAATGCGAGTTTTTATAGACACTCAAACAGCGAAATAGGGAGACGTTATATTCCATCCATTTACTACATAACCGTCTTACGTCGCTTGCATTCATTTTACAACTTAAAATAATTTTAAGAAAATAAGAACGGTCAGTTTAGACTGGTTCGCTTGCGGAAGAACGCGATTTTTTGGTGTATCGCCCACTTCTTGATATTCCAGTGCTGTTGCTGCTTGAGCCTTTCTCCATAGTGCTGGTGCTTGAGCGGACTTTGCGCATTGCTTCCTTGCCCCAAACCTCACAGCAGAAGATTTCGCGAAGTACGAAATAAGTTTCATCGCGAAACTTCGAGTCCCTGATACTGTAAACCAGTACATTGACCAGGCTAGAAAAACATGGAAAATGATAAAAGTATGTCAGGGGTTTGTGATAGGCCTATTTGGTGAAATTGACCAAATACATACGTTTTGAACTCGATAAATGTGTTCATAGCATTTTCAGGAATATTAAGCCGAAATAAACTGATATATGTGATGGGATGGGCATTTGCCCAAACATTTAAAATAAAGCATTACGCTTGCGACATCAACAGTAGTGTTTGTGTACTGTAGTTTATACATAGAAAACTAAGAAAGTACTCAAATCACATCCATGCAAAGTTGGGTAAATTCAATTTGACTTAACCAAAAAATACACGAATAACACCATGACTAAACAGAAAAATATTCGGCCATGAAATGCATCCTACAAGCAAATTGTTTTGCAGCTTGGATTACAGTATCACATTTTTTGTCAAAAGCAACCTTCGAAAATATGAGTTTTATGGGAATTTTGCTAAAACTTGTGACTTGTTAAAATACAAAATTATTGATGCTAGTCAGTTGCCGAAGCTGCAAACAATGCATGAAGAATATCACGACGCGAAAACGCTTTCGGACGCCGGTTGGTCGTCGTGATATTATGATTGATCGCAAAATTGATTCATTATTTGACGCATAACATGGACGCTCAAGAAATGAAATAGTCAGAGGCCGAAAAATGATTGCAAATTTAAGCGACGTGCGATTTTTTGCTGAATAATTTGTATTTCTTTTGTGAAATGGATAAATAAATCGTTTTTCAAGCCATTGTTACGTGCTATCCACAAAGTTTTTAAATTGTCATGTTCAAATTATGCTTTACAATAGTCAAAAACACTTTTTTAAGTGAGGTACAGAACAAGAATAAACTGAGTTTGCAGAGAGAACTTGGTTAACTTACATCCTTGACTACATATTCCAATTGCGATGTGCGATTTATAAAAACTGTTACATACTGGAAAGCCAGACCAAAATTAGCCAAGTTGTCTGAGTTCAGGACGCGTACAAAGTCTCAATGGCATGGGTTCGAAACCCGTGAAAAGTAACTTATCAACCAACCTGTTAAATGAGCTGATGTAGAGAGTGATCACAAAAGCGTTGGAATAAAGAAGCGCGTTGAACGAATCGATGTAGAGCAGAATGACGACCACCGCACACGGCACTGTAACATATTGAAACAAGATTAATCAAGTGAATACAGGAAGTTGTTACATGCTCCTGCATACGTATGTGCATAGCACGTGCGTTGTTTATGCCAGACGCCCCTTAAATGGAATATAGGGTGTGCAAGAAATATGGTGTGTGACGTTTGTCGTGGCGTCAAATTTGTCGTGGCGTATTTAGCTTGACATTTATGAAAATATCATGGAAATAGTTATTTGTGTAAAATTTTGCAATTTCCGCGCTAATTAAAGCTAAATCAGGTTTAATTGCTCGATTTCCGCCCTAACGCAAACTAATTGCGGATGAATAGGGTAGGTAAAACCCCTGGCTTATACATTATAAGAATATTTTTGTTCAATTACTAAACAACACAATATTTTGTAGTAAGATGACTTGCAGCTTTCAACTGGAAAAACACAAAAACACTTTGTTTGACAAATACTTTAACTAAAAACTGGATTGTTCTAAAACCAAAAAAGGCATAGTATAACAAATTTTAGTAACAAAAGTTTTTCGTCCCACTGGTGTAAAGTTAAACAAAATAAGTTCTTTAATTGAAAATAAGTGTTTTGTAAAAGCTTACAACCGTTAGACGATAAACATTACTAAATATGCAACCTGGTAAAAGCCAAGTTTTTTCAGTATGATAATGTTTTCAATCTTAAAAATTTGTATGCTGTATTCTTTTTCGACTCTTCAATTTTCGATATTTTATCTGGATTATTAATGCAAAATCCACCACAATCTTATTTCACTTACACACTGATACTGTGAATCCGATCTGCATCATCAAAGTAGTGATGAAGAATCCGATCTCGTTGCTTCTCGTCGCATCTTCCGTCTCAGCTCCTCCGGATTGTACGTAAGCACTTTTTGACTTGGCTGATCTTTTAAGGTGAGCATGAACGATGAACGCAGAAGCAATTATAAAGCAAGTCTGCACAATAAATTCATGTTTAGATTCGACAATCGACATCATAACAAACTTTGTCTATTTAATGGAAAAGATTAAACAGAAGCTTGATTTTATGATACATCAATAACATTTGTTTTTGTTAGTAGTTAAGTGTGCCATTTATTTGGGAGATGCGTTTTTTGTGTGAGATAATTGTATACAAGACAAAAAACGTTAAGTACACAAGTTAACAACAACAATTGATTTAAAAATACTTTATCTTTAGACTTGACGTTGAAACACATCATTTCCTCTTATTGATAATAAGGCAATATATAAGTGTGCTTTCATGAGACCACAACAAAATAAATTCCTAAAAATGTTCAAAACATTGCCCACAATTAACAAACTTACTGTAAGTGCATAAGGAACCAGTAGGAAGATGATTAACACCGCCATGGCTGGCGCGTTCCATTCGCTTCTTGGCATGCTGGGGTAGAAGAGCATGGAGTTGATGGAATAGGTGAAGTCAAAATGTTCCGGGAACCAAGCTAAAAATACAAGTCACATATATTAATATTTTTATCCAAGCTTGTAGGTAGGTTTTAGTCTGCTTTTTAGCATTCCGTTGTGTCTTTGTAGTATGTTGGGTTACATTAGGCACTTTGGGACCGCCAGGCTATATGTTTGTCTCTCAATAGCAGCGAAACACAAAACGTGCCCTATTATACATGTAGGTGTTTGTGGGGCCCTTTTGGTTAAAATGGCAGTCCAAATATCCCAATAAGGTCTAATATAAATCTCCGCAATCACCTAAACTCTATGTTTTTAATTTTAATTACAACATATTAGGCTTACTATATATAGTAACCCCATAGATTTAAAGAACCTAGTCTGTGGTGGGAACAACAACCTCGGTTTTGCACCAAAAGAGCCGTTCTATTAAATCGATACGATCTTCCAAGCATTCAGACGCGGCAAGGTCACCTGGGTGGGATTCGAACCCACGAAAATCTTTATTACTTACCATAAGCAGTGGAGAAGACAATAGCCAGGAGCCAGACAAGGCACAAAGAAATGTTAATGTTCCTCTTTCTTTGCAGTTTATAGTCGATAGGTCTCACAAACGCATAAAGCCTTTGTCCAGCCAAATAAGCCAAATTGTATATTGATGAGATGAAGGTTAGATTGAATAGCATTCCACCTATCATTGCTCCAGGAGTGTTTATTAGTCTTTCGAAACGGTCTCCTATCTCGTGAGGTGTTGATGTCATCGTAAAGTGGAAGTTGTAACTTGTCACCACAAGAATTTGGATGCCTATGTAAAGTAATATGCTGTTAGTAATAACCTGTGATATACGGCGTACCAAAAGCGCTATGGGAGATTAGGCTACTGGATTTTTTTTTGAAAACTTTGCAATGTTTTAAAAGCTAGTTCGATTATATTCACTACTTGGATTTAAGTGAGGTGTTCAGTAACGATGCACTTAAATTCATAACTGAAACGTTCATGGAGACCAGCGATCACGGCATACCCGTCCATAAATCATATGGCGTCTTAAATGGGACAAACGTACTATGATAATGATGTGTATACAAAACAGTGTCCCTGGAATCTTTTATTTTTGAAACATAAATCTTTATTTCGCCTATTTGAAAGGAATAGTCAGTTTCCGTTGATTCAAATAGAATCAAATAGAATTGATCATCAGGTGAATTGATAATTTATAAGCGAAATTAGCCAAATAAAGCGGAATTAGACGTTGTTTTTGTAACCTCAATCTTGTGTTCGTTGATCTGGTGTTAATGTTCGCAACTAAAATAGCTAGGAGCAGAACCATAAAGTCTTACACAAATACTAGTTTACATATTTTTTGTCAAATTATGCAACATGGTAATATATCGCGCAATCTGTAATTTTTGTCCTTCATTTGCGACAAAAAAACATCAAAAGCCGTACGGCCTAACCAGAACACCGAAAAATAGATTTACAGCTTCATAATTACAAATCATAACTTCACTTACCAGACAACAGGTCCGCTACAGCAAGTGAAGTCCTGTGCAAATCCATGTTCTCCAACTTTCCTTTGGTCTTTCTCTTTCTCACCACAACCAATACGATCAAATTTCCAATCACTATAGCAAGACCCAGCAGTGCCACTAAGACCATAAAAACAGCAGCTCCGCCATTGCTGCATTGTTCACAAGAAGGGAGCTTTGTGTTGTAACAATCCTGTTGTACTGTTTGGGAGCAAAATGGCGGGAAAAGATAATAACTGGTCGTTGGAAGTTTGGTTGCATTAGGTCCAAGACTTGAATTAAACGTGGCACAAGGAGCCCCTGGGATAATGCATGGATCGATTGTAGCCGGACCTACAAAGACACGTTCATCATCTGTGGTGGTCAAAGCAGTTTGAGTGGTAGTTGCGGCCATTTTGAACAAGTAAGAGTTTTTAAGTTGCTATGTTAACACAAAACTCTGTAATTGCTACAAATCTGTGAAACAAGAATAACAATGCTTTACATTTACGAACTAACAAAATGAATTTAGACATTTATAAAATCTGCATAACATGCTTAGCAAATTGGTAAAAGAAAATATATTACACTGCATCTGTCACATGTTGTATTTTATTAAGTTACGCTCTTTTGCTACAATTATAAAACCCTTATCTTTTCTACTGTCTGTATATTCCGATATCCTGCTAAACATTCAAATAAAAACGTCACAGCTTATCAAGACAATTTTGACAACCGATCACTTGTCCAACTTAACGTAAATGACTTGTGATAAGCGACCCTAGTCAGTAATAACCATCATCAGGCGTTTGCAAATTGGAATAAAAAAACGGCTCGTCAGCTAAATACGGTGACGATTAAGCAAATATGCCAGACTGTGGTCCACGTTTTCCACTCACGTTATTCCGCTAAACTGATATACGTCACTGCGGGTCTGTGACGTCATGTCCTATGCGGTGCTTCGCGCGACGTTCGGTGTCGGAGGTCGGTCGGTCAAAATTGCAAAAACTCGCGTTGCTCTGAGGCTTGTGGAAGCCTTTCCGGTTTCGCTAAAACGTCATAAGCCTACGGTCTGCCAAATTCATTCAATGACGAAATTGGATTGCTTCCCGTGTTGTGTTGTGAGGTTAGCCAAGTTTGTTTTTCAAGGCACAGTCCGCGGTAAAACTGGTAAAGGTTTGTTTTCATGAGTCCACAACCACCAAGCCCGTGTTATTATAACTACTTGCCGTTTTCGTTTCGTCGGCAAATGCTGCGGTTAAGGTAACAGATATATGTGAGAACCTAAAGGTTGTGAAACAAAGTAGATTAAAGTAAAACAGTGTTTTGACGGCAAAGAAATGTCTTTGAAAACAACTGTATAGTTTTGTTTGCGGCACGCTATTTAATTTTGGATACCATACATGTTGGAAAACTTTTGTCGTTTGAAAAGTTAGATCATTTTCGTAATTGAAGCAAATTCAAAAGCATAATGTGTGTTTGTCAATATGTTCCCGCCCTAAAACATTCGTAACACTAAAATCTAAATGCACGTCTTCAAACCTAAATCTGCCATATTAATTTATAAGTCGGATATTTTCCACTTAAGCAAAGCATCCCAAACAACCATTTGACAATACACATTTGCACAAACAATTCGGAAAACTCAATTTCATTAGCCGAAAATTCGCTAATGACTTTTCCACTTAATAGACGTCGAATATTCTTTAATGACGCGCGGAGGTCGAATTGTCTATGGAATTCATCATTTTCGGCAATTTTTACATCTCATGTCGCAAGATACTCGTTCATTAAATATAGTAGCAGAGCAGGAACGATGTATTCGTCATTAAAACGCAACTGCAGAGGGCAACCAACGGCAGAATACTATATGTCCATGTTTTGCAGTAAGATGCGAATGCGAGTCAGACAACGCTTTTCTGGTACCTGGAACGCGCGAAGGCGTTCAATGCAGGAATTCTCCATATTGGATTCTCCCCAACGGTCTTTGCCCGCTGTTCTACGTCACTAGGTTACTTGGAATTCAGGTTCCAGCGTTACCATAAAAATCCACAATTGGAAACTACTGCGGTTCTATTTGAATAAGGAAGTGGCATTACTTTACTTGCTGCTGCCCTGTAGTAATATTCACCACAACATCAATTTGTTTTGTTTTTCAAAATTTCTGCCTGTAGTTGTATATTTTGACAAAACTTAAAACAGTTAGACTCGAAAAATTTACTTCCTCTAAAATTTAACCTTTGTACCACGCCCAAACATTTTCTTAAGATTATTTAACCGAGAATCACTTCCTGATATTGAAACCACTTTTTCAACACTTTCTGTTACTAAGGCATCTGCTCTTGACCGTTTTCATGGCGACATTTAAGTTGTCTTGTGGTTTGTGGTAAACAAGTTAATTATGGACGGAAATAATTTACACCGATTGGTGACTCACAGATTGGTCTTAATAGGCAGAAATGAAGAAGCACTTTTCGTAATCGTGTCCAAAACGAACAAATACTATTGCATCATGCATAGAACTTGTCTAATTGATCAACTCTGTAACTTTAAAATCTATTTCATAGCCCTGCAGTAGCTGTTTTTTTTAGCAGCAAAATTTTGTTCATTTCGTCTCAAAATCTCTCATACAGGCTACTTTATAGAAATGCTTGGGAGACTGGCCTGATTCTATATAACGCTGTTGATTGGCCTGGCGAACTATGATACTTTAAACATGCTAAGAAACTTGTCTCTGTAAGAAACCGACTTAAAAGCAATCACATTCCCAAGTGTACAGTTACGTTTTAAATCACTGTGCAAAACGCCTATCAAGTATCGGAACATCAAGAACATATGTTTTGCCCATCCCCCGATAGCCGCTACTTTCCCATGCTTTTGCCTGAGGCGATAGGATAAATGTCATGGTACCTACGTCAAACACTAAATTGTGGCTATTTCGAGATAATTTGTCTTCTTTTTATAAGTTCGGAAGCAAACTTAACCCGTTTTCTATCTGTTCAGCAACAGCACGAGAGGGTCCGTAAAATCGTGGGGAGTTTGACAATTGTTCACGGTCAAATTCAATAAAATATTTACCCTTTAAATTAATCTCAGCATGTTTTAATCAAATTTAGGAACACTATACACGGACTTGAACAGTAACTTAATCATAAACATAACTACCAAAGCACTTGTGTATATAGAATAGTAATACATGATGACAACCTGAACTGATGATGACAACAGTGATTGTTGAAACGTCTGCATGATGTATTAATGTATGGCAGTTATGTTTATTATTAAATTTTAATCAAATGTTCGCCAGTGTTTCGACTAAGTTTTTAAAACGTTAAACATTCCTTAAAAGATAGGTATACACGAAATATGACGACGTTCAGATCTGGAAGCTAAGTCTAAGTGGGGGTAAAAATCTTGATTTAGATTAAACAGACGATACATTCCGAAAATCCTGTCAAGAAAAAAAAACTTAACTAAAAAGTACTTAAGTTTAGAAACGTTTATGTTCAGGTTAAAATCAGTTAACTCTCTTATATAGAACCAATATATTTCGCCTATAAAAGCATATTCGGTGTCTTTTTCAAATAGCATCAAATACTTTTGTGTGAGTTCCTGTGTTAGTAGCTCTACCGACCAGAACACTATGAGCTTATTTACTGTGGTCATAATCTATTGCTTTTTTTTCACGGGGTTCGAACCCAGGACACCCCCGGGGACGAATCCCGATCAAGGTTTTTTTTTTATGTCTGTATGTGGGTCAGGCGCGCCAGACCATTCGGCCAAAGTCCTGCCCCATAATCTACTGCTGCAGCTGTCCTGCTGAAGTCATAGCCCTTTACCGAACCTTAGTGGTGAAGGAATTTAAAAAGCTTTGCCGATAAATGTCGCCCCGGAGGTTTAGATACAAATTTGGGGTTTCGGAAACTGGAATCGCCTGCCAGTTTTGCAAAAAATAAAGCATTGGTGGATTGTAAAATTTCGTTATATCGACGCCGTGTCTTTAAATGGCAACATAGTTTGCAAAAGGGTATTGAAAGCGCCAAGAGTGTAGTTATGGCTGGTTGGTTGCTTGTTGTTGTTGTGTCGCAAGTTCAAAAACGTTTTAAATTTAACGCTGATAAAGTTGTGTTGATTTGACTATCCTTATTAAATTTAGAAGACTTTTGACAACACAAAAAAAAAACATTAACATTTTTATTTCTTTCAGAAACGAAGGTACTTCGGGTTCAAAAAAACAACGATACAAAGATTACGATACAAAGATTCTTAAATATTTCACGATACAAAGATTTTAACGATACAAAGATTCTTAAATATTTCATGCAGAAAAATGTGTGATTGGAACTGTACAATAGGCAACAAACACATCAGCACTAACTTGCATAAACAACTTTGACGTCACACAAGTGTTTAAAAACGTTACGTTGGTGAAGATGATTTTCGTGGAAATTTTCAAACAAAAACTGCGTCACTGCAATTCACACAACTATTAAATGTAATAACTCTGGGGCACAGAATGCATTTGTTGAGTTCGCCCACGCAATGAGACGGTTAAATGTAGAACAGGGGTTCCCAACCTTTTTACGATCTCGTACCACTAGGACGCTCTGTACTGCCACGCGTACCACTTCCTGTAGAACAACTAATTTGATCGAATCATATTTTATTTATATACTAAAATAACACAAAAAGCACCTCAACTAAATTTAATAATATTTTTTTGTGTTTACTGTAAACAACATATAAAGTGGTGAATCCATGTTTTTGTAAAAAAAAAGAAAGCTACTCGCGTACCACCTGAAAAACCTTCGCGTACCACTAGTGGTACGCGTACCACAGGTTGGGAACCCCTGATGTAGAAGGACGTGTAATATCGCGAAAGACAGTTTATCCGGCGCCTTGTTGGAAACTGTCTTCCATTATTTATTTTTTTCAATGTAAAGACCTAGAGCAGAAGTGGACAACCTGCGGCCCTTCTTTAAAGGTTGTGCGGCCCACAGATACGCTTGGATTTTAAAAGTACTAGCAAACGAGTCCAATTATTACATATTTTTGAGCTGATTAATGCGCCTGGTGCGAGTTTTCTACGACCTGGCAAAATGTGGCTAGAATCAAATACGAAGTTTACTTGTAGTTAAGCATATTTGGTTAGCAACAAAGCAAAATCACTTTGTGTGATGCACAGGTGCGGCCCGCGATCCAACTTTGACATTTGTAATTGGCCCCACATTAACAAAGGTTGCCCACCCCTGACCTAGAGGTATGGTTGCGGGCTTTGAAAGTCGAGCGCCAAACCTAGTCTGAGGATCTTTAATTGTCAGTTACGAGCATTCATAGCAAATGTTTTTGTACAACATATTTCCGCAAAGGTATTGTAAATTCATTAAGTTTGCAGAGCTCTTCTGGCAAATGTAGTTTTATTCCGACGTTTCGACGTCCTATACAGGTCGTCTTCATCAGGGTAAACTTGATATTATGACTGGCAGCAATAGCTTACGTATTGTAAATTTTCATGTTTATTCGGATAGATTTTAACAACACAAATAGGAACTTTACAACAGTCGACAAATAAGTTTATAAAAGTGAAGAGGTCTTATGGTTCACTGATCAGAGCGGGAAGCTACTGCCGGAAACAATTATATATGACCTTGAACGGGAAGAGCATGACCTTGTACTCGTTGAAGCACCCGACCGTGCAAAGTACACTGATCAGCATGCTGACGTCATGCCATAGAAACATTATCGTCACTAAACTGGCAGGCGTGACAGAGAGAAGAAAAACTGCAATAATTGTGGCGGAAATAACATCAGAAGCGACGCAAACAATCCCTAACGCGAGCCACCGTTTCATTTTTCGCTCTAGCGAACGGACGTTGGAGGAGCGGTTTTGTTTGGGTGAACTTTTGACGGTTTGGATTTTAATCTTGACTTTGTCCAGTGAAACTGAGAATCGACTTTTGTTTTTCGCGTCTTCGCTACCAAGGTCGGTTTTAATGGCTTCAGATGGACTGAATACGGCTGTGGGTGAGCTGGGTAACACACTCGGGGTGATTGAAGGGTTACGGGGCGCCCCCTTGGGAATGTTTCGTTTGTAGAGAGGGTAGAAGTAGAGAAATATCAAAGCAACCTGTAAAGTAAAAACAATATGTCATTTTTGCAACAATGCTTTGTACTAAATAGAAAAATTTTGGCATAACCTAAGCACCAAATTAGCCCCTAAAGCAGGGGTGGGCAACCTTTGTTACTGTAGGGCCAATTATAAATGTCAAAATTGGATCGCGGGCCGCACATGTGCATGACACAAAGTGATTTTGCTTTGTTTATTTACCAAATATGCTTAACTACAAGTATAATTCGTATTTGATTCTAGCCACGTTTTGACAGATTGCAGAAAACTAGCACCAGGCGCATTAATCAGCGCAAAAATATGTAATAATTAGACTCGTTTGCCAGTACTTTTGAAATCAAAGCATCTCTGCGGGCCGCACAGCCTTCAATGAAGGGCCGCATGCGGCCCGCGGGCCGCAGGTTGCCCACCCCTGCCCTAAAGGAAGTGCATTATTTAACAACCCATTAGCGGTTTATCTCAAACAGTCTTTGTGCGCAAAAAAAAACTTACGATGTAAATGCCTTACGGTGGTGGATATTAAAATCTCACTTTCCTTGTCATATTACATTGAAATGCCCGTAACATTGTAAAGCTTTATGTACTCAGGTTCACCACATATGCTACATCTGATAACAGAAAATCCCATGTAAAAAGTCGTAATTTAATACGTCTTTCGTTGGTTCGAATACCACCGCAGTACATACTTGTGCGTTGTTGCACGGAAAACCCCGTTAATATTTAGCTATTCCGAATATTCTTCTCATCTATTTGAATGCAACTAAATCTTTTCTCGCACAACCAACTGGATTTAGGCAGGCTTTATAAAGATTTGTGTCTTTAGAAACACTTTCCGTCTTCTATTTTTATACAAACTCGTCCGAAAATTAATACCGTCACAGAGTTGCAAGTCGGGCCGGGCTTTTCGGGCCGCGTCAAAACATTTCGCATCGTCATAAAATGATAACCACGATAACCGTTGGCTTTTTAAATATGTGAAAGGGCGCCAAAATAACATAAAAAAGTGGTGCTGGAACAGAAGTCGTTTTTATAAACATATATTTGAAAAACGCCGGTGTGTAAAAATGTATGCACTTGCAACTGTTGTTAATTGATGCTTTTGTATTTGAAATTATAATTATTTGACATATTTTCTTTTCTTAGAACGGTTTAGGAAGTACGTCGATACTCCTGAAACGTGACATGACGACCAGAGACATGACAAACAGAGACTAATGAGATCATGCTCTGTCATACCTGACATTTAAAGGCCGTCGACAAAATAAGGTTCGCTGTTAGAAATATACGGATTGGTCGCTTTTTTTCAATATGGACCAGTCTAAAAATTACTAAGTTGATGATAAATAAGCTATTGCTGCCAGGCATAATATCAACTTTATAAAGCTCTCCTGGCAATTGTATGTTTTTACCGACGGTTCTATGATTTGTCCACGTTAACGAATATAACTGAGATATAGCTTGCAGTTTATAAACGTTATTCATCGAAGTTTCCAACTCGCTGTAGTCATTATCTGTGTTTTCATTTTTATCACGGGGTTCGAACCCAGGACACTACCGGGAACGAATCCTGTTTCTACATAGGCCGTATTGGGTAATGTATAGCCATCTAAAGGCATTCCTGTACATTAGAAGTAACAGGCAGAGAAGCCATGCCTTAACAATTATGTTCGAAGTCCCAACTGGACATTGACCACAGATGAACCTGGTTTGATCTGCTTATTTCAAGCACTGGGTCGAAAAGAATTCGTCAAACAAACCTTGCTTAAATCATTGTACGCCAGGCCTATTGACAACGTTAAACCGAATCTATGTCTCAAACAAACCTGTATGAAGGAATAGCTGAAGGCCACAGCGATATACGGCAACTGATCCACGATCGGCTGTCGAAGAACCAAGCACACACCGTTTGAAGCTTCATACAGTTTCCCCTTGAACTGGAATCCGAGCATGATGCAGGGATTGATGCAGAGAAGAACCAGAATCACCCACGTGACCACACTCATCGGTTTGCTCTGCAGATGCTGAAGAGTCGGACTTGAGTAGAACATTCTTTGACGGAGCCAGAAGAAGCCGTAGCTCCATGTTATCACCGCGTTGTACACAGTAGACTTCGTTGACATCATCGCGTGGCAAGTGACGTCATCAGTGCCTGCGTACGTCACGATCAGCTGTTGGAGGCATTCGTGCGCAAACGAGCTCGCTACAGCGAGAAGACAAAGTACGCGAAGTTTTTTGCCAGTCGGAGGCTTTCCAGGGACAAAGAACTCGTATGATATTAATGCGATAAGAATGTAAAGCTGTACGATGGCGAAGAGAGCTGATACAGACTGGTATGTGATTTCAATGGGCATTGGAGCTTGGTGAAACGCTGGTTGGGTGACATTCACGTCGCCCTGAGTTAGATACATTGTTTCCTGTTTCCGCGGGAAATGTTCGTCCGGTGATTGGGTGATCAATGCACGTGATACTTTGTCAGTTTACGTATTTGTGAACCTATCAATCTGTAATGCTAAGATTAACGCACAGTTCAGTAAACACCATTAAAATGATAAGATACGTTTGTTGAGAAATAGTTTTGTCGTCGTAGCCTTTCTAGTCCGTTTCTACTTTCTGACTTCGTGTGCGCATACCTTCCATTTTATACCCAAGTGTAAATTCAAGAGTTAATAAAGAAAAAAATGAAAATAGCTTATTAGCCTGTAACTCAAAGCAAACTTCAATGCCGTTAGATAGCTACACTTGCCAATATGGCCTATGTCTTGCCAGAAACAGAACACAACTGATAACGCGAAGGAGAAAAACATTTCTAACGTAACGCTTCAGTGATAGCAACACGGGCGATTGTTTTGCAAGGCTACCTGGGTTCCTTCGAAATCACCTCATACGTTTAACGCGTTGAATCACCGATCCACACCATTATATACGCGTTTAGGTTACCAGGAAAGAGGGTAAAATTCGATGAACTGTTATTGTCTTGCGTTGTTTACCGCGATGAAAGGTTTTGTTTCTAGAAACTAACCTTATTTATCATAATCGCTATGAGCTCTGCAACTGTCAATACAAATGTTTTTAACCCAACATAAGTTCAACTGAACATAGTGAGCTTATGATTTGTACACTTATTTGGCTTGTTTTGTTTCTTTAACAAGCAAAGTTTGTCCCGAAACCGAAGTTACGCCCTGCAAAAGCTCAATAAATGTTCGTTTCTTGATGAAATATGTTACTGCCAAAATATCTATCCACTGATGTAAACTTTCAACCAGTGGTGGGATTCAAATTTTTTGTCAGCCGGTTCTATCACAAAAGTCATATTTTTCAGCCGGTTCTGTTACAAAAAGTCCATTGACAGTAACCAGTAATGCTAACCGGTTCGCTAGTCTCATAAAATTTCGTGAAACGGTTCTATAGAACCGGTACGAACCGGCTGAATACTACCACTGCTTTCAACTCCGTACAGATAAGGGAACATTCAATTGACCAAGAGCAATCTTGTGTTCAATGAAACATGTACATTTAAACCTATATAACGTAATGCTCGTTTTCTTAATTTCTTTTACCAGCTGCACTGATGAAACCTTGTGTGTCGGAACAGTGTGCACTGTCTGCTATTTTCACTTGCTTTAATGAATAATTTCTCCTTTCCCAAAGCGAAAATCAAAACTACACACGTTGTGAAATAGTGCAATCTAAAATAACTGGCTGACTAATATAACTACAGCGCCCTGGGCCAAAATGCGCTGACCATGCAAAATGTTTATGAACGTTCCTTTCACTTACGAGCGTGTTTTTCAAAACCGTTCAAAGCATGAAATATTTACTATTTTTTATATTTACATGGCGTTAAGGGTAGTTACCTAAATTTGACGCTAAACGGTATTATTGCTTATTGATAACACTGTCCTGCTGAAATGAAATATTTTTCACACTTAAACAGGTTTCTTGCATTACCCACTTTGCCAAGACTTTGCTTAATTGTCGGTTCTGTAATGCAGAAAACCTGGTGTTTATCGCACTTTAAACCACATGTTGCGGTAAATTTTAGCTGGTCTTTATTTTGCGTCTGAAAATGCTTGTTTTCTGCTTAACGCCACTCAATAAACTGCTCAAGCCGCGACAAACACGAAATTCCGTATTTTTTTGAAAAGCATATAGCTATAAAGCATATACGTATATATCTATACAGCTATTAAACTAACCATACTCGTTAAGCAACAGATGCAAATTGTCGTCATTAACTTTTGCGTGTTTTATATATTTATGCGTTACGCTTATGTACATAATGGATTTTGAAGAGAAGTGGATTGAAGGAAGTCGATTACACCATCAGCTCTTCCTTACTGTCGTTTGCCACATATAACCCTCACATTAACCTCGTAGCGTTTTCTACATGCTAACCTTGGCGTAAAAAAACTATTGGAATGATTTCTAGCCTAATATTGCATTATGCAGTAATCCTCGGTTAATTCGGACCAACAATTTGCCCAAAATAAGCCAAAGATCCGAAATAACAGATGTCGATTAGTGAAAGCCTTTCCACATTTCAAATCATTTGTACCTCAAGTTTTGTCTGAATTATGCGAAGATCCGGATTAACCGGGTCAGGTTTAGTGCACCAGCGTGTAGCACAATTAAACGCTTTGTTGTTTTTAAAGCGAAAGTAGGGCTAAAGGTAAAAGGCTTTTGGCGTGAATCACGTTAGAACTCTATATCGTTTTTTCACAATTCTCCTTCCTAACAACACAACAATGGCTAGGATTACTGCTATCATTTTACATTCCTATTAACGATCAAAACTGACAGTGACCGTGAAAGGAACTGTCAATGTCAAGACTCAAGGCTGTCACAATTATTTTCTCCACTGTCTGGGCGCATACCATTGACATTGTGGGAATCCTTGACATTGATATCTTGGTCTAAAACGTGTAAGGTCTGGTTGAATGACTCACACCACTAAACTGCAACGTCCTTCACATGCTTTTGTTTATGCCAAACGAAGCAGACAGGTCGCTTAATTAATAGCACTTCCTTGTTATGCTCTGATGGTTTAACGTAAGCCAATTTCGCTGAAACCTGCAAGATGTGACTTCTACCATTACCGTGTACTGACTGATTTATAAAGGTACAGGGGCGCAGATATATACAACTCCGTTTGCTATGACAAGAATCTAGACGTGGTAAAAATAACCGACTGTTCGCTTTTTGACCGCATTTTTGAGGAGTCGCGCTTTTATTAGACAGACGTGATTTGAGGTTTCTCACTGGTTTGGGTGTGAGGAAACGTTTTTCAACTTTATTTCTGATGCATTCTATGCATTGTGTTGGTTTAAAGTATTTTTGACTTTTTGTCCTAGTTTTACAAAAATCAACTCGTTCATTCTGGTTTGGGGCTGTGACATAAGAAATAAAATTGTTTTTAAAATTGCTGTTCAATAACTGTTCGTTTGTGCCTGAATCCCGAAAAAGTTTTGTGTTATGAGTTATGACTATCGTACAACAAAAAGTAACCAAATAGCGTTTATGAAACTTTAATCAGCTGTACTTTGTTAATTGGCAATAACAAAACAACCGTTTCTTATAAGTTATAGCCTAAATACACAGTTAGCGCTTTTTGTACAATACGTTTGCAAGTTTAAACTGTGCAGTGTCGCAGTGACCTTTTGACCTTCAACAGAACAAAGTTGCGGACCACCACGTTTCTTCATACTTTATATAAACCTAAACCCGATTTGGCATTCCAATACAACGAGCTAAATCAAACTCATTTATTGTAGGCCTATAATAGCGGGGAATTTCGTTTCCCTTCAAACGAAACGGCGACGCGTTCACAGATCCGTGCATATCAATTTACACCGCCCGCCCTTGATTCGTATGCAGCTGGAATTGTGGCGAAAAAACAATTTTAGGTTATTCGCGTGTCGTATAAATAACATGCAATTATGGGATTAAAATCAAGTCAAAACGATTTGCAGGGTCTATTTTCAACTTGGAAAACTGTCAGCGAGTTTAAAGATATAATGAGTGGATTTCTATACTGCCGGATTAAGGGTCTGCTGGTCTGTAGGCACATTTTATAAGTGGCCCGAAAATCAGGGTTGCCGACTAAAAAATTAGACTTATCAGTATTCATTGACTAAATTTCTATGGATTTTAAACTGGCCTGGATTTTTGACTGGCCGGTGGGCACGTGCCTACTTCGCCTAATGGTTAATCCTGCACTGCATTTCTACTACAGACGCGTTGAAAGTAGATGTTGCATTTGTTTCGGGTCTAAAATTGAAAACAACGATTATTATTACGTTTGCTGCTATTTACCGGTATAGATCAGGTTTTTAAGAATTTCTTGCGATTAAATTTGATCATCAATGGAGCTCTTGAGTTCAAAACAGAATGGTTTTACAGCACCCTTTTTGAAGCTGATTTGAATTTAAGGCGTCATTTGAAGACCAGCAGCACATACGCACGTGTGTTGGTGAATACAAACGTGCATATTCATCTTGATAAGGCTGACCAAGGCTGTGCAACAAACAACCCGTTATTGTTTCAAGAAACGCTTCGGTCTTTAGCCTTTAACCACACGAAATGATGGAAGGAAGTTATTGACATTTTATGGTCTGGGAAACTGCACCGAGGGCAGAGGAGAATAACACAAGGCGATGGGTTAAGCAGATAATGGTTACTTGCTGCCAAGCTAAAATTTAAAGTGATACTGAGGAAAATATATACGTAGATTGAGGTGGTTTCTCTATGCACGAAATGCCACTACCTCTTTCCAATGCATTTACTGACGTTGGTAAAGGTGTGATTTTAACACAAAAACATGTTTGTTAACCTAATTCAGGCTATTCGTCGTGGAATACTTCGGCTCGAAAGTGCAAAAAATCGGTCCAGCCTTACTTTTATGTATAGCACTCCAAAAATATTATTTGGTGATGATAGCATTGCTCTTTATCGAAACATTTTATACAACACAATTATGCAGTTTGTGAACGCAACATGCGACAATTTGGTTTTAATGGTAATTAACATTCACCTATATATGACCAAGTATTGCTCATCCAGCAGTTTTATTGTAAACAATCGACGTTTCGACATTCTATACAAGACGCCTTCATCAGGATAATGACATAACTTGCAAGACAAATTTCTTTTAAAGCGACAAAATGCAAAACACACACATGTAAAACAGCGATAACAAGATCGCGCGGCTGCAAACTCGCACCATAGGACGTCGAAACGTCGATTGCAAAGAATTATTTTTTACAACATGGCAGTTTTTCGTTATAGTGTACGACGTATACACGAGTGAATAAAAGCAATACCACACATTAATTATAATCTTGCTCCATTCTGCTAACATTTAAGTTGAGTTGAATTTATTTCGCTAGGTGAAAGAAATCATAGTGACACAATTGCACTAAAACAATCACCAAGCCACGTTGACTCGTTATGGAGCGCATAAAAATTGGAGGCACAATTGGTGGATGAAAGCTAAACGCAATGCAGCTACACTGTCACTACAAGGCGTCAAGTGACTGGAGCTCACAAGAAGTGAGATTGGCGCATTGTGAGTGACATTTTAATTGGGGTGTGACGTTTGGATATTTTAGTCTAGATCAGTGTTTCTCAACCTGGGGGTCGCGACCCCCCAAGGGGTCGCCAAGCACTTTTGAGGGGGTCGCGGAGACGTAACCGAACACGGAATACTTTATCTGTATCATAAAAACTTTCCCTGTGACTTTTGTTTAGCATGTAGTAACTCACACGACCGTTTGATTTAGAACGGGCACAACATTATTTGTGATTGTATACTTCTATAATTGCGGGTTTTGGTTTTTCTTAACATAAAAAAAACACGAAATAGTGAAATAGTTAGTGAAAAATAGGGGTTTTCCGGAATACAGCAAAACGCCGAACTATTGCAGCCACGTTAAGATTGCAAATGTGTGATGAACACAATCAACACATGCTGGTAGTTAAACTTCTTGTGTGTGTGCGTATGTATAGGGGTCGCGTGGTGTTAGAAAATCTCTAAAGGGGGTCGCATAGTAAAAAAGGTTGAGAACCACTGGTCTAGATTATCTTCTGTAGCAGACGGATATCTCCCTGAACGTTTTAAGGTATGGAACCTATGCAGGATTTTTGCATGTCCACCACACCTGGAATGAACCCGGGAAAAGAAGAAATAAAACCACAACCTTCGAAGTTGCGCAAATCAGGCTGCGCAGCGCCGTCTAGCGTTGGAATTTTGACTTTATAAACTATTTCACCCTGATTTTCTTTCTCGCTTTTTTGTGCACTTTTTCTGGTCGCAGTTCGGTGAAGCGTGTTATGTTTTTGCAGCAAAACGTTTTTCTGCCTAATGCTGCACAGGTAGATAGCAAACAATGGTTGCTATTCCATCATAAATAGGCTATTGAGTAAAAGACAAAGACTCAAGGCATATTGATATATGGCCCCTTATATCAGTGATGAAGGCATGAGCATTTACCGAAACTATTGAAAATAGAAGTATGTCGCTTTTTACGTGGGGACACGCGCCCCTTCTTGCGACCCGCTGCGGACGCCCATGACTGCCACACACTTCATATTTGCGTCCATTACCAATTGTTGCTTTGATAAAAACATTTTGTTTCATCGCACTTGTTTTGTGGAGTTAAAAACTTAGTTATAATGTAGCGTGATTACTGTGGTCATGCATCGTGGAGGTTAAGACAGAAATTTGCCCAATTTGACACCACTAAGAATATGAAAAGGCAAACAAATTTAATGCTTAATTTAATATAAAAGATAAACACACTAAAGCCTAAAATCTAGAACGTGAAACAAGATTCATAAAACAATTGACTTACAAGTAGCCTAGGCTATGACGTTGGCGGTTTAGTACCATACAAATTGTCTATAAGCGCGCATGCCTTGTATATATCCATAAACATGTGTTAGTCGTGCAAGTTATCAACGAATACATATCCAAGTGATAACTTGTTATTATTACTCGGGCGATGGTAGTGTCCCAAGGTTACAAACGAAATAGTAATGAGATTTTTTCACGGGTTTTGAACTCACCCGGGGACGAATCGTGTTTAAGTTTTTTTTCTGTATGTGGGTCAGGCGCGGCGGACCAGTCGGCCAAATTCTGTTAGAATACAGACGGCTCGAAGACAAAGTTTTGCGATGCCGAAAGTATTAGGGCTTAATATTTTATAAAAGGCAACAATCTAAGACTGGTAAAAGTAAAGATGATAATTATTGCAGTTGTCTGATGTGCCGCAACATAAAAAAACATGAACAAATTTGAACACTAAAGATTAATGCACACATCGCTACAGCGGAATAAGGACCTTTGCTATTACTTTGCACGCATCCGATATCACGTATTTTCCCGCGCTTTTTTTCTTGCCTTGCGACATAAAGTGCATTTTTAACAAGATGTAAGAATGATTTTTAAAGAATTGCTCCTTCTGTTATGTGGTAAGGTTATTTATGTTTAAAAAATGCTTAAAAACAACTCTCGAGTAAAAAAATGATTTTGGCTATTTTGTCATAAAACTGTATCCTAAATGTTGTGGTTTTAAATAAAAACCTAATCACTGAACAATACGTTGACCCAAGAAGTTTTTTAAGCTGCTGCAAAAGTGTTTGACATAAAAGGATGAAACATAGGCCTGGGGTAGTTAAGTTTTGTGACCAGAACTGTTTCCACTGTTGATTGTTTACACGCAGTTTGTTAATCAAGCTTTGACTTTGGTTATTTTTAGTTCTCCCTTGTTCTTGGAGTATTGTATGTCAGCCTCGGTCTTGGCCATGTGCTGTTTGTGGTGGTGCTGCTGTTCATGACAATGTTGCTGTATACTATCAGGTTGTTGGTAACCCTGCTGCATCGTTTTCATTTCCATTGCCGAGCGGAACTTGTGTAGAACCAAGTAAGACTTTTTGTCTGAAATGTACAAATCCAAAAAACTAAAAAATGTCTACAAAGAACAAAAGCTCCTAAATTATCACATGAGCAAGCTGAGTCCAGTCTGCAGAGTATGGCAGCTGCATGCACAATTTATTTAGAAAAAAAAATTTTTTGCACGGCAATTTTTTGGGGTTGTACACCAAAATTTTGCACCAAAGGCATTTAATTGACCAGCCTATATTGCTTGCTTTGTGCCTGCTGAAATCGGGCTTGTATGCGGACTTAGGGCTGTCATGTGTCCATGTGGTGCATGTTGGTCCTGCACGCCCAAGATCTCGTCAAGAACTGCCATGTTCTGCAGACTGGAGCTAAGATAAGACCGAAAAATCATTTCCAATTTTGTCCAGTCTATTGTTATTGACAGAAATGATTTGAACTATGCAATTAATCTGATTTTGTAAAAGCATGGAGCCAATAAATGATAAGCTGCAGAAAGTGCACACTGTTTCGACCCAAAAAGTCTCATCAGTGCAGCTGGCGACGAGAGATGATTTTACTCAATAAAGATAAATTACACAGTTACTCCATTACACAAAAATTGTGAAATTTAACAAGCCTATAGTTTTTTTAAATACGTAATTGTTACAAGCATATATGTTGTATCCAAACTTAAAATGTTACTTACAATACGTAGAATGATTTTAAAGTTTAATGTTAACATTTTTGTTTTATTAAGAATTCATAACCCTCACTCACAATGTCAGAGTCTTTTTTGTGGGGGAACAATATAATTTTTATCAAGCAGCAACATACTGTAGAGAGAGAGGTGCTCTCTTGCTGTTCAAGGTAATGTATGTTGCATTTGGATAAAAACATGCCTTACTACAAAACAATCTGACACACAAGTTGTTTGACAGCCTACATCAACTATACAAAGCCAGATAGCACACCATCTAAATCATGTTAGAATTATTTTTCGAATTACAAGATGGTGGATTGGCTTAGATGAGATTGGCATTGAAGGTATATATATATGTTGTTGTATGTATATCATTTTGTTATGTGGAAAAATATACATGTTTGGTGTTTGGTCCGCATGATGTATTTTATGTACACTAGTTCTTTGGCTGTTATGTTTATGATAAAATTTGATTTAATATTCTAGTTTCAACACCTAAAACTTGGGTTTGGCTTAAATTACTGGAAAGAGGCTGCTTATGTTTCTTGACCCTAATGTTTTTGCCTTTCATGATTGTACTTGGTGTTCCAAAAAATGTTTTTTTAATAGGTGCATTGCATTGGTCCAATGGAGAAACTCTGCAACCCACCGATTACACAAATTGGATTTCTCCATTGCCTAACGATGACATAGTAGACTGTGTTGAGACTGCTTTGCATCACGGCTGGAAGTGGGGTCTGGATGGCTGCTTGGGTAGAAAAGGTTTTGTGTGCCAAGAAGGTAGGTAGGACGTAACACTTTCAGTGCGGCCAGCAATTTTGTTAATTATTTCAATTATTGCGCACAATTGTCTTGTCTGCTGCAAGGCCTCAACAGCATCAATAATGAATTACACTGGAAATAATGTTACAACTTATGTACAATAAAATCTCATGCACAATAATTTACTACTACAACTTATGCACAATAATTACTTTAAACTTTTGCCAACAATTATACAGTATAACTACCTCAAGCATTTGCAACAACAATCGGTTTTGTTACATTGTTATGAAACAAGACTCCTTTCACATATTCAAGTTTTTTGCCCACCAAGCGTCGCCTTAGACATGCACTGATCACGCATTTATGCCATGGGCTGTTTGGTCTCGACATACATTAATTGGCAGCTGCATTTTTGATCAAAAACTTTTAATGGAAATTTGCGTCAACCGCACTGGAAGTGTATAGCTTTTTGCCCTTGTTCTAACCTACATAAAGGCCACAAGAAAATCAACTGTTGGTTAATGAAGTTTTAAACTAGCACTACAAGTAACGAACTGTGCAACTGTGGAAAAATATGTATTCAGAAATAAAGTAACATGAAATCTTAAGTCTGTTTGCATCATTTTCATAACACTCCCATCATAACTTTTAGTATTATAATAATGATTTATTTTGTAGTGAACTGCCATCACCCAGCTCTTGTATCTGTATCTGAACCAAGAGGTTTGTAAACAAGTTATTTTAAAGATAAAAATAACTTTATTTTAAATTACTTTAAAAGAACAGACCATCAATTTACCACCTTGTAGCAGGGATAGACCTATTATATGCGCCGATATTTAGCATATTACCGATTATCGGTACCAGCCTTTGTGTAATAGGGACCTGATAACAAGTAACTGTGGTATTTTTGCTTAGCACAACAAGCATTGCCAAGTCACTGATCAGTATAAAGGCAAATAGACATCAAAACCTTTGTCGGTTGTTGTTTTTGTTGGTTCCACTATTACACGGTTATGTTTGGTCATACATATAGGGAAGCATGACTAATCTATAAGTTTGGTTACTTTGTACAATCACCCAACATTTGCACTTTTCACAATGTTACATATGTTTGCAGTTAAAATGGTACAGGCCTTTTACTGCAAACAAAGGCTTTAAATATCGTATTGGCTTTAAATATCGGTTATCTACCTAAACTACCGGTAATGATTGTCGATTACTGCCTTGTAAACCTGTATCGGTCTATCTCTACCCCCATAGTACTGGCTGATTCCTGTAGTCAATATATAAGCTGTTGCTGCCAGGCCTAATATCAACTTCAAAAGCTCTTTTGATAATTTACCCTGACGAAGGTGACCTGTATAGGACATAAAATGTCAGTGCGAAAAACAATTGCCAGAAGAGCTCCTGTAGTCAATGATGACATTTTTCTTTGCTGCTGTACAGACTTTTAAACATTTTTGGTGGCTTTTTTCACAGTTTATGCAACTTGTAGCCGACTGTGTGGTTCCCATGAAGAATGTGTTGGGGGTTCGTGCAAATGCAACAGGGCATTTTTTGTTCTCGACTGTGCTTATCCCTCATGTGAGTGAAATGTTTGAGAGTTTTTGGCTATTTAAGAATCATGTGCTTTTTAGCAAATTTTCACAAATGTTCTGTTTGGTTGAGCACTGAACATGTTTGATGTAAATTTTTAGTAAAGAATGGTAAGACTTTAATGACCGCCCTATGACTTGGATTAGCTGTTATTTTGTGGATTAAAACTTTCTAGTTTCTGAAATAGGATAGCAGATTTTGTACATATTACTGTCATTTCAGGGCTTAAAAATTGTTTTGTTTTGGCAGCAATTCGTCCACTAGCAGAAAAAAACGACTTCGGCAAAACATTTGTTTTCTTTAGAGAGAAGCTTACCTACTCGGACGCCAGTGATTTCTGCATTGGTAATATTGCTTTGTACATAATAATGGAATGTACATTAAAAATCTAGCATACATTTTAAAACAGTTTTTGGAATGGTTAGTAATATGTGTGAGAAACCATGAAAAGTTTTTAATGCTAAAACCATCGATTCAATAGACAATGAGATGCAGACAGTGCACAATGTTTTGACTCGTAAGGCGAGAGTTAGATCAATGATCAGTGAAAGTGTTTATTATGGGTCCCCTTCCCTGAAGGGGACACATATTGATTTTACTCAAATTGTTTTTTTGTTTTTTTTTCTTTTTTTTTCTTCCTTTTTTTTTTCTCCCCAAAGTTTGTCCGACTCGTTTTTCTATCAAATGTTTGATGGATTTGGCTGAAATTTACACAGATGGTAGATATAGTTATGTAGATGTGCATCCCACTTTGTTTTTGTTGATAACCCCAGTATTTACCCCGCTAGCCCCCTAAAATGGGTATTTTTCCCCCGAAGTTTGTCCGACTCGTTTTTCCATCAAATGTTTGATGGATTTGGCTGAAATTTACACAAATGGGAGATATAGTTATGTAGATGTGCATCCCACTTTGTTTTTGTTGATAACCCCAGTATTTACCCCACTCGCCCCCTAAAATGGGTGTTTTTACCCAAAGTTTGTCCGACTCGTTTTTCCATCAAATGTTTGATGGATTAGGCTGAAATTTACACAGATGGTAGATATATTCATGTAGATGTGCATCCCACTTTGTTTTTGTTGATAACCCCAGTATTTACCCCGCTAGCCCCCTAAAATGGGTGAGTTTTTAAACAGTGTCAGAATTGGCTAAAATTTGGATTTCTTGTATAGTATGCCATTTATAGGTGTCAATTGTTGTGTTCAACCCTGTAGTCCTAACATTTACCCCACAAGCCCCTAAAGTGTAAAACGTATTTGTATGGTACTGGGCACCACAAACGAAAGATTTCTTTGGAGCAATAGTGTTACAAGGGCAACCAGTTGTTTGTTGCTCGTTGGTGGGTTTCTTGGTGGTCGTTTTTGCGCCATGGCAGTTAGGGGCTTGTTAACAGCCCTATGACGTCAGAAACAGTAACGGTTGTTGCTCAAAACACCTCTAGTGGTCGAAATTTTAAACATTGGCGGATTGGGCTGAAATTTTGCTGTACTATTGATTGAGTCATTGTGGTTTTTATATATTTTTTAGTTTGTGTGTTGAACCCAATTAGTTGCTCTACTAGCCCCCTAAAATGGGTCAGTTTTTTTAAAACGTTAAATAGGACATACTTTAACCAATATCTGGGGTGAATCTAATTTTATAGTTTGTATTCTACATAGTATTATTATTTAAGCCCATCACTGTGTTTTACCTTACAACACCCGACTTTTGCATGGTTATCTCTTGAAATGCATTATCTACAACTTTGCATGTGTGGGGACCCATGAGTTTTTGCCTGCAGAAACGACTAAAGTTATAAAAGACGGTGACTAATATGGGACCCAATGCAAAATAAGCATAGGAAATATATTTATGTTTTAAAATAGGTTATAGTGTATATGCAAGGGCAATATGTGCTAAGCCACCCTTCTAGTTTATGTCTTATGTCTGTCCACAGAGTGGTTCGAACTTTGTCAACTCAGGAGCTGGTGGCGTTGGTGCCAAACTGCGTTATATAAATAGATTTGTTACATAAAGTTATGTTATAGAATTTTTAAATCTGTTTAAATTATGCTTAAAAAAAATTATTTTTAGGTTGAAAGTAAAATGAGTTGTTTGTGTTTTGAATAATTGAAAACAATTATTACTGGTGCCTTTTTTGAAGATGTTTTATGTTGCCTATTTTTTGTTGAATGTTATTGTTTGATATTCTATTTTCTTAATTGAAATCGTTATTTTTTTGTTGATTTAAAGTTTGCCCATTTCAACTTTGTAGCTTTCTGCAAGGTTGCTAAAACCATGCTTTTTTATTTAGCTAGTGGAGGAACACTGGCTATACCTTCCACTGAGGATCGACATAAATTTTTCTTAAAGACCGCTGTGGACTCAAATTTGCATAAGCATGTGAAAGCTGTATGGCTGGGAATGTCTGATAAAGCTGTGGAGGGTGTATGGAAGTTTTATACTGGCGCAATTGTTAACTTACCACATGACTTCGGAGGTTTGGTTATATGTGTTTTTTCTTTCAACCCTTTTTTTCAATGTTTGTATTTTATTTTGGTACCTCTAATAATAGATATTCAGACAAAACTTGGCTACTTGGGTGCAATTGGTTTTGCCTTTGCACTCCGGGCTGCGCTGTCGTTGTATAATATGTGTCCTTAGCAAGGTCCACCCAGGATTTGTAAAAAAATAAGCGAACTGAAAGGTCTCTAAATCAAGCTAAATAATTAGATATTATCATCCTCTAATACAGTGCTTCTTAAACTTTTTTGGGTTTGTTCACCCCAAGCATCCATCTCCAGATTTTATTCACCCTTGTCCCATGATATGATAAAACTATCTCGTCTATATATAACAGCACAAAATAACTTAGGTTGTTTTGATTTTTGTTAAGATCAACTCAAGCTAAGTTTTACCATTGCAAATCTACAATTTCTCGAGTCCAGAGATATAAAGCTACAAAAGCACAAAACACAGTCACCAAATTTGTACTTATACACACAGTGCAAACCAACTTCACTATTACAATAAGAAAAAACACCAAAAAACAACAGTTTAGTAGTCGATTTACTGCAGAAAATTGTTTACTAGTGACTAGGATGCTCCTGAACTTTCGCAACTAGTTTTTCAAATCGTGGATGAATCAGTCCTTCTAATGCCACTCTCATCGATGAGTCCACACATTTCAGTGCATTTCTCTTTTTAGTTTTCAGTTCCACTAGGCATGAAAATCCTTTTTCTGACAAGTAAGTAGTAGGCATGAGCACCAGTTCCTGCAAGGCTTTTAAAGCAATCGTCTTATACTCAGGGGATTCGAGCAAGCTGACCCAATAATCGCCATAATAGGGATGTGTTTTGAAGAACGATTTTTGAGAAAAATCATTGTGTAACTCCAACAGTGTTTCCATTATGTCTCCAAGGTTTGCTTGGGACAAATGATCAGCAATAAAAGGATTTATTATCCACATTTCCTTTTCCAAGTCTTGATGCAGTTTTGGCGGGAAATACATTTCGAAATTTTCACTTAGGAGTTGCAAATGGTCCAGTATTATAGTTGTTATCCTATTTTCAAGCTCTGGTGCATTATCTTCCCAGTTGCATTCTTTCATATAGTTTCCCAAATTCGGAAAGTTTGAGAGATTGTTTTTGCGAACGTTGCTTTGCCACATTTTTATCTTCAGTTTCATGGATTCTATTTTCCCTGAGACATCAAAGATGTCGCCACCTTTACCTTGAAGTGACAAATTTAATTGATTTAAATGATTAAAGACTGATGCCATGTAATACAATTTCGATATCCAAACATCATCTTCAAAAAGTACTCCACTTTCATCATTGCGAGATTTAAAAAATTCATACAGTTCATTTCTCAGCAACAAAACTCTTTGAAGAACTTTTCCTCGTGAAAGCCATCGAACTTCACTATGTAAAAGCAGAGTTTTGTGATCTGCAGACATTTCATCGCAAAGTTTAGAAAACAATCGACTTGTTTTTGCTTTTGGACGAATAGCATTGACAATCTTCACCACATCACTCATCAGTTTATCAAGCTCACTCGCCTTATCAGAGGAATGTGCTCTCAGTTTCTTTGAAGCTAACGCTTCACGATGTAGAATGCAGTGTAAAAACTTGCAATCTGGGGACCTAAGTTTGATCAGTGCAGTAGCACCTCTGTGTTTTCCTGTCATAGCTGCTGCACCATCTGTAGTTACAGCAACACAGTTCTGCCACGATAAATTTTCATTTTGAAAAAATTCGTCTAGCTTAGAAAAAATAAATTGCCCAGTAGTCCGCACACCAACCGGAAGGCAGAACAAGAAGTGTTCAACAATTTTCTTAACACTTTTGTCTGGAAACCGACAATAGACAATAAGTTGGGCATCGTTTTTAATATCTGTGGTTTCGTCAAACTGCAATGCAAAGCAGGGTGCTTCTTTCAGTTTAGCAATTAACTGCTGCTTGATATCGTCAGCAATCATGGAACCTCGAACTGTCATTGTATCATTGGACAATGGTATTTGTTCCACTTTATCTACGGCTTGCTTTCCGCCATGACACAAATTTGCTACGATCTTCAAGCATGGTTTGATAACTGATTCAGCTTCGCTATATGGCTTCTTTTGTTGCATAAGCACATGCGCTATTTGAAAAGAAGAAAAAAGCAAAGGTTTTGTGTTGGCTGAGGTGTTTCTAACCAATGATTTAAGAGCACTCTGCTGCTTGCATAAGTAGTCGTGTTGGTTCTTGAAAAACTGCACAGACTTGTTTTGATGAATGGCGTGTTTGTTTTGCAAGTGATTGCGTAGTTTTGAAGGAGCTAAACAGTTGTTGCGATATGTTGCACTACAAAACATGCATTGAACAGATGGCGCAAGGCTGGTTTCTTCACTTTGGGGTAGAAAAAAGCCATATTTGATATAATCATCATTCCATTTTCGTCTTTTCACTTTAGTATTCTCATTACCAACTTTCCTATTTGGAGTAGGTTTTTTTAACTCTAACGCAGATGCAGCTGGCCTTGGTTGCCTGTCTGGTTCAGTGTCATTACTGCATGCACCAAAATTAATTATTTTCTGAACATATTTCTTAGACATACTGCTGTTTTTTATCTAAAATTTATCAATAAGAGTTTAGTGAATAATTACAGTACGAAAAGAAACTGAGAGCATCAACCGTACTTCGGTGTTTTCGCATAATTACAGTACGAAAGCAATGTTTTCGTAATAGGCACGGTTTTAACTCAGTCGACTTCTGTGATAGGCTATAAAAAAAGGTTGTTTTGGCTGGTCAGCAAACCCTGAAAGCCTTAGCCTAACTGGGCTACATATCTAGCTAAGACATGAATACTGCAAGTTTTCAACACTACTACTGAACTGGACAACCAATATATGCAGTAAATTGTTGCCTACCACAAACAAGTTCACCATAAGAAAAGCTCACAACTATGAAAAAACATGACCATCTCTTCTAGAAGTTTTCTAAAACTGCTGTAGATGACTGCAGTTTGTTGAGCGAGGAGATTGTTAGAACAATCGATAACAATGGCATTCAAGTAGACAATATCCCTCCAGCTCTACAATGCCCATTCAGCGTCTTCCCGGCCTCTGTTAAGTAATTCGTGGTTTAAAGTTTAAACCAAGGAGTCGAACCGTTTGATTTTTCCGGTTCGGGTTCGGTTCGACTCCTTGGTTTAAACCCTTCGTGACACACTGAGCACTATGGTTTTGCGCTATTGCATCACTTCTGTTTGATCACCTGACGGTTCACCCTTATTCACCCCTTTTGGTTGGTTCACCCCTGCAAAAATTTTATTCACCCTGGGGTGAACCATTCACCCGATTAAGAAACACTGCTCTAATAGATACCGAAGTAGCCAATTATTCTTATACACAGCTTTTTGTTGACTGCATTAAAACTAGTTTGCGATTATAGGCTAATATTATAATTCGGTTAATTGCATACCCAATTTGCCTAGCTCTTTGTTACTAATCAGATTATGCAAGTATCACTGGACTTTTTAGCCCATTTCTTAAAAATGTGCTGATATTTCAATGTTGTAGATTTCACTGGTGGTGGGACGATACCAGAGCCAGATCACAACACAACGTCGTCTGATGGTCGATGGCATTTTTACTATGATGAAGCTAATTTCTTGAAAACAAATGCGGACGTAAAAACCTTCTGTGCAACATTTGGAGCCAACCTTCCAATAATAAGAGACAATGATGAAAATACAAGAATTGCTGATTATTTAACGGTATATTCAGTTAATAATAATTAGAAGAAAAGCTAAAAAAACCTTTAAAATCTAAGATTATATATATTATATAAGCTGTTGCTGCCAGGCATAATATTAAATTTATAGAGGTCTTATCGCAATTCTATTTGATACCGATGTTTCCATGTCCGATACAAGTCGCCTTTATCAGGGCAAATAACACTGAATGCAATAAGTACAGTGCACGATAAACAAAGAAATAAATACTTAATCGCAAACATGTCACAGCGCAACGAAAACACTGTACGTTACTTAATGATTGGCCCTCTAATCTTTGAGCAGGTGCCAGTAGCACGCTGAAAGCATCACATCTGTTTTGATGTTCAGTAGTATACTGTTTAACAAGTGGCATTTGATAAAAACCTTCTTGTTTACAAAAAAATGCACTAATCTGCAGACGGTGCACACTGTTTCGATCTGCAAGGTCTCATCAGTGCTGGTGGTGTCGGGAGATCAGCCGTGTTGGCTAGTGTTGCCATCCAACTGCATTCCAGTTTGTTAGGATTAACAGGGTAAACCCATCCCTCATCTAGTATGTGAGACCTTATAGGTCAAAACAGTGTGCACTGTCTTCAGCTTATCATTTAGTGGCTCAATGCTTAATGCACTATTTTCATTAATATGCAACAAATAAGACTACAATTATGGGCTATTTGGTTTCTGTATATGCAACTACAAAAATCCTTACATGTGAATACAGATAAAAGCCACCATCAAAATATTTGTTGTGTGCCAGGCTCATTTTGCTCAATGGAAGATCGATCACCCTCATCATGTTTATCCTGAAGACCATGAGAGTTTTTGGCTTGGGATGGAACGACTTTGTGCAGATCCAATCAGCACTCTTGCATGGGGTGATGGGAAACAAGCTGTGTTCGATGCTGCCTGGTATGCAGCAAATGGGGTTCCATTGCCTCCTGCTTCCAGTCGAACTGGTATGTTGAAATTAAGACGATTTTGTTCACAGTACACCAGGCCCATTGAAGGCGCCATACTAGATCAGCCAGTCACCAAGCATATTCGGTATGGCGCCTTTATTGGCCCTGGTGTACTGTGCTTTATAAATGAGTGTGCAGTAATCACTGGTCTGCATAGACGCTTTAGGGCTGATCTCAGTTATGAATTGATGTTCATCTTATGTTAGAATTGTTTATCAATTCAATTTGTAAATTCGAAACATATAAACCTTCATAATCTTGAAACGTTATCAACATCATTTTATACTCTGTGTAACACAAAAACTGTTTCTCACTTGCATACCTAGCACTTATGAAAAAGTCAATATTGTTACATCAGTTTTGCTCAACCAATCATTTTATGAAATGCTGGTGCTTTAATGCATAATTTATAGAACAACAATAAGACTATGGAAAAAGTGTTTGAGAAAAATGGAATATTTCATCACTACAAAAATTGTCTAATTCTAATTTTTATGCCTTTTCGTTGGTTTTTTTCCTAGGGTAACAATCAAACATTTGCAAATTTCAGTTGCAATTCAGTTTATAGACACCCTGGTGTACGAAAATGTTCATTTCCCTTTTACGATATTTACTCCTAAGCAGAACAATAACATCATTTAATAATTTTTTTCTGTAGATTATCACAGTTGGGACTACCCACCTGAACCGAATGGGTTACGACTAACAGCAGGTGGCACTTATGTGAAAGAGTGTTGCGCGGCTATTGGAAAATCCGGCAAGTGGTTTGACTGGGATTGTGGCCTAAATTTTCATCCAATATGTGAAATTGGTAAGTATGGTTTATTGTTTGTGTGACACTAAATATTATTGTTAAGAATCAGAGATTTTATGCTTAGATGGAGTTGCAGACTCCTTAACAGTAAGGTTGGATTCAGACCCCGATACAAGACTCTAACTGAGTTGATTTATTTTATTGTTTGACAAGATGTATGCATTGTTAGTATCTATCCCCCACAAAGTGGTTGTAATACAAGTAGGCTACATCAAAGAAAAAACATGCATTTTTACTTAACACACCCCAAGCACATAAATTGACTTCAATTAGACGATTCACTGAAACGCATTACCATGTTACTTGGATCAATCATTTCTACATGTATCTCGCAATTTAGCCTGAGTGTATCAAGGCTGTGTTTATGACGTCACAATTGATCAATAGTGTAACCTAGGTTAACTAGATTATACAGGCTATTATAAAATCAGTGGTATTATAATTAATTATTTGTGTTTGAATTGATATACCAAACTGCTAATCTTTGAGCAACCCTTAAGGTTCACCCCTGTAAAGGTTGTACGAAACCCTAGGGTTCCGTGGAACCCTGGTTGAAGTCCTGTGTTGGATGCTTCAAGAGTAGGGTGTATCATGTATATATAGTGCATGTTTAGCATTTGCATAAGAATAATTGGAAAGTTTTTTTTTTCAATGGTCTGTTTGTAATTTTTAGTTCCACCTGCTGCATTTGAAAGATGGCATCAAGGTGGTGCTCCAAATGGTGAACCAAACAATGCATTTTGTGATGAAGATTGTGGTGCACTCCGTCTCGATCTACTAACACTTAGTTTTGATCACTCTGCAATTAAAGATAGTTTCTGGAACGATTACCATTGTGAAACAAGACACGGTTTTGTTTGTGAAATGGGTGACAAAAAAGTTTTTATTTTCCTCTTGTTTTTTTATTATCTCCTTATGTTGTTGTCCAACAGACGAAAATATTTTTAAAAGTAGGCACTTTAATGTTATAGCTCTGTCACAGTTGTATGGTTACTGTAACATCAAACATGTATGACATACTAATGGCAGGATAAAATAGGGCTGAGGGTGCTCCAACTCGGGACATCGGTACTATAGTTGCAGGAATTTTTGGCTGTTAGTTTTGAATAGTTTGTCATTTACATAGCATGATTATTTAAGCACAGTGCTGATCACAGTGTTTTACCTTACAACACCAAACTTTCTCATGGTTATGTCTTGAAAAGCATTATTTACAACTTTGTACCCATGAGTTTCTGCCTGCAGAAACGACTAAGGTTAGAAAAGACGGTGGCTAATATGGGTCCCAATATAAAATAAGTATGGGGGATATGTTACCGTTTCAAAATAGGTTATAGTGTGTGCGCAATGGCAAAATGTGCTAAGCCACCCTTCTAGTTTTCATTACAACTAACTTTTCGAAAAGCTTTCCTGTTTTACGGACAAAAATACAACAAAAATAGGAATAGTGCATATCAATGGGGCTCAAGAAACCACAAAACCTTTTGTTAATGTTTAGTTTGCACCAAAAAAGTTGGGGAACCACTGTGCTAAGCCACCCTTCTAGTTTAGAACCAGTATGTGATTTTTGTATACATACCTTCTACTTTATTTGATGTACAGAAAATGGTCTTTTGTAAAAACATTCATTACTAAAACTTTATGCTTCCATTTCACACATTAAAACAATTCAATTTTGGCAAACTTTTAAAAATGTGTAACTGAAACATCACCAAAATCACCTATTTTACCAATATATTTCTGCCAGCATAAATTTCTGTGATCGCTAGTTTTTACCTAAGCCTCTCAAGTAACAATCAAACCTAAAATTGTTTAGACTTGCCACCACACTGCACCCAATTTAGACCATTTTTAAATCACGACTGCGTGAAAGAAATTTCTACTGCAGTAAGTAGACTCTTTTATATCTCCAATTTAATTAGAAGAAATTATAAAAGCATGAGGCTATACATGACAAGCTGCAGACAGTGCACACTGTTTCAACCTATTAGGTTTCATCAGTGCAACTGATGATGAGAGGTTGGCCATGTTGGGCATCCAATGACACTCCAGTTTGTTGGGAGTAATGGGCTAAAAACCATGCCTGACCTATTCTGTGTGATGCCACAACTGGGCATACTCCACAGAGGAAACTGCCATTGCACTGATGAGATAGGTCGAAGCGGTGTGCACTGTCCGTAGCTTATCAATAAGAGATGGGTATAACACGGACAGATCAAGTATTTTAATGATGTGGAACCCATACAGTTTTTAACATTATTCTAGTGTATATTAAATATTGCCTTTTTTGAGTATTAGATGTAGTCTAGAACAGTGCTCTTCAACCTTTTTTACTTTGGTGAACCCTCAAAGTTGTTGTGACCAACTCGTGCACCCTGTTTACTTAATAGGTAAACTGAGATAAAAAGCGATATGAAAAATCGCATGGGCTGTTTGGTCTCGGCGTACATTAACGGGCAGCTGCATTTTTGATCAAAAACTTGATGTAATTTAACATCAATCCTCACTCTGTTCAAAACGTTTTTTGATGTAGATATACGTCAACCGCACTGAAAGCGTCAGACATCAGCATTTAAAAAAAATATGGAGGTTCATTTATACATCAGTTGAAACCTACATATTTTTTCTAATATCCTGAAGGTCAAATATTAATGGTTCATTATGGGTCCCCTTCCTTGAAGGGGACACATATTGTTTTTGTCCGTATTTTTTTTTCTTCCTTCTTTTTTCTGTCTAACGCTGGTTTGTGAGACGCATTTGGTAAAGAAAGAGTGCTTCAAATTTATTTAAATTTACAGAGATGTTAATTAATAATCCAAATTTGATCCTCCTGAAGTTTGACCCCGATTGACCCAGCGGTTCACCCACAGGCCCCCAAAACGTATTTTTTTAAAAACGACTATACTTATTAAAGTACAGCATCTCTGAGTGATATGCTTTGTTGTTTAGTTCAATATAAGGTATTTCAAAGAATTTTGTATCTGTTTTTTCGATTCACCCATTTTCACCCCTTAAACCCCTCAAATATTCATTTCTGTCTAACGCTGGTTTGTTAAATGCGTTTGGTCAAGAAAGAGTGCTTTAAATTTATTCAAATTCGGACAGATGTTAGTTTTTAATCCAAATTTGATCCTCCTGAAGTTTGACCCCAAACGACCCAGCGGTTCACCCACAGGCCCCCAAAACGAAAAAAAAATTAAAATGGCCGTACTGGCTAAAGTACATAATCTGAGAGTTTCATGCTTTTTTGGTTGGTGCAATGTAAGGTATTCTAAAGAATTTTGTAACTTTTTATTGGATTCACCCATTTTACCCCTTAAACCCCAAAATAATAAGATTTAGGCCAAAAATACAAGCCCTAGTGTGCTGAAATGTTAAACAATCGTTTGCAGTAGGTTATTCGTTCAGTATTTAAAATTTTGCCTTAATCAGCCAAATAGTTAGCCGATTTTTTTTACAGCCCATAATATGTGTACAACTCTCAAGGGAGTAATTCACTTGTTTACGATTAAGGCGGGTGAATGCAGCGGGAGTGCTCAGCTTGACGTCCGGACGGACGTTTTACGAGACAGTCGTGTCGGTGATTAGAAATCAGCTGTTTTTGCGCAGCTATGCTATGTCATTTTATTAAGTTATCAAGCACATTTTCAGTTGTGGAAAATTGTGTTTAAAAACTGACCTTAAACGACAATATCAAGGTCAAAGCATGAGATTAAATTAAAAGTATTTTTCCCGTTCTTATTTACTGTTTTTGTAATTATATGGCAATAATGATGCAAAAAAAATACGGACAAAACTTTGAAAGTTGGGTTATTGCTAAAGTTGGTTAAGTTTTTTCTTAAGAATCTTAAAATAACCAGGATGTTTGTTTACTGTAAATCCGCACGAACGCATGTGGGGACCCATTAGTTTTTGCTTGCAAAAACAATCATATGTGTAGATAAAATGATGTGTATAGTAAATTTGTAAATTTGTAAATATCGTATAGAATATATAAAATGGAAGTATATCAGAAAGCCACCTTTCTAGTTAAAAGTTTGTGATGCCCCCTTTGTATACCTTTTGTACTAGTGCACCCCATGCATATTTTTTGGTGAACCCTAGGATGCACCGTGCACACCGGTTGAAGAGCACTGGTCTAGAGCACATACAGTTGTAACATCATCTTAGTGTATATTTTAATGGTTTATTGCCAATTTTCAGGCAGGTTGTGACCCATTGGTTCTGAATCCAATGATGATTAGGATGGGTCGAATTCAAACAGTCGCAGGGGCTAAGGCCCTGTTTGAATTAGCTTATATCCATCGAAACGACTTTGCACTTAATATGTATCCAGAAATGTGCAACTTTCAAGGTATGTGCATCTTAGAAATCTTAAAAACAGGCTTTAACTCTGGCGTCTCCAACTCAAAATTTGTCCCGGCAAATTTTCAAACTACCTAAGAGCCACGGACCATTTGCGCCCTGAGATGTTAAAAATGCTTTTAAAGACCTTAATACTTCATGCTACACCAGTGGTTCTTAATCGGGGTTCGGCAACGCTGAATCAGGGGTTTGACGAAGGGCTTTTTGAAGTACAATACAAATACTCGTTTTCGTCAAACTTTGGGGTGCTATAGTCGATAAAATGTCAATTTTGGTTTGCTAAATATCAAAACACTGGAAGGTTGCACTAAGTTTTTTTTTGAGGTAACAAAGAGCATTATTATGTCAGAATTTAACAAAATGAAAAACAGTCAATCTTGCCACAACGTTTGGTAAAAAGCTAATTATGACCCACAAAACAAAATGGGTTAAAAACCTAGGATACAACTGTTGGGGTTCGACGAAAGGCTGAAGAATATCGTAGGGGTTCGCCCATGATAAAATGGTTAAGAACCACTGCGCTAACCAATCGCAGAAAAATATGTGTTTACATTATTATGAAATTAAAATTCCAGGCCCAGTTCTTTTCAAATTACAGTCCACAGTTCCTTAGTGGTTTACAGTGCTATTTGTTTGACCTCCAAGAGCTCATTACAATCTTACTTGCGTGTTGATCTATGCTTTTTTATTTTATGACAAGTGGCAATGAAAGCAATTGTTTGTGCATAATTTCATATCTTAGTTTTATCTGTGATGTCACATACGCTCTTAGATCAAGTAAATAATATTCAGGTGAAATGAATCCTGAAAGCTGTAGTGGTAAAAGTGAAAATTATTTTTAGCAGCTTAAGGTTTCATGTTGCTGAGATGTTTAAATGGCTTTAGCATTGTATTTATCTTAGACTGCGAGTCCTACTCGGGAAAGTTACAGACCATCTGATATGTTAATGAAATAGTTTGGAAACCATTGTCCTAGGCATCTGAAATAGTCTGTCAATAAAATTTTGGTTGGGTCTCATGAACGTAAACGTTCCTTATCCCTATGCTAGACCTTTAAAGTATATGATCAATATAAATATATAAATGCCGGAATGAAAAAAGGAAAAACCAAAAATATTCAAAATATATACCTCAACAAAACGAAATACCACCTTATTCCAAATCTAGATCTGTTTTTGGATGTTTTACTCTGGATATTTCCAATGAAAACATTACTGTATATTTGGTGATGTTGCATCATAACAAAAACTAAAGCTCCAACATGTATTATTTGTTTGACTATTGTTGACAAATGTTATGTGATGTAATATTGACAAAATAACTACCGACAATCATTGTTGTGTGATGCCACTTTCTTTTTTGATGTTTAGAAGTTGTGCAAGGATCTTTTTTGCCGAGCCCGAAAAATTGAAAAATAACGTTATAAATTTATCTCGGTCTGGCGGGAACGAAATGAAAACGTTGACACCTTAACGAAATAAATAATTTGCATAGACTGTTGAGCGTTATTTTGTTTTCTTTCCTTTAGGTATGAAACACAGCTAAAAAGTCGGTAGTTTGTCTTTTGAGCTGAGTTGAGTTGAACAACATATATCCCGTTTCCATGACCGTTGGTCCGATCGGACTTTTCCGCTATTTCAGTCCGATCAGACCTCCTAGCGAGGAGGTTCGCGAAAGTGCTGAAAAAATTGCTGAGCCATTCCTTATTACGTCCGATCGGAATGAAATAGCGGAAAAGTGGAAATGTGTAAAATGACAAAATTTCAGTTAGCGTTTCTGTCTGTCTTTTTTTTCAACACTCATGTTGAATAGGTTCTATTGTCACTTCTTTTGGGTTGGAGGTGTGGTACATGCCCGATGCACTGAATTATTATGAGGCACAGGCTCGTTGCAAATCACTTGGAGCTATTCTTCCAGCTGTAAGTAAAGATGTTTTTAAAACT
Organism: Phallusia mammillata; assembly: GCF_965637545.1. Classification (NCBI taxonomy): domain Eukaryota; kingdom Metazoa; phylum Chordata; class Ascidiacea; order Phlebobranchia; family Ascidiidae; genus Phallusia; species Phallusia mammillata. The sequence goes on along the minus strand of NC_137253.1, from coordinate 30,889,999 downwards.
GAGACATAAAAAAGTGGTATGAAATAGTTGGTTTGTTTTGGTTGAACAAAAAGGTTGAGTTCTTAAACCAATGGTTCTCAAACTTTTTTATTGTCAGGGCCAAATGGTAGTTTTTTAAGTGTGTAAGGAGCCGAAAAAAACGAGACCTCTGAAAATCACTAAAGAGTATTTTCTTGAAAGCTATAATAGCAATCTTGGTGGTTTTCTGAGGTGTGGTGCAAACCGCAAAATAAGTAGTTGGGAGTCGCATGCGGCCCTAAGAGTTGTGGTTGAGAATCACACTGTCTTAAAATAATACAATATATGCATACGGTTTGGCATAGGACAATAATGAACAAGTACTTTTGTGCACCCAATAATTAACAGCTTTCATAAGTCCTGTTGACTGTAGCGTCGGTTTGCTAGTTTCTAGTGCTTAGTTGGTTGGGATGTCTTTTCCAACACTGTCACTACTATGTAGATACAAAGGAAATATTTGACTAGTTGTTGGCAAGGTTCAAAAAAAATTCTGGAATAAAGTTTATTTGAAATCTGCTTTATCTTGGAATTAGTCTTTGATATATTCGAGTAAATTCCAGTTAGTTTTCTGTCAATAGTTTAAAAATGAAGCCATCGCTAGGGAACTGTTGCAAAAGCTTCTTACTGCATTAGAAGTAACAGGAGTTCTTTATTGGTGGATCGGCCTAGACGACTTAGCCACTGAAGGTATGTAATGGAGAATTTCACAACCATGTTACAAGATGAATAAGTGCACACTGTTTTTACGGTTACAGCAGGTCTTGTTAGTTCAGCTGGCGACAAGAGATTTGCCTGGATAAGCTAATGTAGCCACCATGTGACATTATGTTACTTCCAACAAACTTGAGTGTCGGACGGTGGCTACACTGACTTACATCACCAATGCCTTGTCAGCAGCAGCACTACCTCATAGTTGAAAACAGTGTGTACTGTCAGCAGCTTACTTTTAATGCAGTGGTTCGAATATTTAAATTTTAAAAGAGAAGTGACAATCAATGTTATATTCTAAATGTCCAAAAGTTATTGTCACTGCTGTGAAGCGGCTGAAATAGTTAAAGTTTGATGTATTGCAACTTCAACAACCCACTATTTAAGATTTTCTACTTCACCAACTGGTACATGTACATTTTACAATAAGCAAACAAAATATACATATATTTTTACATAAGGCAAATTTGGCATAACTAAATTTTATTATATTGTATAAAACCTGATTGCATCATTCTGATAAAATACAAAATAGCATTAAAAGTGCATTTTATTTGATTACATTATTGTGTAGAAACCCATCGTTTTGAGCAATTTAATATTTTTCAGTTTGTTTGTACAGGTACATACCTGTGGTCAACAGGTGAAGTGTATGACATAGCGGTATTCAAACGTCTTAATTGGACGATCGGTGGATGGTATATTAAACCCCATCTAATTCATGATTGCTTGACACTTAGAGTTGACACCCATCACTGGACAGTGCGAAACTGTTACCGCCAACAAGGTGGAGCTGTATGCGTGAAAGGTAGGAATTTTTGTATGATTTGTGTGGTATATTGAATTTTTTGCATAGCTCGTATGTGCTTAAGGCACAGGCTTTAAAGGTGACTTTTTTGAAAATATTTTTTTAATTTATTAAAAAAAACTGTGAAGTAATTTTATTAGCTGAACATTTTGACATAAGAAAATAAGAAAGAAAATAAGAAATATAAGAAAACTTTAGTGCTTGATATTTAATGTAAATTGTTGAAGTAAAATTATTGGACAGTGCAAGACGTTTTTTGTACTAGACGTTTTGCTGGAATTGTCTGCACTGAAAGTAAATGCCTAACATCTGTTAAATGCATTAACCCTTACGTTAAGATTAGTCATTTCCAAAAATGTGTTTAAACTTGCAGCCAATGAAACATTTAGGTCAGTTTTTATTTTTAGCAAGCGACCCCTTTATTGTATCAATATAAAAGCATAGAGCCAATAAATGATAAGCAGCAGTCAGTGCTCACTGTTCGACCTATGAGTTCTCATCAGTGCATCTGGTAACGAGAGAGATGTTGTATTGGTTAGTCTAGCCATCCATGTCTCCTTTACAGTTCCTTGAACTACTTGTGATTCTCAGTATTGGATGAACTGCATTTAAATTTATAACTTGTGAGTGCATTCAAACCTGATCTACTAATGTTTACATGCTTTTATGTATTGCCAAAGTTTGTATTCTGCATCAGTTTGACATTAGTCAGCTGATGTTAGAACAACTATTGTTTGTACAGATGACTTTCAAACAAATGGTAAATTAATCCACATGTGTCCCAAAATATTTTACCAGGGTCGTGACCAGTGGTGGGATTCACCAGTTCGCACCGGTTCTATAAAACCGTCTCACAAAATTTTATGAGTTTAGCGAACCGGTTAGCATTACTGGTTACTGATAATGGACTTTTTGTAACGGAACCGGCTGAAAAATGTGACTTTTGTGATAGAACCGGCTGACAAAAAATTTGAATCCCACCACTGGTCGTGACCCTGAGTTTAGAAAACTACTGCGGTAAACCCTGGTTAATCCAAACCTGTTTGGACCAAAAAATATGTCCGGATTAGCTGATGTTGATTAGTTCAAGCCTTACCACATTAAAAATCATTTGTACCCCAAGTTTTGTCCGAATCAGGTGAAGATACGGATTAACCAATTTCGTTAAGTTTTTAAGCCTTGCCATATTACAAATCATTTGTACCTCAAGTTTTGTCAGGACTAGGTAAAGAAGCCTTACTACGTTACTAATCATTTGTACCTTAAGTTTTGCCTGAATCAGGCAATGATCAGTATTAATCGAATACGGTTTAATTATGGTTTACTGTGCATTTGTTCCATTGTAGATAAAGCTTCATTTTGTCCTACATACCATGGCCCTCACACAATCCAATGTCTGTTGGATGTTTGGAACTTAGTGGGTTGCATTCCAGAAGGTGACATGTTTCCCAAGAAGCTGACTGATGATCAAGCGTTTGCTTATTATACCATGACTGACCCGTAAGGACTTGCAGCATACACCCTTGGAGTAAATCAATTTAATGTAATTTTTTCTACAGGGATTTAATTGCAGCGATGACTTTGATTAAAACTCAGGCAGATGCCGGGGACACAGCTCAACAAATGAACTGTTATGGAATTGGTAAAGTTTTTTTCTTTAAAACTGTGTACTGTAATAATAGAAGCTGTTAATGAACTTAATATTCATAACTGGGATCAGCCCTGAAGCGTTCATGAAGACCAGCGATCATGGCACACTCATATATTAATTATAGTCTGTCATGCCTGTACTGAATCTGAATTGGTTACAAAATTTCAATGGCCTGGCATGCTATGATGTAACAAAAGCTATTGTTTATTGTAGAAAATGTTTACTATACTGTAATATCCACATGATTAATATGCATTTTGGCAAAACCCTGTTAAAAAGGCTTGTTTGTGCTTTAACTAAGATCCTGTTTAGTTCAGTGGATGTTTTTTTGCATAAAACATGTGTTTGTTGCAATAACCGGCCATTTTAGTTGGTTGATTCACTGAACAGGGGCTTTGCATTTTATCAAACCGATTATTATCAATTTCTTTTTTCTTGTACTAAACATATTTATGTAAATATAGTGCTTTTTAGAAATATATGCTGTCTAAAATGACATGCGATCCATTGAACAAAAACATATTACCATTGTTTTGCAGTTATTCCTCCCGTTTGCTCAAAATACGAAGGCCCTCATAATATGACCTGTTTAATTACTATTTGGCTTGGCGTTGGCTGTTTACCCTTAGGTGACCAATATCCACCAAAGCTATCCACAGCAGATTTCACTTCCTTGTCAGGTTACCCTTATCGGTGAGACTTTGCTTTGTTTGTGTACAGTTGTGGTAAAATATACTGCAGTTCTTGCAACAAACTTTTTTTTTGGCTGTTTACTGTAATAATGTATAAGCGAGTAATGCTCTTTCAGCAGTTTTTGTCGTAAACAAATGATTCTTCATATCCTGATAAAGGCGTCTCAGATGGGATGTCAAAATGTCGAATATTTATAGTAAAAACTGCTGGAAAAGCGTAGTTTGTTTAATTGTAAAAAACTTTGTAATATATAATTGGTTCAGGTTTTATTAAAGTACAACATGAAGTGTTGAAAAACAACTTTTATTTTTATTAATTGATATGATACATACTTGCCATTGAGAGTAAACAAAAAGTAATAAAGTTGTTTCTAGATTACAAACACGAGAATTACTCCGCTAAGAAATGAGTGGGTTATAATTTGTTATTGTTACTTTGAAAAAAAAAACAGTTAACCTTGGTTATTTCGGACCCTTGTGGACCCAAAACTTGTCCGGATTAGGCAAACAGCCGGATTAACCGATGTCAAATAATTAAAGCCTTACCACATTACAAATCATTTGTACCTTAAGTTTTTTCTGAAAAAAGCAAAGAACTGGATTAAAGGAATCTGGTTTAACCAAGGTTTATTGTATTGATGTATTTTAACAACTGAATGGAGAGTGGTCCATTTGTGCAAGTGTTTTTTTGGGGGCAAATAGAATGTTTGATTTTAACTACAACACACTAGTCGTTGATGTCTAAGTAATATTGCAGCTTTCTTTAGTTTTCTAAATTGATTTAATTATTAGTTAAATTTTGTTACAACCCTTTCAGGGCCTTATTCAACCACATGGATGCAATAAAAAAGAGTGCAGACTTAGGAAATGCTGTAAATCAAGCCAACTGTTTTGGCAAAGGTAACTAATTTAATAACACCGGACATTGACCTAAAAAGAAAAAGGGTACAAAACACTCCTTTGTGTTGATGGTGACAACAGCGATTGTTTGAACATCTGCAATATGCATGCACTATAAAATCTGCAGTGTCTCCTTTTGTATCATTTGTTATCATGTAATAATTCTTTTAGATCCAAATAGACCTAAAATTAAGACATAGGAAGTAGACCTATTATGGAAAACACTGCTTTAAAAACTACAAAACACTGGGATTTGTATACCGTATTTTACAGACCATAAAGCGCACCTGATTATAAGGCGCACTGTCAATAAATTGCTTTGATTAGTTTTTTGTTCATACATAAGGCGCACCGGGCTATAGAACGCAACGTATTTTAAGGAGTATCGGTTACCATATAAAGCATGGTTACCGTATAATAGTATCGGTACTGGTTGGAGTGTAGGCAATAAAGCACTACTTGATCCATACATTAAGCGCACCGGCTTATAAGGCGCGCGATCAATTTATGAGGAAAAAAAGGATTTAAATTGCGCCTTATGGTCCGTAAAATACGGTCATGTTTCATACAAACATTTGAGAATTTAGTTTTTAATTGTCCAAGAATTCAGTTAACTTAAAGAGGGTACAAAACACTGCTTTTTGCTGATGGTAACAACCCAGGTTTTTTTAAGGTTTGGTTTGGGTGACCGCTAAGTAGTTTTAAGAGACCGCAAGTGTTTCATTTAAATACCAAAAACTGTAGTTGTAGTTGCAAGTCCAAATTTTGGGAAACCGCTGGAGAAATTTGGGGGACCGTTTCGGTCCCCCAATACACCTTAAAAAAACACTGGTAACAACTGACAACAGTGATTGTTTAAACACCTGCAATATGTTTTCACTATAAAAACCTGCTGTCTTCTTGTCTATCATTGGTTTTTATTATGTAATAAGTATTTCTTTATTTTTAAGGTTTGCCTCCTGAATGTCCATCATATCTTGGACCTCACACCATGGATTGTTTGAAAGCTGTTTGGATTGATGTGGGTTGTTTGCCAGAAGGAAACGAGTTTCCTCCAAAGCTATCTGCTGCAAGACTTGCTTCTTTACAGTCGCTTGATTATAAGTAAGCTTCGATAATAAGTTAGTTCAGAGCAAAGCTGACAGTATAAGGCCTAACAGTCACATTATGTCATTTGTTACATTAGGGGTCATCAACTCCTGACATGCATGCCAATGTTGTCACACAAGGCGTTTTTTTGTGGCACACCAAATCATTTGTGTGTTTATATTGAAGTAATTTCTAATTTAAACTGTTGCATTTATTGTTTTCAGTTTTTGATCATGCTATAATTGCCTTAAAATCCAGTCTACATTTACAAAACACTCTGCTTTTTCTGTTGCTATTAAGGTCAGCTGGCACAAACCACTATCACCCACCAAAACTGTTGGCATTCTACGTTGCTGTTTAAAAATAACAAGTAAATTGACATGCATCACTTGAAAGCTTGCCAAACCCTGTGTTACATTGTGTGATTATGAAGCATTTTCAAGACAACATTTAAAAATTTACCTTAAACTGTGATACTAATTCAACAGGTAGTCAGCTAAACAGCTTGTTTTCCATTATTTTAATTACCGTAAACCTTGATTTATCCCAACCTGTTACGACCAAAAAAATGGCGCGGATTAGGTGAAGATCCAGATTAACCGATGTCGATTACATGAAGCCTTCATAAGTTTTATGCGAATTAAGCGAAGATCTGGATTAACCGAGTTCTACTGTAATATATAAATGGGCGAAATAAAATTGTTGATCAAGATCAATTATTGACCATTGATTGATTGTGACGTAAAAAACACTGCCTTGATACACTCTGGTTAAGTTGCGAGATAAATGTAGAAACGGCCGATCTCGGAAGCATGGCAATGCATTTCAGAGCATCATTTATTTTAAGTCAACTATTATTATGTGATTAGATTGTGCAAAAAGTAAAAATGCATCTTTTTCTTTGATGTAGCCTACTTGTATTACAATCATCAAAATTATTTTATGAGGGGCCCCGCAAAGTTTGTCAAAATACCTTGAGGGGTTGAAGAGAACTGATTTAGATTTTTCTAGCCTTTGTCACGTGAAAATGCTTGGTGACCGGCTGATTCGGTATCATGCATTTAATAGGCCTGGCTTACTGTGATTTCACTGCTGTCAATCTTTATATTTTTTGCAGTAATTTACTTGCGTCCATGACTCTAGTTCGAACTCTTGCAAACAATGATTCCCTGGAACAACTCAACTGTTTTGGAATAGGTAAGCAGTTTAAGTTTGCCAAACAAAGTATAATCCACCCTAAAAAATTACCATGTTTGTAAAAAAAATGTAGTATGTTTTCAAATCGTGAGACACAAAGTGGCACTATAGCTACCTCTGCATTTAAACTATATTTAGTTAGGTAGCTAATATTTTTATCGTAGGGCATGTTTTGTGTTTTCATAAAAGGGAGTATTCACCAACGGGCAACACAATGAACATCAAAACAGATGTGATGCTTCCAGCGTGCTACAGGCACCTGCTTAAAGATTAGAGGCCCAATCATTTGTTATCGCGCGGTGTTTTCGTTGCGTTGTGACGTGCTTGCGTTCCATTTTTTTTCCTTTGTTTATCGTGCACTGAACTAGTCGCATTCAGTGTAATTTACCCTGATGAAGACGACCTGTATAGGACGTCGAAACGTCGGAATAAAATCGCATTTGCCAGAAGACCTCTTTAAACTTGATAAAGGGAGTTTTGGAGTAATATATTATCTTACACTATTTTATAAACTGAATGATGCTCTTCTGGCAAATGTTTTGATAACTGACATTTTAACCGCCCATTCAGGTCTCCTTCAACACTCAATCTACATGTATAACTCAAAATGAACCAAATGAAACTAGTTTACTTGCATTAACCACAAAATATTTCTTACCAAATGGTTGTTTAAAGCAGCGATTCCCAACCTTTCTGGTGCTGTGACCCCTTGATAACATTTGCCAAGTTGCGGTGACCCCAAGGATATAATTAGTAGGCTATATGTTAATATTGACTCTATTTTTCCTCAACTATAAAGTGGTCCATGAGTTTATTTTATTGGGGCTAGTGGTCCAAGGCCTAAAATGAGTTGGGAGCCATTCCCTTAGGCGACCCCAGGCAAATTGTCAGGCGACCCCAGTTGGGGTTGCGACCCCCAGGTTGGGAACTGCTGATTTAAAACAAGCCTGTTGGGTTTTTGCCAACCTAATCATTTGTGAAGAGTTCACTGGATCACTATAACCAGCAAAACTTTTGGAAAATTTTTTTACCAATTTTTATCTTTATTTTCTATTTTCAGATATGCCAGATAAGTGCCCATTGTATTACGGGCCCCACACTGTCGCTTGCATGGAAGTTGTATGGGGCCTTGTTAAGTGTTTACCTGCGGGAGATAAATTCCCCGCAAAGCTTTCACCCCCTGAAGTCACTGCTTTGCAATCCTTGACCTATAGGTTGGAATTTTATGATACTTCAAACTTTTGAATTTGTCGTAATTGCCCTAAACTTGTTATGAACTGGACAATTTTCTTGGCCTAATTTACTGTTGTAGTTTCTTTCTTGTTTGATTCGGCCTGCACAAAATTTTATGTTTTTGAATGATTTTTAAAACTGCCCCGAAATTTAATTAACCTGTTAAATTTGAATAAAGTTTGTGTTTCTGTCTTGGTACAGAAATCTTGCATATTTAGCGAGATTCTTTAAGGGTAATTCACAGACAGGGTTCCTGCGGGTATGGAAAACTTGGAAAGGTTATGGAATTAAAATTTGTATTTTTAAGGCCCGGAAAAGTTTTTGAAAAAACCAACTTTTGCGTAAGTCCTTGAAAAAGTATGGAATTTAGTGCCGGTTTTACCCTGAAAATGGCAGATAGAGATAGGAATCTCAAATTACGCAAGGCTTGTATATTTGTTGCAAGTATGGTAAATTCGCTACATATACCAAAGTATTTTTTCTAGTTTTACTATGGGAATTGCTCGATTTTTTTCGGTTAAGGTTTTTTTTTTCCTAAAAAGCTTTGAAAAAGTCATGGAATTTATAAACGAAAATTGCGCAGGAACCCTGCACAGACAAACTTTGTGCTTAGGTTCCAAACTACGAATCTTTACTCATTTTGTATTTTTGTTTTGCAGAGATTTATACAGCACATTTGAAACTATCAAAATTGATGCAGATAACGGTTCCACTGTGCAGCAGAGAAACTGTTTCGGTGTTAGTAAGTATGGTGTTGTTTCTTGGCTATTTCAGTTATAAACTTGCATTGCAATGGTATCAGAGTAAAAGTATTTAAAATGTTAATTATCCATTTCTCCAAACGGCATTAGTATTAACAATAACTGTCTTTGTAAACAAGTACTCAAGTATAAAACTTAAGTGTTTGTTAGAAACAGAACAAGTCAATGAAGTAACTTGGAAAAATATACTTTACTCAAATGACTTTGTCGTTTTCTGTAAAACTGAAGAATAAAACATGAATAAAAACAATGGTCTTAAATATTCAACATTCAACAAAATGTCGTTCTGCAGAATAAAAGCCACTGTTTCAATGAAAAACATAAAATAGCCCATCGCTTAACAAATTAGTATTTTACAGCGTTACCTTTGCAATGTCCTTCATATTACGGACCTCTCACTAAGGACTGCATGAAGATTATTTGGGCAAGTGTTGGGTGTTTGCCAGAAGGTGACCAATATCCTGACAAGCTGTCTTCATTGGAGTTCACTGCTTGGTCAGCTTTAACATATGGGTAAGTATCTCAAACTGTGCCATTGTCACTTTGGTTCTAGAATGGTTGCTTAGCTATTGTAAATTTAATTCCACTATGACTTTTAGCAGCAGATTAGGTGATGTATGGCTTTTTTAGCACTAAGCATTGAAGTGCCCTAATTTGGCTACTCTAGCCTTTTTGGCCATGTTTTGTCATCAGTAGCACTAATTAGAAACTAGTTTTGACCCAATATATATTTCAGCTACAGAATAATTGCCTTTACACTCAATATAAACTTCGTGAGTTTTTTTCTGTTAACAGTGACTTGGTTGCCACGGTGACCACTATTAAATCAGATGCTGATCTCGGGGATGGACCACAACAACTTAACTGCTTCGGAATAGGTATGTGACTTTTTGAGGTTTTAGATACTTTTGAAAAGATGTTCAACAAAAAACATATTCCTGCTTTAAGCTAAATCTCAAGACAGAATTTGGTCTAAGTTTTTGTAACATTTCTAGTTAGCCTTTTTAGTCTAAGTAACTTTTTAAAATATCATATAATGTCACTTTATTTAAAGTATAATGTAGAATATATATTGTCAAGCTTAATATTGCATGATTTCACTTATGTTCTTATCGTTTTTGTTTAATAGTTATAGTTTCAGTTAGTTCTACTCCAAGTGATTTTAATAAAAGTACAACAATTGTGACACGCAAACAAGTTAACAACTACAACCAAAACATAATACATTTTCCATATGTTTACAGTTGGCCGTTTTATGTCATATCTTGCAGTATACTCATTTCGGACCCTTTTAATAGTAAATTCAATCCACACAAAAATTTTGGTTCTATGTTATTGTTTCTTGTAGATTTGCCCGATAAATGCTTAACGTATAATGGACCTCACACACTGGATTGCATGGAACAAGTTTGGGTTATGGCCGGTTGTTTGCCGGCAGGATCTGAATTCCCCAGAAATCTTTCCACTCCCCAGTTCAACGCTCTAGAATCGCTTACTTACAGGTCTGTTAATTTTTCTGTAATTTTTAAATACTTTTGTCTTGATATCCTAATATTTTGTCACAAATAACAGTTAAAATGTATCTTTCTTTCTTATTAGTGCTAGAAACTTATCACATTGGCACCCTTGCGAAATAAGCTTATAAAAACTTATCAGTAGGGCAAATATTTTTTGACTTGTCAAAAAAAGTCAAAATTTTGTCAAAATTTTTAGAATAGGTCAAAAATTGTCAAAATTGTTTACAAAGTCAAATTTTTTTACAAAGTTAAAATTGTTTACAAACTGCATTGTCGTGGTGTTGTAGAGGTTGCACTGCCGGCAAACAATTCGTTTTACACCTTGTAGCCTACTTTATACTGTTGTAATTGGCCCATTGCCCCAATTGTTGCGAATCATAAACCATCAAGTGAGTGAAACAATTAGGTTGATATGGCGTGATGCTGAACACACCTCAAAACGTGCAAAATTTTGGTAGGTCTCAAGTCATTTTACGGCAGCTGCAGCCTGCAGGTTAGGTGCAGCTCTTGCTTCGGTTTTGATTTAGATACTTCATGTATCTTTCGTTTATACAAATGTATTGAATAATTTTCGTTGTGTCTTAGCTGCAGTTTTTTGGCAGCGATTTTTAATTAGCTCATTCCCTTTTCAAAATAAGTTAGGTGTATGTTCAGATTTTTGCCCTTCTGTTAGACTTTTGCACATTCTTTTGCTGTAGTTAGATCAGCCTAGCCATATTTTAACTTTTTGAACGATAATGCGTAATTTAGCTACTTGAATTCTTCATAGGTCAAAATTTTGTCAAAAAAAGTTTTTTAAGGTCAAAATTTGTCAAAATTTTCAATTTGTAGGTCAAAATTTTTACGTTTTTTAGGTCAAAAAATAATTGCCCTACTTATCAGTATATAAACAAAACATCGTTCACATTTTACACTAGCAAATTTTTCACCCAAATCAAAATTTAAATTAACATGTGTATGTCTATTGACTTATTATCTTACTTTAAATTTAATATTTTTTTGTGGTTATGTCCCTATTATATTGCGTTTTGATGGTTTAAATATTTTTGTACAGTCACTACCTACTATTTATCCTGTTATTTTGTTTTGTGTATTTGTAGAGACTTGTACGCTGCTTCTGATAAAATCAGGACAGATGCAGATACTGGCATCTTACCACAGCAGGAAAAATGCTTTGGAACAGGTTAGTTTGAATTATGGGTCCCCTTCCTTGAAGGGGACACATCTTGATTTTACTCGATTTCTTTTTTTCTTTTTTCTTTTTTTTTCTTTTTTTTTTTTTTCTTCCCTGAAGTTTGTCCACCCCTTTTTACCCTGAAATGTTTGATGGATTTGGATGAAACTTTCACATATGGTAGATGTAGTTGTGTAGATGTGCCATCTGCTTCGTTTGTCATGATAACCCCAGTATTTACCCCGCTAGCCCCCAAAATGTAAAATGTGGTTTGTGCGCACCACAAACGTTAGTTTTGTGTGATGTTATAAAGGCAACTACATATGGTACTTATGTTTGAGGATTGCTTGGTGAACGTGTTTGCGGATAGCAGTCAAGGGGGTTGTTCACAGCTTTGTGACGGCACAAGTCATTACGGTTGTTGGTTAAAACGCCCCCTAGTGGTCAAATTGAAACATTGGCCGATTTGGACAAAATTTTATTGCAGATTCATATTTTCAACATTAGGGTCAAGAACCCCATCAGTTACCCCACTAGCCCCCTAAAATGGGTGAATTTTTAAACAGGGTCGGAATTGGCTGAAATTTGGATAGCTTGTACAATTTGCCATTTACAAATGATGATTGTTGTGTTAAACCCTGTAGCCCCAGCATTTACCCCACTAGCCCCCGAAAATGGGTGAATTTTTAAACAGGGTTGGATTTGGCTGAAATTTGGATAGCTTGTAGAATTTGCCATTGACAAATGACGATTGTTGTGTTAAACCTTGTAGCCCCAGCATTTACCTCACTAGCCCCCTAAAAAGGGTAAATTTTTTAAACAGGGTCGGAATTGGCTGAAATTTGGATAGCTTGTACAATTTGCCATTTACAAATGACGATTGTTGTGTTAAACCCTGTAGCCCCAATAGTCACCCTACTAGCCCCCTAAAATGGGTGAGTTTAAACAGTGCGCAATTGTTGGAAATGTTATGCCATTTATAGGTATCGATTGTTGTGTTTTACTTCTTTGTTTTAAACTAAACAAACTTTAAACAATGCTTGAATTGAGTCGATTTGTATAGTTTGAACTTTGCATAGCATGACTATTTAATCCTAGTACCAATCACAGTGTTTTACTTTACAACACCAACGTTTCTTATGGTTATCTCTTGAAATGCAGTATTTACAACTTTGCATGTGTGGGGACCCATGAGTTTCTGCCTGCAGAAACAACTAACGTTTTAAAAGAAGGTGGCTAATATGGGACCCAATATAAAATAAGTGAAGGAATTATATTTAGTGTATGGACAATGGCAAAATGTGCTAAGCCACCCTTCTAGTTTTAACTTAGAAATACAGTCAACCTCGATTACTCTGGACCCAATTGTACCTAGAAAATTTCCTCGATGAGATGAAGATCCGGATTAACCAATGTCAATTAGGTCAAGCCTACCACATTACACATTATTTGTGTTGAGTTGAGTTAATTTCGCTTTCTGAAAGAAAACATAGCGACACTACTGCACTAAAACAATCACCAAGCCGGAAATAGCTGCACTACGTTGAAACGTTAAGGAGTGCATGAAATTAAAGGGCACAATTGGTGAATGCTGGGTAACAGCTTCAACTACACCATCGTTATATGTCTGAGGCTTACAAGAAAGTGAGATTGGTGCATTGTGGGTAAACCCTACTGGGGCTGGAGGTTGCTGAAACCTTTCAATGGGGGCCGTAGAATCTGACCACCCATGTTAGGAAAAGAGGGTGGGTTTCGAGGAAAAGAAACCTTGCTGGATACCCTGCCAGTTTTGTATGAAATAGGCGAAGATTCAGATTAACCGAATCTTGTGTTACTATGGTTAACTATACCTCAAATTAATAAATTCAAACTATGTTTTAGTGTTACCTGTTACATGTCCAACGTTCTTCGGTCCCCACTCAATGGATTGTTTGAAGACTGTATGGAAAAATATTGGATGTTTGCCAAAGGGACATGAATATCCCGATAATCTCACCACGTCCCAAATTAACACACTGGCTGCATTATCATATAAGTATGTTACACTTATTTTTAGTAAAGTTACTGTGGTATATTGAGTAGTATGTTGTCATGCTTTTGTTTTACTGCATTGGTGGGAACGGGATTAGAACCCTAGAAAGTATGGGACACATTTACATGGCTATCTAGGCAACAACTGTGTATCATGTAGAAATTAGGACTGTTTATAGGACTTTCATTCAAAACTAGCTACAACTGTCCAATTAAGGCAGTGTTTCCCAAGCCTTAGGGTTGTCTGTGGTGCCAAAGGGATCTTGGATGCAAAAAACTTTTAAGCTTCTAATTCTAAACCAGGTTATTTGTATGTTCGGGTTTCACAGACTTATAACAGTACAAAAAGATGTCTACGACTACAAAAAGTTTAGGAACCGTTGAATGAGTTTTTTTCAGCATATAAATCAGTATATTTATTTCGATTCAATTTACTGTCCAATGTCCTTGTTATTCTCTTACACTGTGGTTATGATGTGATTGTTTTGTGTACAGGGAGCTTGAAAAACGTATGTCAAGCATAAAAACTGATGCTGACAGCGGAACAAGTTCAGCTCAATTGGAATGCTTCGGAATAAGTAACTAAATTGTCACATTTCTATGTTGTTTTAAAAGAGTGTGTTTTAATATAGTATTTTTGGATGATAATATGGAACACCAATGGAATGAATACATTTAGGCACAAGGCATGATGAAGCCATTTGGAATAATAGCAGTATATTTTTAAATAACCTTTTTTTATTTTATTGTAACACAGTTGTTGCTAGATGATTTGCCACAACCAATTTTGTCAGAAAAATCTGCAAAAATATATCCTACTGGTGTATGTCACCTTTGTTAGCTTTTTAGGGCATATTATTTTGGTCAACTATAAATTTCCAACCATTTTTTTCTTGTGGTCATTTGCAATTACCAATTATTCAGAACATTATGTTAACAAATGATATACTTCAGTGTGGATTGGAATTTGTGCTTGGAAATTATCTAGAATCATTTCTTCTGGTTTGTTAAATAAGAGTTTGTTGTAATTTGTGACTTGCAGGCAAACCGTTTAATCACAAACAATCGATTTGCAAACCTTTTTTATACAGTTATCTAAATTATGCTATTGGCAAGCTAATTTTTATAACAATTGGCTGTGGTTGGGAATATTGATTCCTGTGTAACTAAACATATTATTCCATTAACCAGATATGTGCATATAACTAGTAACTAGTATAGTTAACCTAAAACTAATAGAAGTATTTAATTCATCTTAACGCTCTGTAATTTTTCAGCTTTGCCTGTGCAGTGTCCAACTTACTATGGAACCCACACTCTCGATTGTCTGAAGGCTGTTTGGGCTCTTGTTGGATGTTTGCCAGCAGGAAAAGAATTTCCCGGTGTTTTGCCGACAGCAACTGTCAATGCCCTTGCTAAACTCAACTACAGGTTGTAATGGTTTGTTACAAATATGTGTTACAACTTGTTTAACATGTGCTTATGCATTTGAACATATATGTATTGTACGCTATGGTTAAAATCAGATGGGGCTGCATGTTTGTTTCTGAGTGATTGGCGCATGTCTAGGGCGAGCATTAAACTTCAGAATGTGAATAGAGATTTGTTTCACACCAATGTTTAAAGTAGTTGCATAAGCGGTTATTGCAGTAAACAGCAGAAAAACATGATTAGAAAACTACATAGAATATTCGTTATTGATGCTGTTGAGGCCTTACAGCAGACAGAACAGTGCAATTATGCACAGTAATCGAAACAACAAACAAATCTTGCACTTAGCATGTGTTTGCCTAATTGCTGGCCACATTAAAAGTGTTAAAAAGTGTTTAATTGGTTATATTTATCACTACTTGGGAAAAAGTTTTCTTTTAGGTATTTATAAACCTATATTTTATTCTCTAAAACAGTTTTCTTTATGATGAGTTTGAGTTCGTAAAGACTGAAGCAGATTCTGGTGATTTGGTGCAACAAGAAAACTGCTTGGGAACTCGTAAGTCATAACGCACTGTGATTTCTCGATTGAAGGTCTAGATTTGAACACATGTAAAATATTCGGCCTTTTTTAACAGGTTTTAGCAAAAGAATAGGAGACTTATATTAAGCCACATTTTATAAGATAAAAACTTGTTTTATGTTTAGTGTTACCTTTGAATGTAAAGCTGTCCCGAAATTGAATAAAATAGGTTTATTTTTTGTCAATAACGTGAGGATTAAAACATAGCATAAAGTATGATGCTTCACAGTTTATTTTTTACCACTTTGCCACCTTATAGAACTATTAGGTGCCTAAATAATAACTAAGGTCTGGTTAAATTAGGTATGGATGACCGAAAAGCGCTTTAGTTTGTGAAGCAATGAATAAAAAAGCAGTTACAGTGGCAATAATATACACAATCTAGCAGAAACATAACCAGCGGTGGGATTAAGTCGGTTCGCACCAGTTCTGTAGAACAGTCTCACAAAATTTTATGCAAACCGGTTAGCATTACTGGTTACTGTCAATGGACTTTTTGCAACAGAACCGGCTGTAAAATATGACTTTTGTGATAGAACCGACTGACAAAAAATGTGAATCCCACCACTGTACATGGCCTAGATATCCCAATGTATTTCAGCATTACCTGCGACATGTCCTACTTATTTTGGGCCTCATTCCATGGACTGTCTGAAAACAGTTTGGACCTCTGTTGGATGTTTGCCAGAAGGTGAGGAATATCCTCCCAAACTATCGACAGCTGAGTTTGCTGCGCTCTCTATGTTATCTTACAAGTAAGTAGCTGATATTAATAAAATTAAATATCGAGTGTTGTTGTATTCATAATTGAAACTTAGAGCTGGAATCACCCAGTCCGTTGCTTTCTGGATGAAGACTAATGAGCCTTATAGCAATAGATGTTAGTTCAGAAAAAACATTTAGTCGTTCATCCTTGAGTTTAAAGATATATATATATATTTACGAATTTTTCTGCTTGTTAGCAGATACTGATGATGCTATAAAAGTGACATATATATATATATTTAAACCTAAAGGATGAACACTTAAATTTTTTTTTTTTTCTGAACTTTTTTGTGTAAAAAACCACAACTTTAGCTTGTTTTTTTAACAGAAAAAATTGTTTGTGTTCAACACCGCTTAAAATATCAAGGTATCTCAAGATTGTAAGATTTGGCATGTTGCATTTAAGTGTTAATGAAAGTGTTAATCGAAATATATGACGTACCAGTAAACTGCAAGTACTCTTGTTGTATCTAAATATTTTGTTGTATTTTTTTCAACAGGACTTTAAAAAGTCACAAGGAAAGTGTAAAGGCTGATGCTGACAGTGGAGATGCATCTGCACAAGTAAAGTGCTTCGGTGTAGGTGAGGTTATTTTGTGTGTATTTGTTTATACTGGGCAACCTTTTGGAGACTTTCAACAGAATCGCCAAGATAGCTGTGTGGTTGGCGCACTAGCCTTTTTGTTGGTTGTTGGTTGTGGGTGTAAATTCTGTCTTGACCGCTTTTGATTACCTCAACAAACATCTTGAGCGGCATTGCTTTTAACGTAGTGGAACCTGATGGATGAAACTAACGTAAATTCATTGCAATTTACCTGGTTAAATGTCTGAACCAGAAATGAAATTAACCAGACTGCTATAAACTGAATCATCTCTATTTGTTATTTTCATGAATCTAAAGCTAAAAATAGGAGCCGCTAGAAAAATGTCACATAAAATTTAGTCTTACAAACTGTTCTAATTAGTTTTGTTCCCAAATAAAATCATTAATGTTTTTAAAGTTACGAAAACAAAAATAAATAAATTGCATGTAACAAATATTATTATTATGTTTAGTTCTATACTAGTATAAAACACAGGTTATAACAAAACTTTGCAACACAGTTTTACCTGCTCCGTGTCCAACATATTACGGAGCCCATTCAGACAAATGTCTTGAAACAGTTTGGAAAAAGGTAGGATGTTTGCCGGCAGGAAAAGCATCGCCGGACAAGCGGACAGTATTGGAGAGAACAACACTTTCTACACTGGATTTAAGGTGACCGAATTATTTTATTTATGTTCTGTTGTGTGTATTTACTGGTTGGTGTTAGTCTGTTCATAGATTGGCATGCATTTCACTTGCACCTCGCCATGTTTGATACTAGATTATTAAAAAGCTGATTATGAAGTTAGTGTGTCTTGTTGTATGTCAGTGACAATTTTGAAGGCAGCACCACAGTGATTGTGTAGAACAGTGCTTCTCAAACTTTTTTTGTTGTGACACCCCTGGACAAGTTTTTGTGGACTTGCGACGCACCAGCAA
Source organism: Phallusia mammillata (assembly GCF_965637545.1). Taxonomy (NCBI): domain Eukaryota; kingdom Metazoa; phylum Chordata; class Ascidiacea; order Phlebobranchia; family Ascidiidae; genus Phallusia; species Phallusia mammillata. The sequence continues at coordinate 30,871,916 of NC_137253.1, read as the reverse complement.
TTAAAAGTTAATGAGAAAACTTATTATTAAAGTTGTGTTTATTGATACAACAACAAAAAGCCACATAACGGATCTATTCTGCGACGCCCTTAGAAAATTGAAATGACACATAAGGGCATCGCGACGCACAGTTTGAGAACCACTGGTGTAGAAGTCAGTTTTAGAAATACAGGTGTCATGGCTTCAAACCTTACCACTGGCAGAAATCTAACTCCATGGTAATGAGTAAAGCAGTGATTCATACCCTTTTTACTTGCTGACTTCTCCTAGAAGTTTTTTTTCATCCCAGAAACCCCCTTTGTGTTCTTTACTAACAAATGAATAAACTAGCAGAATATGTACATGTATTTTGAGTGCTTACAACTCTACTTTGCTGGTAACTTGTCTTTATGTTTGAATTTTACTTTGTAATATTGTTTGGATCAAGTCAGTTTTGGGTCACAATCAAATTTTATTTTCTCATCTTTTTAATGTTAGAACACTGATATGGTGACAACAGGATACTAAGTAAAAACCTTTGACAAGAATGTTTGTTTTTCAGAGCTTTGAATGCTTCATTAAATGCAACAAAAACTGCTGCAGATATGGGAGATCCTGCTGCCCAACTTGATTGCTTTGGATTCGGTAGATTATTATTTTTTATTTATCGAAACTCTCTTTGAATTTTTAAGGTTTGAGCTTCAATAAAATGATTGTTAGGTGTTTTTATCTTTGGGGAATAGCAATGAAAAGATAAAAATCTCAGAGAAATGAGTTTTGTTTCTTTTTTAGACTTCCAAGAAATATGCTGTGCATAATAGTGTGTCAAAGCGACATTTTTGTCAAAAAACACAACATTTAACAATATGTCTTGTCATCATAGTTAATATTAATGAATGTTTTCATACTTAAAGCCACATAAACTATTAAATACCATTTGAATCATCTGTTGATTGGTACTTTTAGCATGTGAGCAAGCAATCAAAATTTTTTTTGGTACTATAATAACTATGTCTTATGTTTGTTGACTATTTTTTTAGTTTTGCCGCCATCATGCCCAACATACTATGGACCTCACTCAGTGGCTTGCATGAAAGAGGTTTGGGCGTTAGTTGGATGTTTACCAGAGGGCGATGGTTATCCAGACAAACTGTCTACATTTGAAATTTCGGCTTATGCAGCACAAAACTACAGGTAACACACAGGTTTTTCATCTCCTTTGTCGCACTTGCTTACTGTTGATGAATTTTCTTTTAGTGAATTAATGCGAAGCATGGAAATTATAAAGAATGAATCAGACGCTGGCGATTCCGCTCAACAACTTAACTGCTTTGGAAGAAGTAAGTTATATTTTTGACAAAATTCAAATATGTTCTGTTGGCACAGAGTGTTAGTTCAATGGCTTAGGCCAGTAGTTTCCAAATTGTGATTGTAAACACATTTTTATTAAATAAACCACAGAGGTTACAATTTGCTTTCAACTTTTTAAAAATAAAATCTGCCATAAGAATAAGCTGTAGACCAGTGGTTCTCAACCTTTTAAGTTTGCGGACCGGTAAACTTTCAAAAATAATTTTGCGGACCGGTGGACTTTCAAAATCAACCCAAAATGTAATCACGACAAAAATATGCAGATCAAAAAAATACGAAAATGCAATTTAATGAGAAGTTTGCTGCTGTCTGTTTGATATCATACGTGTTAAACGCGGTTCTAATGAAGTTTTTTGCAAGGCGAAGTAGAGCGTTGACTTCCACACGATTTCTCTGCCTTCAACGTCTTGCATTTTGCAATTGAGATATAAAATTGTAATATATTTGGCGGACCGGCCGGAACGTTGACGCAGACCGGTGCCGGTCCGCGGACCGGCGGTTGAGAACCACCTGTAACGCCACATCGATGCATGACATAGGCCGTATTGGCTAGTATAGCCATCTAACAGCAGTCCAGTTTGTTGAGACTAATTGGCTAGAACACCTATCTTTGTCACCAGCTGCACTGATAAGACCCTATAGGCTGAAATAGTGAGCACTGTTTGCAGTTTATCATTTATTTTCTTGATGGTAAAAGAATGTTTTAACAACTGTATACTTTTTTTGCGGTTGCATGGAACCAAAACCAAGTGTGTATGTTTTGGAATTAGCGCTTATTTGCATTTTACTGTTTCAGATTTACCTGTTGCTTGTCCAACATACTATGGTCCACATACCAGGGCTTGTCTCAAAATAATTTGGACCATGGTTGGATGTTTACCAGCTGGACAAAAATACCCAGACAAGTTAACAGTACCTGAATATACAACAGTGTCTGTATTATCATACATGTTAGTGATTCTCCAGATCGGGCTACATTTTTTGACAGGTTTAATTTTGTGTTTTGTGATTTTTTAGTGCAGTAAAGTCTCAGTTTAACCAAACAAAGAAAGATGCAGATGCTGGTTCAAGCACAGAGCAACTCAACTGTTTCGGTGTTGGTGAGTGTTTTTATATATATTAGAAAACCAAAGTATAGTTATTCCTGTTCATAAACAGATACAGGCACCATATACCAACATTTAATAGGCAATGTATGCTAATCGGTTAATTAAAAAAAAAAATGCAGTTTTTTATGCACTATGTTGGTATATATTTTGGCCTAAATCATGCTAAATGCATTTAAACAGATGTGATGTCTATGTACTTTCGCCAGCTTATTTAAAATTGGAAGCCTTACTTGTTTCTTATTCCATGTTTAATTATGTTGATGCTTGTGATTTCTCATTTTAATCTCCACTTGTTGTATTATGCAACAGACTTTTGGTGATGAAGTGACCTTTATAGTATTTTGAAACATCAATACTAAGATTCAATGACTAGAAGAGCTATATTAGGTTTATGAAAATAACACCATCTGGACTCTTTTTTCAAGATTTCCCCCCGAGTTGTCCAACATATTATGGTCCCCACACCATTGCTTGCATGATAGAGGTTTGGAACAACGTTAAGTGTTTACCTGCAGGACTAAAATATCCACCAAAACTTCCTACTTTCGAATTTTCTACTTTGTCAGCTCTTACATACAGGTAACTGTGGAGTTCTGTTGGCTTGGTTATTACATGTTTATCCTCAGTGGGCGGGCAACACCAAAACATCTAAACACTGACAGTTAGTCTGTGTTCAAGATCCCAACAATACTACAAGTCTGTTGAAACGTATATTATCTGTATTTTCCCTGATCAGTATTATTATTTGATGTTTTTGGTTTGTCTTAATTCATGTGTTTGGATCAATGTCGCTCGAGTTTCTTGCCTTGGAAACCACTAGTGGCTAGGGCAGGACTAGAACCCTCAACCTTGTGAACACAGGGTGGTTGCGTTAACCACTCAGCCATTTTGACAAGACTTCAAACCACACATTTTAAGTTTGCCAATCTTGTTTCAGTTAAATTATTTGATTCCAGATTTACTTATTACTTGTCAACAAACTTATGTCTCTGTTCTGTTTCAGTGGTCTGTTAAACAGCACACAAACTATTAAAAGAGAAGCTGATGGTGGAGATGACATACAACAACTTAACTGCTTTGGAATAGGTGACCTTAAATAAACTGTTATCCCTGTGTTGTAGGCCTGTGATTAAATAAGCTCGCCCACATTTATCATGTTATCAAATAACTTTTCCAGTCAAATATCAAAAGTTCAATAGAGATGTACGCCAAGGTCACCAACTAAACAAGAAATTTTACATAAATTTCCAGGTGTAATTACTTTGGAAAGAAAAAAATGTACCATGTGTGTGGTGCTTAGCATTAACTGTTATACATATGTTGTAGGGCTCTGTATAAATAAACTTTCCAATAATTATCACATTTTGAAATAAGTTCGGTGTTTCAAATTGAATAATCAAAAGTTTAATAGAGATGCATTTGGTCGCTAATTAGTCATTAATTTTTGGTCACTAATTAAATGTTTACATACTTTTCCATGGGTAACTACATTTGAAAAAAATATGTACCAAGACTTTATGTATTATGTTTAGTAGATTTGAATTAAGCACTACCATAAAAACGTTGATGCTTTGTAATGAGTACCTGGCTAATGTTGTGGACCTAGTTTTTTTTAAAAAGCTCAATTATCAGTTTAAGCATTTTTGCAGACCTTCCTGTTAATTGTTCAACTTACTATGGACCACATTCAGATGATTGCTTGAAAGAAGTTTGGGCATTAGTTAAATGTTTACCTGCCGGCAACAAATATCCAGATTTGCTCACACTAACTGAAAAAAATGCTCTTGCAAGCTTAGATTTTGCGTAAGTATTTATATTTATGTGGATTAATTTGGTACTTTGCTTGATGTGCTTAAATACTTTGAAACTGTTTGATTAAATTTAGTATAAAAGAATTAAAATTTAAAATGGAGATTTAGGTTTGTGATTATTATAGTTGTAGAAACAGAGGTTGAATAATAATGAAAGATAACTTGTATACAGTGAACACTTTATATTACTGAAATTTCAGCTATGAATATTGTTGTTGCTATCAGTGACATTTGATAAAATTCCCTATGTAATGTACAATGCTCTGTGGTAGTTTTGTTTTTAATCAAGATTATCATCAATGCCTGGGACTAATTGATTTTGTCATGGGTATGAAAAAAACATTATCAACTTTTTATGAATAAAACTCTTACTTCATCAAAAAACTCAAAAAGTAGGAAACTCCAGCCATTCATCTATGTGCCTGCAGAGTTATTAGTTTAATATATGTCTGCAAGAGTAATGTTTTCTTTGCAGCGATTTGGTGAACAACATGAACACAACTAAAAACTTAGCAGACGGCGGTGACTCATCTCAACAGCTCAACTGTTTCGGAATCGGTAAACAAGATATCTATGCATTTTTCTATGGATTTTAATGTTTTCTTTTTAAACACAGATTTACCCACTGAATGTCCAACCTACTATGGCCCTCATTCAGTGGGTTGTTTGAATGTGATTTGGGAAAAGGCTAAATGCTTAACAGCAGGGCAGGACTTCCCCAGCAAACTTTCTCCAACCGAGCGTGCAGTGTTGTCTCCGCTAACATACACGTAAGTATCTATTATGATTAATTTATACACATACTTTTGCCTTTCATGTATCTTTAAGTTTCCAAAAGGTAAAACAATCTATCCATTATGGTTCTGGAGTGTATCCATTTTGATAAATTGTAACAACAGAAAACTGTGCTTTTCAAATAGTTTTAATTTTTTTACCTTTGTACATCCTAAATGACTATTTTAAATACCTTGAAATGATGCAAGTAACAAGAAAATGGGCTGTGTCTCATTGCTGTAGTTGTTTTTCACATTAAACAAAATTGTTTTTGTTTTTTAGGGCAGTAAAAATGCAATTTGAAACTACAAAGGCAAACGCAGATGCTGGGTCAAGTACGGCGCAACTCAATTGTTTTGGAATAGGTAATAACTTTGATGCTTTATTCAACAGCAGTTCAATATTATAAAAATTGTGCTCCACGAAATATGTGCTTATGATGCGGCAACGGCAGTTTGAGAAAATTTAAAACGCACACTTATACACACAAATGTAAACACAAATGTAATCATACAACAGAGGTCGCCACAATGTCATAACCTTTCTGGTAAAAGCATCAGCTTATTGTACTTAATGGGTTGAATCAGTGTACGCTGCCTGGAGCTTGCTTATCATGTAATGTTTTGTAAATCCTGGTAAATTTATTCTGGAAATCAATCCCTGTTTCTATTTGAATAAGACACTAAAGATGCTTTTTAGGAAAATATATTTATTCTTTATAAGACTGTCATCTGATTTTAACCGGGAAATAAACATTTCCCAACTTGTGATGTGTAATGTTTTGTCACATGCAGTGGTGGTATTCAGCCGGTTCGCATTGGTTCTATAAAATCTTCTAACAAAATTGTATGAGATCAGCAAACTGGGCTTTATGTAACAAAAACGGCTGAAAAATATGATTTTTGTGATAGAACCGACTGACAAAAAATTTGAATCCCACCACTGTATGTGACAAAACATTATGTGCCTGTTGATTTCATGTTTTCAGATTTTCCTGGTGTGTGTCCAACATATTACGGTCCTCACTCCTTGGATTGTTTGAAAATAATTTGGAACATGACAGGATGTTTGCCTCAAGGTCACAAGTATCCTGACAAATTAGGAACGACAGAACAAATTACGTGGATGCGTCTCAGTTACAAGTTAGTTATCTAAACAATATGGTACTGTCAGATACATAAATGGTTCTTCTTTATTTTGATGTTTCTGTATTTTATATTTTTTATGTGTCAATTTGTTGAAACAATTGTCTGAAAACATTGCTCTGGGTTTGCCTTCTGTTTTGTCATTCTGCCAAGAGATTTTGGTGGAAATTTTGCATAGTACACTCATACAATTTCACCAATAAAATAAAGTTAAATGATCCCCTACTATGAAGCTGACATATGCAGCCTAAGAGGCAGGGGATTGTGCTTGTGATTCGACTTATGGCGGTTTCTCCACTGAGCCTGTGTAGCTTAGTTGGTAGCGTGCGAGTCCCAGAAAGAATCCTGTCGTGGGTTCGAATCCCCACCTCAGGGCCAGATTTTTCTAGCCTATGTCTTACCATATGGGAATGCTTGGTGACCAACTGATTTGGTATGATGCCTTTAATGGGCCTGGCACACTACAATGTATATTTGAGTATGCTGTGATCGCTGGTCTGCATGACACTTCAGGGCTGATCCCAATTAAAAGTTTATTGTAAAAGTTACATCGATTTAACTCTAAAGCAAATGCCTAAAATTACTCCAATTGTCTAACCACTTTGTTCATTTTGTTTTAATGAATTTTGTATTAAGTGCACTGTTCAACATGACTAAGACCATCAAGGCAGACGCAGATGCTGGCGTAGACGTTGAGCAACTTAACTGCTTTGGAATAGGTAATAGTTTGTGTTCGTGTATTGCAGCTATTTGAAATCGTTGTATCTTTACTTGACTGGCAAAATAACACAAAGTGTATGGAAATGTTGGTTGTGTTGTTAAACTTACATATGAAGACTGCTTTAAGAAGAAACAGACTTGATTACTCTATTTGTTAGGGATGTGCCAAAATTGCAGATGTTCTGTTTGAGCATTAACGTGAGATGCTCGGTGCTCGGCCGAGCATGCTCGGTGCATTATGATGTCCCAAAAAATCCCCTTTCTACCTTTTAGCTCTACAAGGCCTCTTACGTCACCAGCGGTGTATTAAGCTGTTACAGGCCTCAGAAATACACGTTTTTCCACCATCTAATACATTTGAAAAATCATTTGTTTTGGTTCATAGACACCCTTTCGAACACTAGTTACTTATGTTAGCTGGGCATGAATATGCAAATTTAACGCTCAGGTCAGTTTGTGCAACTGCTCAGCCGAGCACCGAGCATCAAAAATAGGGATGCTCGGTACCGAGTACTCTGGTTCTGGCTCGACTCGGCACATCCCTACTATTTGTCTTTGCATGCTGCAAACTCCTTTGTAGGCGTAACTGATTGATCTTTTTAACACAAAATTTTGCATTTTATATGTTAAGTCGCCAAAATGAGATGTTGGTTGGATTGTGCGAGTTATAAAAGGCATTAAAAAACAGAACTATAGAACAAACACTTGAAATATCATAATCTTACATAAAACTTCCAGACGGCTTGTACATAGTAAATGTAAATATCAATTATACAATGCAGGCATAATTGATATTATTTATTGTATATTAACTTGCATTGTTATCTTGTCATTTATGAATTTTTTGATTATGACAATAAATACCCTTTTTTGTAACTGTACATACTATTTACCCATAACAGTTTCTGTTTATAGTTAAGACTGTAAAACATATTTGCCAGTTTGTGACTATTATCAAAACGTAAAAAAACATCAAATCAATGTATTCTGATATTAGACCTCCCTATTAAATGTCCAACCTACTACGGAGCCCATTCTTTGGATTGTCTAAAAAGTGTTTGGGCAGCAATTGGATGTTCCATTGCTGGTTACAAATATCCGGGAGTTTTGACATCATCTGAGGTTGCGACGCTATCGTCCATGACTTACAAGTAAAGATTTGTGTTCTTTGCAGTAAATTGTAGTGATGGGACAAGTACCCTGTACTCGGTATCGATGGTATTAAATGATTTCAGTGGTATTGATACTCGACGTTCTATACTGAAAGCTGGTTTACACTGTAAGAATCCGTCAACTTTTTTGCTAAAATTTGATTTGGAAAGCATAAAATCGGGAAAAAGTTCCGCCAGGTTACATATATTGTTTTTGCTATCATGTAGAAATCACATTTTTCTACATGCTTCTGCATATGTGTGTGTGCGCACATGTAGCCGGCCATGGCAGATAAATTAGCTAGTTATATACAACTAAGTACAACACTATATTTAAATACTCAGTAATTGGTATCAAAGGTATATACACGTGGTACTAGGTATCGGTACTCGTTTCGAAATCTGGTATCGTCCCATCACCAGTAAATTACTTTGTTCTAATTCACTTTTTCTTAGATCTTTGAAGGCACATATGACTTCCATAAAAGACAAGGGAGATTTGGGTGACAAAGCTAGCTACATTGACTGTTATGGTTTCGGTGAGTACTGAACATTTTTTCAAACTTAAGTAGCTATTAAAGCTAGTGAGAGAAAAATATTTTTATGTTGCAACTGTTTCTTGTTAAGTTGAGTTTATTTTGCTTGATGAAAATGAAACATAGCGACACAATTGCACTGAAAAATCACCAAGCCCAGTGACCAGTTTAAAATGTTCTGAAATGCAAATTAGTGAATAGCACAATTGTTGTTTTGTAATTCAAAATACAGTTTATTGCAGAGCACATAGTAATAAAAATGAAATGCAAATTTTTCAAATCCTTTCTCTGGTCTATTAAAAAAATTAAATACATTTAGTCTTACACCCTGGTCAATACTGTCAAATTGATTGTTATGACAATATGTTGAAAAAAAAATTTAGTATCCAGCAATACCATGTTTATTGTTTTTATTTATTTGCTTCATTGAAAAAAAATCTGTTGCCATTAGACATGATTGCATCAAGCAAAAATAACCCAATTTCAAACTTTCCTTTGATCAGCAAAGGTTGATAACTTCCAAATATTTGTTGAACTTATCTCAGAATTTCTTTAAATAACAAACTCTTTATGTTTGTTTTTATGCCATTTTTATGTGAAACATGTATTTCCAAGTTTTTTCTTCTGATTATGTTTCTTTTATACGTGTTTGCTTATTTAGCCTATGTTACAAAGTATTTTTATTTCAAAACACTGTTTCTATTTGTTTCAAGCATCTAGCAGTGCATGTGCGAACTTCTATGGTCCTCATAGCATGACTTGTTTACGAAGTGTTTGGAAATTGGCTGGTTGTCTACCTGCTGGTCATGAATATCCAGATAAACTCCTACCGTTGCAACTCAATATTCTTAACGGAACAAACTACACGTAAGTTTGTTTCCAACATTTTGAGCTGGTAAATCCATTGCTGAACTGCATCTAGCACCAAACATTAGTTTATGAGGCAGTCCATATATAAGCATGCCACACACTTTCATAGACTAAAAAAAAAGAATAAGAAAGTCTTTAGTAAAATTGTCCCAGTTTAACATTTGGTCTTCATGTATGCTAGCTTTTCCATAAGCTTTTACATTTTTTTTGCACAGCATGTAAAAGCTTTCAATTAAAACCATCTGGCTCAAAATATACTTTTGCTTAGTCCACACTAGTGATGCACCGACGGGTTCGGTGCATCACTAGTCCACACCTGTAGGCATTTTTGAAAATGTTTCCAACAATCTTTGATATTTTTTAAACCCTTTTTTGGTTATACTCCATTTATGTTTGTAGCACAAAATCCAGATACATTTAAAGAAGTGAGAAGTCTTTCTATGATTCTAACTATGCCTGTTGTTTTTACAGTGCGTTGGTTAATATTATGAACACAACAAAACTGGAAGCAGATGCCGGTGACTCTACGCAACAGCTCAACTGCTTTGGAATTGGTAACTTCTACATAACAAACTTGTTGCCTAGATTCTAACACTTTGTTATTTGCAGATCTACCAAATTTCTGTCCAAATTTCTATGGTCCACATTCTGTTGATTGTTTGAAGGAAGTTTGGAAGTTGGTCAAATGTTCGCCAAACGGTGACGATTTTCCTGATAAACTAACTCTCGCAGAAAAAGCTACTCTATCTGTTCTAAACTATACGTAAGTGGCAAATTTTTTTTTCGGTTTGGTCAAGCTCTTAGTGAAGAAACTTTCGACCATGAAAATTAAATGAACAAACATAACTTCTGTTGATCAATTGCTGTTTTTGATTTTAATGTTTACAGACTTAGTTTCTGGCAGACTACAATTTTATGGTATGGTTATTAAGGCAACGTTGGTAACTGCTATGCTAGGTTGGCTTAAAAAAGAGTTCAAAATAGTTTTTAAATGCAGATTTTTTGTCAGTTTACAATGAAACTTAAAAAATGTTTTTTGTTTTGTTTTGTATAATGAAACATGGAAAAAATGAACTACAAAACTGATTGACTACTATATTTAAAAAAAATTAAATCAGGATTTGTAAAAAATAAAATCAAGGAAATTTTTCCTGTGATTTACTTTGTGCTGATGATTTAATCTTATGTTTTCTTGATAGAGCTTTACATGACACATTGAGCAAAGTAAAATCTGATGCAGACGCTGGAATTTCTACAGCACAGTTGAACTGTTTTGGAAAAAGTAAGAATTTATTTTGCAAAAAATTAATTTTTTATCAATGAATTATTTAAACTTCTGATCTAAACTTTCCCAGATATTGTGCATTTTTTTATTATATATGCGCTACAACTGTAAAGGCATCATGCTCGTTATCTAACATTTGCATTCTCAATAACTTACATGCCTCAAATGACAATATATATTGTATATATACAATTCTGTTTATTTAAGATCTTCCCACCCTCTGTCCTACTTACCATGGCCCACACTCTATTGACTGTCTGAAAACAGTTTGGAGCATGGTTGGATGTTTACCAGAAGGGCAAGACTTTCCTGATAAACTTTCACCACTGGAGGTCGCAGCTTATGCTGCAATGAACTACAGGTAATGTTATGCACCTGTTTACGGCAAAATAACACTACCAAGCTTGTATCACAACATATAAAGAAAGGTGGAATGGTTGCAAGAATGGTAGTAGAACTGGGAATGATTCCCAGAATCAATTTACCAGGATTTAATGCTAATAGCTTATGGTTGTAAAATGTTTTAAATAGTTCTGCACAATGTTACATTAATTGTCCAAACCTATTTCTGTTAAACAATAAAAGACAGTTTTAAACTTTAAAGTAATGTTAGTGAGCAGTGAGTAATGCTATAGATTTGATTTTAAACAAGAAAACTGCCTAATTTAAAGTGCAAACACCCCAATAGGTTTAGTGGTCTCTGCAATTGCGGACTGCCACAGAATTAACAACTTTCCTTTGAAAACTACTGTGCCAAACAAATTGTTTTTGAAACATTAAAGAGTTGACTTTGGCAAAATCTAGACGCAGTTGTTTATCATTTTATAACTTACCATCCTATTTTGTAGTGAATTGGTTGAAAGCATGCAGACGATAAAGAATGAATCAGATGCTGGAATCCCAACTCAACAACTTAACTGCTTTGGAACTGGTATACCTAATATTTTAAAAGTTCTTCCCACCCACTTTATTTACTGTTTCTGATTTAGAAATATAGTAACTTTCTTTTCCAAACTTCTTCTGAAGATTAAACAGACTATTTTTCAGCTAAGTGATAAACTGCAGTTTAAAATTGAATATGTATTAAAAATGCTTTGTTAGGTGTTTTAAGTTGTAAACATTAGAAAATGTTTTTGTCCAGTGTACAACAAGATTTTACAAAATGCTAAACTCAGCTAGAATACTTATGGTGTCTTATGTTGTAAACAAAAATTTTAGTTTTTTTGCCAACATACAAAAATATATAAAAAAGCAATGACATGTACACACTTTCCTAAACATTTTTTACAACTGTCACGTTTTCAAAGATTTTCCTGCATTTTGTCCAACCTACTATGGTCCCCATTCATTGGATTGCTTAAAAACTGTTTGGAACAACAGTGGATGTTTACCAGGGGGAGATGAATATCCACCAAAACTTGCAACTCCTGCCAGAACACTGCTATCTGCTTTAACATACACGTAAGTTTTAATCGAAACAGTACAACAGCACTTCTCTATCAATTCTGGTCAATCTTATATCCAATATGCCAGGCTTTTTCTTGCAATTAGCCAGAAAATGGATTTCTCAGAAATAATTGGCTGTGGGATTTACAATCTGCATACAGTAGAGTTAAAGAATGTGTCAATATGCAATAGAGCAGACTTGTATTAAACCATTTAAAAAAGAGAAAGATACTTTATTCATTTAATACAGTGGTTCCCAACCGATAAATCCTGACTTAACAATTCAAAACTGTATCATTCCTTCCCCAATAGATTACATCATAGATGCCAAACCTTACAAAGGTCATTTAAAATTGGGCCTTCAAATTCACAGGCCATATTCCCAGAGCATATTCCCAAGTGTCTATTTACAAACCACATGTAAAAAATAAAGTTAACAAGTTTGGAACCTCTCCGTGTGGGAACAACTGATTCAATAAGTTATTCGAATAGAACCTTTATTAATATTTCCAGTTCAACGATTGTCTGATTACCATGAAAGGCACAGATATGGGGAAACTTCTACAGATGTTTTATTAGGATGTAGATAACAATCGAAGTTGTTTATTTATTTTTCGCATTTTGTGGATCAGATTTAAAACTAATATATTTTTTTCAGTGATTTAAAAACACAATTTGAAACCACAAAAGCTGATGCAGATAATGGTTCAAGTACAGATCAACTGGAATGCTTCGGAATAGGTACATTAAGTTTTGCCTTTAAATATTTACTGCACAAATGTTTTGACAGAATTATTGTCAAAACCGGAAGCAAAAGTTATGAACTAACACAGGGTGGTTCAAGACCGGGAGGATAGTTGGCCACATTAGGACTCGCTACTTTGTGGACTGCAATAGGAAAATATTTTTTTGTACTCTTGTCATCTTACAATAGACATATATTGACCTGCAGTTTGATGATTAGCGCTATAGCAAATCCCCACTCGATGACTGAATACAGAGATTGTCTGCGTGTTGCAGGCCAGGGTTTGGACCACCCTGAACTAGCTTAAAGTGGTCTCAACCCAGATTTAATACTTCTCATTAGCACTTTTTATGTGCATTCAATTGTATGCCGTTATAAATAAATAACATTAGACTTTAATAAGTCACTCATCATTGAAGTGTACTCAATGTATGACAACGGAATTTCTTCCTTTCACTACAAAGTATAGCTTAAACCCTAATGTGGCACTGCATGCTTTTATTCACAGACTACCTTGCACTAGACCAGTGGTTCTCAATGTTTTGTGGACCATGGCCCCCTAAAATTAACTTTTAGGCTCTGTGGCCCTCCTCAATGTGTAAACAAGAATTCATAATAATGAAAAACCTCAATATAGACAGATAGTATGTGAAAATCGATTAAAACATTAATTATGTGCATTAAAAAAGAAAATGGCTTATAGTGTGTGTTTCTAGTAAACCTACTCCCGTGGCCCCCCTGGGGGGTCATGGGCTCTGGTTGAGTGCCACTGTATTTTCAACACAATGACTTCAAATAACGTTATTTTCCACATAAATTAAAAAATTATGTTCTTGTGCAGCTAAACATTTTTCAATCACAATTATTTCTGTTACAAGATCTTCCCACCACATGTCCAACATATTATGGACCTCACTCAGTGGAATGTATGAAAACACTTTGGAAGCAGGTTGGATGTTTACCTGCAGGTTTGCAGTATCCTCCAATCCTGTCGGTTGTTGAGAAAACAGCTTTAGCAAAACTCAATTACAGGTAATGCTTGTCTTATTTTACAAATTTGTACTTAATCTAACTTTTTTTGAAAAAGTATTTGGTTTTACTCATGTAGTTCTAAAATCATTTATCACTCTTACAACTCCTTCTACTGAATCAGTAATGATTCATTTTTAACTTTGATAAACATTGTTTTCTGCCAACACAGTAAAGATTTATGATGTCTTGTTTAGAAAGTTGGTTGGATGCTTGCTTATTAAAAGTTACACTGTAGTTAGGTGATTGCTTCCTGCGTTGTAAAAAATGTACGCAATCTCGTCATAAGATTGTATTTAGTTAATCTTTGTATGCTCTACTATTTGCCCGCCATTATCCTTTTGGGTGGCATGTTTTTGTTGTACATTTTTAACAAAACTATTTTGTTCAATCTAAATAAATCTGTTATGTGAACTGAACATTTCTTTTCGGAAATAAGTTTGTAAAAATCACTACTGTTTGGTCGTTCACAATGTTTTAGGCAGCAGTTTTGAATTGAAATAATATTGAAACTAATTTGTATTTTTAACTCTTCTGTGAAGATTTGCTTCCAGCAATAAGAATAGAAACACAAAATATTTTTTATGCGAACAAAACGCTTTTGAAAATAGGTTATTTATTTTCACAGTGCTTTGCTTGGAAATATGAACAAAATAAAATCAGAAGCTGATGCTGGAAACAGCGGTCAACAATTGGACTGTTTTGGAATCAGTAACTTATTCTGTTTATTGTAAACGTCGTATTACAGGCCTTACATTATTGTTTTTGTTAAGGTCCTCCCGCCTCTTGTCCAACTTTTTATGGTCCGCACACACTGGATTGTTTGAAGGAGATTTGGACCATGGTTGGGTGTTTACCAGCAGGAAACGATTTTCCTGATAAACTTCCTGCTCCAGAAGTTGCGGCTCTTTCAGCATTAAACTACACGTCAGTTCAGTTTTGTTTTCACTGGGTTGTGGTCAACATATGAAGACAATAATCACATTTAAAAAAAAATATATACAAGAAAAAAATTATACAAATTTTTTACATTTGTTAAAATGTTTCATTGCTATGGTGGACTAAGAATGTAAAATATGTTTTTAAAATTTGCTATTGTGAAGCTAGTTTAGCTTTGGGTCACTGTGGTTTCTTCTACCAAATTAAATTGACTCAACCTACCCAAAAAACGTGCTAACTTTATGGGTTTTTATTTTTAGATTTTTGTTTAACCAAACTGCTTCTATAAAAAAAGATGCTGATTCTGGTGATGTTGCTGCACAACTAAAATGCTTCGGAAAATGTAACAACATTAAATTAAGAGTTAACTTTAAATACAATTTTACAACATTTTGTTGTCATTAGCCTTTCCGCCTGAATGTCCCAATTTCTATGGACCCCATTCGCTGCTATGTTTGAAAAAGGTTTGGAGTTTGGTTGGATGTTTACCAGAGGGACATGAATACCCAGATAAGCTTTCTCCACATGAAGTTTCCATTCTTAAAGCTCTGAATTATAGGTGAAGAAAATTTTAAATTGTAATTTTTCTGTTTTGTTATACCACTGTTTGCCAAGGATTGCTGAAATCGGGCTATATTGCATGTTCCAAGTTCTATGAATTAGTTTTTCCCCTTTTAATTTGTGAACAGGTTTCTGTAACATGGCCAAACAGTATAAACAGTATATTGAAATAACATTACTTTTCCTTTTGGAGTCCTTTAGCCTACTAGAACACCATCTAAATATGGAACAAAATTTGACCCCCTGTACCTATTCAACACATCACTATTTAAAAATTATCGCTTTTATCTGCACCTGTTCCCTTGTCATATGTGCTGTTCTCTCGTCTTTTTGCTGGTTTTACCTACTGGTTGGGTTTTATATTTTATTTGAAAATGACGTAAGATGTGTTAAAGCGTTAGTTTTTTTACAGCACTATTGGTTATCAATATCAATGTTTAGAACTGTGAATCGTGTACTATAACAATACTTAAAGCATATCTCGACAGTAGTGCCAGCACTAGTTGTTAACGTGCCCTGCACAATACTATACTTTCTTTCTATAATGTTTCAGTACACTGATGGACACCATGACTTTGATCAAAACAGAAGCTGACGCTGGCATTTCTTCCCAACAACTAAACTGCTTTGGAATTGGTAAGTACAAATTATTCCATGTTTAACATCATGTAATAATGGTTTTTGTTTAGATTTTCCTGTTCAATGTCCAACCTACTATGGACCGCATACCATGGACTGTTTGAAAATAATTTGGCTTAAAGTCGGGTGTACGGCAGACGGTGATGATTTTCCACCAAAACTTTCGTCCATAGAAATCAACGTTATGAAGACTTTAACCTACACGTAAAAGTTTACATTTATGCTATTTGTTTGGTTGTTTATAAGTTTACTCCGGCTATGTTGTGCATCTTATTGTTGGAAATAACTTGGTCACATTTTTATGGTTAGAAACTTGAGACAAAACCTGTAAACAGTTTTAAGTTGCATTTTGACATGCGGGCTCAGCCACCATTACATGTGATTATTTAAATAACAGAACATTCAATAACCTTTTTTTCCTAGCAACCTAGCTGCATTATGCTACACTTCATACACTTGCAGTGTTTGTTATTATAACTTACGATAGTTGTTATTAAACAGGTGTGTAGTGAAAAGTTTTACAACTTGTTGCTGTTTGTATTTCATACTTGTATGACAATTATTTGGATACCCATTGTAGCAGTTCACTATTGTTTGTTAACTAGCTGTAAATGTTTACAAATTTACGGTGTAGCTGCAGCGCGTTCAACCATTATCCACCAATTGTGCCCTTCACTATTTTGCGCTCCGTATCGTTTTAACGTTGCTCAGCTATTTCCAGCGTGATTGTTTTAGTGCTATTGTATTGCTAGGTGATAATTTTATTGTAGTGTTTTTGTGTGCTTGTAACTAAAGTTTTCTCTGCAACAGAACTTTATTGACACAAATGAACAACACAAGATTGGCAGCTGATAATGGATCAAGCTCTTCTCAACTTGAATGCTTTGGAACAGGTGAGCGTTTGCAAAGAAGTTTCATCTTAAACTGTTTATTTCCATCTGCTGTGAAAAATCTACTAACCCCATGAATCATGTCCGCTGCACAGTTAGCTAATTTTCGATAGGTGGCGTAAAGAGCACAAATCCTTGTTGAAGATGGTACATCTTAAAATATGTGCATGGTTAGGGCTATTAGGGTTGGGGTAAGGTATTAAAAATTCAATGAAACAACCCAAAAATTTAGTCCCTAATGTAAATTTTTTATAACTTATTTTCAAGTCCTACCCCTGTATAACCACTAAATATATAAATCAGACCCTATGCCACCTGTCGAAAACTAGTTAAATGTGCTGCTGATGTGCGTTATGGTGTAAGTAGCTCTACCATCTGCTGTGCTTATCTTCCCACAATGCTCCAACCATGTGTTTTTGTAACCTTTAGACATATATTGCCTTGTAATGACGATGTACGTGTAGCATGTTCAGCCCTCAGCCAGCGATTGTGCCCACCACTTTTTGTGCTCCATAACATTTTCTTTCACATAGTGAAATGCTTAAAGAACCATATTCCTAATGCAGGACAGCCATAGGGGACAATTTTTAAAATCTAAATGGGTCAAAAATTAACCGAGGTATACTGTATATTTTTGGCCATTATAAGCCTTGGCCTTCATAAACTAAAAGATTTTTACCTGGCCCTTGGCTTTAGGTTTTGCTTTGAGCTAAATGCTAAATGATAAAAGCAAGTTTGATGTATTTAGCCTTTTATTTCTGATGATGGTATGAACACTTGCCTAACAGTCTGAAATGAAGTATATTGTTGTTTATGTCAATTGTTGCTATTATATTCCCCCATTAAACTTTTCGTGTATATCAGTTCTTTTTTTGGACAGATTTTCCTTCCACCTGTCCAACCTACTACGGCACACATACAATCGAATGTTTGAAAACGGTTTGGGGAATGGCAAAGTGTTTACCTCAAGGAGATGGTTATCCACCAAAACTTTTGGCCTCAGAAATTTCAATTCTTTCAGCACTTAACTACAGGTTTTGTATTTGTGTGGTTTTGTAAACCAATCAAACAGCATGCAATGGTTGGTAGATAAAGGGCCGGTTCTCTGCACTGATTTTCAGCATAATACCCATTATTGGTATCAGTAAAAGGGCAAAACGATGTTCTGACTGGCTTTAGTTAGTTGTGTGGATGTTTTTTGCCATTAAAAGGATACAAATTTAGGTATTTTACTACAAACAAAATGTTAGCTTTAAATGTTGGTTTTTGGCTTACTTAACTACTGATCATTGGTAGCGGCTTTGCCTGATAGGTTGTGTATAAGGTTAACACATATTGCAGATGCCTCAACAATCACTACATCAGTAATATGTTTTGTGTTACTGTATTAAATACAATTTAAATCATTTTTAAATTTTAATGATGTTGTTCATAAGACCATCATAGTACGCCAGGCCTATTGAAAGCTTCATAAGTTCATGAGATGTTATATATACGAATTAGTTTGATATGCACTGAAATACCAACAAATCTGCTGATAAGTTGTTTAAACATTGTTGTATCCTCTTGTAGCACTTTACTGGATGAAATGAATAAAGTGAAATCAGAAGCAGACTCTGGAGATCCTGCCCAACAACTTAAATGCTTCGGAATTAGTAAGTCATAAACCTTTATTGGCACAGGCTATTGGTTATGGACTAGATTTTATATTTGTGCACGCTTAAAGAGGTTTATAGAGACTAAACATTTCGCTCAGGATTGTAAAAGCTAACATAATTTGTCAAAAAAATGTCCAATGTAAGGCGTCTTAATCGTTTATGTTACTTCTACATTTACATGTTTTGAAAAGCTATTTTTGACCACAAATACAATCTGATATATTGTATGAATTATATGTGGATCATAATTTTGCTTTAACAACCATAGTTGTAGACAGGTCATGTAGGCCTGGTCCAATTCAGTTTCATGTTTTATAAAACCTTGTAAATTAAAAAATAAAATAAAAATTTGTATGTTTATTACCACCACATCAATTTCGGTGTTGAGGACTTTTTATGTGCAGTTTTTTTTACTAATCTTAATTTATATAAATAATTTCAAGGGAAAGTCTTTTTGTTTACGGAAGGTCATAGCACATTGATTGCCTATGTCAAGAAACTCCCTTAAAGCATGTAATGTTTCAATTAACAATTGTTGGTCTTCCAGAACATTTCAGTGTGAACACCACTAAATCGGTCACTGTATTTTATTTGTTTTACAAAAACAAATGCATTTCGCTTTTAAGCATCATCTTGAAAGAATCGTTGCAGTTCTTTGCTTTACTTTCTTTAATAAAAAAAGATTTACTATGTTGGTGGTCTTCCAAGGTATTTTTTTGGACATCAACAATAGTTAATACATTATGTCTCACTGCAAAAGTTTGTTTATGTGATATTGTGTGATATTACCAGGTCTCCCTACAGACTGTCCAACTTACTATGGACCTCATACAATTGCCTGTCTGAAATCTATTTGGAAAAATGTTGGCTGTTTGCCAGCTGGTGATGAATATCCAGACAAACTCTCCCCAGGGGCATTGGCAGCCATTAGACCACATAATTATAGGTATATCAGTTTTAATTTTTTTGCAAAGAATAAAGAAATGTTAACTGATTCCAGCTATCCATCTATACCTTTACTGATTACTGGTCAAACTGGCGATCCCCTACTACAAAGCTGACATCTGCAGCTTACGAGGCAGGCAACAGTGCTTGTGATTCAACTTTCGGTGGTTTCTCCACTGAGCCTGTGTAGCTCAGTTGGTAGAGCTTGAGTACCAGAAAGACTTGCGTCACTTCTCAATCAAACTACTTTCATTTTTTTGCAGTGCCGTGCTACTTCACATGACTGAGATAAGAAATGAAGCTGATGCCGGGATTTCATCGCAACAACTAAACTGCTTCGGAATAAGTAACTTTACACTTTTATGCTATTTCTTAGTGATGGGACGACACAAGGTTTTGAAGCAAGTACTAATTCCGAGCAAAAAGTTGCCCGATTTCTTATAGTGTAAGCCAGGCTTTGGTATTGAAAACTGAGGCAAAATATTTCAATATCGAGAGTATCGGTACCACTAAAAATTTTTGATACTGTGTACTGGGAACCTGGTACTCATCCCATCACTACTAATTTTGTCTGTTAAACCAGTCAAGGTGGTCTTATGTCTATGGCTTGAAAAAAAAACCCAAGAAGTTTAAACTTTTTAAATATGGTACCCATTCTAAAATGACATAGTTTATTTTTGACATTTTTAAGTACGTAACAGTGTAAATGCAATGAAAATATTTGCAATGCCACCTTTCTAGTTGTATTGTGACTGTTGTGTCATTACAGTTGTATACTTTAAACAACAAAATAAGCTCCACCTACCATTTTAGTGGGGGGTTTTATATCAACCTTGTGACAAATGATTGTCACTAAAGTTTCAATGTAGCGATATATTAGTGTGACCACTGGTCTGCATGAATGTTTCAGCGCTGATCCCAGTTGTGAATAGATGTTAATCTTAATATATTGTTATGTCCAATGTTTTTACAATTGTTTAGTTTAGTGTGAGACATGAAATATACCCTATGAACAGCAGCAATAGTTAGTGTAGATGCAGCTTTTATTAAAATTTGTCTAATATTAGGTCCTCCGTCCACATGTCCTAAGTACTACGGCATCCACACATTAGATTGTTTGAAAACAGTCTGGAAAAATGCTGGATGTTTACCGGAGGGCGACGAATTTCCTCCCAAACTTTCCTCCACAGATTTTTTCACTCTCTCGGCATTAAACTACAGGTATGTGACAATTTTTGTGGTTTCAAAATCATTGAGAGTATCTGTGTTAAATGAAAAAAAAACAAAAACAATTTTAATAGAAATACTTGAAAATCGGTTTACTTGCAAAAAATACTTCACATTTGTTTGCATGTTTAACAAAAATTACTTTTTAACAGTGTAAAGTAACACAAAATGACACTGTCGTATTTTATACCAAAGAAATTTGTAATTTTGCTAACATTTTGCCCACCAGAATGGTTTATTGGCTTCATACAATATGTTTAATTGCCTTGTTAACTTAATTGCCATATTTTGGAACAAGTCATTTATGTTTAGAAAAAAGTTATATTTTTAATTTTTCAGTCAATAATAGTGTCCAAAATTTTGTAGTAACTTATAACTTTTTCATCAGTAGTTTTGTGGTAACTTTTTATATCAGCACCAAGTAAAACATGTCTCGCTTATGTGCACATGTTTTGTTACAGTATTGTATTTTACAAATATTTTGCTGTTCAGCCATTTGTTTGATGTTATGACCAAAACTAAGACAGATGCAGATGCTGGAAGTTCAGTTGAACAGTTAAACTGTTTTGGAATCGGTAAAAAACACTTGTATGCCGATTGTATACAACTATGTTTACAACAAATTTTTTTGTTTCAGATTTGCCAGTGACCTGTCCAACTTACTATGGACCACACAACGTGGATTGCATGAAAACGGTTTGGAAAAATGTTAAATGTCTATCTAGTGGTGATGAATATCCTGACAAGCTTTCTCCACCAGAATTTAGTAGGCTAAGTGCATACAACTACAGGTAAATGACACGACAACATATAGGGTACACATAACTGCATATACATAGCACTTGGACTGTTACGTTGTATATTTTTTGCAGTGCTTTGCTTGCCGATTTTACACAGATAAAGTCAGAAGCAGACGCTGGAATCATCGCAGAACAACTCAATTGCTTTGGCTTTAGTAAGAATTATTTTTTAGTATTTGTTTATTGCTTAGTGTTCTATTTCATAAAGAGTTTAACTTTTCAAAAAACATCATTTAGATCAGGGGTTCTTAACCTGGGGTGCACACACCCCCAAGGGGTGCGAGAACTGTTCCTAGGGGGTGCGGGGATGCTGAATCATTAAGGTTGGTTAGGTCTATTCTATTTAAGCAATTACAGAAGGGGGAGCGAAAATTAGTTAGTGATTTGAAAGGGGGTGCGAAAATTGGTTAGTGATTTGAAAGGGGTGCAGCAAGGAAAAAAGGTTAAGAACCACTTTTAGATTGTTTGTCTTTAGGTGCAATAATATTTTTTCTACTTTTTTAAATAACTCAGGAAGCGAATATATCTTTTAGTTCTGAGCATCAGCATACTTGGGGTTTTAAAGTTAAAGCGGAGAAACTTTTCACATAACTTCATTGTAGAAACATGTTTGCTGTAGAATGCACGGTAGTTTAAGGATTTTTACAGTCTTATTTTGCTAAAGAAAGCGTTTGAGCTGTTTTTTCTTCATTAAAAATGCAAATAAATAATAAGTAAGCTGTAGACAGTGCACAATGTTTCAACCTGTAAGGTCTCATCAGTGCAGCTGGCGACAAGAGCTGTATCGGCTGGTACAGTCATCTAACGGCACTCCAGTTTGTTTGGAGTAACAGGCTAAAAAAACAATGCCTCATCTATTTTGTTTGATGCCACAACTGGGCATTAACTACGAATGTTTTATCCCAATGTTTTATTCTTTAGGTTTTCCTTTAACCTGCCCGGCCTTTTATGGTCCCCACTCAATAGATTGTTTGAAGACTGTGTGGAGTATGGTGGGATGTCTTCCAGCAGGACTAGAATTTCCTGAGAAGCTCAGCCCAACTGAAATTAATACTTTGTCAACTCTCAACTACACGTTAGTGTTTCGATTTTTATAACTTTGTACTATTTAAATTTTCTATAATGCTATAAAGTGAAAAAAACTGAAAAAGATAAAAATTATAAAGTTATTTGGCATTGTGGTATTTGGTTTTTATAAAATTATTTTTTATTTAGCAATGATCCACCAAATGTGCCAGTTTTTTCTGCCTTATGTGTCCACATTTTCAGCTAATTTCAACTTCATGAGTGTTTCAGTCAAATTTTATCAGCTTTTTCACCAAGCTAAATG
This sequence comes from Phallusia mammillata, assembly GCF_965637545.1. NCBI lineage: Eukaryota > Metazoa > Chordata > Ascidiacea > Phlebobranchia > Ascidiidae > Phallusia > Phallusia mammillata. Next base: position 30,848,956 of record NC_137253.1, on the reverse strand, counting down.
AACTGAACACAACACAGAAAATCTGCCAAATTTTGGAGTCTAATTGAAACTGTATTATTAATCCAAATTTATTTAATCATTAAGTTATCCATCCTTATGGATTGGGATAAATGTATTTTGTCTATGTGGCATCTTAAGGATGTAAAGGCATGCACAAGAGTATCAATTGGTGAAATGCACAAAAACAACGATAAAAAATGTGTAAAATGAATATATTTTCACTATTTCTTTTTGTTTCTATATTATTTCTCTGACAGATCTTTGTTTAATACAATGACACTCATCAAAACTGAATCAGACGCTGGAATATCAGCACAGCAAGAAAATTGCTTTGGAATTAGTAAGTCCAAAAATTAACCCAAACTAGTTTGCTAGTAATGTTATGTGTATTTTAGACAAGTGGCAAAGAATTTGGAAACTATTTTTTAATTCAAACTTTTAATTTGGTGTGTGGTTTTAAGCCAAGCGGCATCAAACATTTTCAAGACAATGTGATTTTGTTCAAAATGTAATTATTTCAAATTTTGTAGCAGCAAGTCTTAGGTGCATTATTACCTTTTAGAAATATGGTGGTAAATACTGCTGCTAGATAGAGATTTTTGGGCATTGAATCTGACAACTGGTAAAGAAGCTTGATGGGGGTCATTGCTTCTGCCCCAAAAGCTCAATGGGTTAAATTCTTGACTCTTTATTCTTTTATTTTAGATCTGCCTGTTGAGTGTCCGAAATTTTATGGACCCCACTCTGTTCCTTGTTTGAAGAAAGTTTGGGCTTTAGTTGGGTGTTTGCCTGCCGGAGATGAATATCCTGACAAGCTTCTGCCGGCAGAGATCAACTTTTTAAGCTCCTCAAACTACACGTTTGTTTACTTAATTATGGCTTCTATTCTATTTTTTTATTCCAAACTGTTTGGGAGTAAAAGTTATTTAGCTGTGTATTTTTTCTGTTCTTCTCTTCGTTTCCTGGTTTAGCTTAAATTTATTGACCCAAAATTGCTATGTAACGGTTTCAAATCTATATAGATGTTTAAAATCTTAGGAGAGGTATTACATTTTTTGTTTTTGTGCACAGTTTATTAAGTGTCAAGTTTTGACAGTCGGGTGATTTTAGTTAATTTAAACCCAATGGTTATTGCTGTTTGTTTGTTAGGCATTTTAGTGTAGTATAGTTTGGATTTTTTTGCACAAACTATTTGACTTAAATTAAATAGTTTTTTGCCAAAAATCGTTATGTTAATTAAAAAAAAAAGGTTTTATACATAAAGGCAGTTCAGGAATTATGAGCATTTAATGTAAGAGTTACAGCCGTGCATTAGAACTTGATCACAGTTTCTGTACCAGTTCTATCTGAACGTTGTGTTTAGGGCCTTGCATAATTTGATGAGTACCATTAGGAATGACGCAGATGCAGGAAGCTCTACAAAACAGTTGGACTGCTTCGGAAAGGGTTAGTACAGTGCGGTTTAAAACATTGTACTGTTTGAAACTTATGCAAGGTGTTACAGAAAAAGGCAGACTTAAACGTCAGTCATCTATAGTTGTTTTGCGGTAAATGCTGAGTGCAGCGTTTCCCAACCGTGGGTCGCGACCCCAACTGAAGTCACCGGACAATTTGCCTGGGGTCACCTAAAGCAGTGGTTCCCAACTTGTTTTAGGCAATGGACCACTAGCCCCAATATAATAAACTCGTGGACAACTTCAATGTTGATATATAGCCTACTAATTATATCCTTGGGGTCACCACAACTTGGCAAATGTTATCAAGGGGTCACAGCACCAGAAAGGTTGGGGAACCGCTGGCTTAGTGCATAGACTAGAGCAGGGGTGTGCAACCTTTGTCACTGTGGGGCCAAATACAATTACCATGATTAGATCGCGGGCCGCACCACAAGTTGATTTTACTTTGTTGCATACCAAATATATGCCTATATTGAGTTAACAAGTAAAAGTCGCATTTATTTATAGCTGCATTATTGCAAGGGCGCAAAGAAATACCACCAGGCGCATTAATCTGCTAAAAATATATGATTATTGGACTCGTTTGCCAGTAAATTAGAAATTTCCAGCGTCTCCGCGGGCCGCACAACCATTATCAACGGGCCGCATTTGGCCCGCGGGCCGCAGGTTGCACACCCCTGGACTAGAGTGTGCAGAATAAGGGTGTTCAACTTATGTATTTGTTTTCATAATTAAGAGGAATAAATTGCCTAGTGTTTCTATCCGTTTAAAGCTTGTTACACTCTTCAATATTAAAACAGTGTTTTGTGATTGATGAGACTGCATTTAGTAACAAATTAGATCATGATTGATTTCTAGTGTCATCATGCATCCAATCATAAAGCCTAAAAACATGAAATAAAAATAACACGTGGTAATCTCTTACTGGTGGAGACTGCTGCGGCTTAGGGGTTAAAAATCACTAGCATAGACCAGTGAATTGTAATGGTGTCAAATGTCAAAGCTTGCTGACTAGTTTAGTGGTTTGTTCAGCGCGTTTGCCTGCCACATTATGGAACAAAAAGGCCTTACCTAAAATTTGCTGTCCTTTGTTTGTCTGCCACATTATATGACAAAAAGACTTACCTGAAATTTGCTGTCCTTAGTAAAGACATTGCAAAGGCAAAGCTAAAGAATGTCTGACAAATATACTATGATAGTGTGTCGTGTAAAAACTTCTGTACATTGTTCAATCATAAACTTATCTTACAATTTGGCAATCAGATTATATGTTTTTTTTATGCAGCTCTTCCTACTACGTGTCCAAAATACTATGGACCACATGATCTTGATTGTCTGAAGACCACATGGGGTTTGGAGGGTTGCTTGGATTCAGGCAAAAAAGCTCCAGATAAAATAACAGCTACTGAGCGAGGGATCCTTTTTGCAATGAATTTCAGGTTGGTAGCTTTTTGACAAACAAAAGTTTTGCTTCTGTTTATATATTTTTTACATTGTTGGCAATATTTTTGCATTTTATTTTAAATTTTGAGTTGAAGAGCTTCATTTTAACACTATAAAACACAAAAACATTATTGACCGGCCACTCTTCAAACAAATCTGTTTAATTGCTTGTTCTTTTTAATCGGATAGTGATTGTTAATTTCAAGCCTATAATTTGCTAAAATAACTGTTTAAATGAATATTTCAGGTAATTTGTAATGTGACAAATTAAGATATGTGCTCTTTATACTCTGCATGTCATTTCACGCTGTTTTCTCACCTCTATGTTGCATGGTTTTTACATTCATTTTATTTAAAAATTACAGAAATAGCTGTCAAAATGTTATGTTCTATACAAATATATTGGCTTGTTTTTTTGCATACAATTAAACTGTTCATTTGCGTTATAGTGCGCTTGAAAGTGAATACAAAGCAATAAGGACGAGTTCAGATGCTGGCAACAAAACAGCGCAAGAGAACTGTTTTGGATTTGGTACGAATATAAAATACCCCGGTCCACTAACTGCTGTTTTGAAATGTTAGCATTATTTGTCTTCATCGCCATATGATAAATATTTGTAGTTTTTCCCCCCACTTGCCCTACATTCTATGGACCACAATCAATTGCTTGTTTGAAGTCTGTGTGGAAACTTGTGGGATGTTTGCCAGAGGGACACGACTACCCGGACAAGCTTCTTGCTTCTGATTTTTCTGCTTTGACAGTTCTTAATTTCAGGTACACATTTACTTTTTTTTGTCGAAAACAGTGTTAACGAGTTAAAACAAGCTGTCATGTTATTTCACGCAACACTTTAAAGCAGGGGTGGGGAACCTTTGTTACTGTAGGGCCAATTATAAATATCAAAACTGGATCGAGGGCCGCACATGTGTATAACACAAAGTGATTTTGCTTTGTTGCTCACCAAATCCGCTTAACTACAAGTATAATTCGTATTTGATTCTAGTCACATTTTGCCAGGTCGCAGAAAACTAGCATCAGGCGCATTATTCAGCTCAAGAATATGTAATAATTGGACTCGTTTGCCAATACTTTTAAAATCCAAGCGTCTCTGCGGGCCACACAACCTTTAACGAAGGGCTGCATGCAGCCCTGCGGACCGCAGGTTGCCCACCCCTGCTTTAAAGCCATACGAAAAAATAAATCTCACTAGGGAATGTTAAGAAGTTGATTCAGGTAGTACAAACTCAGCCAACCTAAAAAAAATTGAGGCAATTCACCTTTAGGTTGCACAACACACTTTGGGAAACACTTTGATAGAACATGTACCACCACTTCAAAACAGTTTAGTTCTCCAAAAAAAACTAACATTTGTGTTCTAGCTTAATGTTTTCATTCTATGTCTGGAAAACTAGCCTAAAAATGATAAAAGGTGCGTAATGGGAAAAAGGTTGAAGAGCACTGGTCTATCTATCACAGTGGTTCTCTGTCCCCCTACCAAAAAATGTATGTTGAAAACCCAACTAAACTGTATAGTCCATGATCTACTTGGAGAATTTTTTGCATTTTAAATTAGGAAATTAAATCATTTGAAACACACATTTAATTCTGAGCATTATAAAAGAAAATGGCTCACTGATTTTTGGTGGATGTTTATTGTGAGCCTACACCCATGCCCCACTGGTCTACACATTCAAACAGGGTTAGGTGGTATGTCATGATAGAAGAAGTCATCAGGTGGTAAGTGATCTATAAAAGGATAGAGAACCACTCCTATAAGGCATATATGAACCCCGGGTTAAAAACCCTTAAATTACAAGTGCAAAATAATATTTTCTATGATCTAACATTTGCTTTGTTTGAAGCTCCCTTTTAGATGAGATGACTCTCATAAAATCAGAAGCTGATTCTGGTGATGCCACTCAACAACAGAACTGTTTCGGAATTGGTAAGTTTTGTTTATTTATGAACAAAAGCATTAGTTACAAAACAAATGGAGTAAGTGATGAGTGAAGCTTTCAGTTTTTGTGCAGCTGCGTGTAGCAAGCAGACATCATACCTGCTTCAACATACATGGCATTGCATCATTGATAATGCTAAGGCATTTTGATAATGTATTTCAACAAGTGGTAGCTAAGGTTTATGCAATTAAACAGTTTATGTTATTAACTTGATTGAATTGTAGTTGCATATGTACCAAATTTTCTTAAAAAATGTCCCAAAAAGTTTATTTTTTGGGTTAATTGCAAGTTCTTTCCTTATTCTTAGCTTTATGTCGATTGCAGTATTGTTCATGAAGTAATTATGGCTTGTTATGGATCCCCTTCCCTGCATTTCACTCATTTTTTTTCTTTTCCCCCGGTGAAGTCAGTGAAGTGTCCATGCACTTTTGGCATGAAATCTTTGGTGAACTTAGATAAAACTTTCACAGATGGTAGATATGGTTATGCAGATGTGCCCCCAGTATTTAGCCCACTTGCTCCCAAAGTGTAAAACGCTTTTGCATGTTGCTGTGCACCACAAACGAAAGATTTCTGTGTTGTAACAGTACAATAAAGGCAACAGAACATACGGTACAGAGTTTCTGCCTGCAGAAGCAACTAAGGTTGTAAAAGACGGTGGATAATATTGGACATATTTAAAATTAAGTTAAGGTTATAAAGTATGTGCAATGGCAAAATGTGTGAAGCCAGCCTTCTAGTTTGCCTTGCATATTTTTTACGTGTTTTTTTATCCTACTCATGTTTCAGTTCTTCCTACTACCTGTCCAACATACTACGGACCCCATTCATTGGATTGTCTGAAGAAGGTTTGGATAAATGTTGGATGTGTAGCACAGGGAGATGAATATCCAGAAAAACTTTCTCTAGCTGAAATATCTACACTGGGAGCCCTAAACTACAGGTTTGAAACGAAACTGCATTATGGAAGGAATTTTTTATATGTATGTGTGTGTGTGCATTGAAACAGGGAAATGACTGCTGTAGAACAGGATAGTAACAAATAGACAACATGACATCAGGAATTATGTTTCCATGACAATTGTTAGACAAACAAGTCACAATAGAAATGGAAAAAAAACTAATCTTTAGTAATGCTAACACGTACAAATCTTAATAGTTGGACTGAGCTATTACGGTGGCAAAACTATGAGTAGCAAACTTCAAATTTCAAAAAGTATTTCAACAGGCAATCATGTTTTCACAAACAATAGAAATGAGAACGCACAAATATATGCTAGTTGCACATATTAATACTCTGCCTCAGAACTATCTTTGCAGCTTGCTCTTCTCTGACCTTTTTTAAATATAGTCACACAATAGGAAAAAGTTTGTGGCAAAAATTTCTTTAAAAAGTGTTTGTTTAAAAAGATGAGAAGCCTTGGTCTAATTTGTTTCAAATAATTGTAACAGTCTTGATGTTATAATCTTTTTGAGATAAATAATTCTTTGCAGTGCTTTGGTCATTGATTTCGAGACGATCAAAAATGAATCAGACGCTGGAATTTCAGTACAACAAGAAAACTGCTTTGGATTGAGTAAGAATTTCTGCAAATTATCTGTACCGGGTTTGGTATAAGGCTTGAAACTTCACAAGTTCTGTAGTGCTCAACTAAACTGAATTGAACTGTAGTCGTTGGTTTAAATCAGTGGTTCTCAAACTTTTTCATTATGTTTTCAAATTGGTCCCTTTGCTATTATTTCGAGGGCTTGCGGTCCTTAAGCTTGAAAGTGTATTTCAGAAAAACGAAAGTTGATTGCAGGATTTTAGCTAGTTATGCAAAATTGCGCATAACAATGATCCAAAGATAGCATTTGACATCACATACAAGACAAAAAACATTACGATTGTGCGCAAACAATTGCATTTTTGCTAATTGTCATACAACAAAGGTTTTTGTTTAACAATGGAGACAAATTCTACTTGGATTTGAACTTATTCAGTGGCACAAACTGATGCCAAATAAGATTATAGAATTACTTCAACCTTTTTGCGGTTGCCTCAAAATTTCCTCACGGACCCCTAACAGACCGCAGAACCCAGTTTGAGAACCACTGGTTTAAATAGTGTTGCAAAGCATTTTTGTTGCTTTGGCCTTCTAAGTTTGTTACATTATTGTTAAATGGACTGAACAACGCATTATGTAGACTAGACCAGTGAAGTTTTGTGATAAACTGTTTGTATAAGCTTAAAAACACTTTGGTACGCAAGCATGCATCTTTCAGTGTTTTAAATCAGTAATGTTAACATGGTTGGTAGTTGCACATAGATCTCGTTGCTACATAACGTAAAAAAATACATTGATATTTATATTATCCTTGAGGCTAAATGGAAACTGCTGGACGAGCTACATATTTGTTAATTTATGAACCAAGCATAAGCTTCTACAAGACTTGGGATGAAGATATGTTTTTTATTGCAGACTTGCCTGCTACTTGTCCAGCTTACTATGGAGTTCATTCCCTTGCTTGTTTGAGGACAGTATGGCATTTGGTTGGATGTTTACCTGCTGGTCATGAGTATCCAGATAAACTTGGAGCCACAGAGTTCTCCGCATTGGCCTCACTCAACTACAGGTGAATTAAGGAGAGAAAAATAGAAAACCAGATTTTTGGTCTTAAAATTGCCTTTATTTTGACAAACAAGCATAGAGCATGTTTTTTACTGGATCACTGAGTATTGTATTTTGCTACCAAGTCTATTAATTAGTAATACACAAACAAAAGTTTCAGTTGGAATAAATAGTTGATAAGCCACTTTTCCGATTCTATTTGCCTGCATGGGATTGTGATAAATAAACATAACATTTTCTTTTGTAAAATTTTTAAAATGGTGGTGGATAAAAATCTTCGTAAATTAAATTTTAAATAAGATATATGTATGGCTATTTACCAAATACATTTTTGTTCACTTTTCAAGGAATTTGACAAATGCAATGCTGCTTGTGAAAACTGAAGCTGATGGCGGAGATTCAACACAACAACTCAACTGTTTCGGAATCAGTAAGTTGAGTGTTTGGTTTGAGTACACTTAAGTAATTGTCCTGTAAACCAGTAAAATCTTAAGCTATAACAGGATGTTAGAAATTCCCTACCTCAGTGATCTTCATCCAACTTCTAATGATGTTTTCTTATCTGGAAAAAAGTATAATAAAGTGTATCTCCTAAATAATGCTGTTTAACAGAACATATCTACTACAAATATATATCTTTTTTGTGTGCCACATGCTGTGGTGTTAAGAAATTATTGTAAGTAATGCCTAAAAGCAAATTGAACAAATTGAACTACAACATTTGAAAAAATGACACTAAACATAATCTGTTGCATGGTTACAATTAAATAAGTACTGTTTTAATATTTTCACTTTCGGTTTGTAACATGCTCTCTGTTTAACTTATCTGAAAACATTTATGCATGTAAAACAAAACTCAATCTATGGGTAGTTTTTCAATCAAGTGTTTCTGGCTCATTGACCACAAATATTAAATCTGGATCTGTTCTAAATTATGTTAAAAACATATTTATTCTTGATAGTTCTTGATATTTGCTCACATATTTCTTTCTGCAGGTATTTGGGTGTGATGTGTCACTACAAAGTACTAATATTGGCGATAAGATAACAACATGAAAACCCAGATAGATATTAACACATTCACATACCCTCTTCCCTTGCAGATTTTCCCCACACCTGTCCCAAATTCTATGGACCTCATTCTCTTGATTGTTTGAAAACACTTTGGGGAACGGTGAAATGTCTGCCAGAAGGCGACAAACATCCTGAAAAACTCTCACCATCGGAGAGCGCTAAACTCAGCTCCACTAATTACACGTAATATATTACTGTATAGCACTGCTTCCTAATCAGTGGGCCATAGAGTTGTTTCCAAATTGACTGCAAGGCTAAATTAACCCAATAATGAGAATAAAGAAACTAGATGAATGTGGTGACCATCGATTTTATCAGTGTTACAGTTTGGTTGCAAAGTGCTCATTATTCTTTAAAACAATCTGCATTGACAATTAAACTTACACCATTGAGCAGCTATTAAGTGGTATCATTATTAATAAACATGCCCGTTGCCTTTTGTCCTTTTTCACTAATGTTTAAGTTTGTGGTTACTAATTTTGATTAAAAGGGACTACTGCTTTATTAATATCATACAGAAAAAAATAATACTATTAAGCTTAACTTGAACATAAGATGTTTAACATTGTAGATAAGTTTCTGTGCAAAGCACAATTTTTACCATATAGCTAATGTATTTATTGTATTAACTTATTGTACATCATGCACCTACAGAGCTTTGTTGAATGAATTTCAAAAAACCAAATCAGAATCAGATGCTGGTGATTCAAGTCAACAGTTGAATTGTTTAGGAATTGGTAAATATACAGATTTTGTGACCAATTCATATGCATATGTTCTGATTTGTGGTGACTGTAAAAAGTGTAATTAAAGGCTAGTTGGTTTTTCAAAATATTTTGGCAAAAAAATAGCATATTTCTTAATGTCTGTTTTGACATGTAATACATTGGTATGTTTATCTATTCATTGCTCTGAAGAACCCCTGCTGTCTGATGGGCGAAACGTCAACAAAAAGTTCTTGAAAAAACCACTAGTATTTTGTTTGGCATTACACCAGCTACACCGATTTGTTAAACATTTAACCTGGACGGAACGCTTGTTAGAAAAAGTTTAAAGCTCACAAATCAAAAATGTGATTTGAAATCGTGTTTTGCAACATTGCCACCAGCATCGTTGGTCTTGTAATACACTTTTATTGTTACACTGGAAATAAGTGACAAAAAAGGAACATGCTTTTTTCACAGGCATTTTAGCTAATGGTCATCCAATAATCAGCAATAAAACAACAAATTTAAACAGTCACCTGATTTTGCACAGTGGCTTGTGTAAACCATTTCTGATGTCTATTACTGCCACTATATTATTTCTTATACTGATCAATGTACAGATTTGTGTTTTTTCCAAAACTACGATAATATCTTGTATACTTCAGACCTTCCAACAGAGTGCCCTACATATTATGGTTTGCACACACGAGACTGCATGAAGGTTGTGTGGAATTTGGTTGGCTGTACACCATTGGGGCACGAGTTTCCTGATAAACTTTCAGCTTCAGAAGCTGACGTCTTGTCAAGACTTACATACAGGTAAATGTTTTTACTGGGATCAGTAAAGTGTTGAGATAGGTTCTTATGGTAGGCTAAAAGGCGCCAACCACATGATAAACAAATTTTGATGCAAATGCACTTTATTCTAACTACCTCTACTACATGGATATCGTCTGTCTGGTTACCAGGAAAAAAGCATGATAAAAGTTGTTTAAAGAATGGTAATTTTTTTTATTGTGGTGGGAAAGATGCTTTTCTTTACCAATAACGAACATATGTTCTATCATGGTAAAAACAATTCATCAGTGATATAATTTGCAATTTTTATGATGCAGCTACATTGATATTGTCAACCTCCACTTAAGAATGCTGTTGTAGTGATATGTTTGACTTCTTTGCCTAAATTGCTGAATGCTATTTTTACAATACAAGCAAGTTTGAAATGTAATTGCTTCCTCCAAAATCTAAACCCATGTTAAGAAGAACTGCATTAGTAATGCAGCCCTGATGCACATTGATATGGTTGACCTTAGCTTAAGGATGCTGTTTTAGTGATATACTGGTTTTCATTGCTTAAATTACTGAATGCTATTTTTACGACACCAGTAATTTTTAAATGTTCTTGTAGAGACATCAATGCAACGATGGCATCAATAAAAAACGAATCTGACCATGGTGATGCTACTGCTCAGCTGAACTGTTTTGGCATCAGTAAGTCTTATGATTGATTGTTTGTCAACACTGGTGTTTCTGTAAGTGTGTGCCAGTTCCCTCTCTAGTTTAACAACATTATAGATGTCTAAGTAAAAAACGTCAACATTTTTTCTTTAATTGATTTGATGTGTAAGCAATGAAAAACAAAAAGGGTGAATCAAAATTTTTTAGGATTTAATTTTAATTTAAATTTTTAGGGAATTTTGGGCAAAATTTTCGGTGTGAAGAGAAACACTTTACAATTGAAATGTTTTTTGACAAACAATCTTTTACTTTCCGAAGATCTTCCTACTGAGTGTCCAAACTTCTATGGAGTCCATTCAATTGATTGTTTGAAAACAATTTGGGCTTCAGTAGGATGTCTAGTAGCCGGTGACAAGTATCCCGCTAAGTTGTCAGCAACAGAAATCACACATTTCAGCATCTCGAACTACTCGTAAGACTTTTAACGCACATTAGTACAGAATCAGTGCAACTTCCTTCAAAACTGTATGTTTTCAGGGCTGTGTTACACTCTTTTCAATTTACAAGAACAGAGGCTGATTTCGGTATATCTGCCGAGCAACTTAATTGCTTTGGAATTGGTAAGTCTATTTGTTTCTTTAAAAGCACCGAGCCAATAGATGATAAGCTGCAGACAGTGCACACAGACCTGTAAGTTCTGATCAGTGTGGCTGGTGATGAGAGATAGGGTGAGGCCTTACCAAACTGAATGCGGTTGGATGGCTACACCAGCTGCACTGATAAGAGCTTATGGGTCTGTGTGCACTGTCTGCAGCTTATTTTTTTCAATTTCTTAATTGGATGTGATTCGCTAGTGGCTTATTTTTGCCTCAGTCCATAGTATGTTATAGGAATGGGCCAAAAATGCAAGTATTCTGTTTAGTCATGCACGCTCGGTGTATTGTGACATTACAAGCTGTTCTACATCATACAGTTTTGGCCTATCCCTAATATTAAGTTTATAGAGCTCTTCTGGCAAATGTAGTTTGTATTCTATCCCTAATATGTTAGACAACCTCAATTGAACAATATGTTCTCTCATTTAAGTGGACTTTTACTTGATTGCTTTATTACTGCTGATAACTTTCCTTTAACCAATAGACTTGCCTGTCTTCTGCCCACTGTTCTATGGACCCCGATTGAAAAGTTGCATGGAAACTGTCTGGAAATCTGTTGGTTGTGTAGCAGAGGGAGATCAGTATCCTGACAAACTAACTGCCACTGAACTATCTGTCCTAAGTAATGCAAACTACACGTATGTGACATTTTTTCGACAACTAGTATAGATTTTATGTGAGAACAATGTGTCATTTTTTGTGTGCAGATGGCTAATTGACTCTTTCCAGGCCATAAAAGATAGTTCAGACTTAGGCAATTCTGTAGATCAACTAAATTGTTTTGGAATTGGTAAGCTCAGTTTTGTTCGCTGTGTAACTTCAATATAGTAAATCCTTTCTTGCTAATCAAAATTCCTTTTTAAGTAAAGCAAAGTATTGCGACCATTAGGGGCTATTAATTAAAATCAGATGTATTAATTAAAATCAGATCTTTATTTATTGGTTGTATCTTGTTGTTTTATATCTTTGTTTTCAGGAACTGATGATGCTGATACAAGCGAAATGCATTTGTTTTTGTAAAAACAAATAAAATAAAACGACTAATTTAGTGATTTTCATGCTGAAATTTCCTCATTTTAGTTCAATATGTCGAAATATTTAAAATCCTAATTGTTAATTTTTAGATTTACCTACTCCGTGTCCAACCTATTATGGAGTTCATAGCATGGATTGTTTGAAGGCAGTGTGGATCATTGCAGATTGCTTACCCGAGGGAAAAGAGTTTCCTGACAAACTTTCCATTTCTGAAATCGCAAATTTATCTTCAACCGATTATTCGTAAATATATATGCTATTGCTCCCAGGCATAATATCAAGTTTATAGAGCTCCTCAAATGTAGTTTTGTTCCGCTGTTTCCACATCTTATACAAGTCGCCTTCATCAGGGTAAATAACACTGAATGCGCGCGTAGTACTACAGTGCACGGTAAACAAAGGAAAAAATAATTAAACGCAAGCACGTCACAACACGACACAATTGGATTATTCATAAATTTATTGTTTTAGTAAAAGAAGCTTATATTAGATGTCAACTTTCAAACATTTCAACATTCCACAGCTATTCTCAACTTGGTGATGGTTATAGTGCAATTATGTTGCTATTTTTTTATTTTACCATGATAAAAAAAAGCGTAACATGCAGATGTGTTTTGTGTTTGCAGAACATTGCTGAAGCAATTTCAAACCACGAAATCAAATGCTGATGCTGGGAGTTCAACGGAACAACTGAACTGTTTTGGAATTGGTGAATGCTCCTTGTTTATTACTTTGCGTTTTGTTTTCATTTGATATTTTTTCTTAATTTGGTTCTCTTGAATGGAACATTGAATTGTGGGTCACTTTATACTTTACCTTAGCAGCAATTGTTACCATGTTAAGCATAACTCCTGGTAAATTGATTCGTGTTCTATTACCATTGTCGCAACGATTTCCACCTTTCATTCTAAATATATCACAGGTTGGACAATGTTTATTTCCAGGTTATAATATATTCATTTTTTAATAAGATTTTTAACTGATTTTAACCTGGAAATAAAGATCTTAAATTTGCGACATTAAGCACAACAGCAACAGCATATCTGTGTTCATTCGTTTTGCAACCTTCGTTTTTTTGCAGATTTACCTGTTACTTGTCCAACTTATTATGGAATTCATTCGTTGCCTTGTTTGGAAACTATTTGGGGTATGGTTGGATGCTTGCCAGCCGGTCATGAGTTTCCTCCCAAGCTTCTACCTACTGTTCGGCATGCAATTGCTGTCAACAATTACTCGTGAGTTTTAAACATTGTTGTGTAACAGCAGCGCATTCAGTAATAATCCGCCAATTGTGCAATTTACTGTTTTATCCATAATGTTTTACACCGCAAAGTTATTTGAAATACACATTATTGTTTACTTAAGAGAAACTATTTAATGATGGAAATAACAGCCAAACTAGACTTAACAATGACATGCTTTATTGTTTAAATGTTTTAGCAAATGCTCATGCCGTCATCAGTGATATGAAATGACACATCAGTTACCAAATGAGTCACATAAAAAACTTTTATTTTTTGTTGCTAATACCTGGCTCTCTAAAAAAACAACACAATTAACAAGTACGGTAAAAACGGATTAAAAAAAAATCAGACCTTTTCTCTTGACCTGAAACACATATTCTGATACAAACAGTGTTTTTCTTGTGTTGTGTTTATTTCTACAACTTTACTGAACATTTGTGAATGTTTATCATTCCAAAATATGTGTTTTGAGCTTTTCAGCATATTTTTAATAGTTTGCCTTTTTAAAAAATACTATGCTGCATTTTATTTGAACCTCCATTTTGTTACAGAGCTGTTGTGCAAATTATGAACACAACTAAACAGAATTCAGACATGGGAATTGTTGCAGAACAACTCAACTGTTTCGGGATCGGTAACTCACCGTCATGCCTTCGTGTGATGTGTTTAACTATCAGTATTAATTCAAGTATCTGTTTAGCATTGCCTTCCACCTGTCCGAGATATTATGGAATTCAAACTATGGATTGTTTGAAAACTGTCTGGGGCAACGTCGGATGTTTACCAGAGGGACATAGGTTTCCTGATAAGCTTGCATTTGCCGAAATCTCAGCTCTTTCATCGGCCAATTACTCGTAACTCGTGCATTTCCTAAGAGTTTTATCTGTTTTATTAATGTGTTGTTGCTTTATATTATGTTTAAAGGACTTTATTGGACCAGTTCCAAGAAATTAGAACTAATGCTGATTTGGGAGACGCTGCCGCACAACTGAATTGTTTTGGAATCAGTATGTTTTCTGTTTTAATATTTACATTTTTTTGTCTATTATCACAAATTTTGTTTAGATTTGCCCATTGAGTGTCCAACTTATTACGGTCACCACACAAAGGCTTGTTTGAAAGTAATTTGGAAGAATGTTGGTTGTTTACCGGCCGGAGATGAATTTATTGATAAACTTTCTTATGCTGAAGTGACAGTCATGGCAGGGAGAAATTACTCGTAAGAAAAAAGACCGTCAAAGTTTCAAAAACGTAGACTGAAAAAGTTTTTTAGGTTTTGTCGACCAAGAGTTCTAAAGTAGAGCGGAGATTAACAAACAAACAACGGAGGCTGTGCTTGTTAAGCTGTTGTTATATAACACTGTGATTTCATGTAGTTTACAACAGTAATATGTTATTTATTGGGGTAACTTTAAAAAATATCAAGAGTGGTCAAATATTGCTTACAGCATTAAATGACTTTGAAACTTACTTATTTGGTCTCATATGTTTTCATGTCAATTGTTGTTAGATACAGATTTATCATTAGCTTTCAGTTAAAGTTATCTATTGTTCTTTTTTTAGTATAACAAAGTCTGCAACTAAGGTGAATAATATAGGTTATAGTTTACAATAGTAATATATTATTTATGGGGACCACATTTATATCAAAATCTAAATGACTTTGATGTCCTCTCCTTTGCTTTCATGTTTTTTTTTATCAAATTGATGTTAGACATAAGTTTATGATTATCTTTCGATTGACTTGTGTTCTTTTTAATCTGAAATATCTCTTTTAATTTAGGAATGTAATGGATATTATGACAAACACAAAATTAAATGCGGACTCTGGAAACTCCACCGATCAACTAAACTGCTTCGGTGTCGGTTCGTAAACATATTTTTTGTGTGAATACTTTATATATTTGTTTAGGATTGAGTTGTAAATTTAATGCATACGAAAAATGACAGCTGTGCCAATGTGTAGGTATGAAGGGAAAATATTTTTTGTTTAAAATTTGAAACCTGTGTATTTTGATGCATTTTTTTACCAGCTCTAAAGTTAAACAACTTTATTTGCTTGTTGTTTGTTGTTAAAAGACAAAAAACCTCAGTCAATTTAGGGTTGATGTAAAAGAAGTCATTCAGCCTTTAAGTGAAATATGTATATCGGAAAAATTTTAACGACAAATAACTTGGTGTTGTTATGAACTTAAATATATTTGAATAAAATATTTTTGTAATCTTTTGAAAGAATTGTTAAAAAATCATTGTCCTTTTTTAAATTTTGGTCTGTTTTTAGATTTACCAGACAAATGTCCAAAATATTGGGGAGTTCACACAATGGATTGTTTGAAGACTATTTGGAGCAATGTTGGATGTTTACCAGAGGGACATGAGTTTCCTGAGTTGTTACCCATCACCCAAATTAACAAACTTACCAAAACCAACTATACGTGAGTACTTATGTATATGTTTTGAACTAACTTTATTTATAAACTTGACCAGAGCAATATTTTCCAACGTAACCTTTTTAATGTGCTAATACTGGAAAATTCTTCGTGAAATCTGCTAACTTCATACAAAAACTTCAGTAAATTAGCTTAAGCACAACCCTTTTTTCATTCATTTTATGCTTATTTGTGAGCATTGGTAAGGTAACACATAAGTGTCAAGGTTTTAAATTAATGCTTCCAAACACTGTATATGCCTCACTAGGGGCACAATTTTGTGCCCATTTTCTTTTTTATTGATGTCATATTCTTTCAGCTTGTTTAAACCACATTATTGCAGTCTTAAGCTTTTTTTGTTGAAAACTGGTTAATTCTGTTGTGACATGACATTTATATAGGAATATTTATATTACCACATTGTGCATTGGAAGTTTCTAAATAATCTTGGTATGGATAAAAAAAAGTTCAAAAACGGGGTCTGAAATCGTAAAAAAACTGATTGAGATCTA
This sequence comes from Phallusia mammillata, assembly GCF_965637545.1. Classification (NCBI taxonomy): domain Eukaryota; kingdom Metazoa; phylum Chordata; class Ascidiacea; order Phlebobranchia; family Ascidiidae; genus Phallusia; species Phallusia mammillata. The sequence continues at coordinate 30,832,370 of NC_137253.1, read as the reverse complement.
TGTATGCCTAAGGTGTAAACCCCACAAAAGGAATGTTTCATTCTTACCTGAATATTTCAATTTGTTGGTTTAAGTTTGCTTTATTTCTTCAGAGCTTTGCTGGCTGACTTTCAAAGTGCTAGAACCAATGCTGACCTGGACGATTCCGCAGAACAACTAAACTGCTTCGGAATTGGTAAAGCAGAATTTAAGTTTATGTAAACATATTCCATAGAGCAGGGGCGTGCAACTGTTTATCGCAGTGGGCCACAACTTACAGTTTTAATGATGCTGGGGGCCAGACAATAAAGCAACACATATCTTTTTAAACAGCTTATTTAATAGCAGAGCGCACACAATCAAGTTACTGTTTGATCAATGGGAGATTTTTGCTAACCTTTTCGTAGAATAAATGTCAATATATTTACTGCACCTATAAATCATGTTAATAAATCATTGCTAGAAAGGCAGTTCTGTCATAATGCACACTATGATGCATCAATGGGAATATGTCGTCACAGTGGATAAAACCTCATCACGGTGTGACGTTTTATAAAGTCAAAAATACCAGTGATGGTGTACAAAAAGCAACATTCCATGCTCTAGCAGTAAAAAGTATTCATAATTATAGAGTACTTTGAAGTCTGCGCGGGCCACGAAAATAGGTGTCGCGGGCCGGACACTGGCCCGCGGGCCGTATGTTGCACGCCCCTGCCATAGAGTGTTATTGCATAGACAAACCCAGATTTCAGATCTACTCTTCCAATAAAATTATTTAAACATTTTATTAATTATTATTTATTTATTAGACTGACTTATAAGTTGTGGCTTTAAAATTAACTTTTTAGTAGGGTCATTAAAAATTACAAATTTAGGCCTTTTAAAAGAAACAAAATATTGGCTTTTGATATTGGTTATCGGCCTATATTGGTTAACATTTAGCAACTAAAAATTTATGAAGTTGGTGTGGTCTTTTGGTGGTTGGAAGTTTGGAGGTTCAATTTAACCCAAGTTTCCATGTAGGGAAATAAAGAATTATTAGCATAATGCCAAAAGCATAAATGCCAGATCACCTACTGAGAAAAAAGACTCAAATAAATTTTGTTGTTTGAAAGAACATTGGTGGAATTAAATACAATGATTTTGGTGTATTTTTTAGACTTTCCCCCTGAATGTCCGAGATATTATGGAACGCACAATTTGTTGTGTCTCAAGGTTTTGTGGGCAATGGTTGGATGTTTACCAGCAGGTCGCGAGTTTCCACCCAAACTTTCACCTGCTGAGTTTACAACTTTGTCAAACACCAACTACACGTAAGATATGTTGGCAGCTTAAATATTTCAGTTTCAGTATCTCATACGAGCGTTTCTCTCCCCCCCCCCCCCCCCTCAATACACAGTGTAAGATGAGCCTAGGAAATATTTTTATGAGATTTTATGTCCACCTGATAATATAAACTCAATATTGGTTTCATAGTACACAAGGCTGCATCGGTGCTTCAGGGCTGATCCCAGTATGAACATATTCATCTCAGCATATTGGTTTCATTCATTCACATTTTTATTGCTTATGCCAGTGGGTACTCAAAAGAAAAAAGTCTGAGTCCCCAAAAAGCGAAAGGGCCACTTAGCTTAGATATAACATCAGTATTCAGTGTATAAATATCTTAAACTTGTTACTGCTCTATACAAGCTTTTAGAAACTTATGTTGTTATCATGACACAGTATATGTTTCCAAATACAAATTTCTTTTTAAAACTATTACTAAGTCATATAACGCTTGATGAAAGTTTGTCGCCTATGAATATATTTTATTACATCTATTTTACTATTGTTTAAACTTTGTATGTAATGCAGGGCACTGCTTAATCAATTCAACACAACCAAACAAAACTCAGATTTGGGAGTACCTGCTGATCAACTAGACTGCTTTGGAATAAGTACGATTTTAAGCTTTTTTCACATGCTAGCTTGATAAAGCATTTTGGTGTCATTAGCAGGGTTGCCATTCCGTCCTTATTTCTAAGATTTGTTCTTGTTCTAAAGCAGGGCTTTCAAACTTTCTTGCTCTGCGACCCCATTTTAGAAAAGAAATTTCTACGTGACCCCTTGATGGGTGTAGCCTATACATGTGAATGGTGCTTAAACAATAAATTTACGCACGTATACCATGTATTGTGACAATGACACAATAATGCACGATGCTTCGCAACCCCTTATTATATTCTGCGACCCCAATTTGGATGGCGACCCACAGTTTGAGAAGCCCTGTTCTAAAGGGCATTGTCTTAGAAAGTTTTTTGTCCTTATTTCTAAGAAATGTTCTTGTTTTTTGACTTGGGTCCTTTTTTTCTTATTTTTAACTATTTTTAAGTCATATCCCTACTAAAAGTAAACATATACACCTGAGCTGTCGTACGACACACAAAGTATTTTTGCAAACAAGGAGTTGCTGGAGCAGATTGTTTTTTGGTAAAAAATATGGCAATGTCACTGCTCGCATAAATGCAAAGATTTGTTCAAAAACATTTGTTTTGTTTTGTAAAAAAAATTTTTTGTTGGTTTTACTTATTTTGGGGCCCATGCTGATGGCAACCCTGGTCATAAGATATTGGTCCCACTTCAGAACTATGGTTTTGTTAAACAGACTTTGGTATGGTACCAGTCTCTTTTTTTCATGTTGTCGCGCAGTTTGGTGCACAAAACGCTTATGTTGGGGAGAGTGCCATTACCCTAATGAAGACTTTCTTATGGGAGATTAAATGTGAACTCTTTTCTTAACAAGCGATAGGCTACAACATACAATTCCTATAGAATTAAATGGATTGATTCCTATTAGTATTTTTTCACTAAAAACAAAAATATTTCAGCTATGCCTGCCACCTGTCCAAGATATTATGGAATACAAACCATGGATTGCATGAAGACAGTTTGGAGCAATGTTGGATGTTTACCTGATGGTCATAAGCATCCTGATAATCTTACTATCGCTGAAAAGGCAACACTTTCATGGACAAACTATACGTAAAACTGTTTTTTTTGGATTGGTTGTCAAATATCATAAAACATAGCACTGGTATTTATTTTTCAGGACTTTGTTAAACCAGTTTCAAGCTATAAGGACAAGTTCAGACGCAGGAAATTCTAATGATCAACTAAATTGTTTTGGAATTGGTAAAAATAATTTATGTTGGAAGATTTCAATACTCATAATTAAAACTCCAGTCCGTTGCTTGATGGATGAAGACTAATGAGCCTTATAGCAAGATTCTATTTGAATAAGATACTAACGATGCTGCAAAAGCAAAATATATATATATCTTTAAAACTAAAGGATGAACGACTAAATGTTTTTTTCTCAACTTACAGCCTGAACATTGTTTGCAGAAATGTGTATTTTATTACAGACTTCCCTGTGGAGTGTCCAACCTACTATGGTGTTCATACTATGGATTGCTTAAAAGTAATTTGGAAGAATGTTGGGTGTTTAAAAGAAGGTTATGAATACATGAACAATTTGACATCATCTCGAATAGCTTACCTACAAGCCATCAATTATACGTAAGTACATTAATTTATCCTAAAAGTGCAAAACTGTACTTAAAATTAAATACCCCGGCTCGTTGCTTGGTGAATGAAGACTATAATAGACCTTAATTTGTATTGATTTAGGTTCATAAAAAAATCATTTGTCCTTAAGATCTGTTTTATGAACATAAATTAAAATGCAAAAAAAATGAAATAACTCTGCTTTCAACTGTTTTCAAACATTTTTCCTTTGCACATTACTTAAATCTTTGACAACAGTTTTATTGCTAAAACTATTAAGTAATAAATTAGTAATTGCAGTCATTGCACACTGTTTTGACCTATAAGATAACAAGATATTGATTTGATAGTTATCTGACAGTTTTTGTTGACTTCAAGCTTGTTAAAGTAATCACAAATGTTTAAATCTCCAGGCTTACCACCTATGGTAATAATCTTACCCGAATTCGTTGGTACTTGAGATTGAATTAAATTCCTGTTGCATAGTCATACCTTAATTTGCGCACATATGCAGTAATATATTTTTTCAGAGCTGTTTTGAATATTTTTAATACAACGAGAACAAATTCTGACTTGGGAGATTCAATGGAACAGCTCAACTGTTTTGGAATTAGTGAGTTTGATACAATTTATTTTAAGTTTCACCCTAAAATCTTCCTTTAACCCTGTAAACTTTTTCCACTAATTATGCAGACTTTCCTGCTACCTGTCCAAGATATTATGGAATTCACACTGTTGACTGTTTGAAGACTTTATGGAATAGGGTTGGTTGTATTCCAGAAGGACATGAGTTTCCTGATAATCTTACATCTGCGCAAATAGATGTACTAGGATGGACAGATTACTCGTAAACTGTGTGCTTTATTATAGATCTGTTTAAGTTAAAATTTATTGTTGCAATTCTGCAGAACACTGTTGGCCCAATTTACTGCTACAAGGACCAATTCTGACCTTGGAAATTCGAAGGATCAACTAAACTGTTTTGGAGTTGGTAATTTAAAAATACATTCAAATGTTTGTATAATTCTGACAAAACAAGCTTGAACTAATCAACATCAGTTAATCCAGATTTTTGCCTAATCTGAACACATTTTTTTGCTCCAAACGGGTCCAGATTACCCGAGTTTTACTGTAACTTTATTTACATTGCTCCCTCCACTATTTGTACCTTATCCCATTTGGTTATCCAGTCACATTTAGAAGCTGAAAAATAAGACAAAAATAATTTTATCTGTTACAAGTTTGGGATTTTATAATTTATGTTTGATAGACAATGGTAAACATAGCAAAATATCTGTTGAAGAAAACCTCTTTGTTTTTGCTTATCCGGTTGAATTTATTAAGGTTCACCCCATCAAGACCTGATAATCTTGGTACTGTTATATTTTATATTTCAAGTGTGGTGACATATGTTTGTTTTTAGATTTGCCAACACCTTGTCCAAGGTATTGGGGAATTCAAACCATAGATTGCCTGAAGAAAATTTGGGCTATGGTTGGATGTTTACCAGAGGGACATGAGTTTCCTGATAATTTGACTTCTGCACAAATATCCATTCTTGAGTGGACGAATTACACGTAAGTTGTAGGCTTGTTTGGCTTCGTTCTTGTTTTGGTTCTGTGATATTGCATTTTGTACAATGTCCATGGAGTAAGTTTGCCAACAACTTTACAGAGCAATTTTAAACCAATTTAACACCACAAGAAGAAATTCAGACCTGGGTATAGCTACAGAACAACTGAACTGTTTTGGAATTGGTAAAACATTTTTTAACTCTTTTTTTACTTGTTTATTGTTTCGTCTGTTGACATTTTTACTGTCTCTAAACCACACAGATTGTTATAGTGTGGTCATTTTTTCTCTCAGATATGCCTAGCACATGTCCGAGATATTATGGAATCCATACAATGGATTGTTTTAAGACTGTATGGAATATGGTTGGGTGTATTTCAGTAGGCCATGAATATCCTGATAATCTCACATCTGCTCAAATTGCTAACTTGTCATGGTTTGACTACAGGTGTGTAAAAATTTAAACTTCTCATTTTCGACGTGTTTTGTTGAGAATATAAATGATGTACTTTGTGAGGATCTGGTTAAGTGTATGCCTGACACATAAAAATATTGTGTGAAGCACAAAAATTTAGCTTACAATATAGGCTGTATGGAGGGAACCTCCGGTGTTCCATAACGTTTATTATGGCCTGCAATAACTGCCAAAGTAACTAGTTAGTGTTTATATTTGAGAACAGTATTGCCTCATTGATTTTGGCATTATTAACTGTGGATTGAACTTTTTTGTAGAATTTCTAGTTTACAATTTGCTTTACAACAGCATAACATTACCGTACTCTCACATATTCAATACTTTTTTAGAACTCTGTTTAATAAATTTAACAAAACGAGGACAGATTCGGATTTGGGAGTGTCTAAAGAACAACTGAACTGCTTCGGAATTGGTAAATCCTATTTATTATTGGGAGATTATTATGTTAACTTAAAAAGAACTTTGTAATTTTAGACATGCCAAGCACATGTCCAAGATATTGGGGAATTCATACTATAGCTTGTTTGAAAACTGTCTGGAAAATGGTTGGATGTTTACCAGAGGGACATGAGTTTCCTGATAATCTTACTTCTGCTCAAGTTTTTAACTTGTCGAGATTAAATTACACGTAACACATTTGTCACTGTTTTATTTGAATGATTTAGTTATTTACATGATTTTTGGTTTTGTTTCAGAACTTTATACGACCAATTCAACACCACTCGAACAAATTCTGACTTGAATATTCCACAAGAACAACTGAATTGCTTTGGAATTGGTTTGAATTTTTGTTTTATGGCATTTTTTTCTTTGTTTTTCTTCAATCTACCATTTTGCCATGTGGCCATAAAACATAAAAAAACGAAGCATTGTAGGTTGCTTGAAAAACAACTACATCAATCATTGATTTATTTTATTTTTATAATTGAACAAACACCTGTATTGCTAAAATTGAAGATTTCAAAAATTAATATAGACTATTTTTTAATTGTATTTTATTTACTGCTTTTTTGTTTCAACTTTTTAAACTTTGTCATATCTCTAGATTTTCCTGCCACCTGCCCAAGATTTTGGGGAATTCACACTGTTGACTGTTTGAAGACTTTATGGGATATGGTTGGATGTTTACCAGAGGGACATGAGTTTCCTGACAATCTGACAACAAACCAAACTTTTACATTGTTTCGGACGAATTATACGTAAATATTTTCATTATTGTTTTGCTGGTTTTATACCCAGTATCAAAACCTTTTTTTTGCAGAACTTTGTTGAATCAATTTAACACAACAAGAACAAAATCTGATTTAGGAAATTCTAAAGAACAACTAAACTGTTTTGGAATTGGTAAATGTTCTGTTTTATTTTTGACTTTCATGTGGTCATTTTGGCTTCATGTTGCATGATTTTAAGAAAGAAGGTTATAGCGATTCAGCATTGCCACTAAATATTTTTATGTGTTCTAAATAGATTTTCCGGCCACCTGTCCAAGATATTATGGAATTCAAACCATGGATTGTTTAAGAACGGTATGGGGCAATGTTGGATGTTTACCAGAGGGACATGAGTTTCCTGATAATCTTACATCAAATCAAACTTATGTTCTATCTTGGAAAAACTATACGTAAGGATTGGCATGCTAGTACAGCTATAATCAGATTTTATCTATTTTTTGTTTCCAGGACATTATTAAACCAATTCAATGAAACAAGAACAAAATCTGATTTGGGAGATTCTGCAGCACAACTCAACTGTTTTGGAATTGGTATTGTTTATATTCTTTTTATTTGGGTTTGTCATATTTTCATTTACAAATGTCACATAGATTTTCCTGCAACCTGTCCGAGATATTATGGAATTCAAACCATTGATTGTATGAAGACTTTGTGGGACATGGTAAAGTGTTTGCCTGGTGGACATCAGTATCCTGACAATCTAACATCTGCTGAAATTTATACCTTGTCTTGGACAAACTACACGTAATTTTAGAAGCAATACCTCAGTAGATATTGAAATACTTCAATCAGTTGTATATTTTTGCAGTGCTCTGCTGAATAAATTCAACACAACAAGGACTAAATCTGACTCAGGGGATTCTGCAGAACAACTAAACTGCTTTGGAATAGGTAAAGAACTTTACCTTGATAGCATGAACTTTCTTTATGCATATTTCTCATTTTACAGACTTTCCTGTTGAGTGTCCAACTTACTACGGCCTCCACACTGTGGACTGCTTAAAAGTAATTTGGAAAAATGTTGGTTGTTTGCCTGAAGGACATGAATACATGGACAACTTGACATCGGCACGAATATCATATCTATCAGCCACAAATTACTCGTATGTGCTGCTTTCAATGCCTTTGTTCTGTGCTAACTAAAATTTTTGTTATGATTCAAGGGGTGTGCCATTAATAAGAGTCAAATGCCATCATTTTAAATCTTGTCGTATTACAGGTGCACAGGTTTTGCATAGAGTTGAAAAACAACAGAAAATCTTTTTACGAAACAAACTAAGATAAAAATTGATAAACAGTTTAACTGTAAAAATGTAAAGATTTGCCAATTTAAAGACTAAAAGTTTTGCTGGGCTGGGCTTGATCAGAAAGTAGAAAAAACACTTTCAATTCTGGGTTTCGGTCTTTGTATTTTTCGACATCACTGCCACACCAAATTTTACTGTCAAAACCTATTTATTTCAGGGTATTTGTTATTTTTTGCCCATTAGTCTCATACACTTTTTTGTTTTTCAGAGGTGTACTAGAAATAATGAACACAACAAGAACCAAATCAGATTCTGGAATTTCAGCTGAACAACTGAACTGTTTTGGGATTGGTAAGGGATAGTAATTTTGCTTTGCTCTGTTTAAAGGAGTTTTGGTTTTACTTTCACCTTTACAATGTAGATTTTCCTCACACTTGTCCAAGATATTGGGGCATCCATACAGTTGACTGCTTGAGAACTTTATGGAATATGGTTGGATGTTTACCAGAGGGTCATCAATTTCCTGATAATTTGACGTCAAATCAGACTTATGTGCTGTACCGAACAAATTACACGTATGTGACCAAGTTTTAATACTATCGTTTGAAGTTTAGGATTTATTGTTGTTGTTCTGGATTTCTTGACCAATAAGCTGAAAAAAACGTGTTTAAGCCTAATACACCAGGCAATATTTATTTGTGTCATGACTGAAAAACAATACAATATTGTCGTTACTACTTTACATTGCAACTTGAAATGAATATGAACTGTTTTGTTTAAATTACACTACAAAGTTTGCTTTATGATGAACCAAGTTAAGCGTGCAATTTTCCTCTTTTACTTGTTATAGTTTTTAAACTTTATGCACAATAACTTTTGCAGAGCTTTACTGAAGCAATACAACACAACAAGAACTAACTCAGACCTTGGCAGTTCTGCAGATCAACTGAACTGTTTTGGCATTGGTAAAAACTGTCTATTAAAAAATAATATCAACGTTTACCAGTTCACTGCTTGTGTTAGACTTTCCTGCCACATGTCCAAGATATTATGGAATTCAAACCATGGATTGTTTAAGAACAGTTTGGAGCAATGTTGGATGTTTACCAGAGGGACATGAGTTTCCTGATAATCTTACATCAAATCAAACTTATGCATTGTCCTGGACAAATTACACGTAAATTATGGCAATGTTGTGAGTTGTACAAAATTTTTGTTATTTGTTTGTCTTTTAGAGCTCTGTTAAAGAAATTTAACACCACAAGAACAAATTCAGATCTTGGAATTTCAAAGGATCAACTTAACTGTTTTGGAATAGGTACATTGTCAAGCAAAATGCTTTGTATAGTATTTTATTATTATACAACTTTTTTAGATTTTCCTCACACTTGTCCAAGATACTATGGAATTCACACTGTTGATTGTTTGAAGACTTTATGGGATATGGTTGGCTGTATTCCAGAGGGCCATGAGTTTCCTGATAATCTCACAACAAATCAAACTTTTACTTTGTCTTGGACAAACTATACGTAAGCATTGGTGGTTTTGAAGGAAAATGATATAGTTTGATGTTTTTTTTTGGTTTCCAGTGCTTTGCTGAATCAGTTTAATGCAACAAGAACAAAATCAGATTTAGGAGATTCTGCAGAACAACTCAACTGTTTTGGAATTGGTAGGTTGTTTTTGGCCTTTGAATTATACCTTTTTTATTTATTTTGCTCTTTATTCAGATTTTCCTGCTACCTGTCCAAGATTTTATGGAATCCAAACCATAGATTGTATGAAGACATTATGGGATATGGTTGGATGTTTACCAGAGGGACATGAGTTTCCTGATAATCTTACATCCAATCAAACTTATACACTGTCTTGGACAAACTATACGTAATGTTTTTGATGTAATTGATTCATTTTTACTGTTTAAATGAGGTGCTTTACAGTGCATTGTTGAATAAATTCAACACAACAAGAATGAATTCTGACCTTGGAAATTCTTCTGAGCAACTAAATTGTTTTGGAATTGGTATTTTTGAGTAATAGAATAATATGTTTTAGATGTGGTTGTAATTGCATGTTTTGTCAAGATTTTCCACACACTTGTCCAAGATACTATGGAATTCAAACCATAGATTGTATGAAGACATTATGGAACATGGTTGGATGTTTGCCAGAGGGACATGAGTTTCCTGACAATCTTACATCAAATCAAACTTTTATATTGTCTTGGACAAATTATACGTAAGTGCTTTACCAAAGGTTGTATGTCAGGGCGTATAGTTTCTTCTGTATGACTTTGGGTTTGTTTGAAGGGCTTTATTGTCACAGTTCAATGCAACAAGAACAAAATCTGACTTGGGTGATTCTGCAGAACAACTGAATTGTTTTGGAATTGGTCAGTATCAGTTTAAGCATCTGGTATTGGTTTTAAGTATTGCTGCCCTTTTTAGATTTTCCTGCCACCTGTCCAAGATATTATGGAATTCAAACAATCGACTGTATGAAAACATTATGGGATATGGTTGGATGTTTACCAGAAGGACATGAGTTTCCTGATAATCTTACTTCTGCTCAAATAAATATATTTCATTGGACAAATTATACGTAGGTCTCTTGTTTTGTTTTCTGTAGGTTTTCTTTCCAGACCTAAATATTTTCTTATAGCATAAACTGCAAACAATTGTAAAATGGGTCAGTTTTGGTGATAGAGTTTAATAGTTGCTTTTTTAGTTTTCGATAATGTTAAAAATAGTTGCTATTGTAGTATCTGTCTTCATGATTTTTTTTACTGAGTGCTGCTTTTTAGATGCTAATTTAGTTGCGTATGTTACCTAATGTGATAGTGTTGCTTCAACTTTGAAACTGCTGACAATGCTTTGTCACATTTGTAATCTTTGTTAAGAGATAATGCCTACAGTGTTTTACTATAATTTGCAAAATTCAACAACCCCAATTAGATTTTTCATTCAAGTCATTTACTTGGAATGCTTTTAGTTTGCTGCTCTTTTCTTAAAATTGACTTTTCTGGTCTAGTATCTTGTCAGCCAAAAATGTTTAGGAATCACTGCTTTAAACTGTCTTACACATTTTTTTCCTTTTTTTAGAGCATTGTTGAACCAATTCAACACCACAAGAAAAAATTCAGATTTGGGAATATCAGCTGAACAACTGAACTGCTTTGGAATTGGTAAAATTTTATTTGCTTTTGTGTGAGTTTTTATAGTACATCTAAAATGTGCAGGATCGCTTGGTGCACCTAAGTACCACTTTAACATCGCTTGGTGCACATTATACCGTTTGGTACACATTATAGCAATATAAAGGTACACCAAGTGATGTTACAGTGCACTAAGTGATGTAAATGTGCACCAAGCGATATAAAGGTGCACCAAGCGATATTAAGATGCACCAAATGATGCAAAGGTGCACCAAGTGATATAAAGGTGCACCAAATGATGCAAAGGTGCACCAAGTGATATAAAGGTGCACCAAATGATGCAAAGGTGCACCAAGCGATATTAAGATGCACCAAATGATGCAAAGGTGCACCAAGTGATATAAAGGTGCACCAAGCGATATTAAGGTGCACCAAGCGATATTAAGATGCTGCAAATGATGCAAAGCTGCACCAAGTGGTATAAAGGTGCACCAAGTGATATAAAGGTGCACCAAGCGATATTAAGGTGCACCAAGCGATATTAAGATGCACCAAAGGATGCAAAGGTGCACCAAGCGATATTAAGATGCACCAAGTGGTATAAAGGTGCACCAAGCGATGCAAAGGTGCACCAAGTGATATAAAGGTGCACCAAGCGATATTAAGGTGCACCAAGCGATATTAAGATGCACCAAAGGATGCAAAGGTGCACCAAGTGGTATAAAGGTGCACCAAGCGATATTAAGATGCACCAAATGATGCAAAGGTGCACCAAGTGGTATAAAGGTGCACCAAGCGATGCAAAGGTGCACCAAGTGATATAAAGGTGCACCAAGCGATATAAAGGTGCACCAAGCGATATTAAGGTGCACCAAGCGATATTAAGATGCACCAAAGGATGCAAAGGTGCACCAAGTGGTATAAAGGTGCACCAAGCGATATTAAGATGCACCAAAGGATGCAAAGGTGCACCAAGTGATCCTGTATATTTTAGACGCACCCGAGTTTTGTACAAATTTCCTATCTTTTTTATTTTGCAGACTTACCTCACACCTGTCCGAGATATTGGGGAATTCACACAGTTGATTGTTTGAAAACTTTATGGGATATGGTTGGATGTATACCAGAAGGACATGAGTTTCCTGATAATCTCACATCAAATCAAACTTTTACACTGTCTTGGACAAACTACACGTATGTACAACATTTTTTTGCTGGTTGGGTGGTTTTTTAATTATATATGGTACATATTTTTTCAGAGCATTGTTAAACAAATTCAACACGACTAGAACAAATTCTGATTTGGGAAATTCAGCTGATCAACTTAATTGTTTTGGCATTGGTAAAGTTATGAATAACGTTATTATTATTTTTTAAATATGTTGAGCATTTTTAGACTTTCCTGGCACCTGTCCAAGATATTATGGAATACAAACAATAGATTGTATGAAAACTTTATGGGACATGGTTGGATGTTTACCAGAGGGACATGAGTTTCCTGATAATCTTACATCTGCTCAAATAAATATATTTCATTGGACAAACTATACGTAAAAATACTTTTAAATATAATCAAGGCTGTATTTAAGGTTTTCTATTTTTCAGTTCTTTGTTAAACCAATTCAACACAACAAGAACGAATTCAGATTTGGGAAATTCATCAGAACAGTTGAATTGTTTTGGAATCGGTACAACACATATTGCTGTTCATAGTTTTCATGTTTTATTGAAAACACATAGTTTTATTATGTTTCTAGATTTTCCTCACGATTGTCCAAGATATTATGGAATTCAAACCATGGATTGTTTGAAGACTTTATGGGACATGGTTGGATGTTTACCAGAAGGACATGAATATCCTGATAATCTGACATCAGCACAGATTTTTACACTTTCCTGGACAAACTATACGTATGTGTTTGTCAATTTTGATTTCATAGAATAGGAACAGCACATGTCTGACAGAAGGCACATTACAGGTGTTTTTCATCTCATACTAAGTGGGTTTCATGTTTATTTTGACTTTGGTATTGTGTAATTGAAAAAAAATACATTAATGGTGTTTATTTTGTCATCCTTTAAAGTTGTTCTGCTTCATGATTAATCAGTGCATTGACATGTTACATTCAAAAAGTTGCTTGTCCTTGTCAAAGACAATAGTTGTAAAAACAAAAATTCAAGGTCTCTGAATTTTGACTTATTGGTTTGGTAATAAAAATGGAAAACTTTGAAATTAAACTTTTCAAAAAGTTTTCAGTTTGTGCCATCGAACAGTTATTATTTTGCAACACAAATTTTACATTGTTTTGTGCTTTCCTATTTGTAGGTTGCCTGTTTTAACTTTGATTTAAATTCTGTGTTTTGGCATCGTTTTGGTTAAAAAATGTACATAAAAAAGGCATGAATTTTGTATTGCTAAAAATGTGTTTACACAGGGTTACAGGGTTCCCGCGGGCATGGAAAACCTGGAAAGGTTATGGAATTTAAATTTGTATTTTTAAGGCCTGGAAAAGTTTTGTAAAAAGCCAACATTTGCAAAAGTCCTTGAAAAAGTATGGAATTTGGCGCCTGTTTTACCCTGAAAATGCCAGATAGAGATAGGAATTTCAAATTACGTAGCGCATGTATATTCGTTGCAAGTATGGTAAATTGGCTGCATCTACCAAAGCCTCTTTGCTAGTTTTACTATGGGAATTGCTCGATTTTTTTCCAATAAGGTTATGGAAATTTGTTTTTTTTTCTTGAAAAGTTTTGGAAAAGTCATGGAATTTATAAACTAAAATTGTGCGGGAACCCTGTTTACACAACCTTTTTTCATCTCATAATTATTACACTATAACGAAGGCAAACTTTGATATGCAGATCTATTTTTATTGCAGGGCTTTGTTGAATCAATACAATGCCACAAGAACAAGTTCTGATTTGGGAAATTCAGCAGACCAGTTGAATTGCTTTGGAATAGGTACAAGTTGTATTTAATCTATCTAACTTACCTTATACCTGCACTAAATTAACTTTTAATGGCTTGCATAAGATTTTCCTGCCACTTGTCCGAGATATTATGGAATCCAAACCATAGATTGTATGAAAACATTATGGGATATGGTTGGATGTTTACCAGAGGGACATGAGTTTCCTGATAATCTTACATCCAATCAAACTTATGTTTTTTCATGGACAAATTACACGTAAATATCTCCCTCTTGTGTTTGCTATTTTGAGAGTTATTGACATAAAATTTGTTGTACAGCTCGTTGTTAAACCAATTTAACACCACAAGGAGGAATTCTGATCTGGGGGATTCAGCAGAACAACTAAATTGTTTTGGAATAGGTATACCTAGCTCGGTAAAGAATAAAAGTATTTTTTTGTGATTCATTGCTTATGTAGATTTTCCTGCTACATGCCCAAGATTTTATGGAATCCAAACCATAGATTGTATGAAAACATTATGGGACATGGTTGGATGTTTACCAGAGGGACATGAGTATCCTGATAATCTTACATCTGCTCAGATTTTTACTCTTTCTTGGACAAACTATACGTATGTATAACTTGAAATCTAGTGCAATATTAAGTGCATTTGTTTTTGTTTTGTTTTAGTGCTTTATTAAATCAATACAACTGGACAAGAACAAATTCTGATTTGGGAGATTCTGCTGACCAACTTAACTGTTTTGGAATTGGTATAATGTTTAAAACGTGTTGATGATTTGTGTATGTTTATGCTGTGTGTGTTTTTAGATTTTCCTGCCACCTGTCCAAGATACTATGGAATTCATACAATGGATTGTCTTAAAACTCTTTGGGATATGGTTGGTTGTATTCCAGAAGGACATGAGTTTCCTGATAATCTTACATCAAATCAAACTTTCACATTGTCATGGACAAACTATACGTAACTGAATAATTGTTGACATGTGCTATGTTCCTTGTCTAACAAAATGCCAGCAGCTTTCTCATTGTTTAGAGCTCTACTGAACCAATTTAACACAACAAGAAGAAATTCGGATGCTGGAATTTCAGCTGAACAACTGAATTGTTTTGGAATTGGTAATATTTTGGAATAAGTATTTTTGTGTAATTATTTTAAAATGTTTATGTCTAGATTTTCCTTACACTTGTCCAAGATTTTGGGGAATTCACACAATTGATTGTTTGAAGACTTTATGGGACATGGTTGGATGTTTACCAGAGGGACATGAGTTTCCTGATAATCTTACAACTAATCAAACTTTTGTGCTATCGTGGACAAACTATACGTAATTGGTTCTGTAATGTTTATTTTAGTGTAGGTTTTTCATGTTTTTTATGCTTCTGGCAGAGCTTTGTTGAATCAATTCAATGTGACCAGAACAAATTCTGATTTGGGAGATTCTGCAGAACAACTTAATTGTTTCGGCATTGGTATGTTCCTAATGTTTTTTCAACCTTATAAAAACAAAACTGAGAATGGAAAATATGTCCACATAACTGGGCGATTCAATGAAATTACAGGAAATATATATATTTTGCGTAACTTTCATCTTTAGTGAGTTTAAAACCACAGGCAAACAATATGAACAAAAATAATCAATAGTAAACAAAACACTATGTGTCTTGATGTTGTTTATTTTAAAGGTTATCAGTCTAATAAACACATAATTTTATACAAACAGATTTTCCAGCTACATGTCCAAGATATTATGGAATTCAAACCATAGATTGCATGAAAACTTTATGGGACATGGTTGGTTGTTTACCAGAGGGACATGAGTTTCCTGATAATCTTACATCTGCTCAAATTAACATATTTCATTGGACAAACTATACGTACTTGCACCATGTATTTTTTTTAATTAAAAAACTTACTAATACAGTTTTATTTAGGTCCTTATTAAATCAGTTCAATACTACAAGAATGAATTCTGATTTGGGCAATTCTGCAGAACAACTGAATTGCTTTGGGATTGGTAAAGCTTATAATTTAAGTTTGTGAAAACAGGTTAACCAAATCATTTTTTGCATGTTTTAAAGATTTTCCTGCCACTTGTCCAAGATATTATGGAATTCAAACCATGGATTGTTTAAGGACTTTATGGGACATGGTTGGATGCATTCCAGAAGGACATGAGTTTCCTGATAATTTGACATCAAATCAAACTTATGTTCTATCTTGGACAAACTATACGTTGGTTAAACATTTAATTTTGTAGTTATCTTGATTTTAATAAAAGCTGTTTTGCAGCGCTTTACTAAATCAGTTTAATACCACAAGGAGAAACTCTGATTTGGGATATTCTGCTGAACAATTAAACTGTTTTGGAGTTGGTAAGTTTTTCTGTATTTTGACTGTCATTGATTAAACTTTTTTTATGGGTAATTATACATAGATATGCCTGCTACCTGCCCAAGATATTGGGGCATACATACAATCGACTGTATGAAAACTTTATGGGACATGGTTGGATGTATACCAGAGGGACATGAGTTTCCTGATAATCTGACAACAAATCAAACTTATGTGTTGTCGTGGACAAACTATACGTAAGTTATTCAAAGGTCTTTATATATTTGTAAAATCTACCACCTCTTATTATTAAACAGGGCATTGTTAAATCAGTTTAACACAACAAGAAGAAATTCAGATGCTGGTATTTCTGTTGACCAACTTAATTGCTTTGGTATTGGTAAGTTTTGGGTCATTGGATCAGTATTTTACTTTCTTATAAATTGCATGTGCCTAGATTTTCCTCACACTTGTCCAAGATATTGGGGAATTCACACTGTTGACTGTTTGAAAACTTTATGGGATATGGTTGGTTGTATTCCAGAAGGACACGAGTTTCCTGATAATCTCACAACTAATCAAACTTTTACATTGTCCTGGACAAATTACACGTAGGTTCTTGGAAGACCAATAACTATGTCTTAAATTTATCGGCTGTTATTGTTGTACAGGGCATTGTTGAACCAGTTTAACGCCACACGAACACGTTCTGATTTGGGAAATTCAGCTGATCAACTTAATTGTTTTGGCATTGGTAAGTCATTTGTATTCCTTTTACAATTTAGTTCTGCCAACATTGTTTGTATTTTCTGAACAAGATTTTCCTGCTACATGTCCAAGATATTATGGAATACACACAATGGATTGTTTAAGGACTTTATGGGACATGGTTGGATGTATTCCAGAGGGACATGAGTTTCCTGACAATCTAACTTCAAATCAAACTTATGTTCTATCTTGGACAAACTACACGTAAACTATCCATGTTTTATTTATTCCCTCATATTTTTCATTCAAATATAACTGTTTGCAGAGCATTACTGAACCAGTTTAACACAACAAGGAAAAATTCTGATTCGGGTATTTCTGCCGAACAATTAAACTGTTTTGGAATTGGTAAAACCTGTCAATAATTTTCTTCATTTCGACCCCCTTTTCCTTATTTGATTTATTTCTAGATTTCCCTTACACGTGTCCAAGGTTTTGGGGAATTCACACAATGGATTGTTTGAGGACTTTGTGGGACATGGTTGGATGTTTACCAGAGGGACATGAGTTTCCTGATAATCTGACATCAAATCAAACTTTTACATTGTCCTGGACTAATTATACGTGAGCTGAAAGTCAAGTTCTTTTTTTGTGTCTTAGGTCAATTTGTGCCTGTAACTGACTTTTCTGTTGTGTTTTAGAGCATTATTAAAGCAATTCAATGTTACCCGGACACATTCAGATTTGGGAGATTCAGCTGAACAATTAAACTGTTTTGGAATCGGTATTTTATTAAAAATTCATTCCTCTTGTTCATGTGATTGATGGTGTTTTTCAATTGTGTAGACTTTCCTGCTACCTGTCCAAGATATTATGGAATTCAAACCATGGATTGTTTAAGGACTTTATGGGACATGGTTGGATGTTTACCAGAGGGACATGAGTTTCCTGATAATCTTACTTCTGCTCAAATTTTTACACTTTCATGGACAAACTATACGTGGGTTGTTCAGGCAAATTCTTTTCAAGTTTAGGATTCATTTTGTTTGATTTTTAGAGCATTATTGAATCAATTTAACACAACAAGAAGAAATTCAGATATGGGAGTTTCTGCTGAACAACTAAATTGTTTTGGAATTGGTATTTTGTTGGAATATTGTTTTTTTATGTGTTATAAATCATGTTATTTATCAAGACTTTGTGCTTTTTGTCAAGATTTTCCTCACACCTGTCCAAGATATTGGGGAATTCACACAATGGATTGTTTGAAGACTTTATGGGATATGGTTGGATGTTTACCAGAGGGACATGAGTTTCCTGATAATCTGACATCAAATCAAACTTTTATACTTTCATGGACAAACTATACGTAAGCAATCTGAATAACTTTTGTCTCCTAAATTTGTGCCAGGGGTGTCCAACACGTGGCACATGTGTCAAAAACAAAGCATTTGAAAATGGCACGCAAGCTTATGCACATTCAGGTGGTAAACAGCAGGATTTGTCAGGCAATTATTATTTTTTTATTGTTTCTTCTTGGCCTTTATTCTAAAATTAGTAAAGATATCAGTATCAAGGTTACACAAAGCTACTAATTAATTTGGTCGTTTTTTAGCCCCGTTGCAAACTATTTGTATCTTGTGTCGCATAAACGGAATGAAAGGTTTCTGGAGTATCAATAAACAAGTTTACTCGCATTGGACGACATATTTTTTTTAAATTTATTAGATTGAGCCCATACCGTTAAGACATGGTTTGGAAAACATACCAAACGTTGGCACGCAAGCATATTTCAAAACCAAAATTGGCACAGCGGTGTTTTCGAATTAGACACCCCTGATTAATGCTAACCATTTAAACTTAATCAATTGCATATTGTGAAACTACTCTCTAAAGAAAGAGTAATGTCAACTTGTTTTGTGCAGAGCTTTATTACGTCAATTCAATATCACAAGAACTAAGTCCGATTTAGGAGATTCTGCAGAACAACTCAACTGTTTTGGAATTGGTTTGTTGTTATATATGCTTTCATTAGTATTGTCACTGTTGAATTATTTTCTGCTATGCCTTT
Source organism: Phallusia mammillata (assembly GCF_965637545.1). Taxonomy (NCBI): domain Eukaryota; kingdom Metazoa; phylum Chordata; class Ascidiacea; order Phlebobranchia; family Ascidiidae; genus Phallusia; species Phallusia mammillata. The sequence continues at coordinate 30,813,114 of NC_137253.1, read as the reverse complement.
AGATTTTCCTTACGATTGTCCAAGATATTATGGAATTCAAACCATGGATTGTTTAAGAACTTTATGGGATATGGTTGGATGTTTACCAGAAGGACATGAATATCCTGATAATCTTACATCTGCTCAAATATATACTTTGTCATGGACAAACTATACGTAGGATCATAATTCTCTTTATTTAATGTTTACAATATTATGAATTGTCAAATGTTCCAGGGCTTTGTTGAATCAGTTCAACACCACAAGAAGAGATTCTGATTTGGGTGTTTCTGCTGAACAACTAAACTGTTTTGGAATAGGTATTATTTGAGGCTATTATGTTTTTTTGCTTTATTAATGTTTGTATTTGTTTAGATTTTCCTTCTACCTGTCCGAGATATTATGGAATCCAAACCATAGATTGTATGAAAACATTATGGAATATGGTTGGATGTTTACCAGAGGGACATGAGTTCCCTGACAATCTTACTTCAAATCGAACTTTTGAATTTCACTGGACAAACTACACGTAAGTATGTTTATTATGCATTTAAATACATAATGGTGATGTCTCAATTCTTTTATATTTGTACAGGTCTTTGCTGAGACAATTTAACATCACGAGAACAAATTCTGATTTGGGAAATTCATCTGAACAGTTAAACTGTTTTGGAATAGGTAGATTTTTTGATTTTTTTCAGGAAATATATTATGTTTATGTAAACGAGTATTGCTCTCCCAGCAGTTTTTATTGTAAATATTCGCTGGTTTGGTGTCCCTTACAAGATAATAGCCTTTATCAGGATAATAGGAAATGTCTTATATGCCATTATTCTGTAAAGATCCCTTGTATGCGACGCCAATCTGTCTGGAAGAGCACATACTCGTTTATTATGCCTGGGAGTGATAGCTAATTTACAGCTTTTTATCTTTCTTGGTTCTGATGTGTTGTTTAGACTTTCCTGATGAGTGTCCAAGATATTATGGAATCCACACAATTGATTGCATGAAACTTTTATGGAATTGGGTCGGTTGCCTACCAGAAGGACATGAATTTCCTGATAATCTAACTTCTGCTCAGATATTTACATTGTCATTGACAAATTATACGTATGTCCAACTTAGAGTATAGTGTGATACACAAATATTCTTAAATTTGTATGTTATTTAAGAGCTTTACTGAATCAATTCAACTGGACAAGAACAAATTCTGATTTGGGAGATTCTGCAGATCAACTGAACTGTTTCGGAATTGGTATGTGTGTTCCAAAGTTATGGATTTTTATGTACTGAGATATATCACTCATTACATATTATATAGATTTTCCTTATGAGTGTCCACGGTTTTATGGAATTCAAACCATGGATTGTTTGAAGAAAGTGTGGAAAAATGTTGGATGTTTACCAGAGGGTTATGAGTCTCCTGATAATCTTACATCTAACCGAACTTATGAGCTTTCATGGACCAACTACACGTAATTATTGATTGTTACTTTGTAGTAACTAAATTATTATTTTGTGGCAAGGGTCAGTGTACACTTGCCCATCAAAAGTTGTTACCGGGCCAAACACAAACAGCACAATGCAGGCTAGTAATAAGCAACAAAATGTGTGTTCCATTTAAGCACTGCAACATTTCAAGATGACCAAAAATTCCATGATTTATGTTACAGATCTTTGTTGAGTCAATTTAATACCACAAGGACTCTTTCTGACTTCAATGTTTCTGCAGAACAACTCAACTGTTTTGGAATTGGTAAAAAATTATATGAAACTTCTTGTAGCTCAATTTCAACTGAGGGTTTTAGTAAAAATCAGTCTGATTTTTTAGTTATGCAATGAACACAGAATGATTTTAACTGAAAGCTTTAGTTTAATATACGTTATCTGCAACTGGAATTCTTGGCAATGAGTATATTTTGTTGCAGCAGAGTAACACAGTAATTTTGTGTAGATCTTCCTGGTGATTGTCCTCGATACTGGGGTCTACATACTGTGGATTGTCTGATAACAGTTTGGCATATGGTGGATTGTTTGGATGTTGGTTATGATTATCCATTGAATCTCAGCAATACATCTGTGTATGCATTATCTCGCATGAACTACAGGTATTGCATTTAAGACTTTTGGATATTACACACTTGATGATTCTGTTTTCTTTTAACTAACTAACAAACAAATCTTGCTGTTTGTTTTTAACTTAACTGCAATAACAATTATCTTAATATTTACCAGTAAAAATCAGGAATTTTTTTTTGAAACAACATTGCTATTTCCAGATCAGTCTTGTATGTTGGTTGTTGCACAATAATGAATCCTTACGTTCAAAATCCTACATTTTTTCTAGTTATAATGGCATTGCAAATGATTGTTATATGTTATGACAAAGTTTTGTGAGTTTATAACAGTTTAATTTTAACTGCTGTGAATTGTTGTAACATTTGCCTGTTATCTCCTGAAACTGTTTGTTTTGCTGTTTTGTATTGTTAAACTTTTTGAATAGTGCTTATTGTACTTTTTGTTTTGATTCAACAGCTTTCTACTTTATTCTTTCAACACAAGCAGATACAATGCAGATGCTGCAAGTGTGCCTGACCAACTTGCCTGCTTTGGAATGGGTAAATTAGATGTTATTGCTTGAAGTGCTGAAAAGTTCCTCGTGCTGATCAGTATTTTAATATGTGCCAACCTATAAAATGTAAACAGTGGAAGACTTTAGGTTGTGTATAGTTTAAAACAGTTTACAACAACTATATCTAACTCGTTTTTTGGTCCAAAGTCTTTTGCTTTTTTGGTTTTGGTTGCTGTTGTTATAACAGTCTGCTTTTCTTCCAGAGCCGTCCAAATCGCTTATTAACCCCTTTTTCATTGAAAAGGTCACCAGGGGGAGCTGGTAGCCACCTTAAGAGTCACTGATCGAAACTTAAGCCTAAGCAAAACTTTTAATTTTTCAGTGTACTTTACAAACTGCTCGACATACTACTGGAATCTGACAGTGGATTGTTTGAGTTTTGTTTGGCATCGAGTGATCAGATGCTCTGATCGTGGTCATGGTTATCCTGCATCAATTAATGACACAGGACTTATGCAGTACTATGGCTTTAATCAGAGGTTGGTCATTAAACCCATTATTACGGTAGATGTCTGTTTGATGTGATAATCTGACTTATACAATCAGTCCTGACATAATGTATTGATCTAGTCTAGTGTTTCTTTAACTTTTTAAATTACCACAATTATCAGCCTGTGCCATTGATAGTAACATGGAAAAGTCAGTCAATAATTTTCTGGATAATGTAAAAGAAACTGACTATTTTTTTATTTGGGGGCACAGTTTGAGTACTACTGATCTAACAGTGATAGCCTTTTCTAGTAGACTCCTTTACTTGTTAAAGTTCTTGATTGGTTTTCTATTTGACTGATTGTACTTTAAATTTGTGTAATAGAGATGTGAGAAGTTGGATTCAAACTATTCGATATGAGGCTGACAATTATCACGTTGATCAGCAACTTTACTGCTACGGAATGAGTAAATAATCTATCCTAGATCAAGTCTTTTATGTAGTAATGTTATTGACTTGTTGGATATAACTCTGTAATGTTGTAAACCGATGTCAAAGTAACCTAATTGTGTGAAAAATCAATTAAACATGTTTTTGCTTCTGAGTCATTGAGTCTTAGACTAAAAAAATCAAGTATTGATGTAGTAATGTCTTTAACTTGGATATAACTCTTTAATGATGTAAATCTCTGTCACAATAACATAATTGTGTCAGGTCATTCACACATCAGCTAGGTTTGAGTTTTTGCTTCTAAATCTGAGTCATTAAGTCTCAAAAAAACTCATGACTAGTTTTATAAGATGATACATTTTAAATGGCTACCATTTTGCAATGTGCTAAGTTGAACTACTATTGCAAAAGGTTTAAAAATGTGTTGGTTACATAAAGTTGTTTTGTTTAACTACATATACTGTTGCTTTCATCAATTAGTTTCTTTTTCATGTAAAAAACAGCTACTGTAGTATATTACAAAATGTTGTGTATTTCACTTGCATTTCAATGATTGTAGATTTAACTACAGCAAGTAAACAAAATTGTGTTTTGCATTTAGAAATTCCATTAGGTTGTACATTCTATCCTCATCACAATGACAATTGTCTGAGTTATATTTGGTTGAATCCCATTCGTTGTGTGGTGGAAGGAACATTCTATCCACCAAAGTTAAACACTTCCCATAAACACGTCTTGTATCAAAGTGGTGATCTGTATGATGTGCTTGACACTATGTGGATATTGTTTAAAGATCAGATGATGTGCTATGGACTGCGTAAGCATTATTGTATTGTGGTTTGAGTCAATAAATATTAGCTTTGTGTGATATATGAGTATTTTTTCAATCTACATTCCAATGTATGTAGATAAAAAGACATTTTCAAGTTCCTAATTTTGTTTTGTAATTCTCAATAAACTATTATTTTACACTGGAATTTTCTACTGTAAACATTTTTACCACTTTTTTGCTTTTTGTGTTTTTATTGAGTTGTATAATGAATTCTGTAACTTACTCTTTATATATGCTAAGCACCTCATAGTTTGTGACATATAAACTCTTTTTGGTAAGTCTGCAGTTTTTCTGTTTTGATTTAGGATTTCCAACAGTTTGCAACTACTTTCCGCCACACAACAGCACTTGTTTCGATCTTCTGTATCAGCAGGTAACAAATACTAAATTTCAATTCATCACTTGTAGTTTTATCCTAGGTGCATAAAATGTTGCTTTCCCAAGTTGAATGCGTCTTATTTTGAAAAACTGTACATGAAACACTGTGAACACAATATTGTTGTTGTTGCACATTGTTTTAGATCACATTTTTACCTTGCTTTGTGCTGACTGTTGGGTTTATAGCAATGAAGGATATTGATAGTTGGGGGGAATTCTCATCAGGCAATAGTTTGCTTTTATCTGCTTCGGTTGTAAAAATAAATTAGACACGATATTTTGCATTTATGTGCTTGGGTTTCAAAACAATAGGACAGTGATTCCCACCCTTTTTGACTAATTCCTCACTTAACCCTTTGAAACATTTTCATACCTCCCCAATAGACTGCATAGTAGATGCTAAACCGTACAAAGAACATTGAAAATAAATTGGGTCTTAAATCAACTTCACAGGTTGCATTCACAGAACTTGTTCTTCACTAGCTATACTCACAGAACTTGTATATTTATATTGAGTGTATATTTACAAACCACACAAAAAAATTCCATAACCACTGCAGTAGGACCTAATTTGTGGATAAGCATCTGTGAACTCCTGCTTCATTGTTCTGACCCAAAGAACAAACTTATTTCATTTTTTAATGTTTTTTAGGCTGGATGCAACTATATACTTGGGGAAATACCTCCTCAACTGATTCCTGGTTTAAACACAACACATGTTAGAGAAATACTTTATGAATTTGACATCATAAAAAATCATGCTGACACAAATATCACCATGGGACTCCAAGCAGAATCTTGTTACCAACCTCGTGAGTATGTTAGTTTGTTTCCTAGGTTGGCGGACAATGTCTTACAGCTTTATGGTCACTTTAATTTCCGGTAGATGTGTCTGTGTTACATTGAAAGTCTGTGGAACATTTGTGAGTTTTTTTGTTGTTTGCTGTTGGTGACTTTAGTGCTAGTTCAACCAACCAGGTTTCAGTGGGTTGGAGCAATGCCGCCTAAATTTCTTAGTCATGGAAACACAACTGCACCAACCACTTGGCTACCTTGGTGTTGTCAAGGCCAAAGCTAAACACTTTGAACAGGCTGTTTTACTGATTATAAATACCATATTCCAAAGAGGACGCATGTTTTATACATTTTTCTAGCTTTGTTCTTAAATTTTGTTCAAAATAGTTGTTTATTTTCAATGTGATAGGCAGGTGTGCACTTTAAAACTTGGGCTAGGTTGACCCAGCAGTTTTACCACAAGCCCCTAAAACATTAAACTTCATTTTGACTTGTTGTAGTTTGGTTTAAATCTGGGAATGTGACATTGTTGGTTGTCAGAAATGGAACAAATTACACCGAGGCTTTGGAGTTTTGTCTAGATCGTGATGCGGTTATCTTTAATGAGGTAGGTTTTTTTGGAAGTGTCAAAAAATCTCAAGATAAATAACTAGAACTCTCTCTTATTTACTCCTTTTTGTAACATACACAATAATGCAACGAATATAGTGGTGACAGTATAATGGATAAACTGTTCTTTTGATCAACCGACAATTAAACTTACAGCATTTGTATCTTATATATATGTGACTCATCTAACATCTTCAACGCCTTGAATGAGATGTCAAAGCATCAGATGGGTCAAACATAATTGTTAGTTGACCAAAAGGACAGCAATATAACATCCATGCTAAAAAATACAAATGCTACAAAATTTAGCCTTTCCGGTTTATATTAATTAAACCAGTGGTTCTCAAACTCGGTTTTCGGGGCCGCATGCGGCTCCCAAGTACTTATTTTGCGGCTCGCACCAGACCTCTAAAAAACATAAAACATTGCTATTTTAGCTTATAAAGTCATCTTCTTTAATGATTTTTCAAGGTTTCGTTTGTTTTGCGGCTCCCTACACACTTAAAAAATACCATTTGGCCCCGACAATAAAAAAGTTTGAGAACCACTGAATTAAACTGTACAGAATTTTCCTTGGTATTTTTAGATCAACGACACTGGCATTCAAAAGATCATTGAAAGGAAGTTATATAACTCAGTGGAATACTTTAATCTGAATGATTGGTGGCTGGGAATAGATGACCTTGATACTGAAGGTCGGTAAAATGTTGTTGGTTTATATTAAATAGGAAGTTATACGACAGGGTAGATTTTGGTACTGAGCAGGCCTAATACAGATTATAACAAAAAATTAAATTTACTTAGTTGTTTTGCCTTTGTTCTTTAAAAAAAAAATTAAACTATATTGGTCCCAAACTGGTGCAACAGCTCTTGCTGTCCTTGTATATGTATATATTCACCTCACAAGCTCAATAAAAATCTTACTGCATAAGTTGATTTATTTGGCTTCAGTGCATAAACTGCAATAAAAGTGTTATGCAAAGCAGTGGAACATTGTAAATAAAAGTGTAGATTTTTTCTCCAATTGACTAACAACATCTTTAAGTGCAAGAATGTAGAACCTATGTTTGCATAATTTTTTACTGTGATAATGAACTTCTGTACTCAGTGACAGACATTTTTGCCTGTCTGATGCTTTAACTTCAAATGCATAGAAGATTAGTTTGGCTGTCTATGTCACCTAAAAAAGCATGTCGTGTCATGGAAACAATAAAAACACACACAAATATTATTCATAATTGTGTTTTGTGCCATGGCTAGCTACATTGAAGCTCTGTGATAAGCAAGTTTACATCAATAGGTGACCTTATATGGAACATTGGGGATAAGTTGTTGCCAGGGGATTATGTTAATTGGAATCCAATGTACTTTGGTTTTCATCCAACTGACGATTGTGGAATATTCGAAGCAGACCAGGGCTGGAAATGGAATATTCGTGACTGTGCAGAATCTCATCCATTTGTTTGCCAAAAGTGTAAGTAGTATTTGTTAGGTTGTGTTGTCACTCTGTGCTTAATTTTGCGTGGTATAGGTTTAACACATATACTTTACTGGATACAGGGGGCAATAAACTGAACACTGAATGCTTGGTATCTTATGTAATTGCTCATTTATCTTATGCGTATTTGTTTATTCATTTTGTTTCGCTTTGAGATTCCTTTTTGATTTGAGTTTCTTTTTTTCAATCCAGAACTGCTGTAGTTGTACTTAAATAACTTCAAACTTTAAATCAAACTTTGTTCATTGAATGTTTAGTGTTTCTAAATATTAACTGGATTGATATCATTTATTTAGTATTATGTTACTATTGTATGTTTGGAGTATAGTAATTTGTAATGTATAGACTAGAACAGGGGTCGGCAACCCCTGGCATGCATGCCAAGGTTGACATGCCAGGTAGTTTTACATGGCACACAATCCGATTTTCGTGTTTATATTGAAGTATCAATTTAACTTGTTACACTGCTTGTTTATAGTTTTTGTCATGCCATTGTCTTAAATTCAGCCTTACATGCACAAAACACTTTGCTTTCTCTTTATTATTGTTATCTGTTGGCACAAACCACTATTATTTTGAAAAACGTTGCACACAAGGTCATTAACACATGGAAACAACAAGTAAATTGGCACATGTCGCCTAAAAGGTTGCCAACCCCTGGACTAGAATGTATTTAGATAACTGCTTTTTGACCACTTGTTATACTTTTTAACAGATTTTTGCAGATACCCACCCAGAGTTATGAAAGGTAAACATACAAATAATGCTATTATGTTTTACATGACAAACAATGTCTCTTTTTCTAGAAATAATGAAAATAAATTTCATCACGAAAGACACATGTATGCCTCCGTGTCTGTTGCATGAAAACTGCGTCAACAATACTTGTGTATGCTCAGAATTATATTATGATTACAACTGTTCGTGGAATGCAGGTAATTACCTGAGAATTAACCACTTTTTTCAAGTTGTAAATTCTCATTCCTGTCAAAAGAGCAAAAATTGTGGTTTGAAAAATGTTCTCAATGCGAAGCAATTTCTTTTCCCTGTCAATCTTTCTCTGTCAAAGCGCATGCTGGTGCAATCGTGCCCTACTAGTAGAAGAAAATTTGCTGCACAAACAATAAACCCCAACTTAACCTGCAAACTAACTAGACTTTGGTCTGTGCTTTAAATTATTTGTATCAAAAGTAAACTAAAATTGGCTGCAGACAGTTTTAGGCTGTTTCGACCCAAATGCTCTTATCAGTACAGCTGGTGACATGACACTGACAGGCTAGTGTAGCCAGATTTCAGCACTTAAATTTCTTGAACCTTAAATGCTGAAAAGTGATTCCTCACAACATATTGTGAGTGCCACAACCAGGTCTGTAAGGCCAATGTCACCAGCTGCATTGATTAACAATGAGACAAGACTGCATCTTATGTATTATCGTATCTGCACATCGCTATCAAAAGTTGGCTGTGTATGTTTTATTCATAACTTCATCCTAGGTTTGATACTGGTATACACTAATGTTGGTGACAGTGCTTAGTGTAGGGACAAAAACTGTAGATGGAACATTGCATTAGGATTATAACAAAATATTTGTCTCCACTTTTGCAGGTCTGTATGCTGCAGGAGATGGCAGGATTGGTAACAAGACCTTTGTCACATTTAAAGGAACTGCAACTTACGAACAAGCAACGGAATATTGTGCAGGTTTGTTATAAATTGTTCTAAAAAATATAACATGTGTTTTTTTGTTAAAAAAAAGTTGTTGATAATCAGGCTCGCATAGATTGTACCATTTGGTTGCATAGGCTTAAACTAAACCCCTCAGTTTTTTTTCATTAATACTTTCCAGTTATAAACTGCTTTCAAAGACAATAATACAAATTTGTGTACTTACATTTTAGACATTTGGGGAACATTAGCTGTGCCCAACACAGCAGAAAAACATGAATTCATTCTTTCCAAAGCAACTGGAAATTTGACTGGTTTCGCCACGGCTATGTGGCTTGGGATGACCGACTTGGACAAGGAAGGAGTTTGGAAGTTTGTTACCGGGGAACTGGTTAACTTGCCACCTGATTTTGTAACAAGTATGAGAACTGATTTTTATCAAACAGTAGGGCTAAGTACATCATAACATATTACAATGCAAAATGAACAAATGTTTTAACACAGGGGTGTGCAACAGTTGTTCGTTGGTGTGCCAAATAAGCAGTTATAAAATTATGGGTCACCAGAGACTCAGTGTGAGAGAAAACAGTCACAAATAATAACAGACCGGTAATTTTCTGAAGTCCTCATCATAAAAATGCCCACCCTCTTGATAAACGATGGATGACTTCAGAGTTTTCAGCTTGTTTTAACGCTTGCTTAAATTAAAACAGAATTGCCGGAGGGCTTAGTTGGGTAAATACATTTCATATTGCATTTCACACATTTATATGTATTTTAACTTTTCCTGTTATTATCAACAAATAATCTTTTTTCCTGTAATTTGTGTTTTTCTACTAGCTGCCTGTTTGTAGAAACTCCTATTATATAAAAGTCTGTTTACAAATATAACTGTTTTTTTAGAAAATATAACTGGTTTGTTTCGTTCTTTAATGTACACTGACATTTATTGGGTGGTCAGTAGAATATGATTGAAGTGACTTAAATGCAAATTTCGTGTATAGATTTGACTGGTGATGGCAAAATTCCATGGTATTCATACAACACAAGTTCCAGCGACAAGCGATGGCATTTTTACTACGATGAGGCTGATCTTTTGTTGAACAAATCTGCAGCGGTTGATTTTTGTGCCCATATGGAAGGTCATCTTCCTATTATTCGAGATGATGATGAAAATACTAGAATGGGTGACTTTCTAGCTGTAAGTTTGTTTGTTCTGAATGCTAATGAAAAAAATACCTTTTTTTCTCAATTGTGTGCTTTGTCAGTTCTCTGGTCATTTGTTTGGATAGTTTCAACAGAGAATTAAAAAATGAAAAAAAAATTACCACACAAAATGAATTTTATGGTAAGTAAAACAGTTAATTATGGGTCCCATTCCCTGAAAGGGTCAAATATTGATTTTACATGATTTGTTTTCTTTTTCCCGCCCCAAAGTTTGTCCGACGCGTTTTGCCATGAAATGTTTGATGGATGTGGATGAAACTTACACAGATGGTAGACATAGTTAACAGGAAATTAAAAAAAAACTTACCACACAAAATGCGTTTTATGCTAATTCAAACAGCTGATGGTAGAGATAGCTATGTAGATGTTGCTTCTTTTGTCTTTTTTTCAAAATAACAGTCTGCATTTTACTTGGCAATCTCTATTATGTTTCATGGTTGATAAAATTTTTTGAGATTTTTTGATGATTGTCTTGTGTTATTTATACTTTTCAAGCGAGCACAGACCACCATGACCAACTTCGGGGTAACTAGCTCAGTTTGACTTACAAGGCTTTTTTTTCCTTCAGGCCAACCAAGCAAAATGGAAACTGGCATATCCTGGTGTGCCAGACAGAGTAACCCATGAAAGTGCTTGGATAGGAATGTCACGAGAAGCTCATGAACCATTGCAAAATTTAAAATGGGACGATGGGATTATTGCCAACATGCCAACACTGTGGTACAACTGGAGAGGTCTCAGTTTGCCTTCTGAGAATATCAGCAAAAGTAGGTGCACTGGAATAGCAATAGTAGGGTTGAGATTTCTTGACCAAAACAAAAAATACATACGTCAGAATTAGGACCCAGTGTAGAATAGGATTTCCAAAACAAAACAAGCCACTAAAGTGTATATAAATGGGTGCAATTGATGTGGCCTTCATATCACTGATGATGAGCATTTGCCGAAACGTTTGAACAATAAAGCATGTCGCTTTTTACGTCTATTTGGGCCATTATTTTTACCATTAAATTTATGAACAGATCCGTATATAGTGTTCCAAAACAAGCCATTTTTGGAAGATTTTTCCTACTTTTAAATCATTTACTTTGACTTTTGCTTCTGTCAAAGACTAAATTTTCACAAAATAAGCAACCTTAAGAACTGATCTAACAAGTTAATAATGCTAACAGTGGCGTTTTCTCGTGTTGAAAGTGTATTCATGTTGTAATGTCAAGCTACCAATCATGGTGGCCACATTCAGGGTGAAACTACATACGGACTATTGTTGAAATTATGGATGAAATTATTATAGGAAGGCTGAGACGGCAGGCTTTAACGAAATTTGTCTGCGTTTTGATATATTTAATGGTCACACTGAAAACTCATTACCTGCCATGCTACATATTTCTTTTTACAGTGTACCATAGTTGGAATTACCCTCCAGAACCAGATGGTGTTCGTTTGCTTGGTGGAGTTTCCTATGATGAGTTTTGTGTTGCAATTAAAAGCAACAAAAAGTGGTTTGACTGGGAGTGCTCCAATAAGCTACATGTGATTTGTGAATTGGGTGAGTGTGTGGGTGAAAAATGAAATAGCGGTATATAGGAATGTGCCAAAACTGCAAATTTTCTGTTTGGTCAAACACCCAGTATTGATGTGAGATGCTCAGTTCTCGGCCAAACACTCTCAGTGCATTGTGACATCACAAACATCTTAATTCCACGCTTGTTTTGTAGCTTTCCAAGGTACTGATGTCACCAGCAGCGTGTTAAGCTGTACAGACCCCAGAAATATGATAATATAATGCTCGGGTCAGTTAGAGCAACTGCTCGGCCGAGCACAAAACAGCGATGCTCAGTACCGAGTACTTAGGTTCTAGCTTGGTTTGGCCCATCCCTAGCGGTATACCTGAATTTGAACTGTTTTGTCAGGTTGTGCACAATCATTGATGATGCCGAGACCTTTTTCATTTGTAGCCATTTCAGAAATCATAATTGTAGCCATTTGTGAAGAAAATCATGTGGCAAAAAAATTATACAAATCATTTTCTTACAGGTCCTTTTTCATTTGAGCGTTGGCATAATGGTGGTAGTTTTCATGCTGAGCCGAATGACGGTTGGTGTAGAGAGGACTGCGGTGCGATGAGACTCGACCTAACAACTGGATCATCCAGTGGTACAACCAACTTCTGGAATGATTTTATGTGCCAGAGAAGGTTAAGTTTTGCCTGTGAATTAGGTAAGACATAGAGGTGTTGTATGAAAACTTACCTGGTGTTAAGATTGGTGCTTTGCAGCGTGTCAACTAAGTTTTGTTGTGTCTTCATGGTGATATTACTTAAAGTTATTCTTTGCTAGGGCAACCTACTTGTGTTATGTTCTCACATTGACAAAATTTTAAATTTTAAAAGTTCTTGTGTTGGGTAACTGCAGACACATAAATATAATGTTACTCTAAATATAGCACCATTGTATTTCTGTTGTATTAAAAGTGATTTAGAAATTGCTTTCTTCATTACAGAAGTCTTGTTATAAGGTGTTTGATAAGCACTTAGCCTTTTGTAGTCTACTCGACTTGTGCATATAACTTGTTCTAAGTAAAATAAATAAAAGGTTTCGGGGTTGACATTATTAAGCTTAAGGTTGTCAAAGTGATTTGGTAACAGTTGAAAACAGCAAACACAGTTTTGTCTTGCTAAACAAAATTTTCTTTGCAGACTTGCCAGTTGAATGTACATCATACAACCCTCCGCTTGCACATGGTTGCATTCAAATTCTGTCACAGAGGGTAAGTTGCACAATTGATGAAACTGTTTAATATAATATTTGGATACTAACATCTACCAAAAACAAATTCTTAAAAATATAATGAAATGGTTTGGAAGTTTATGAATTTGAAATAAATATACTCAACTCAACATGACTTTTGAATCCTTTTTTTTTTCACTTCTGATTTCAAACACAACAATGTCATATTGTACATTCAAATTACATTACAAGGCAGGCTACATTGCTAAAAAATACTTAAGTATCAGTCTGGTACAGAAGGATAAAAAATACCGTTCACATTTTTAATTGCAACAGGTATACACTTTCACAGATAGGCACTACTAGGGATGGACCGAGTTGAGCCAGAACCCAAGTACTCGGTACCGAGCATCGCCGTTTTTGATGCTCGGTGCTCGGCCGAGCAGTTGCACAAACTGTCCCGAGCGTTAAATTTGCATATTCATACTAACATACAAAATATTTGTTTGAAAGGGTATACAAGAACAAAAATGACTGTTTATTTAAATGCGTTATGATTGTGAAAAAACGCGTACTTCATGTGCCAGCTTAATACACCGCTGGTGACGTAAGCGACGTTGCAATGCTGAAACTTGCATGTAATAGGGAATGTTTGTGACGTCATAATGCAACCGAGCGTGCTCGGCCGAGCACTGAGCATTAACCTGAGATGCTCGGTGCTCGACCAAACAGAACACTTGGAGTTTTGGCACATCCCTAGACACTACCAATTAATATATAAACCAAGTTCAGCATAAACCAGTGGTTCCCAACCCTTTACAGATGGCACACCACCTGACATTTTTTTTATCACTGCATACTACCTAAACCCTGTGTGAATGGGTAGACCAAGAGATAGGCTTTTTAAGGCTGGGCTAGCATATTTCCATAACCAGCAAACTAAGCAATTTAAAAGGAATATCCAAACCACTGCTACAAGTGTTGCATGAACCGCAGTTTTAGAACCACTGGTGTATACCCTAAGCTTGCTCAGTGCTCAATCAAAATGTACATTTCAGGTTTTTACTCAGCCTTTGATTATATTACATAATTAAGCAGCATTCACAACAAGTGTTTGACTTCAACATTTACCACTTGCAGGCAAATTGCAATCCAACCTTATTATCTACAAACCTAATGGACCACTTGGGACAGAGAACACTGGGCAACCTATGGAGTTATCTTAGAGAAGTTGAAATAAGAGCTCATTCTGATGTTGGACTTTATTCTGAAATGTGCAAATTTGAAGGTAAATCAATTGATTGGTCTAAAGTTTTATAGTTTACAAATATAACAACACCTGGAATGATGCCATATAATCGTTTTTTGAGAAAAACTTTTAATTACCGTTCCCGGGATTTTTTAGATTTTGCAAATTCCAGCCAAAAAATTTAACGTTTTTTTTCTAATTATGTCATCGCCATGTTGAAAACTAGTTTATTTTTGCTGCAAGCATCTGATTCGGTATGATTTTGTACATTAAGACATATTTGCAATCCCACTTAGCGACAGCAAGTTTCGTGAATTACAAACAAAAAATTCGGTTTTATTTGGTACCACTGGGTAGTGCATTGTCACAAAAATGATTTATGATCTTGTTTAAAAACGCTTACAAATTTTATCCCTAAAATTACCAAATGCCCTATTTCACAAAAACATGTTTTTGCTTGATTGTCTTTCTCTCAGAAGTTTTGAAACATTCCCGGGAGGGAACCCTATTTTAAACCTTTTGAATTTTTAAGAGAAGTATCTAAAAGCCCTTTTGTTTGCAAAGGATTCATATTTCTTAAAGAGGGCTTTGAAATTTCGTACGATCTTGAAGCATTGACTTACACAAAAGCAGAAGAACGCTGCAAAAATCAAGATGCTGTTCTTCCAATGGTAACAAAGTTCTTTGATTGTTTTTGACATAAATAAAAATACATGTGGTGTATAAGATCTATTGGCTACTTACACTTTTCAAGGTTATTGACTGTTAACAAGTCCTGATACCAGTTATTTGTAACATTACATTACATTGTGCATTTTATCTGTTGGAGGTGTTGCAGAAAACGAACGAAAAATGCCTAAGCTTTAAAAAAGTTTATTTTCCTAAATTTCAGCTTGCAAACTCTTCACTTGCTGATGATGTGATAAAGAAGTTGAAAGATTCTCATCTCAGCACTGGAATCAAAAGATGGTGGATTGGATTGACTGATAGAGATGTTGAAGGTTTGAAAAGCATTTTTATCTATTAACAATTACATTAATGATGTAGATAAGAGTTTTGGTTGTGTGGCAATGTGGTTCCTGGTAAACTTTTAAGCCTGTCAAGGGATATGTGATAAATAGTTGATATCTACTGCTCTAAACCATGCCCACAATTTGTTTGACTTGTAAGTAAACAACATATATTGGATAAGATAAAGCAAAATGTGTGACCACCTTTGTTTTGTACTAAAGAGCAGTAGTTAGAAGTGGAGCTGTGTGAATCTCTACATGCACCATTAACCAAAAAGGGGTTGAGGTTCATATATGTAGTAGCACTAACTTTTACCACTAAAATAAACCTGACTCGAGTTACAAATAACATGGACCTGTATTTTGTTTCCATGTGCTAGTTCAGTATCAACCATTTAGGTATCATTTTGTTTTATCAAGACTGTTTACATACCTAAACATATATAAGCTAGTAAAATTAGTGTTTAAGTTGAAAAAAGTATTTAATGTTGTTCAGTGGTCCCAGAGACCCTTATATCAACTCAAAATGTAGGCCTTATATCAACTCAAAATGTAACACTTTGCCAGTTGTTTGCATGTTTAAAGTCAACAACACCATTGAATCCTAGGTTTTTATGAATGGTCGAGTGGTGAACCCTTGGATATAGCTAAAGGAGATTTCACAAATTGGTCAGCAAACTATACGGGTCCTGAGTCTGCTAAAGACTGTGTAGCCATCGATGTAACGGATGGAATGCATTGGATAGTAGATGGCTGCAAGGCTGCATATGGTTTCATGTGCATGAAGGGTAAAATGATTTTTGTTTTCATTTTTTTTTTGCTGATGATTGAATAATTTTTCCCAAGACAAGTGTATTATAATTTTCAAGGATGAAGTTTTGTTGTTGTAAACTAACTTAATTGGTCCTGAACATAAATAAATCTGGACAAGTTGGATACTAATTGCACTTGGTTTTTTATTAATGTTTGGCAAAATAATCCAAAATATATCACCAAGCAGAGGTGTATTAATTTTGATGTGTTTTAATAATTTGGGTGGCAGTTTGCTGTTTGGGCAGTTATGGGGCTTACATGCTTTGACCAACAGATGATTATGTTCAACAGTTTGCTTTTAATAACAAATACGTTAAAGCTTTCGCACAAGCTTCATCAAACAAAACAAATTTACCTGCAAGAAACAATTCTTTTTAACATTAGAAGACTAACCCAATGTTGATATTTTACTGGTTTAGTTACTCGGCAGTATCCCAGCAAATATGAAGCTGTACATCGCAATGAAGTGTATCACCTTCGTCGTGGTAAAGCAGCACTACCCAGTATTTATGCGAAATCAGTTGAGGAAGCTCAGAAGAACTGTGAAAAAACTAAAGGGTGCAGATTATTTTACTTTTTTGCACATTATTCCAAAATTTCAAAAAACAACTGGCTTTTACATTGAGCGTAAATATTTCTTCAAGAAAATTCAGTGTGAAAAACCACTAAATATGTCGCTATATTTTATTTGTTTTATCAAGACAAATGGATTTCGCTAAAAAAGGCATCATCCAGACTTGGACAACTAGATTTTTTTTCGGTTTTTCAAATTAGATTAGAATTAAAATTAGAGCATCTCCTTTTTTGCAAATTAGATTAGAATTAGAATTAGAATTTTCTCAAAATCTAGAAATTAAACTAGAATTCAAACTAGAATTAGATTTAAGCCAACCAACATTAGTTTGTTTCAAATTTGAACTTGTAGATTTGCACATTTATAACAATACGATTCGGTGCATCTAAAACGTGTTTAAACGGAGCTGAGTGTCAAATTTCACTGAATAACGTGTTTCAGTGATGTAGTTTGGTCTTGTTAATTGCATGGTTTTGTGCGCTTTGGTTACAAAATGCATGCTCAGATCACATGCCTAAAAGTGCCGTTGGACAAACTAGCGATTTTGGGAAAACTGTGAATTAGATTAAAATTAGAATTAGAGCAAAATGGCGATAATTCTAAATTAGATTAGAACTAGAATTACCGCCATTTTGCTCTAATTTGCCCAACTAGACAACTAGAATTATCTAGTTGTCCAAGTCTGGCATCATCAGTGTCCTCTTCAAATCAGAATGTCTATTTTACTGAATTAAAACAATACAATATTGATTAATTTGATTGCTAAAGCAAAGGCAATAAATCCTGAAGCAAGAGTTTATTATGCTTACAATTTTACTGTTTTAATTTTCACCAGAGATCTTGCTGATGTAAATGATGATGTCACAGCTTGGTTTTTAAAGAACTACATTCTAAATCAACCAAATGTAACTTATCACCATACATCCAGGTAAAATGCCTTTGGCCCTGCAAATGAAAAAAGTATGAACTATGTGCTGACTACTGGCACAGAAAAAAGTCAAATTGTATAAACTTACTGATAAGACAGGGGTTGGCAACTATAAACAAATTCAGCTCATCAAGCAGTATCATTGGGCTCCAGCTCTTTTAAGAGGTGTATGGCGTAAAAATATTGTTTAAAACAGTTTCTCGTTGGTAACAATGTCATTGTAGTTTCAAAGCTTAAATATTCAGGAAGGTTAGGCCAGGGTACTTTGCACCTTAACCTTGCAGCTCTTGGTTTTGGTGTGCAATATGGAAAGGTTGCTGACCCCTGGTATAGGTCGTAATGACAGTAGGGATGAGCCAAAACTGCAAATGTTGTGTTTGGTCGAACACCGAGCATCTTATGTTAATGCTAGATGCTTGGCCGAGCACACTTGGTGCATTGTGGCATCACAAACACTCCCAACTCCATGCTAGTTTTGTTCCAGGGTCCCTTATGTCACCAGCAGTGTAACCGAGCATTGAAAACAACGATCCTTGGTACCTAGTACTCGGGTTCTGGCTCGGTTCGGCCATCCCTAGTATCCAGAATTGAAACCAACACATTTTTTAAGGGTTGAGTGTTTAGTTGAACTTGCTACATCCTACCGCAACTGCTTTACTCTCTACAGTTTGTTAACAGGAGAAATTCATCCAACATGTATGTATAACACAATACTAAAACTAGTTTACCTGTTTAGATATTGGCTTCATCTATATGACAAGCCTCCAACTAAAAGACTCAGACCCCAAGACAGAAACTGGGTTTGGAGAAAGAATGGAACTGAAAAGCCGTTCTTATATTCCTCACCATTCATTCGTGGTATGTCATGCTGCTACATATATTCAGATGGCATTTTAGGTAGCTGTAGCTTTTAATACCCTTTAATTTCCGTATAACAATGTATTTTTGAGCATTTTACCTATGATTCTATTTTGTTGTTTTAGCATAATTTTTATAGTTTAATCATAAACATTACTGCCAAGGTACTGGTGTATATAGAATACATTGTTCAGACATTTCGACAATCTCTGTTGTCATCATCAGTGCAGGTGATTGTCGATACGCCTGAACGATGTATTCTATATACACCAGTACCTTGGCAGTAATGTTTATGATTAAATCACTTTTCAAGTTCATGCATAGTGTTCCTAAGCATTTTTATTGTTGTCTGGGAGGTTTGCCTCAATTGCAGTCACAAAATGAAAAAAAATCAATCGTACAAAATACTTCAAAAGAGTGGCAAACAATCATTTATTTACGTAACAGAAATATTAGTTTCGGCTATTTATAATGCTTTGTCAGTTTCTGTCTCTGTCAGTTTATTTAAATAGAATCTATTACACAGGCGGATTCCTGTAGATTGTTATGACATTACACATACACTTAAGTTAACATGATTATTTTCAGATGGGTTTAAAATTGAAAACATTGGTAAGATAAATTCAACAAGAGCTCGACTCTCATATGAAGAGCGGTGTCTCTATGGCGACCATAGAAATGGTACTTTCGGAAACCCCTTTGGGAATTTTTTGCAACATTACTATACCAGGAGGTATGAAGCACATTGGTATTTTAAAATGTGCAATTATTCAATGGACCACAACTCGAAGAGCATTAAATAAACCTTTACCTAACAAAACATTATAAATATTGATGCATATTGCTTGACTTTGTAATTAAAAGGTGCTTGTAAAGTTATCTCTTAAGTTTGCATGAAACATGGATGTTTAAAATTTCTTGCTTACCAATAGATACAAATAACTTGCTCACTTATAGCTGTGTGTTTTTCTTTTGTCACTTCATTAAAAGGTATACAGCCCACAGTTAATAGGCTAAAATTGAAAAATAAAATAACTAAAATCTAAGAAAGTAATAAATGGCCACTTACAAACACCTGAGGCACGATACAGTAGAATTTGTTTCATTTACATGCACAACAAAAAATACTGTGTTTTGATTGGTTGCAGCAAGTCATGTGACTTTAACCGTCCTGAAAGGATTGAGTGGGTGTGGGTATCACAGTTTCATCTCATGCATATATTCACTGAACGGTGTTTGACAGCGCTTTTTCCTATACATGATATAACTCATGCAGGTTAGTTTAAATATATGTTTGGTCGTACAATTAATAACTGTATCTTACCCATAGACTTGTAAAGCAAGCTTCGTGTTTAGGGATATTGTGCTACAATAAAATCTTACTACCTAGTGGTGGTAGTAGTAAACAAGGCCCACATTTTGTTACTTATATCCAGAATACATATTAAATTGTTGGCGAAACTAGTAGCTATGGGATGGATTATTTTTTTCCCTTGAAACTAGAGATCTGATATCGATTTATTGGTAGTTAAGTAGGCAAGCTGATAACCAATATTAAAAGCCGACATTTTATTTGTAGTAGAAGGCCTAAATTTATATATTTTTAATTGAAAAAAAAACTCTGATATCAGTCTGAGGTCCTTGCGGATATCAGTGTTTTCCTACTTTAGACTTGGTTTCGAGTGTAGCAAACAGTTGATGGGTTAAAAATTCAGAATAAGCTTTTGATTATGGACCTTGCAATTGTGGTTCAACCACTAAAATAAATGTTGGAACATAACATTGTGAAAACTATGTGTATATTGCTGTTCTTGCTTGTAAAGTTAATGTTCTGTGTTTGATAATGACAGTATAATGATACGAACATGTTTGCATGTCAAGGTATGTTCCCTGGTGTTCGAGTCCTTCCATGCAACTTGTCAGATGTCAATCAACATTGGATCTGTCAATCAAGCAATCCCTTTCACATCAAGCTGAGACACAAACAACATACTTATCTATTTGACATGGTGAGCATGAATATATATTAAGCAATGAGGCCTCTACTAAGCAATGCGTTTTAAATTCATTGTGATAAATTTTAGGAAGAAAACTGTGATAAAGAACCTAGGTTTAAACTAGAGTTGCACCAAATTGACCTGATTTGGGTTTAGTCGAAACCGAATAATCAGCAGTTTTGCCAAATTAATTAATCATAACCAACCGAATCATTTATGACGCCATGTGAAGTCACTCAGTGTATTCCACAGTAATGCAAACAGTGGTGTTACAGAACAGACTAGTCGTGTTCTGTTATCATTTGAGTTGTATGTTTAAAAGTTGCCTTGGACATACCTACCAGCATGACAATGAATTGCTGAATTTTTGTCTGAAGTGTACTGGGAAAAACAAACCTTATAAAGCACCAAAGACACATTTGACACTTCAAATTGGTAAAGATTTGGTTAATTCAGCTAAATCTTTGTAAAATTGACAAATTCGGCTGAATATATTTGGCAAAGGGAATATTCATTACATCACTAGTTTAAACAAGGAAAAAATGATTTCTTACACTACAACAACACTTTACCATTACTGCAATCGACACTAAGGCGTTCATCTGACCAGTTGTGGCAGAATTTTATGTTAGAAGTTGAACATTTTTCGGTGCTTGTGATTTGACTTTCATGAGGCTTAATACTGGGCTTGTTTAGATGAGGTGGTAGAATGCTGTTGTGGTTCAAAGCTAGATTTTCTTTGTGACATGCTTATGATTTCTTACGGGCTAAGTTAAGTATTGCATTCAGCAATGTAATGCTGTTGTGTTTTTTTGAATATAACGTTGTGTTACAACTTAACTTTTGTAACAACAGAATAACGTCAAATCTTTAATTGAAAATTTCTGCAGATTGAACCATTTGACCGAGCTCATCTCGCTGGTTTGCATTTTAGTTCTGACTGCAAATCTATGTGGAGAACTTTACTAACTAATAAATATCTTTGTGATGAAAGATATTATCCTGCAAGTAAGTTCTTACATTCAGATTTGGAAGTGATATTTCCCACACCATACAAAAATATCCTTATTTATTTGTTTTCTCCTAATATGTTCTCAAACTAATTTCTTAGACAACCATGAAATTTCTCTCTGGCCATCTAAGTGGCCATCACTGCATTCTACTTTTTTGAATTATTGCATAAAAACATCAGTTTTAGTACAGATAAATCTGATGAATGGTATAATGACTTATGAGTTTGGTTTGTTGAACATGTAACGACTCATTTGCATTAAAACAATAACCAAGCTGAAAATAGCTTATCAATTAATTACAAAAACATGTCTGGGTATGTATGTAAGTGACCAGATTTGTCTGTATTGACAACTAAAAAGCCAATAAGCCTGTTGGGTATTGTGTTTGTTTCATGACACCATACCCTTTGCATGTTTGGCTGATTGCCCAATTTGATTACCTGCAGGAAATCTGTTTGTGGTGAATGTGGATAAAATGGTTCCTCCCCCTAAAAGTGCAACAAACTGTTCCAACCCAACATTCAGTTCCAAAGTGTTTCCCAATGAGATGAAAATGCATCAAGCGTGCGAGCTACGAGGTAACATTTGCACGTGACAGTAAAAACCCCGTTAATATATGCAATGCTAGTTTTATTTTAGCACTTTAGTGTTATTTCTGTTTTTAAGTAAGAAATTATGGTATGGCAGGCCTATTGAATGCATTGTACTAAATCTGATTTACTGGTCAATCTGGTGATTCCTTACTATGAAGCTGACAACAGTGCTTGTGGTCCGACTTTGGCCAGGTCCTGCGTAGTTCAGTTGTAAGAACATCCCGGAAAGACCCCTGTCATGGGTTAGAATCCCACCGCAGGCTAGATTTTTCTAACCTTTGCCTTGTCATATGGGAATGCTTGGTGACTGGCTTGATTCAGTATCAAGCCAGCAATGGGCCTTACATACTATTTTTTGAAGAGTTTGCCATGATTACTGCTCTACATAAATGCTTCAACGCTGATCCCAGTTATGGATATATGTTCATCCTAACTTTGGCAAGACACAAACCACTGCTAAAGCAACTTATTTCAATATCATGCTAACGATGCCTTTAAAGTAAAATATATAAGCAAAATGTTGGGGATGGGCCGAAATTGCAAACGTTCTGTTTGGTTGAGCACCGAGCATCTCACGTTAATGCCCGGTGCTCGCCTCAGCACACTTGGTGCATTGTGATGTCACAAAAGTTTCCAATTTCACTCTAGTTTTGTAGCTTCCCAAAATCCCTTACATAACCAGCGATGTATTAAACTGTACAGGACCCAGAAGTGCATGTTTTTTGTTCTTCGATACCTTTTCAAACACAAGTTTAGTATGTTAGCTTCACATGAGTATGCTTATTTAATGCTCAGCTCAATTTGTGCAACTGCTGGGCCGAGCACCGAGCACAGAAAATGTGAAGCTCGGTACCGAGTACTCGGGTTCTGGCTCGGCTTGGCCCATCTCTACAAAATGTATCTTGTTTGAACAAGATATGAGTAATCATTTTGTTTTCAAACTAGACATTATCACAAATTAATCCTTTCAGTAGAAAACAATCACGAAATTTTGAAGTGAAAACACTAAACCCGTTGCTGTATTTTTATTGTTTTACAATACAAATACATTCTGCTCTTACAACCATTGTCAGTGTAGGAAAAACAAAAAATACACTGCTGATGTCTGTAATGCGAAATGCAATTGTTTTGTGAAACAATAAAATACACTGACTGATTTAATGTTTGTCACTTTGAAACTTCCTGCAGTCATGAATTAATGATAAGTTTGTAAAAATAATCTTGTTGGTTGATTTATTTGATCAAGCACAGAATATTTCTAGGTGGCCACTTTGCAACATTGAGTGAAGTCAAAGGCGCTATATCAGATGGGTTTGTTGATGGATGTGTTTGTGCTCATGTTGCTGGCTCACCTTATTTATATGGGGTTATGGTATTTGATGATCCAATTTGTAAGAATCTCACCGGTGCTACTCCAAACAAAGATGGGATTTTCACGTGTCCTGGAACCAGCAGTGGTTCAGCGTGGTGCTACAGGTTTAAGAAATGTTTATTATATACTAGACTAAAATTTTTAGTTTTGTAATGGTAAAGACACATCCTTGCACTGACCCTGCTAAACATACTGGTATACCCAAGGTGTTTTTTTATACTTTTGCGCCTTTCAGATTTTTAATCTCAGTCTAATTTAATATTTTGAATGTAAATTTATGATGCTAGAACTAGTGATGTGCCAAAGTTTCGGTTGCCTGAGACATTTCCACCGAATACGCTGTTTTCTGATGTTTCAGCTCAGGTTCAACTCGAATCTTTTCAAAAAACTTTTTTATTGCATGGAATTAATGCATAAACTTTCATTTTTGCCAATACGAAACATAATAAATTAACTATTTGTGGTATCTATAAAATACAAGCCATGTTGTCTGCAAAATATTACAAGTTTAGTAAAGCTTCCGCATTGTGAAGTTGATTTTGGTTTGTCATAATTGAGGTAACTCCCATCAACAAGTTTCAGTTGAAAACATCCATAAGAAAGGGGATTTTAGGTTCGGCTTGATTCTGCCGAAATTATTCGGCTTCATGGCTGAATATTTGGTTTCGGCGAACCTTTCTAGGCGGTTTCGGTGCATCACTAGCTAAAACCAAATATGTCATCCAGGGCATAGGCGCCATGCCGGGTATGCCAGGCAAAAACCCGGACGAAAACCTCGGGTATGCCGCATACCCGAGAATTGGACCAATGTTAGTCATGCGGTATTGCTTCATGGAAATTATTCTGATTCGAACCAATACATAACATACACAATTGATTTCAATCGTTATTATTTCACAGCACATGAACTATTCGCATTCATTACAATCGTGACAGCTTCAAGCAGCATTAGAATTTAAACATTAAAGGGTGGCAAAAAGCACAACAAAGTTGTTGGCGCTGACGCTACCCCGGCTATTACGTCAACAACCACGTGATAAAAAGTTTAGCGTTTGTGAACTAAATTATGAGAATACAGTTCTAACTTTTAACTGCCTTTACCTCAAGGACAAAGACTGTCTAGTTTCAACCGAAAAAACAACAACGGTTATTGTTACGTCACAACGTAAGGCTGGTACTTTTAGAGTGTTAGCTTGTCGAAAATTTCTGGCAGGTCAGGACGTTGTTTGAAGTACACTAAACTTTAAAATTAATAATGTGTCACGTACAATTCACTGCGTTAAATAGGCTACACGTTGTAAACGAAACAAACGACTTTAAAACGTATGAAACGATTTTTTGGCCAGAAGTGTTTGCGCTTTGTTGCGTGAAAACAAAGCATTTTTATAATAGTTGTTACAGAGAAGAAAGTAAATGTTTTAACATTATAGTAAATTGCGGTGTAAGGTGACGTCCAAGCTAAATCTTTTTTACCATTATTGTTCCACCTCCCCGTAATTTCGGCAAGTTGGTCCTATTTTTGTAATGTGCAATGCAATGTTAGCGCGCACAAACATGCATTCAATTGCAACAGTAGCAGAAGGGTCTGGCGGTGGAATTACGTTGTGTTAACTCATATACTGCAAGCTTTACGTAGTCTCACACTACGTAGCGACAGGAAATGAATTTGGTATTTCATGACGTCATATAATGTGGCATACCCGGGAAAAATTTAAAGCCGGCGCCTATGATCCAGGTTATGCACAGACCCCGAGTTTAATACAATAGTTGTAGAGTGTTCAATTTGTGTCTATTGCAGAGGAGTGCCACATGCAAACTTGATCAATGGAGTCCAGCACTCCCCCTGGTGTGCAACCTTCTCGCTACTAGCTCCCGACAAAGTTGGACTGGAGGAACGAAGTTGCTTGTCTCCACATTTCTTTGTGTGCAAGAAAAGTTAGTAACTATTTGTGTTGTTATTTTATACAATTATAAAATCTCTTTCTGGCAAACTAAGTGCTATCATATCAAAACATGTTATTGGTCAGTGATACAAATTTGTGCTATAGAATGTTTTAATTACCTTCCACTTTAGGGTAACCGCATTGTCCAGATATTCTTATATTTTACCGATTTACTGTATATTTAAATACTGGTCAATGTCGTTGATCTTTAGTGTCCAACAGGTGTGCTGAATCATTAAACATTTTCAGGCCGGGGCATTTCTCAATCACCTATTTTAGCTATAGGACAGTGATTATTAGCTTTCATAATCAACACTTAGGTTATTTTTAAGGCTTTCATCTTACTGTTTTACTTTTTCACCTCTTTCTTCGAGTTTTTATGTGTACATGTTTTTCTTGTAATACTACTTAATGGCAAGTTAAAAACTTTCATTTTAAAAATATTATTGATTAAAAAATCATATACATGCCTATACTCTTCTAGCTGCAGAGAGAAAACACTGCATTTTTACAACTTAATTGAATCTCTAATCATTATTTTACAATGGCAGAAGCCGCAGTTGCTTGCACAGCCCCTAATTACCCGGTCAACAGCCACACCACACTTGAAGATTGGACCGAATTTGGGAAAGGAATTCATATTGAATGTAACGAAGGTCACAGTTTCTCAACGGACCCACTTAATGTGAAGTTCGTTTCCTTTTGTGTCAATTTTGCTGGAAATTATTCCTGGAGTCCTGTTCTGGATGGTTTAAATTGCACAAGTAAGGTCTTTTTTAACTCATACTGTATGTAACATTGATCTTGAGAAAAATAAAAAAGTAGAGAAATGTTTTTTGTGTGCTTGTTTTTGTTTTGTTCTAAAATTGTCTATTTATTTGCCTTAAACATGTATGCGAGCACTTTGGTATATTTTTTATTATTACATTTTGTAGAAATTTCTTAGCTGCAGCAGCTCTAGCATTCAAGGTTGTTTATTTATTTCAGTGTTTTATACTCCCAAAAATCTGTTGGTATAAAAATGCAACTTTGCTCTTGCCTTTATTTTGCATAGGCTGCACAAACAATGACTGTACTATTATATACTATTTCTTGTGTGTTGTTCTATCCATGTAAGTTGGAAAAAATCAAATCACATTTAAATAAATCAAAGACCATGTTTTTTTTCCCGAAGGGTTTACTGAAATTGGTATCGTAAAATATGTCTTAAACCCATTTACTTGTTGTGCTAACAATGGTCATTGTGGCTTCTAAAATATAATACCATCATTGTTGATCCATTGTTTGTTGTAGGACTCAGTTGTCCTGATCCTCCAGCTTTGAACCACTCAACTTCCATCACAAGCCCACCAGGCATATCAGCAGGCAACTTTTCATATTCTGATAGGATCACATACACCTGTGATGTCGGATATGGGATCGGTGGTAAAGTTGAAGCAAAAGTTGGTGTGTCGGTTTGTAGATCTGACCAAACTTGGCAACCACCACCAATAAAACTGGCTTGCTCTGGTAAGTTTTCTGGCTTTGAGAAGGCATACCTTATGTGCCTTTTTGATGTTTTTAATCCAGTTTTCAGGTGAATGGTTCTAGCACAGTGAGAATCAAATTGTGTGCTACCAGTACTACTGTAAATGATTTAATAGCACTTTGTAAAATTGTTTTTGTTAAGTTGTGTCAGATTCTAGGGTTTGCTGGTTTGCATGGTAACACTCTTTTTAAGCTTACTTGTTATGGAATGCATTCTCACCTAACACACTACATTTAAAAGCTTTATGTTTTGGGAACATCTGTTCTTTTTTATGTAATGATATTGTTTTTTTCTTCTTACTTTTTTTAAAAGATTGCATCAAGGCTGTGCCACTGAATTTAATAGATTTTGCATTTTGTAAATACAGTGAACCTCAATCTGGTCTTGATGGAAACAAAAAAAATTGCCTGGATTAGTTATTCAGCTTAACCAATGTCCATTAGTTAAAATCATTACCACATTATAAATCATTTGTGCCTTAATTTTTGTCTGAATTAGGCAAAGAACCAGATTAACCAAGTCAGGTTTAACTTTGGGTTGATTGGGGTTGGAGTATTGTAGTTTTTTTCGTTTAAACCCTTATTATACCAACTTAATTGATCTGTTTACAGTGGTTCGATGTGCTCGACCTCCTAGGATTGCAAACAGCTTAACAGATTATGATCCAGTGAGTCAATCACTTAACTACTTGTGCATGAAGGGTTACTGGATATCGAGGGGCTCCTACAATGTGTCAGGGTTTGTTTGTAATGCCACTGGATACTGGAATCCTAATCCACTCACCTCTGTTGCTTGTGTTGGTAAGATTGTAGACAATTACTTTTTGATGCTGTTTAAATTGTACCGTGTTTTTTAATGGAGGGTAAAAAGCAAAGTTTTGAAATCTTTTGTTTTAGAAAAGGGAATTTGAGTTTTTTGTGTTTGTGCATAAAAAGTGAGTTAGTATTTGTATTGTTTGCTAGTAATGCAAGGTTTGTGTGGTAGTACATTTTAATTGCCTTCCACCTGAGAGGAAAACAGCATTACCCAGATACAGTTACTTGTATTTTAACTTTTTACAGTATAGATACTGGTCAATTTCACTGATCTTTATTGCCTAACACAAACATGTGTGTGCTAATTTGTTAAGCATTTAAGATGGTATTTTTTGAATGTCCATGTTTCAGAACTTTGCCTCTTATCCACTCAGAAACACTGTGTGATGTAGCTGTATGTGAACATGTTTCAATATTTATTTGTTATGACTGAGATTAAATGTTTAGCACTTACATGTCGACCTCCAGCAATCCCACCAAATGCAGAAAAAATCACAGTCACGAGTTACAGGTTTGTGTTTTACCTTGTTGTGTGACTAAATTATCTTTTTACAAATTTGTTGTTCAACTGGTGTGAGGCTAAATGGAATACCAGTTGTTTTTTAAGAACTTATAGTTTTGCTGTTGCTTCGCCCATCAGAACAGTGGGCTTCTTCATAGATATTTGCAAATACAGATGCGAAGGCACACGATAAATCGATATATCATTTTTCAGAACAGTTTGTGTTTTGATTCTAAAGCAGAATCGCTGCTGCTTTCTCATTATTATTGTTCCAAAAGTGTTTTCTTTCTCTTCAACAGATACCTGGCCAATCTTACTATTCACTGCTCTATTGGTTTCTCTATTGTACCTGAAGATCTCCGCATCATGTGCAGCAGATATGGGGACTGGGCACCTTCACCGGACAACTGGTGGTGCAAGAGTAAGACAACACTTTGCATTGGTCTTAATTATTTGCTTGGTTTTTTGTTAACTGTTTTTTTTTCATCACTTGGTTTTCGACCCTAATCTGTTAAGCTAAACATGTATTGTAGGAGAAAGTTTTGATGCAATGTTTAAAAGTTTCAAGACATTGGTTTACCAAAAACCTTTTTAAAATAATGACAAAATTTTAAAAAAGGATTTTTTTGCATGTGTTTGTGAAATCGTTATTGTCTGAACATTTTTGGGAGCCTTTTAATTTTTAGGTATACCGATAATGCTTGTCTTAACATACTTGTAATCTGACATTTTTTCCTCAAAAAAATAGCCTCAGTTGATACAATACCCTCATTTAAACCAGATTCGGTTAATCTGGATCTTCACCTAATTTGGAGATTTTTGTTTTTGTCTAAACAGGTCGCTTTTACCAAGGTTTTAAATTCATTTCTTGTGTTTATTTTGTTTATGATTGTTTTCCCTATGTTCTTCTTGCAGACGTTACCTGTCCAGACCCGATTGCTCCTGGAGAAAATGCTGTGCTCGATTCCAAACCTCAACTGGAATATTTATACCTGGACACACTGCAATACAAATGCACTAAAAAAGGTCTGTTGGGAACCACACAACCTACTACATGACTTGGCTCTGACTTTTAACTTGGTTTTCAAACCATGACCTTTGAAAGCCGAGTTGCAATTTGAAGACTGTTTAGATTAGTGCAATGGTTGTCAACTTTTATCAACAAATACCAACATAACAATTTAATCATTCTCATTCCTTCTCAATATACTCTGTAGTAGATGCTAAACCATACAATATGATTTAAAATTGGGCATTTTCCAACTCTACAAGACATTTTTCCAGGGCTAAAGTGTCAATATTTACAAACCATATGTAAAAGTTAAATTAAATTGCTCCCCTCATGTTTTACAAATTCCCCCCTGGTTTCGAATCACTGGATTAGTGGTTTTTGACTGTTTTCATTATGGTTACCCCTGAGAACGTTTGTTGAGTTCTGGTGTAACATTTTCTTGTGCAATTGCTTATGCAGGATACGGTTTGAGAAGAGCTTTCCTGCTGTACAGTGCAAAGCAGGTTGGATGTTTGACTGTGAGTCGAACTGGAATCATTTCCATCTCATCTCGGTGTCAAGCTGAGGCTGCAGCTGACACTTGGATGTGGGAATGGGAGAACCACATTAAGTTGGCTTATACTTGGGTATGGGATTGCTTGTTTCTTTTGGGTCAAACCTTAAGATTTAACTTTGAGTTCAAGTGCATTGTGCCTTCAACTATTTTTCGCTCCATAACATTTTACTGTTACGCAGCTATTTGCGGCTTGGTGGTTGTTTTCGTGCAATTGTGTCGCTATGTTTATTTTTCACCAAGCTCTACTAAAGCATTGTTTTCGAAAAGTGACTGTTTGTAATATTTCTCTGCAGACATGCCTTGCTCATTCAGGAACTGATGTCATAATGCAACGATGCAACTTGGCTAATGCCAAGTAAGTAAAAGTGTAATAGTAAACATTTGTATTTCGGCAATCTATTCATCCTTCCTATCCTTTTCTCTATGTTACAGCCAACAATGGAATTGCCCCTTTCTAGGTGGAAATGAGTTTTTATTGAAGGCAATGCATTCTAATACATTTCTGAGGTATTTTAGTTGAAAGTTTGTAATTGTTGTACAAATGATTCTGGATAATTGCAACTTAAATTAAAAAATTCCCAAAATTATTTTGTTCAGTTCTGCCAACGTAACTGGTGAAGTTCACATGAGTAAAACTATTCAAACATCAGCATCATGGATGGCTGAAGTGAGATCACACCGAAGTGTTTGTACTATGCAAAGTAAGTGGATTTTGTCAATAATAATTCAACCTTATGAAAGTAAGATTATATCAGTGCTCTTCAACCTTTTTTTCTTTTGGGCTCCTTAGAGACCTGACTTTTATTTGGATCTTTATGATGAGTTGTTTGGAGAAATGGGCCGAACTGAACCAGAACCGAGTACTCGGTACCGAGCATCACTGTTTTTGATGCTAGGTGCTCAGCCAAGCAGTTATTTAAACTTACTGGAACATTAAATTTGCATATTTATGTAGTGCTAACATATGGAACTGCTAGTGTTGGAAAGAGTATTAACGTGAGATGCTCGGTGTTCGACCAAACAGAACATTTGCAGTTTTGGCCCATCCCTAGTTGTTTGCTAAACTTTTTTAAAGGATTACTTTATATTTTGTATGTCAATGTCTATGATGACTTAAAAAAAAACGATACAATACTTACAGCTCGGTATGAATCCATGCAGTCAGTTTGTACAAGATACAAGCGATGGAACCCATCTCCACCTCTGTTGAAATGCACAATCCAACATTGTCCTAATCTTACTGCTATTCCTGGGACTGTGCTTACAATATGTAAGTTTTTTTCATTGGTTAAATTGTAGGGTAATGGTTGTCAAACTAAAGAATTTAGCTGTAATAACAAGAATATAAAAAAGCTTGTATTAAACAAATAATCCTAATGCAAATTTGCCCTGATGAGTTCTGTGCTTGGTTTCAAATAAAATAGTTGTATTTGGTTTGTTTCTACCTGATTTTTCCACACTTGTTGCTGCTAACCTTAGAGCTTTTTAATTTGGGGTTGTAAACTGTTTTATGCTTCCTTTTTGTTTGTTTTTTAGCTGACAAGGTACCTGTGTATGAAACTGATGCCACATACAAATGTAAGGACGGATTCTGGTTGAAGCCAGGATTAGTTGAAGCTCATTTGATTTGCGACGAAACTGGAAACTGGCATCCCCCTGTTGGGGCAGTGCGATGTACAGGTTAATAAGTCATCATGTTTTGTACACAAAATGTCTATTTTGTATGCAAAAAATGTAAGTTGCTTTGTTAACAAACTAGTTGTTCTCTCTTTTACAGAATGTGTGTGTCATTTTTAATACTTTTCGAGCATATTTGACAACTTTTTACCTTTCCTTTTTTATTTTGATTTTTGTTTAATGGTAGCATGTATTTTAATCTTTTTTCCGGCATATTTCATTTAACTTAGTCACAGAAAAATAGAACCAGTTGTGGGATTCAAAATTTTGTCAGACGGTTCTATCACAAAAGTCATATTTTCAGCCGTGCTCAAAAATCGGTGTATCAGATACGCTGCAAAAATCCATTGACCGTAACCAGTTATGCTAACCGGTTCGCTGATCTCATAAAATTTCGTGAGACGTTTCTATAGAAAAGAACTAGAGCTATATACTTGTTGCAGAGTTATCATGCAGCGCTCCCTATCCAGTTCAACGGACAACTCAAACTGGAATATTATGGACATATAACAGTAAAGTTTTATACACCTGTTTTCCAGGTAAAGCGAACCAAAATTTTAATGCCCTGTTCATGGACAGTCAACCCCTGCAAATTTTTATTGCAATTTATTGGCTTTGGGACATACTACACCTTCAACTTGAAATTATGTACAACATCTCATACTAAACCGGTTCAAATCTAACTCAAATTACAATAAGTTCCATTGTTAATGAAACAATTTGAAATACCAAGTTATGTTTGGTTGAACACACAGCATCTCAGGTTAATGCTGGTGCTTGGTAATTGTGATGGTGTATAAGTTGTACAGGCCCCAGAAGTACATGTTTTTTCACCAACTAATGCATTAAAAGAGTCATTTTTGTTCTTTGGTGCCCTTTCAAACACTAGTGTCATATGTTAGCAAGGCGTGAATATGCAAATTAAATGTTCACATCATTTTGTGGAACTGCCCCACTGACCACCCATCTTTAAAAACAGAGATCCCATGTACCGAGTACTTGGGTTCTGACTCGATTCGGCCCATCCCTAGTAAGAGCTTTATGTGACCATGCTTTGGTCATTACCTCCTTCCTTGGTGTTAATCTTAAGGCCAGCAAAATTTCTAAAAATTTTTTTTTTTCCGGTTTATAAGATGACTGGTGTTTTTTTTCTCCAGGTTTTAGGATGGCTGGTGATGTTGCCCAGAAAAATGTCACTTGTGGAGCAAAAGCAAAATGGGAACCAGATCCTGAAGACTTTCTTTGTCAGCGTAAGTCACTTGTATAAGTTACATGTAATAACTCAGTGGTCCTCAATCGGGGATAAATTTAAAACCTTCTGGGGAGGAGTTTTCTGTAATTTGTGCATGTGCTTTGTAAATGGCATAGGGAATTTAACCTGTGAAGTTGATAAACGACCAAAAGTTTAAATGATTGCTGTATGGTTAAGCACATACTACGTAGTCTATTGGGGAGAAATGAAAATGTTTTGAATTGTTAATGAAGGAATTCTTCAATATAGATTGGGAACCACTGCAAACTGATTATAAACTAAGTGTTATGTTTTTCAGCTCTTCGGTGTCCTGATCCTGGACCAGTCCCAATGGCAACTTATCATCTAGCAGATGCAGATGTGGCTTACCAGGCTACTGTTGAGTATGTTTTGAATATTCAATATTTTTGTTGAAATATTGACTGTTAGATATAGATGGAAATCCACTGGGTCATTTGTGATTTACTGTCACCCTAATTGTATCTGATAATATCTGGCTAAGTTAGGGGTATTTAACTTTTTCAGAAATGTGTATATTGTGTGTGGGGGTGACTAGTACGCTAAACTAATTTCAAATGTTGGTTTTGGTTGGTAACTTTGTAATAACTGAAACTGTCAAAAAAAATGTCTATGCTTTGCAGGTTATTGCTGAAGATTTTAAGTGATAGTTAGTTTTGAGTTTAAAGACAACAGTACATGTTTTGTACTGTTGTGTTTAAACTTTTTTAAACAGTGTGCACTGTCTTACTTATTATGTATTGGCCAAATGCTCAACCTGGCTAACTACTGACATTCTCTACCATCCTAGATACACTTGCTTTACTGGATTTTGGTTCCAGAAGGATGTTTTTTCAGTTGGAGTGAAATGTACACTGGATGGGACAATTCAGCCTGATGCTTCTACTTTGAAATGTGTTGGTGAGTTTACTTTAATAGCAGTCTTATTATGATTTGTTAATAAGATGGTAGAGTTGTTGGTGCAACTGCTTGAGCTCACAAGATTGTGCGTTCTAATCCTATGTCGGTCACTTGTGTTTCTCTGACAAATTTTTTTAACCGCATTGCTCCAACTCAGTGGAACATGAATGGGTTAAACTAAATAATATCATTAAGTTCCTATTTGCTTCTATAAGGCAGGTAGCTTGACTCCAGATGCATTGCCTGCCCAACAAGTATAAAAACAAACACTTACTGTAGTTGGTAACCATTTTTAATTCATACTTTTTAGATGCTGCCACTTGGCACTTTTGTGCCTAATAAATATTGTTTTTTTGGTTTACAATGAAATATGGTAAGCATTGCATGCAAAAATCTGAGACGACTTAAATAATCTGCCTGGTTACACTTTTAGCTTTTCCAATGTGCATGCAAATGGCCTATTTAGTTCAACAATTTGTGTTGTTTTAGTTGTGACTTGTGACCCTCCTCCAACTATACCCAATTCTGCTCTTATCGGTCCTGGCCCAGGAAACTACACAGCGGGTAAAGTTAACATTGCAGTAAAATACCTTAAACTGTATGTATTTTCTCATATCCTATGTGTTCAAAGTGTTAATTACAGATAAACCTGTTTGATTGCATATCTCTCTTATTAGCATTTCAATTGTAAATTATTGATTCTATTTGAATATGATATAAAGGAATAAAGGCGAAATATATACATCTTAAATCTAAGGGACGAATGACTGAATGTTTTTATGAACTTTAATCAAGCAACGGGCTGGGAGATTCTAGTTTTAAGTTTAAATTATAATCAAATCTCAAGCCTAATAGATAGAAAGAAAAAGCTCTGCTGAATTGCATATTAGAGCTTGGAAAATTGGTTATATTATTAAACTAGAATCTCCCAGCCCGTTGCTGTTGTTCAAAATAAAACATTTGCTATATTACTACATTTAAATCACTTAGAAAAAGCAGATTTCATTTCAACCTGTTACATTGCCGTTTATGACAGTGTCATATAAAATGTAAATGTTCTTTAACTTGTTTTGGGATTTATTCCAGTGACAAATGTGACAGTGCAATGCAATACCAACTTCTGGATTGAAAAAGGTGTAACTTCACATGTTTCGACTTGCTCAGTTTATGGAAAATGGACACCAGATTTCAAATCTGTCAGATGTATAGGTGAGATACATTGTTGTTTTAAAATAGATTAAAGTGAAATATAACTATCCAGTGGTTCCCAACCTTTTTTGTCGCAGCCCAAATACTTCCCAAAACTTTGTTTTGTGTTTTTCGTGACCCATATATTCATAAATCAGGAAAGCTTTTTGAAAATTGCTATGCCAGTTTGAAAAATGAAACAAAT
Source organism: Phallusia mammillata (assembly GCF_965637545.1). Classification (NCBI taxonomy): domain Eukaryota; kingdom Metazoa; phylum Chordata; class Ascidiacea; order Phlebobranchia; family Ascidiidae; genus Phallusia; species Phallusia mammillata. The sequence goes on along the minus strand of NC_137253.1, from coordinate 30,777,886 downwards.
ATTGTTCATTTGTTTTGAGCTGGTTCAAAGCATTATCAGCCTGACTGATAAAGTACCCAATTTTAAATGATCTTTGTAGGGTTTAGCATCTGCTTTGTTGTATATATGGGTGGGAATTAAAATGTTTCATTTTAAGTAAGGAATTGGTCGAAAGGTTGGGAACCACTGCTCTAAAGTATTTGCTAACATTCTCAAAAATACATAGGGGAGCAGCTGCCGAAAAGGTAATGCAACATATTTCCATGGCTCTTTTACCCTAAATAGTTATTTGTTTTTTTTCCACAGCTGTAGTCTGTCCAGAACCTTACTTTGTACCATATGCAACAGTAACTGGTTCTGGTCTTACTGGCAGTAAAACTCGTAACATCACATGTAACAAAGGATTCTGGGTGAATCAGAAACATGCTGAGAAGTCTGCAATCATCACCTGTGATCCCACATATGGAATATGGCTGCCGGGAAACATTTCATGCACAGGTTTGTTTAATTTTTATTTCACCTGAATTTTGCACTTTGATGGTGATTCTGTTTTGGGTTAAACCTTTGGCTAAAACCATGCTTTAAATTTTGTGACCAATTGGACTAACTTTGCTCTCAATGAAATGAATTTAGGATCTGGTTCCCATTTGGTCAAATATTTGGTATAATCTTAATCTTTTGGGATTGGGTTCATGAATCACAAGTATCAGCATCAAACGCTTGGTTTTCCCTAGACAAGGATTTTGTTATCCAATCCCAAAGCTATGTGTATAAATCATAGTAAGCCTGCCCACCCAAACATTAAATCGGTACAGCACCTTCTATATGTCTTGTGTACTTTAGTTTATATATGTATGTGTTTACTGGTCAGCATGAACCCTTTGGGACTGGCACTAATAAAATAATTAAATGTATTTTACCTTGGCTAACATTATCTGTTCAGAAACTAAATGCAATGATCCTGGGCAAGTAGAGAATGCCAGAAGACTGAGAGTTGCTACAAGCTTTACTTACCTTGAAACAGTCACGTACCTCTGCAATCATGGGTACGAGTTCATCAACAGCACATTTAAGTTAGGGTTGGTGGCTACATGCTATGATGATGGATTGTGGTCACCTTATCCAGCACTGCATAAGTGTCAAGGTAATGAACAGTGCCCTTGTTGCTTTGTTGTACAATTTAAGCTAAAATATAAACCATCATGTTATTTTTAATCAGGTAAACTTTTGATACTTGTTAGGCTTAAGAATTTAAGTTTTTAAATAGCTGAATGTCCCTAACTTCCCAACATTTGTTGACGAATTCATCTCTTAACAATTCAAAACATTTTTATTCCACATCAATTGACTATAGCCAAACCATACAAAGATCATTTGAAGTTGGGTTTTTTATCAATTTGGGAGGATATATTCCCAAAGCTTAAGTGTCTCCTTACAAACCACATGTACAAATTTAGGTAAATTCCTCCCCTCAAACTTTGAAATTTCTCCCTTAGGAGGAATTCCTTGGTTGGGAAGCACTGGTATAAATGAATGGGTAATCTATATTGTAAACCAAAATCTAAGCTGCAGAAGCAGGTGACAAGACATTGACTGTAGAGGCTAGGATCTTGATACACAATAAGAAGCAACGGCTTAAATAAAGATATATTACTTGTCAACTAGACAAAATTGTTTTCTTACAGAAAAGCAATGCAAATTTACTGTGGATTACTATGACTATGGCAATATAACCGCTCCATGGGCACATGGAAACAGTTCTGTGTTAAGTCTTGGCAAAGTTGTGACCTTGAAATGTGATGAAGGTTACTGGGTAGTGCTGGACAAAGGTTATCACTCAGTGGATTTTACATGCAAGGAAGATGGCCTCTTTCATCCAAATCCACTATATGTTTCATGCACAGGTAATGTATGAAGCAAGGGACTAAGTTTAAATATATATAGTTGAACTGTTTCAACATTGGTTTTATAACACCTTGGATAAATTTTGTTGCAACATATCATATTTAGTGGTTTATTATGCATGATATTTGTCATTTATCATTCGTATTACAGATCTCTAATTAAATATCACTTTATTTAGTTGTGACATGTCCATACCCTCCAACCATTGCACACTCAACTAGGACTGGCGTCTACACTAATTATGGTTCAAAGATATTCTACACCTGTGATGAGGGTTTTGCTTATTTGACCATGCCAATCCCTACTACAAAATGGGAATTAACTTGTCAAGCTACCGGAAAGTGGGATTTACCTTTCAGTGCTGTTCAATGCAAATGTGAGTAGAAAAGAATTGGGAATATCAGGGAATATGGTTAATTGCATAGAAATTTTTTGTCTCAAATGTATGCATTTGTTGAAAAAATCATACGGTCAATCACATAATCTGCTTAATTGCATAAAAAGGTTGGTTGAATTAGGTGATTAAATAAATTGGTGGAGAAATTATTAAAGAGTGTAGGGCATACTTTTATGCATTTAATTGCCAACATACACGTATTTGGAGTAAAAAAAAATTTGATCTTCACATTGCATTGATACAAGCAACAACAAAAAGCATGACAATGTATTGGTTTTCTACATTTCTTCCAGTTGTTAGCTGTGCTCCACCAGGGGCTGGTGAAGGAGCTGATCTTATTGGAGAATCCTTTGCATACAACAGTGTAGTGACATATCAGTGCAAACATGGCCTCTGGATTGGCAAAGATCAGTTTTCTGTCAACGCAACTTGTCATGGCAATGCCACATGGAGTATAAAACCACCAAAATGCAAAGGTACCTGTTTTTTTCATGAAATGTTTACACTTCAAAAAGATATTACCATGATGTATAACAGTTTTGGTGTTATGTAGAAATGGCTTGTGTTTGATGTGAGCTAAATCTTTTGTGACTATCAACTTGTTGTTTTCCAACAAATACTTTTTCCTAAAGTAGTTAGCGGGCACCCAACTATAACTTGGATTGTCCTACTGCACTATTACAACCTCCTTTTATTACTTTTTCCAATTGAGATTTTATTTAAAGGATTGTCACTAATCTGACTGAAAAAGTGATTATTGGTGCTTGTGCTTTACATCATGTAATATGCTGCAAAGATTCCCGCAATAAACAAATACTTATCAGTAAAAAAAATTCCAGTATCAGTAAAATATGTCAGACCAACTCATATTTACTGAGTTGACCATGCAAATATACAATGAATAAACGGCGATTTGGTTCATCTTAAAGAAATGTAAGTTGATTTTATAAAGTCATGATTGTTTTTTCTACAGCGGTGGAGTGTGTCGACCCTCGTACTATTACAAGCCATGCAACATTTGATGGAGAAACCCACACATACCTAAGTCTGGTGACAATCAACTGTGACCCAGGTTATGAAGTTGAACCACTTAAAACACACGCTACAATCAGATGTCAACAAAATGGGGAATGGCATTTAAGTCATGACAAGTTTACATGCAAACGTAAGTAAATTGTACTACAATACTGCATGAAAAATCACATATTTTTTGGAAATTGATTTTGAAAATTTGGGACATTAGTGTGGGTCAGCTTTTAACTTGATTGGGGTAATTGAGAGAGAGAGATGAGATGAGTTTATTTTGCTTGGCAACACAATATCAGTAACACAATCACGAAGCCGGAAACAGCTGCGAAACGTTATTGAGTGCAAAACATTGAAGGGAACAATGGGTGGATAATGGTTAAACGGGCTTCAGCTACACCATATTTAAAAAGGCGTTAGATGACCGGGGCTCACAAGAATATGAGGTTGACTCATTGTGCGTAAACACAACTTGGGGTGCAACGTTGGTGGGACCGTTAGTTAAAAGAAATGTAGAGACAAACTTTAAGAAAGATTGCAGCAATATAAGAACATGGAGCCAGCTGGTGACAAAACAGTGACCATGTGAGTTGTTGTCAAGCCACATTACGGCATCCCAGTTGACCTTGTACCAATATACCCTTGTATATTCTACAGCCGTTGTTTGTCCACCTCTACCTGAAGTTCCCCAGTCAAGCAGAGGCCCAGCTAACCTTACACTGTGGTCAGAAGTAACATACACTTGCAATGAAGGCTATTTAGCTGCTCGCAATGTTAAACACATTAAAGCATTTTGTGCTGAAGGAGGCTCATGGATTCCTGATCCCAAATTTATCAAGTGCTTGGGTAAGATTTTGTTTGTTAAATATATGTAACGTTTTACCTATGGTACTTTGCAATGGGTTTTACTGTACTTCTTTAGCTTGTATTTGACACATGCAATCTCTGTGACTCTCCCAAGATGTTGTGACTTGTAACTTTATTTGTTAAAATATTTTCTTTTAAATGGATGCAACTCAAAAAACTTGTATATTAAAGAGTATTATCCATGGAAACAATTATTACAGTGTTCAGCATAATTTCTGGTCATCTAATACAGGGCTACTCAAACTTTCTTGCTCTGTGACCCCATTTTAAAACAAAAAATTCTACGCGACCCCTTGATGGGTATAGCCCAGGGATGCACAACCTTTTCGCTATGACGGCCGCATCACAGATCTTTATTTCACCAGCGGCCGCTTATTGCCTGTTTGCTTGTGTTTTAAAATTACTGATGTAAAAAAATATGTATATATTATTTATAAAGATACTATCTAATGGCGCCTAAAAAGCTTAAATAAATTTCTATCTTACTACACAAATTGACAGCCTTTGCTTTTATGACGTCATAATCTATATTGTGACGCTTGTGGTATCTGCTTTTTCGCATTGTTTGCACACAATGGGCATAAAAAAGTCTGGCACATATGGCTACTAGGCTAGTAATACTCTTTAAGTTCCACAAAATGTGTTTAGAGCCGTTTGAAAATCAAAATTTTTGGCAAAAGAGTTTTTATTTACGTCACGGCCGCCAGTACATATATTCTAATAAACATGTTCATGGCCCCACAAACTTGTCTCTGTACAGCCGCAAGGTTGTGCACCCCTGGTATAGCCTCTACACGGGAATGATGTGTAAACAATAAATGTATGCATGTATACCATTTATTGTGACTGACATAATATCGCAAAATGTTTCGCGACCCCAAAATTATATTCCATTTATGCAAATCAGCAATCATAGCACACTTATATATAAATCACTATATACCAGGCCCATTGGGACTCGAGTCCCAGAAAGAAACCTGTTGTTGGTTCCAATCCCATGGCAGTCTAGATTTTTAAGCTTAAGCTTGCCATATGGGATTACTTGGTGACCAGCCGATTTAGGATCATGCCTTCAATGGCCCTGGCATACCGTGGTTCAAATACACAACTTAAATACACCAGGCTAAGCTTCAATAAAGTTTTGGAAGACTTAATATTTGCATATGCTTAAGTTCTAAATTGTGACATATTTTTTTATATCCATAGAAACAAACCTTTATCATTTATCAACTTTTTTTCTGGTGATTTCAGAACCCACTTCATTCTTGTGTGACCCTCCATATTCAATCAGCAATGCAGAAATATATGCCGGCAGTTTTAGCTTTGAATCAGTTGTTTCAATCACTTGTGTTAATGGATACTGGATTTCACCTGGAGTTTACTCTAGCTCACTTAAATGCAACATCAATGGGACTTGGGAACCTGATCCATCCACTGTTAAATGTCAATGTAAGTTTTTTCTAGTTTATACAAAATTCATGCACAAAAATAGAAACCAAAAATGTAAATTGACATTGATTTTTTTTATCTTGTTATATTGGTCCTCACACTGAATTTATGTACTTGGCTTTGTTGTTTCGGTCAACAAAAAATAGTCTAAATTTATTTTTTGTATTTAATGATGCTTTATGTATTTTTTTAATCTTTTATTATGAAGCATTTTAATTACTTTGTTTTTGGTCCTGAAACGGAAGGCGCCACACTCTGGTTTCATACACCTTTTTTCCGATGTTGTTAACACTAAAAGTGGTCTAAATTTATTTTTTGTATTTAATCATACTTCATGTATGCAATGACACTTGAGTTTTTTCTGCTTCATTGTGAATTATTTTAAAGCTGTGTGCATTTTATTCCAGTGATCAGTTGCCCAAAAGTAGTTGCGAGACCCAACTCAATCTACATTGGTTCAAGTTATGGTTACAACTCTGTGTTGTATGTTCAGTGTGATGAGTCATATAGGATATCTGTGCAGGATGAAACAGGGGTAAGTTTACCTTAAAACCAAATCAGTGCTTATAATACTCATAATTGAAACTTAAAGCTGAAATCACCCAGTCCATTGCTTGGTAGTTGAAAACTGATGAGCCTTATAGCAATAGATGTAAGTTCAGAAAAAACACTTAGTCGTTCACCTTTTGGTTTTAAAGACATGTTATATATATTTCGCTATTGCAGCATCGTTAGTTTCATTCTATTTGAATAAGATACTGACGATGCTTTAGTAGCGAAATATATATAACTTGTCTTTAAAACCAAAAGGTGAACCACTAAGTGTTTTTTCTGAACTTACATCAGTGCTTATAACTTTTATTTGTTTATGGACCATTTTAAACACTTGACAGAGTTGGTATGGATTGCTTATTTTTACAATTATACAATTTTTGGATGGGTTATTTAGTATTGCTTTTCTACATAAAAATAAACATGTTTTAAACCATTTAATCCAAAAGTTGGCTCATCTTTACTAATTATGTTTGTCAGACATGTGATCTCAAAGATTGAAAAAAAACTTTGCAAAAGAATAACAGCCAATATCTGTGTATGTAGCCACACAACCTTTCAACAATTATGTTATATGCACAGATATTGGCTTTTGGAATGAATTTTAATAAGTTTGTTTTCCTTTCTGCTTCTGTATTTTGTTGGGTTGGACTCTCCTTTAACAGCTTGTTGATTTCAAAAAAGCCCCCTTTATTAGGCTCATACACCAACACCGAAATTAATGTCAACAGTTAATGTTACTAAAAACATTCCAAGACACTTCATATGTTAAACATACAAAGTGTTAAATGACTATTTCTTTCTTGTAGCAGTTTTCTCTTTTGGATGGTCAGATTTATTCCAGAGCTCTCATTGCTAACATCTGTAAAGATGCTCATGTCTGTCACATAACGCTTTTAGTAACGGTGTAGCTGCAGCGTGTTTATCATCTTTCCACCAATTGTGCCCTTACCTTTATTGTGCTTTATAATTCCCAACATTGTGCAGCTACTTCCGGCTTGATGAATATTTTTGTGCAATTGTGCTGCTACGATTTGTATCACCGATGAAATAAACTCAACTCAACATCCACTTATATATCCACCTAAGTATACATATTTTTTTAGAAATTACTTACTGTACACTTTTCACTTTTCTGTAGTCATTAATCGAAACTCGTGAGACAAGCATGCCAATTCAGTGTGGAACTGGGTATTGGGAACCTCAGCCAGCAAGCATTCATTGCATTTGTGAGTAGAAAAGATTCCACTATTGCACATTAGTTTAAAATGTGCATGGTTTGAGTCTATAGCACAAACTTTAATTGGTACAGGACACAGGATTAAAGACTAGCTTTACTAAAAACAAAATTGCCAGCAATGTTGAATAAAATGTGGACGTTTAGGCACTTGTTTTCGCTTGTGTATTATTTATTTTCACAGATGGTAAAATTTGTTTTTGTTAAAACGTTTGCTGAATCAAAAATCTATGTTTTATACAAAAAGCTTCTAAACGTTAAGTGCCTAGTTTTAAAGCTGTTGTGATTTTGTTAAAGTCAGTTAAAAATGCTTTTAACCCATATTTAAATCAGTTGCATCTTTACAATTACAGATGTGAGTTGTGACCCGGTTAGTGTCCCACCTACAATGATTAACACAAGCAGTTTGCTTAGAAGATTTGGTTCAAAAATAACGTTTCAATGCTTGGAAGGGATGCAGATAAGTGAAAATGTCTTATCCACAACTGTGTTCTGCAATTATGAGGGAACCTGGTGGCCGGAAGTTTCATCCCTAGTTTGTCATGGTACATACAAAGGCTGTGTTGTTTTAATTACCCTACATAATGCTTATTGGAACCAATTTGTTTGTAAACTTAGTATATTATTATTAGTTTTATTGCTTAAAAACACTAGATACAGACTTAGAGGGGGGACTTGGTAAAACAACTACAGGTCCCAAAAAATATTGTAAGATATGTTTAATATTTCTTGTAGCAAAGTTTCTAGTAGTAATTTTTAACAAGTTAGATTTAAACTAATATTGACTCCTACATTGTTTTTGTAAAACAGTGTGCAAGGTTGATATTTTTTTATCTTGATGTGCAAATTATCTTGGAAATTGGGTAACCTTAAAGTAGATTTGTTTACTATCCTAAATCATTGTTAAAACCATTGTTTCAAGACATCACCTGTGGGCTTCCTATTAATCCGATACATGGTTTCTTTATTGGAACTAATATAACTTATGGAAGCTCCATCACTTACAAATGCTCTGATGGATATCGATTGTCCGTAAAAGGAAAATTTGTCAGAGAAGTCAGTTTGGTTTGTGGCAAGTTTGGTGTTTGGGAGCCAAGTGATGTGGTCACTGAATGCTCTGGTAAGTTAACAAACCATAGCACCAGGATAAAGTAAGTCCTTTTACATTGTTTTTTAGGTTCAAATAAGTAATATAAGTGAGACTGAGTAAACTGAACAATGTCAGAGCCTTCAGCAGGCAGTATGGTCATCGATGATCACCGTTTATGTGATTAAATAACTAAGAATGTAAAATATTTTCCTAGTAACAAAATCAGTCAATGAATATTGTGAAATACACACTTATTTTGCCCAATTGGCATCTTCACATCCTTATTTAAATAGAAAATACTTTCTATTCTTGGTTACTGAAGTCCTTTAATATATTAGCAATGAAAAAAACTGCCAGAGAGATTACATATCATTGTTGTCATCCTGCATATCTTTTATTCTTTGAACCTTTTCAATCAGGCTATAAGTTTTTTTTATATATATTTTAGTAGCAATAGTATGTTCTTGGTCTTTTATTTGCATTATTAACAAAGTTAGGTTGAAACAACAGCCATTTTGCCTTTGTGATCCACATTTCTGTTCATTTTGTCTGCAGAAACTGAGCTTAATCATTTCACAAACTTCCACCCAAATTCCTTCTTTGTCATATATTATTCGGACAACATGATTTAGTCAATACAAATTTTTGGATGTTTTTCATGGCTGCTTGCAAACCATTTTGACTTGCACAGGATAATGTGTTGCTAACTGCATTTGTTTGTTTTCGCCTCTATTTTTGTTGATATTAAAATATCAATAATCCTGTTTTCCATGAAAACTATTCTTTTTGATCCATTATGACACACAAACAAGCAACTTTTAGTTTTCAAACTGTCGCTTGTCATAAAACAGAAATATAAAAATAGAAAATAATCATTTTGGACCACTACTTCAACTGTTCTTTGATGCAGAGGTTCTATGTGATGATCCTGGCTTTATGTCCGACACCACTCGAAACCCTGCTGGTCTTTTTGTTCATTTTGCAATTGGTGATTTAGTTCATTTCACCTGTGTTGAAGGTAAGCTTTTGTGGTTATGTTAATTGTAAATGTACATAATCTCAGCAACTTTTTACAATAAGCTGTAATTACCAGGGACTTGGTTCCATGAAGGTCGGTATACTGAGGAAATTGCTTGTGGCGGTGATGGAAACTGGCATCCTGGTTCATTAGACACTATAGGCTTTTGTCAAGGTATTCATCACTGTAAAGTATTACATATTTCAGAAAGCAAGTAGACAAAAACAGGCTCTGGGGACCTTTTTTTCTTACTTTACATCATTTTTTACAAGTGATTATGCTTAGCATCCACTTATGCAAAGTAGAGATTTTTCAATTGGAATGTCGAAACAAATACCTTTGTTTATTGCTTGTAAATTTTAATTGGATTCAATTTTTTACCCATTAACCCTTTAACTGCGGCGGGCGCATAAATGCCTGGTTCTAAACAGCGATAAAAATCGTATTAGTGCGGATATTTTTTACAACTGGGGTGCGTTTGAAAGCTTTTTTGCCTATCTTCTATCGATTTTGCATAAAACCCTAAAGAGCAAGAGCATGTCTAAACATTAATTTTTGTCAAAAAGAATTCAGCAGTTAAAGGGTTAAACCACAAAATATTTGTTTTTTGTTATACCAGTCATTTAGGTCAAACATATAAAACTTTAAACAATTGTTTGTAGTAGGTTCCTTGTTTCCTGTTAGTCAAAAAAGTTTCCCCAACAGGCCCAGTGGTAACCTTTACATGCCCCAATACGTGTTTAAACGCCTGTTGGACAATCAAATTCCACAGGAGCGATTGGTTGGTTTACAGTCTGTCGAAAATGGCCGCTGCTTCATACATGGCCACGTGTGCCATCGGACTTTGTTCTCGCTAGGATAGAGCTGTAATGTGAATAATTATTTGTATCACAATGACAGACATTACAAATATTGGTGGCAGGCGTTACATATAATATTTGTCTACGAGGGCAGAGCCTGTCAGTTACCCCACCACGGTGATGAGGGAAAAAGCTCTTCATTATGCGAAACAATGCCTCGATGCATACCCAAACAATTACTACATACCCTTTACAATGCTGTTTTGACACTGCACTGCATGAGACAGTTTGGTAGTGATGGTCCACTTACTGATTGTGAAATGTTTTTGGTTCTATTGTTTAGCGATAAAATGCTGGAATCCTCCAAATCTACCCTACTCAGTGAGACCAAAAGGTTGGAAAACAAAAACCCAATTTGGTCGGGGTCAAACTTATGTGTATCAGTGTGAAGTAGGAAGAAAGTTTAACAAGCCACCACAACTTGGAGATTATCATTATACTGAGTGTCTGGCTAATGGAACCTGGTCTCAATTGCCTGAAGATCTCAAATGTGAAAGTAAGGTTATTTGTTCCAGAAAGGTGATTGGTAACTGTTATACTAAACATTCATAAGCAAACTTTGAAACAGCAAGTTTTTCTACCAAATTTATACTATCCAAAAAATATTCTGTTGTTCAATTAAATATTATTTTTAAGGTAACATTTTTTCGTGGTTCAAGATCAACGTAACTTCTTTGTTTTTCTTTTAAACTTTTTTATCTGTGCCCCCAATTATTGTTGCAACTGACCTCTGGTGCCCACCTTGAGAACTGCTGATGTAACTTTAAACTATTTTTTAAGTTTGTAAGATAATATTATTCATAAACTGTCTTTTCAGGAGTTTACTGTGGTCTCCCACAAGTCCTTTCTCACTCTTCAGTTGATTTCACTGACTTTATGGTTGGATCGAACATAACTTTTACATGCAATCAAGGATACAGACTTACACCAAGTGACGCAAAAACACAGAAAACAATTTCTATACAATGCAGTGCAAAAGGAGGATGGGTTCCAGACCCAAAAACATATGAATGTGAAGGTAGGACAAACTTGAATGCTTCAGTTTTTTTGGTAAGTTGGAGTGCTGACCCATTCTAAAACATTCAAATTGCATTAAAACTAAGTTTTTTCCCTTGTTGATGCATTTACCTTGGAAGTCAAAAACATTTTTATAAAGAACAGACAAATACATTAATTGCTTTATCTGTTTAATTGCATACCGATAGTAGATTCCACCTAACGGTGTTATTCAGTTATTTGCATAAAACTTGCAAATTGGGTGTGCAATTACATGAGATTTGTAGTGAAAGTTTCAATGTATTCGCAAACCATAAACAACTAGTCACTTAGTTTGCCAAATATTATAGGAAAAAATGTTTTTATTTTACCTACTGTTAGATTAAAAATAATGCCTTTCTCTCCTTTATTTTGCTATGTTGGTTATTAGTAAAGCCAAAGTGTAATTTTTTTAGCTGTGGCCTGTCCTGTTCCTCCACTGTCAATCCCCCATGCCATAAAACACGGGTCAGTGTATAAAGCCGGCCATACAGTGACATATTCTTGTGACAGCGGATACCTGATGTCTGGATCGGCAAAGTTTCAGGGTTTAACTTATGCACTGAGTAAATGCCAGGAAGATGGAACATGGGATGTGAATCCTGCCTCTTTTAGCTGCAAAAGTAAGATATCTATCGCACATGATATTTTACACTGCAAATTAAATCCTAAATAAGCATTAAGTGATGCATTAAACCAAAGTCAAGAATAAACCAATTTTAAGAAAAAAAAGATACTTACAGTATGATATGCTTTTATATTTGCTTGTTAAACACCAGCGTGGTGCACCAAGCTTGTCTATCAAAAAGATGCTCTTAAAAAGTGGTTTGTTCAATATTTATGGATTTGTTGGATTCGATGTTGCTTTGGTTTATAGCTATGGCAAACACAAGTACCTAAGACAGTATTAAAACATATAACCATACAATATTTACATCATAAACTAACAAGTTGACCATCTTGTGTTGGACTAATTATAAAATTAATTGTTTTTTACTTCGCTATTTATAGCCCTGTCTTGTCCAACACCACCTGATATTGTCAATGCAACGGTTGCAGCTTCTGCTACATATTACAATGGTAAAGCAAGATACAGGTGTGTAGAAGGGCATGTATTCAGTCAAACCACAACTGATATTTACAAGACTGAAATTGTCAGTACATGTTCCGATGAGGCCAAATGGATTCCTGACCCAAATTCGTTTTTCTGCTTTCGTGAGTTGATACCATAAATTTGTAAATTTTGTTGTATTTTAGCATTAAAGATGTTCCAAATTGTATATATGTTTGTGCTACAGCTTATGATTGTGGAAAGCCAAAAAACATTTTGCTTGCAAAACTGAAAGTTGTCGTGTCATTTCTGCATTCAACTGCCAAATACACATGTCATGAAGGTGTGTTAGCTTCATTTTCTTATGCTGAAATCATGGTGAAATAGGCCAAACAATTATCACAGGCACTGTCTCACACATTTACCTGATCTAAAACATAAAACTTTGCTGCACATAGTGAAAATAGAACTGAAATAAATTGCTACATTCAGGGTTCCCGCGGGTATGGAAAACCTGGAAAGGTTATGGAATTTAAATTTGTATTTTTAAGGCCTGGAAAAGTTTTGAAAAAAGCCAACTTTTGCGAAAGTCCTTGAAAAAGTATTAATTTGGCGCCTGTTTTTCCCTGAAAATGCCTGATAGAGATGGGAATTTCAAATTATGTAACGTTCATATATTTGTTGCAAGTATGGTAAATTGGCTACATATACCAAAGCCTCTTTTCTGGTTTTACTATGGGAATTTTTTTCGATTAAGGTTATGGAAATTTGGTTTTTTTTTCTTGAAAAGTTTTGGAAAAGTCATGGAATTTATTCATGAAAATTGCGCGGGTACCCTGTACATTTAAATCATTGGCAAATGTTGCTGATGTCTTGCAAAAAAACCTAAAATGGTATTGATATAAAATGTTGCTTTTACTTGCAATTGTCTGCAAAAAATTTTGACAAATATAATTTACAAGGTTATGTTGTTGAGCATGGAGAAGATGGGTATTCCATTGAAGGCAAAACTCTGCCCACTTATATAGATGTGAAATGTGATGTGACATATGCATGGGAGCCGAATCCAAACGACATCACATGTACTCGTGAGTATAAAAGTTTAACAATATGCATGCGAGCAATGTGGGTATCCCGGCCTTAAGTCATGTATTTTATCAATTATGTATCATTTGTGTACATTTGGCTTTCTGTTTTTTATAATGTTTACTTTCTAGTATAATTTATTCTTTATATTAGAACACAAAAATAGATGACAAGTTTTTTGGCTTTAGGATTTAGGAGTGATGCATTTTTACGATAAATATTCGGAACATATTAAATCCGCATTCAATATTTTTTAATGTTTACTTTTTATTATAATTGTCTCATGATCAACATTTGCCTGTTTAAGTAATAGGTAGAATTAGGTCTCATTAGGTTTTAGGTCCCAACTTGACTGGTTCCACCAACGTAGCGCCCCGCCAGTCTTGATGTCCAAATGCGCCAACCTCCAATGTGAGTCCCTGTCATATAACACTTGCAGTGTAGCTGCAGAGCGTCAACCATCCCTCCACCAATTGTACCCTCAACTTTTGTCGCGCTTTTTAACGTCTGAACGTTGCACAGCTATTTTACATCAGTTGTCTGATATAAGTCAACATAACTCTTTCATTTTTTACGTACAGGTATCCAATGTCCTTTTCCAATAAAACCTCTTTATGGTTACATAGTTGGTGGAAAGCGAGATGTCCATGACAGGATTGTGTTTAAATATGAAGATAAAGCGTCGGTAATCTGCACTCGTGGATATGATGTTTTTGACAAGGAGAGATCTGCAACATGTTTGTCAAATGGCACCTGGAGTAGAAATCTTTCACAAGTCAAATGTTCTCGTAAGTTGGAATGTTGCTTTTGATCAAAGTTACAAAATCATATGACTTGAATGACTCCTGTGGTAACAGCATACTTGTTTGTGATATTTTTTCATTTTTATTTGGGAAGTCAATCGCAGTAGATAAATTTTGCCTGTGAACTATTGTTACAACTTTTTCTGATGCTTCAAGCAACAATTTCCAACTTTTAAGAAGTCACTATTTTATAAAATCATAACAAACTGGAAATCTTTTTTAAAAATAAACCCTTTTACCTTTATGTTGCTGTTTAAATTTTCTTAAAGTATTTGCAGGCAAGTGTCATTGTTTACATCTCTTAATTCTATTTTAGGCCTCCAGCCAATACAAAACTGACAACGTAAATTTTTGCATGTGTCAAGAAATATACACAATTATGTTAAAAAAATGGCACGGGATTGTTTTAACAGCATGATTTACTTAAATCTCTTGACCTGTCTGTTTTATTTTCAAGTTTTTAAAACCCGTATTGCAATTCTTATTTCTAATTTACCCCAAATTTAACATTCAGGTGTGCGCTGTCCAAATCCTGGCAGAAAAAGACACTCCATAAAGCTGGGTAAGGATTATCGTCATCAGTCCAAGGTCACCTATCAGTGTGAAGATGAGTTTTTTATTGAACCCGGTGTAACTCGACGAACTATCCAATGCAGTGATAATGGAGATTGGGTGCCTTCACAATACTTTGAGTGCAAAGGTAATTTTGTTTTTTTGCATAGCCTTACACCAGCTGAATGACAAATTTGTTTAAATATTTATCTCCTTGCAAAAACCCCAAAAATGTCATAATTTTGGAACCTATTTGGAATTGATGGTGCTACAAGAAATATAAAGCCACTTCCATAGAACAGAAGTCATATTGTTTATGTTGCCTTTTCATACATACTTTCACTATTAGCTGCAGGTTTGTTGCTTACAATCAAGTGAAAATCCATAAGGTGTATGTTTCTTGCACCACAAGAAAACACATGTTGTTGGAGTTTTAATATGCCTAATGTACGAATATTAGTGTAACAGGTTTTTAAAAATGCTAACCTGTTAGTACTGTTTGAGTTGGGGTAATGATTTGTAAACAAACTATTATTATAATTTGGTCACATATTCCTACCACCCTTATGTGTTTGATATTTTATGAGTTTTTGTTACCACAGGTTTCGTTAAAATGCACATCTATATTTCAGTTGCCAAGTGCCTTAACCCAGGCACTGTGGACCATGCAGTGCAAAATGACTTGAGTCACAATTTCAGTGTGGGTTTCTCATTGCAATACAAATGCTCCCCTGAGTTTTATGTCGGTCACGAGCAGGATGCACTCGGAGAATGGGTTGCCAACCCTGATAAAGAGAACAAACTGGAAATAAAATGCACGCCAAGTGGAAAGTGGAACCCCAGGAAACATCACATTCAATGCACAGGTTAATAATGAAAGCTTGCAGTGTGTTTTCTTGTTTCAAGCTTTTTTTGTTTAAGTTAAACATAAACTTATACTGTTGGAGGCATTCATTATTTTTTGTATGGCTAATCAGCAGATAAGTCCTTGCAGTAAAACAGTTACACAAGCTAAACTTTTGCCTGCTGTGTGTGTTTGCATTAGCAGATGAACTAGATTTTTTGCTACATAATCTGGCCCACAATAGGGTAAGGAATTTAAGATCACAGAATAAATGTCATTTGTATTTAAGACCCTTTGCCAAATACTTATGTTCAGTCCCAATTATATTACTTTCCATCCTCTACAGACAAATTACAGCCAACCACATTGAACCAGCTTTCAAGAGCAAGCGATAAATATTATTACCTTCCACTTACTCCCGTTCCAGTTATGACATTTGTAACAAAAGTTGGAAGAATGCAAGCGAGAAAGTCAATGTCTGTGTTAGCTAAAAATGAAAAGTCAGAATGTGCTCCTCAGGTATTTTTTGGGATGTCAGCTACAATATCTTCTTACAATACTCTCTTAAAGTGAATTACTGTAACTGTATATATATCTAAATCACAATGTTATTTTAATAACAGAATAACTATTTTTTTACAGTTTTAAAAACAAATCCAGAATTTTAAATGCTATTGTGTTTTATTAACTTTCAGTAGAACAATCTATTACTTGTAATGTAAAAATGTAAATTTTATGACAAATCCAATTTATTAAAGTCCAATACAGTTGTTCTAGGTCCATGTGATTTAAAAGTTTAAAGTTTGAAAACATGACGCAATCTTATTTTTTGGTATACTTTAAATTCAGACGGTTTAAAATTCAAGATCCCGAATTTGCTATTCTAAATGATCTTCTTTTGTTCAGTTGAAAACTAATTGCATTTCCTAATTTTAGTCTATTCTCCCAACCCTTTTATCTTAAGGTATTCTCTGAGCTTGATCAAGGGCATTGGTTGGATCTGTCACAATACAATATTGAAACAACTCATGTTCCAAATATCATTGCTGACAATGGTTTAGTTTGTGGACCTGATAAAGCTCTTGATGGTGAACTTGACACTTATTGGATGCCAGTGGAGGTAATAATGTGGTTGTTTTGTTTTTTGTCTTCAAGTAAACTCGTATGTTTAGTGTATTTTGAAATAAACTTGTTTTACTTAGTTATTGCAACAAATGTAAACCAAACTATATGTGTTTTTTTAAACTATACCAACCAAATCAATCGGTAAAGAAACATACTTTGTTCTCTGCTTTTCAGTAATTTTTGAAACGTTTTATGTCAAACTATGTAACATTTAAAAAAAGCTGATTCAGATTCAGACAAGGAGTTGTTGGTTGTGATAAATGGCAACACCCACATTTTAAATAAAAGTATTTTGTATTGACCTATTTTATTTGGTTTTTAGGCTCCATTATCAGGTGAACAGTTTGACAGCTGGCCTGGTTGGACTTTTACAATTGATCTCAAACTTGTTCATGTGATTGGAAGTATTCGTCTCTACTCCTCCACCAACTTTAAGAATGATGTCAAGGTTAACTTGTGTAACAAATTTCTCCCTTCTTTAAAAGTGATAACATTTCTTTCAGATGTGACTGCTACGACATAAGCATGTTGTACACTAGTTTAAAATCAAATCTGTGTATTTCTACAGTAGTTGATGTTTTTCACAAGGATTTTTTTAAACATTTATTGTGTTTTTTGCAGTCTTTCTACATATATGTCTCCACTGACAACTTGCATTGGAAATATGTTGGGCCTTTTCATTCCCTGGTTGGCACCACAAGAAAATATTTCTTTCGGAACTTTGATTTTTTTCCTGCAAGGTAGAATTTTTCGCAGTAAGATATGTAGACAAATTGTTTTTACACTGAGATGCTTGGGTGTTTGGTTATTTGTTTCATTTTTACCGTTGGTTTGCGAGACAACCCCTGAATGTGTTGTACTCGAGATGATTTGTAGTTAAGATGGCTGCCTCGTGGCTTGAATGTCGAACCTGTTTATGGACTTGATTAGCTCATCAAGTTCTGATGGGTTGAGCTGATTTCACTGTGGTTTCATAAGCAAAATAAGAACAGTTTTAAAACTTTGCAAGCACAAGTCGTTGGCGTTACAACCTAGCCAATTTAGTAATGTGTTTGAAACACTGCTACAACTGAGTGGGAACTTCCTACATTGCATGCCCCGAATTCAATCAATACAAATGAACCTCATTTATGGAGTTAAAAAAACGAAAGAACTTTTTGAGCCTTTAAGAATAAAACTATAACAACCATTACTAATTTATATTTGTTTCCATTGACTTATCCAGGTTCGTCAAACTTAATATAACTACCACTGCACTAATGAGTCCTCCCATAGTGTCAAGCTTCGGTTTGTACGGAACTTTGTTTCACTGCCAAGAAGTAATCCAGTACCACTCGGACGCCTTAGCCGTACCAACGTTGATCTGCGCTGTATTGGGATTCTATGCTCTCCTGCTGGTGCTTAGTGTCAGGCAGGACATGAAAAACAGATGGAAGGTATAGTGGGGATGCTTTGTTGCTGTGGTTTTGTCTAAGTCAATTCTTGTGATATGCCAAAGATGGGACAATACCAGAGTATAAGTAGGGCTTGGGCTTGTGGTAGGTATTGAGATTTGAATAACACAGGCTTAATTAGATTATTTGTGCCGCACTTTTATCAACTTTTGGGCCTGCCTAGATCGGGTTTCATGTCAAAAGAGGTCGGATTTAGGTTGAGTTTCGGGTTGGGTCCAAGTTCCTTTCTTACAACTTTAAACAGGGTTCTCGGAAGCTATCAGTACCGCTTTTTAACAGCGCTCAAATGCTTTACCATACCTTGGGATCACAATTTACGTAATTTCACGTTAAATTACGGCGTTCTTACATGGTTTGAACTAGTGATGCACCGAACCCTCCTAAAAAGGTTCGGGCCGAAACCGAATATTCGGCCATGAGGCCGAATAATTTCGGCCGAATCAGGCCGAACCTAAAATCCCCTTTCTTATGGATGTTTTCAACTGAACTTTGTGTTGTTGATGCAAGTGAACTCAATTTTGACAAACTAAAATCACTTTCACATTGTGTAAGATTTACTAAACATCTAAGTTTTTGCAGACACAGTGGCTCGTATTTTATAGATACAACAAATAGTTAATTTATGATGTTTCGTATGGGCGAAAATGAAATCTAAGGCCTTAATTCCATGCAATAAAAAAGTTCGGTTTCGGCCGAATTTTCAAAAAAGTTCGGGCCGAAACCGAAACATTGGAAAACAACGGATTCGGCCGAAATGTTTCGGCCAACCGAAACTTCGGTGCATCACTAGTTTGAACCACTTTTTATTGGGGTATTTTAAGGCAGAAACGACAAAAACCGCAGAAAGTTTATGTCATTTATCATGTATTGTAACACCCGACATTAATCGCGTTTTTTGTCAACATTTCTCGGTTTCTCTGCAGAGATATATCCTCTCGATCCCATCGCCTCCTATCGATCCACCTGCTTATGCGTACGAGCTGTCAATCAGCACCGCATGGAAGAAGATGGATTCTGATCTCTTGTTTAAGATCCAAGGCACGAGGGGTTGTAGTCCCATCGTTTGGCTTCGGCGCAATTACCCCGGTATACTAAGGTATGATGCTAATGCGGTAAGGTTAGAGTTTGTAGCTACTATACTAGTTGACACCGTTCATGTAACTGTAGGTACCACCGATTCTTGTGACAAGTGACACATGTCACTATGCTACTGACACACTTTTTTTTCTTCAGTGTAACTTCAGTAGTTTCTTTGCATAAACTTTTTGCAAGACTCTTTAAGTTAATGTTTTTGAATTTTGGTTAACTTTTGTTTTGTAAACTAACTTCCATAATGGTTTGACGAGCAGCACCTATTTTTTATGATTCCAATTTGTGCACGCTGGTTTTTTAAACAGTTTTTAAGCATACCTTAAGTGTTGGACATTGTAATTGTAATACAACTTATTGTCTGACAATTGATAAACATTCTGACATAAAAAGACACACACCATTCACTAAACGCTCGTTTGAGCAAAAATCCTAGAGTAGTGGTTCCCAACCGGGGAGGGATTTTAAAACATACGGGGAGAATTTACTTAAATTTTAAAAAATTATGTTATTAGTAAATAGACGATTATGCTCTGATCTGTGATGTTGATTGAATACCTAATTTTAAATGATCTTTGTATGGTTTAGCATTTATTGTAGTCCAATTAAAAGAAATAAAAATATTTTGATTTGTTAAGGAAGGAATTGGCCGATTAAAGTTGGAAACCACTGTGCCAGTGATTACTTACCTATAAGATACTTTCCATTTCAGACCAGGTTTTACTGACACTCTAGCGGTTCACGTTCGATCCGACTTCGGCAATCCGGTTCACATCGACTTCGTTGCAGTAAATCGGGAATCGGTTCCCAAGCAGCTGATCAAACTGAAAAGAACTAGATCCCGTGAAAACAAAGGAGCCCCTCTAAAAACGCGAAAATCAATCTCAAATACTCTCATCAGTTTGTTTAATTCTGATAGAGATTCAATAAGCAGCGTTTCTAGTGGAAGTAGCAGCCCGATGCCAGAATGCATGGCCTTGTCTTATACAGCGCTCAAAAATCCCATTTCGGAAGAGAAATGGATAGCTGATATCGCTCCGTATAGTCCAGGAACCGGATTCTGTTCTTGTGGAACCGAAACAGTGACCCTAGTTCACAGTTCTGCTGTAATTCTGCCAATGGACCCGTCGCATCTGAGCCAATCTCAACCGGGGTGTTTCAGTAACATTTGCGCCTGTCATATTCTTAGTTGTGTGTTTCGAAATCGCCCGTCCAGTGTCATTCGTAACACCCTGTGCATTGAGAAGGTGATCCTTGCCCTGGCCACTACAGTAACCGCCTTCTTTGTCACGACCTATCACCGCGGATTTGACGATCCAACCTTGTACGGTCGGAGTTTGGACGAAGATGAAACGTCATCACAGCTTTCCGCTCTACTGAACGCGCTTTACGAGACACATCACGTGACCGTGTTGACCACGTTCATTGGTCTATCCGCGCTGATAGGTTTCACGCATCTTGTGGCGGGAAAGTGGCATCGTGAGTTGGAAGACCGAGTTTCGTATTTTCAAGGATTAAAACCTGTGTACGTTGGTGTTCTATCCATTTTAACCGCCCTTAAGCTAAGGAGCAGAAGAAATTCGGATTATCTGCAAGTTGGCGACGACTTTAGGCCGAACAATGACCACAGCAGTGCCAAGAAACGGCGGAAATCAAAAATACTAACCCACAGTCCAAATCCACCTTCAAAACGAAATCTACTATTCACTGACACCACGACGTCTGGCAATAACACAAAATATACTTTACAGCCCTGGAGAATTAACACACGCTTTGCACTGTACCTTGCCTTGATCGTGTGGACTTTAGTTATCAGCATATACCTCTTCATAGAAGGTTCAAGATGCACTGGAGGAGCTGGAGAGACGTTGGCAATCGTGTTGACTGTTGACTTTGTTGTGGGACATCTATTGGTGATGCCCTGTGTCGGCGTGTTTAGTTGTTTTGCCGGAAAAGTAATTGTGTTGTTGGATAAATTAGTGCAAATGCTAATGCGCAATGCCTTGTAAATTTGCTAAAGTCGAATCGTTGTGTATTTTTTTGGGGTTGGATCGTTTGCAAGTAAAATATGGCTGGTTGTCTTTTCTTTACTCGAGGAATACCGACCATTAATCGCGTAAATCAACCGAGACACCGCAAGCTTAAGTGAAGTGATCAACGAAACTTAGAATCCTGGAATAATACCAAAGTTGAGAAAACACGTATTATGGCTCTCCTTTCTTGAAGGGGACGCATTTTGATTTCACTCAGTTTTTCTCTGATGTTTGTCTATGCGCCTTTGGCATGAAATCTTTGATGGATTCGGATGAAACATTGACAGATGGTAGATGTGTCATCTCTTTTTTTTGACTTGATAGCCCCAGTATTTACCCCATTAGCCCCCTCAAATAGGTTCATTATTTAAACAATTTCTGAATTGGATGATTTTTTTACAGTTAGTTGAATTTAAGCTGTAGGCCTAACTGCCGATAATTGTGTTTCACCCTGTAGCGCAGAGTTCTCGAACAACTTTGAGGGCCACTATCGAAACATTTGTTACAGTGTAAATGACAACAAAAGATTGGAATAGAAAGTAAAATGATTATTAATGCCACTAAAAAAAAACATTATGATAAATAACTTACGGTTATGCTGTAAAGCAGGGGTTCCCAACCTGAGGTACGCGTACCATTAGTGGTACGCGAAGGTTTTTCAGGTGGTACGCGAGAAGCTTTCGTCTTTTCACAAAAACTAGGTGCGCCTGGAAATGACTTTCGATGCGCTGTTAGCAAATTTACACCGCGCATCAACCAATAGGCGGACAGTAAACAAACACAAAAATCTCGTTATATTTAGTTGTTGTGCTTTAGTGTTATTTTAGTACGCCACTATTCTTCTTCTGAATAAAATATATTTCGATCAAATTAGTTGTTCTGCAAGAAGTGGTACGCGTGGCAGTACAGAGCGTCCTAGTGGTACGAGATCGTAAAAAGGTTGGGAACCCCTGCTGTAAAGCAAAGTGACAGCGTCAACTGTGCTTTGTGTGAAAACAATCACAATTGCTGATTCTAGCGATAGGCTATTTCGATCATCATATTAAATCGTTGCCTATAACACCAATGATTGCATCATGTAAACTCACTGGTCTGGCAGGGTATTCCGCCTAAACTAGTGGTTATCAAACTTTTTTATTGTCGGGGCCAAACGGTAGCTTTTTAAGTGAGTAGCGAGCCGCAAAAAAACTAAACCTTGAGAAAATCACTAAAGATTGGTTTTCTGAGGTTTGGTGGGAGCCGCGTTTAAGGATCACTGGCCAAAACACATTAACTTCTAAAAGATAGCCTTACACCCCCAAAAATGGGTAATTTTTTTTCAATATTTGAGTAAAATGACATATTGACAGTTTGTATATTATGCCATACTGAGATGTCATTGTCCTACTGAGACCCCCTTCTAGTTTTATAAACGGGCCTTAATTTTGTTCAAAACAAAGGGTGGCTCTGCGAGGTTAAAATTTTCATGCATGTCAAGTATCTTTGATGGCCTTTTGATTTTTCAAGGTAAATTGAACGACAATATGATTTTTAAGATCTGCGATTCTATTACCGGTTTATTAACAGAATTGCAAGCGTCTATTGGGTCAGAATATCGAGTCTTGCATGGTTATCGGCTGAAAACTAGATGACACCAAGTTCTTTCACATCAATACCATGTAGATATATAGCGAAGAAACAGATAGAACACGGTTAAGATACTAGCAAAAAGTGTGCATTAATCGAAGCTAATTCCGACGGCACTAAACAAATGTCAGCAGAATGATCAAACAAAAATTAACATGCTGTCTAACCACGATCTTTTGGGTTGACAAATCCGGTCTGGGGAATCCTAAGGCTATAGCCTCTCCGTTTCTTCGATTTTCGGGGGTCAAAAAATCGAAGAAAAATTCGGTTTTGGGTGGGTTTTCGCCGGAATATTCCAGTTTCAAACTGGTTCTAGCCGGTTTTAGCCTCCTACCGAACCCTCAAACAGGTTTAAACCGGAATCGAAAACCCGAAATTTTGACCCGATTTTCGAAAAAACCCTAAGGCTATAGCCTTTCCCTTTTTTCGATTTTCGGGGGTCAAAAAATCGAAGAAAAATCCGGTTTTGGGTGGGTTTTCGCCGGAATATTCCAGTTTCAAACTGGTTCTAGCCGGTTTTAGCCTCCTACCGAACCTCCAATCCGGTTTAAACCGGAATCGAAAACCCGAAATTTTGACCCGATTTTCGAAAACACCCTAAGGCTATAGCCTTTCCCTTTTTTCGAATTTCGGGGGTCAAAAAATCGAAGAAAAATCCGGTTTTGGCTGGGTTTTCGCCGGAATATTCCAGTTTCAAACTGGTTCTAGCCGGTTTTAGCCTCCTACCGAACCTCCAAACCGGTTTAAACCGGAATCGAAAACCCGAAATTTTGACCCGATTTTCGAAAAAACCCTAAGGCTATAGCCTTTCCGTTTTTTCGATTTTTGGGGGTCAAAAAATCGAAGAAAAATTCGGTTTTGGGTGGGTTTTCGCCGGAATATTCCAGTTTCAAACTGGTTCTAGCCGGTTTTAGCCTCCTACCGAACCCTCAAACAGGTTTAAACCGGAATCGAAAACCCGAAATTTTGACCCGATTTTCGAAAAAACCCTAAGGCTATAGCCTTTCCCTTTTTTCGATTTTCGGGGGTCAAAAAATCGAAGAAAAATCCGGTTTTGGCTGGGTTTTCGCCGGAATATTCCAGTTTCAAACTGGTTCTAGCCGGTTTTAGCCTCCTACCGAACCTCCAAACCGGTTTAAACCGGAATCGAAAACCCGAAATTTTGACCCGATTTTCGAAAAAACCCTAAGGCTATAGCCTTTCCGTTTTTTCGATTTTTGGGGGTCAAAAAATCGAAGAAAAATCCGGTTTTGGGTGGGTTTTCGCCGGAATATTCCAGTTTCAAACTGGTTCTAGCCGGTTTTAGCCTCCTACCGAACCTCCAAACCGGTTTAAACCGGAATCGAAAACCCGAAATTTTGACCCGATTTTCGAAAAAACCCTAAGGCTATAGCCTTTCCGTTTTTTCGATTTTTGGGGGTCAAAAAATCGAAGAAAAATTCGGTTTTGGCTGGGTTTTCGCCGGAATATTCCAGTTTCAAACTGGTTCTAGCCGGTTTTAGCCTCCTACCGAACCTCCAATCCGGTTTAAACCGGAATCGAAAACCCGAAATTTTGACCCGATTTTCGAAAAAACCCTAAGGCTATAGCCTTTCCCTTTTTTCGATTTTGGGGGTCAAAAAATCGGAGAAAAATTCGGTTTTGGCTGGGTTTTCGCCGGAATATTCCAGTTTCAAACTGGTTCTAGCCGGTTTTAGCCTCCTACCGAACCTCCAAACCGGTTTAGACCGGAATCGAAAACCCGAAATTTTGACCCGATTTTCGAAAACACCCTAAGGCTATAGCCTTTCCCTTTTTTCGATTTTGGGGGTCAAAAAATCGAAGAAAAATTCGGTTTTGGGTGGGTTTTCGCCGGAATATTCCAGTTTCAAACTGGTTCTAGCCGGTTTTAGCCTCCTACCGAACCTCCAATCCGGTTTAAACCGGAATCGAAAACCCGAAATTTTGACCCGATTTTCGAAAAAACCCTAAGGCTATAGCCTTTCCCTTTTTTCGATTTTCGGGGGTCAAAAAATCGAAGAAAAATTCGGTTTTGGGTGGGTTTTCGCCGGAATATTCCAGTTTCAAACTGGTTCTAGCCGGTTTTAGCCTCCTACCGAACCTCCAAACCGGTTTAGACCGGAATCGAAAACCCGAAATTTTGACCCGATTTTCGAAAACACCCTAAGGCTATAGCCTTTCCCTTTTTTCGACTTTTGGGGCTCAAAAAAATCGAAGAAAAATCCGGTTTTGGGTGGGTTTTCGCCGGAATATTCCAGTTTCAAACTGGTTCTAGCCGGTTTTAGCCTCCTACCGAACCCTCAAACAGGTTTAAACCGGAATCGAAAACCCGAAATTTTGACCCGATTTTCGAAAAAACCCTAAGGCTATAGCCTTTCCTTTTTTCGATTTTCGGGGGTCAAAAAATCGAAGAAAAATCCGGTTTTGGGTGGGTTTTCGCCGGAATATTCCAGTTTCAAACTGGTTCTAGCCGGTTTTAGCCTCCTACCGAACCCTCAAACAGGTTTAAACCGGAATCGAAAACCCGAAATTTTGACCCGATTTTCGAAAAAACCCTAAGGCTATGGCCTTTCCCTTTTTTCGATTTTCGGGGGTCAAAAAATCGAAGAAAAATCCGGTTTTGGGTGGGTTTTCGCCGGAATATTCCAGTTTCAAACTGGTTCTAGCCGGTTTTAGCCTCCTACCGAACCTCCAAACCGGTTTAAACCGGAATCGAAAACCCGAAATTTTGACCCGATTTTCGAAAAAACCCTAAGGCTATAGCCTTTCCGTTTTTTCGATTTTTGGGGGTCAAAAAATCGAAGAAAAATCCGGTTTTGGGTGGGTTTTCGCCGGAATATTCCAGTTTCAAACTGGTTCTAGCCGGTTTTAGCCTCCTACCGAACCTCCAAACCGGTTTAAACCGGAATCGAAAACCCGAAATTTTGACCCGATTTTCGAAAAAACCCTAAGGCTATAGCCTTTCCGTTTTTTCGATTTTTGGGGGTCAAAAAATCGAAGAAAAATCCGGTTTTGGGTGGGTTTTCGCCGGAATATTCCAGTTTCAAACTGGTTCTAGCCGGTTTTAGCTTCCTACCGAACCTCCAAACCGGTTTAAACCGGAATCGAAAACCCGAAATTTTGACCCGATTTTCGAAAAAACCCTAAGGCTATAGCCTTTCCCTTTTTTCGATTTTCGGGGGTCAAAAAATCGAAGAAAAATCCGGTTTTGGGTGGGTTTTCGCCGGAATATTCCAGTTTCAAACTGGTTCTAGCCGGTTTTAGCCTCCTACCGAACCTCCAAACCGGTTTAAACCGGAATCGAAAACCCGAAATTTTGACCCGATTTTCGAAAAAACCCTAAGGCTATAGCCTTTCCGTTTTTTCGATTTTTGGGGGTCAAAAAATCGAAGAAAAATCCGGTTTTGGGTGGGTTTTCGCCGGAATATTCCAGTTTCAAACTGGTTCTAGCCGGTTTTAGCCTCCTACCGAACCTCCAAACCGGTTTAAACCGGAATCGAAAACCCGAAATTTTGAGCCGATTTTTGAAAAAAACTTAAGGGTATAGCCTTTCCCTTTTTTCGATTTTCGGGGGTCAAAAAATCGAAGAAAAATCCGGTTTTGGGTGGGTTTTCGCCGGAATATTCCAGTTTCAAACTGGTTCTAGCCGGTTTTAGCCTCCTACCGAACCCTCAAACAGGTTTAAACCGGAATCGAAAACCCGAAATTTTGACCCGATTTTCGAAAAAACCCTAAGGCTATAGCCTTTCCCTTTTTTCGATTTTCGGGGGTCAAAAAATCGAAGAAAAATCCGGTTTTGGGTGGGTTTTCGCCGGAATATTCCAGTTTCAAACTGGTTCTAGCCGGTTTTAGCCTCCTACCGAACCCTCAAACAGGTTTAAACCGGAATCGAAAACCCGAAATTTTGACCCGATTTTCGAAAAAACCCTAAGGCTATGGCCTTTCCCTTTTTTCGATTTTCGGGGGTCAAAAAATCGAAGAAAAATCCGGTTTTGGGTGGGTTTTCGCCGGAATATTCCAGTTTCAAACTGGTTCTAGCCGGTTTTCGCCTCCTACCGAACCTCCAAACCGGTTTAAACCGGAATCGAAAACCCGAAATTTTGACCCGATTTTCGAAAAAACCCTAAGGCTATAGCCTTTCCGTTTTTTCGATTTTTGGGGGTCAAAAAATCGAAGAAAAATCCGGTTTTGGGTGGGTTTTCGCCGGAATATTCCAGTTTCAAACTGGTTCTAGCCGGTTTTAGCCTCCTACCGAACCTCCAAACCGGTTTAAACCGGAATCGAAAACCCGAAATTTTGACCCGATTTTCGAAAAAACCCTAAGGCTATAGCCTTTCCCTTTTTTCGATTTTCGGGGGTCAAAAAATCGAAGAAAAATCCGGTTTTGGGTGGGTTTTCGCCGGAATATTCCAGTTTCAAACTGGTTCTAGCCGGTTTTAGCCTCCTACCGAACCTCCAAACCGGTTTAAACCGGAATCGAAAACCCGAAATTTTGACCCGATTTTCGAAAAAACCCTAAGGCTATAGCCTTTCCGTTTTTTCGATTTTTGGGGGTCAAAAAATCGAAGAAAAATCCGGTTTTGGGTGGGTTTTCGCCGGAATATTCCAGTTTCAAACTGGTTCTAGCCGGTTTTAGCTTCCTACCGAACCTCCAAACCGGTTTAAACCGGAATCGAAAACCCGAAATTTTGACCCGATTTTCGAAAAAACCCTAAGGCTATAGCCTTTCCCTTTTTTCGATTTTCGGGGGTCAAAAAATCGAAGAAAAATCCGGTTTTGGGTGGGTTTTCGCCGGAATATTCCAGTTTCAAACTGGTTCTAGCCGGTTTTAGCTTCCTACCGAACCTCCAAACCGGTTTAAACCGGAATCGAAAACCCGAAATTTTGACCCGATTTTCGAAAAAACCCTAAGGCTATAGCCTTTCCCTTTTTTCGATTTTCGGGGGTCAAAAAATCGAAGAAAAATCCGGTTTTGGGTGGGTTTTCGCCGGAATATTCCAGTTTCAAACTGGTTCTAGCCGGTTTTAGCCTCCTACCGAACCTCCAAACCGGTTTAAACCGGAATCGAAAACCCGAAATTTTGACCCGATTTTCGAAAAAAAACCTAAGGCTATAGCCTTTCCCTTTTTTCGATTTTCGGGGGTCAAAAAATCGAAGAAAAATTCGGTTTTGGGTGGGTTTTCGCCGGAATATTCCAGTTTCAAACTGGTTCTAGCCGGTTTTAGCCTCCTACCGAACCTCCAATCCGGTTTAAACCGGAATCGAAAACCCGAAATTTTGAGCCGATTTTTGAAAAAAACTTAAGGGTATAGCCTTTCCGTTTTTTCGATTTTTGGGGGTCAAAAAATCGAAGAAAAATCCGGTTTTGGGTGGGTTTTCGCCGGAATATTCCAGTTTCAAACTGGTTCTAGCCGGTTTTAGCCTCCTACCGAACCTCCAAACCGGTTTAAACCGGAATCGAAAACCCGAAATTTTGAGCCGATTTTTGAAAAAAACTTAAGGGTATAGCCTTTCCCTTTTTTCGATTTTCGGGGGTCAAAAAATCGAAGAAAAATCCGGTTTTGGGTGGGTTTTCGCCGGAATATTCCAGTTTCAAACTGGTTCTAGCCGGTTTTAGCCTCCTACCGAACCCTCAAACAGGTTTAAACCGGAATCGAAAACCCGAAATTTTGACCCGATTTTCGAAAAAAACCTAAGGCTATAGCCTTTCCGTTTTTTCGACTTTTGGGGGTCAAAAAATCGAAGAAAAATTCGGTTTTGGGTGGGTTTTCGCCGGAATATTCCAGTTTCAAACTGGTTCTAGCCGGTTTTCGCCTCCTACCGAACCTCCAAACCGGTTTAAACCGGAATCGAAAACCCGAAATTTTGACCCGATTTTCGAAAAAACCCTAAGGCTACAGCCTTTCCCTTTTTTCGATTTTGGGGGTCAAAAAATCGAAGAAAAATTCGGTTTTGGGTGGGTTTTCGCCGGAATATTCCAGTTTCAAACTGGTTCTAGCCGGTTTTAGCCTCCTACCGAACCCTCAAACAGGTTTAAACCGGAATCGAAAACCCGAAATTTTGACCCGATTTTCGAAAACACCCTAAGGCTATAGCCTTTCCCTTTTTTCGATTTTCGGGGGTCAAAAAATCGAAGAAAAATCCGGTTTTGGGTGGGTTTTCGCCGGAATATTCCAGTTTCAAACTGGTTCTAGCCGGTTTTAGCCTCCTACCGAACCCTCAAACAGGTTTAAACCGGAATCGAAAACCCGAAATTTTGACCCGATTTTCGAAAAAACCCTAAGGCTATGGCCTTTCCCTTTTTTCGATTTTCGGGGGTCAAAAAATCGAAGAAAAATCCGGTTTTGGGTGGGTTTTCGCCGGAATATTCCAGTTTCAAACTGGTTCTAGCCGGTTTTCGCCTCCTACCGAACCTCCAAACCGGTTTAAACCGGAATCGAAAACCCGAAATTTTGACCCGATTTTCGAAAAAACCCTAAGGCTATAGCCTTTCCGTTTTTTCGATTTTTGGGGGTCAAAAAATCGAAGAAAAATCCGGTTTTGGGTGGGTTTTCGCCGGAATATTCCAGTTTCAAACTGGTTCTAGCCGGTTTTAGCCTCCTACCGAACCTCCAAACCGGTTTAAACCGGAATCGAAAACCCGAAATTTTGACCCGATTTTCGAAAAAAAACCTAAGGCTATAGCCTTTCCCTTTTTTCGATTTTCGGGGGTCAAAAAATCGAAGAAAAATTCGGTTTTGGGTGGGTTTTCGCCGGAATATTCCAGTTTCAAACTGGTTCTAGCCGGTTTTAGCCTCCTACCGAACCTCCAATCCGGTTTAAACCGGAATCGAAAACCCGAAATTTTGACCCGATTTTCGAAAAAACCCTAAGGCTATAGCCTTTCCGTTTTTTCGATTTTTGGGGGTCAAAAAATCGAAGAAAAATCCGGTTTTGGGTGGGTTTTCGCCGGAATATTCCAGTTTCAAACTGGTTCTAGCCGGTTTTAGCCTCCTACCGAACCTCCAAACCGGTTTAAACCGGAATCGAAAACCCGAAATTTTGAGCCGATTTTTGAAAAAAACTTAAGGGTATAGCCTTTCCGTTTTTTCGATTTTCAGGGGTCAAAAAATCGAAGAAAAATCCGGTTTTGGGTGGGTTTTCGCCGGAATATTCCAGTTTCAAACTGGTTCTAGCCGGTTTTAGCCTCCTACCGAACCCTCAAACCGGTTTAAACCGGAATCGAAAACCCGAAATTGTGACCCGATTTTCGAAAAAACCCTAAGGCTATGGCCTTTACCTTTTTTCGATTTTCGGGGGTCAAAAAATCGAAGAAAAATCCGGTTTTGGGTGGGTTTTCGCCGGAATATTCCACTTTCAAACTGGTTCTAGCCGGTTTTCGCCTCCTACCGAACCTCCAAACCGGTTTAAACCGGAATCGAAAACCCGAAATTTTGACCCGATTTTTGAAAAAAACTTAAGGGTATAGCCTTTCCGTTTTTTCGATTTTTGGGGGTCAAAAAATCGAAGAAAAATCCGGTTTTGGGTGGGTTTTCGCCGGAATATTCCAGTTTCAAACTGGTTCTAGCCGGTTTTAGCCTCCTACCGAACCTCCAAACCGGTTTAAACCGGAATCGAAAACCCGAAATTTTGAGCCGATTTTTGAAAAAAACTTAAGGGTATAGCCTTTCCGTTTTTTCGATTTTTGGGGGTCAAAAAATCGAAGAAAAATCCGGTTTTGGGTGGGTTTTCGCCGGAATATTCCAGTTTCAAACTGGTTCTAGCCGGTTTTAGCCTCCTACCGAACCTCCAAACCGGTTTAAACCGGAATCGAAAACCCGAAATTTTGAGCCGATTTTTGAAAAAAACTTAAGGGTATAGCCTTTCCCTTTTTTCGATTTTCGGGGGTCAAAAAATCGAAGAAAAATCCGGTTTTGGGTGGGTTTTCGCCGGAATATTCCAGTTTCAAACTGGTTCTAGCCGGTTTTAGCCTCCTACCGAACCCTCAAACAGGTTTAAACCGGAATCGAAAACCCGAAATTTTGACCCGATTTTCGAAAAAAACCTAAGGCTATAGCCTTTCCGTTTTTTCGACTTTTGGGGGTCAAAAAATCGAAGAAAAATTCGGTTTTGGGTGGGTTTTCGCCGGAATATTCCAGTTTCAAACTGGTTCTAGCCGGTTTTCGCCTCCTACCGAACCTCCAAACCGGTTTAAACCGGAATCGAAAACCCGAAATTTTGACCCGATTTTCGAAAAAACCCTAAGGCTACAGCCTTTCCCTTTTTTCGATTTTGGGGGTCAAAAAATCGAAGAAAAATTCGGTTTTGGGTGGGTTTTCGCCGGAATATTCCAGTTTCAAACTGGTTCTAGCCGGTTTTAGCCTCCTACCGAACCCTCAAACAGGTTTAAACCGGAATCGAAAACCCGAAATTTTGACCCGATTTTCGAAAACACCCTAAGGCTATAGCCTTTCCCTTTTTTCGATTTTCGGGGGTCAAAAAATCGAAGAAAAATCCGGTTTTGGGTGGGTTTTCGCCGGAATATTCCAGTTTCAAACTGGTTCTAGCCGGTTTTAGCCTCCTACCGAACCTCCAAACAGGTTTAAACCGGAATCGAAAACCCGAAATTTTGACCCGATTTTCGAAAAAACCCTAAGGCTATGGCCTTTCCCTTTTTTCGATTTTCGGGGGTCAAAAAATCGAAGAAAAATCCGGTTTTGGGTGGGTTTTCGCCGGAATATTCCAGTTTCAAACTGGTTCTAGCCGGTTTTCGCCTCCTACCGAACCTCCAAACCGGTTTAAACCGGAATCGAAAACCCGAAATTTTGACCCGATTTTCGAAAAAACCCTAAGGCTATAGCCTTTCCGTTTTTTCGATTTTTGGGGGTCAAAAAATCGAAGAAAAATCCGGTTTTGGGTGGGTTTTCGCCGGAATATTCCAGTTTCAAACTGGTTCTAGCCGGTTTTAGCCTCCTACCGAACCTCCAAACCGGTTTAAACCGGAATCGAAAACCCGAAATTTTGACCCGATTTTCGAAAAAAAACCTAAGGCTATAGCCTTTCCCTTTTTTCGATTTTCGGGGGTCAAAAAATCGAAGAAAAATTCGGTTTTGGGTGGGTTTTCGCCGGAATATTCCAGTTTCAAACTGGTTCTAGCCGGTTTTAGCCTCCTACCGAACCTCCAATCCGGTTTAAACCGGAATCGAAAACCCGAAATTTTGACCCGATTTTCGAAAAAACCCTAAGGCTATAGCCTTTCCGTTTTTTCGATTTTTGGGGGTCAAAAAATCGAAGAAAAATCCGGTTTTGGGTGGGTTTTCGCCGGAATATTCCAGTTTCAAACTGGTTCTAGCCGGTTTTAGCCTCCTACCGAACCTCCAAACCGGTTTAAACCGGAATCGAAAACCCGAAATTTTGAGCCGATTTTTGAAAAAAACTTAAGGGTATAGCCTTTCCGTTTTTTCGATTTTCAGGGGTCAAAAAATCGAAGAAAAATCCGGTTTTGGGTGGGTTTTCGCCGGAATATTCCAGTTTCAAACTGGTTCTAGCCGGTTTTAGCCTCCTACCGAACCCTCAAACCGGTTTAAACCGGAATCGAAAACCCGAAATTGTGACCCGATTTTCGAAAAAACCCTAAGGCTATGGCCTTTACCTTTTTTCGATTTTCGGGGGTCAAAAAATCGAAGAAAAATCCGGTTTTGGGTGGGTTTTCGCCGGAATATTCCACTTTCAAACTGGTTCTAGCCGGTTTTCGCCTCCTACCGAACCTCCAAACCGGTTTAAACCGGAATCGAAAACCCGAAATTTTGACCCGATTTTCGAAAAAACCCTAAGGCTATAGCCTTTCCGTTTTTTCGATTTTTGGGGGTCAAAAAATCGAAGAAAAATCCGGTTTTGGGTGGGTTTTCGCCGGAATATTCCAGTTTCAAACTGGTTCTAGCCGGTTTTAGCCTCCTACCGAACCTCCAAACCGGTTTAAACCGGAATCGAAAACCCGAAATTTTGACCCGATTTTCGAAAAAACCCTAAGGCTATAGCCTTTCCCTTTTTTCGATTTTCGGGGGTCAAAAAATCGAAGAAAAATCCGGTTTTGGGTGGGTTTTCGCCGGAATATTCCAGTTTCAAACTGGTTCTAGCCGGTTTTAGCCTCCTACCGAACCTCCAAACCGGTTTAAACCGGAATCGAAAACCCGAAATTTTGACCCGATTTTCGAAAAAAAACCTAAGGCTATAGCCTTTCCCTTTTTTCGATTTTCGGGGGTCAAAAAATCGAAGAAAAATTCGGTTTTGGGTGGGTTTTCGCCGGAATATTCCAGTTTCAAACTGGTTCTAGCCGGTTTTAGCCTCCTACCGAACCTCCAATCCGGTTTAAACCGGAATCGAAAACCCGAAATTTTGAGCCGATTTTTGAAAAAAACTTAAGGGTATAGCCTTTCCGTTTTTTCGATTTTCAGGGGTCAAAAAATCGAAGAAAAATCCGGTTTTGGGTGGGTTTTCGCCGGAATATTCCAGTTTCAAACTGGTTCTAGCCGGTTTTAGCCTCCTACCGAACCTCCAATCCGGTTTAAACCGGAATCGAAAACCCGAAATTTTGACCCGATTTTCGAAAAAACCCTAAGGCTATAGCCTTTCCGTTTTTTCGATTTTTGGGGGTCAAAAAATCGAAGAAAAATCCGGTTTTGGGTGGGTTTTCGCCGGAATATTCCAGTTTCAAACTGGTTCTAGCCGGTTTTAGCCTCCTACCGAACCTCCAAACCGGTTTAAACCGGAATCGAAAACCCGAAATTTTGAGCCGATTTTTGAAAAAAACTTAAGGGTATAGCCTTTCCCTTTTTTCGATTTTCGGGGGTCAAAAAATCGAAGAAAAATCCGGTTTTGGGTGGGTTTTCGCCGGAATATTCCAGTTTCAAACTGGTTCTAGCCGGTTTTAGCCTCCTACCGAACCCTCAAACAGGTTTAAACCGGAATCGAAAACCCGAAATTTTGACCCGATTTTCGAAAAAAACCTAAGGCTATAGCCTTTCCGTTTTTTCGACTTTTGGGGGTCAAAAAATCGAAGATAAATTCGGTTTTGGCTGGGTTTTCGCCGGAATATTCCAGTTTCAAACTGGTTCTAGCCGGTTTTCGCCTCCTACCGAACCTCCAATCCGGTTTAAACCGGAATCGAAAACCCGAAATTTTGACCCGATTTTCGAAAAAACCCTAAGGCTATAGCCTTTCCCTTTTTTCGATTTTCAGGGGTCAAAAAATCGAAGAAAAATTCGGTTTTGGGTGGGTTTTCGCCGGAATATTCCAGTTTCAAACTGGTTCTAGCCGGTTTTCGCCTCCTACCGAACCTCCAAACCGGTTTAAACCGGAATCGAAAACCCGAAATTTTGACCCGATTTTCGAAAAAACCCTAAGGCTACAGCCTTTCCCTTTTTTCGATTTTGGGGGTCAAAAAATCGAAGAAAAATTCGGTTTTGGCTGGGTTTTCGCCGGAATATTCCAGTTTCAAACTGGTTCTAGCCGGTTTTAGCCTCCTACCGAACCTCCAATCCGGTTTAGACCGGAATCGAAAACCCGAAATTTTGACCCGATTTTCGAAAAAACCCTAAGGCTATAGCCTTTCCCTTTTTTCGATTTTCGGGGGTCAAAAAATCGAAGAAAAATCCGGTTTTGGGTGGGTTTTCGCCGGAATATTCCAGTTTCAAACTGGTTCTAGCCGGTTTTTAGCCTCCTACCGAACCCTCAAACAGGTTTAAACCGGAATCGAAAACCCGAAATTTTGACCCGATTTTCGAAAAAACCCTAAGGCTATGGCCTTTCCCTTTTTTCGATTTTCGGGGGTCAAAAAATCGAAGAAAAATCCGGTTTTGGGTGGGTTTTCGCCGGAATATTCCAGTTTCAAACTGGTTCTAGCCGGTTTTCGCCTCCTACCGAACCTCCAAACCGGTTTAAACCGGAATCGAAAACCCGAAATTTTGACCCGATTTTCGAAAAAACCCTAAGGCTATAGCCTTTCCGTTTTTTCGATTTTTGGGGGTCAAAAAATCGAAGAAAAATCCGGTTTTGGGTGGGTTTTCGCCGGAATATTCCAGTTTCAAACTGGTTCTAGCCGGTTTTAGCCTCCTACCGAACCTCCAAACCGGTTTAAACCGGAATCGAAAACCCGAAATTTTGAGCCGATTTTTGAAAAAAACTTAAGGGTATAGCCTTTCCGTTTTTTCGATTTTCAGGGGTCAAAAAATCGAAGAAAAATCCGGTTTTGGGTGGGTTTTCGCCGGAATATTCCAGTTTCAAACTGGTTCTAGCCGGTTTTAGCCTCCTACCGAACCCTCAAACAGGTTTAAACCGGAATCGAAAACCCGAAATTGTGACCCGATTTTCGAAAAAACCCTAAGGCTATGGCCTTTACCTTTTTTCGATTTTCGGGGGTCAAAAAATCGAAGAAAAATCCGGTTTTGGGTGGGTTTTCGCCGGAATATTCCACTTTCAAACTGGTTCTAGCCGGTTTTCGCCTCCTACCGAACCTCCAAACCGGTTTAAACCGGAATCGAAAACCCGAAATTTTGACCCGATTTTCGAAAAAACCCTAAGGCTATAGCCTTTCCGTTTTTTCGATTTTTGGGGGTCAAAAAATCGAAGAAAAATCCGGTTTTGGGTGGGTTTTCGCCGGAATATTCCAGTTTCAAACTGGTTCTAGCCGGTTTTAGCCTCCTACCGAACCCTCAAACAGGTTTAAACCGGAATCGAAAACCCGAAATTGTGACCCGATTTTCGAAAAAACCCTAAGGCTATGGCCTTTACCTTTTTTCGATTTTCGGGGGTCAAAAAATCGAAGAAAAATCCGGTTTTGGGTGGGTTTTCGCCGGAATATTCCACTTTCAAACTGGTTCTAGCCGGTTTTCGCCTCCTACCGAACCTCCAAACCGGTTTAAACCGGAATCGAAAACCCGAAATTTTGACCCGATTTTCGAAAAAACCCTAAGGCTACAGCCTTTCCGTTTTTTCGATTTTTGGGGGTCAAAAAATCGAAGAAAAATCCGGTTTTGGGTGGGTTTTCGCCGGAATATTCCAGTTTCAAACTGGTTCTAGCCGGTTTTAGCCTCCTACCGAACCTCCAAACCGGTTTAAACCGGAATCGAAAACCCGAAATTTTGACCCGATTTTCGAAAAAACCCTAAGGCTATAGCCTTTCCCTTTTTTCGATTTTCGGGGGTCAAAAAATCGAAGAAAAATCCGGTTTTGGGTGGGTTTTCGCCGGAATATTCCAGTTTCAAACTGGTTCTAGCCGGTTTTAGCCTCCTACCGAACCTCCAAACCGGTTTAAACCGGAATCGAAAACCCGAAATTTTGACCCGATTTTCGAAAAAAAACCTAAGGCTATAGCCTTTCCCTTTTTTCGATTTTCGGGGGTCAAAAAATCGAAGAAAAATTCGGTTTTGGGTGGGTTTTCGCCGGAATATTCCAGTTTCAAACTGGTTCTAGCCGGTTTTAGCCTCCTACCGAACCTCCAATCCGGTTTAAACCGGAATCGAAAACCCGAAATTTTGAGCCGATTTTTGAAAAAAACTTAAGGGTATAGCCTTTCCGTTTTTTCGATTTTCAGGGGTCAAAAAATCGAAGAAAAATCCGGTTTTGGGTGGGTTTTCGCCGGAATATTCCAGTTTCAAACTGGTTCTAGCCGGTTTTAGCCTCCTACCGAACCTCCAATCCGGTTTAAACCGGAATCGAAAACCCGAAATTTTGAGCCGATTTTTGAAAAAAACTTAAGGGTATAGCCTTTCCCTTTTTTCGATTTTCGGGGGTCAAAAAATCGAAGAAAAATCCGGTTTTGGGTGGGTTTTCGCCGGAATATTCCAGTTTCAAACTGGTTCTAGCCGGTTTTAGCCTCCTACCGAACCCTCAAACAGGTTTAAACCGGAATCGAAAACCCGAAATTTTGACCCGATTTTCGAAAAAAACCTAAGGCTATAGCCTTTCCGTTTTTTCGACTTTTGGGGGTCAAAAAATCGAAGATAAATTCGGTTTTGGCTGGGTTTTCGCCGGAATATTCCAGTTTCAAACTGGTTCTAGCCGGTTTTCGCCTCCTACCGAACCTCCAATCCGGTTTAAACCGGAATCGAAAACCCGAAATTTTGACCCGATTTTCGAAAAAACCCTAAGGCTATAGCCTTTCCCTTTTTTCGATTTTCAGGGGTCAAAAAATCGAAGAAAAATTCGGTTTTGGGTGGGTTTTCGCCGGAATATTCCAGTTTCAAACTGGTTCTAGCCGGTTTTCGCCTCCTACCGAACCTCCAAACCGGTTTAAACCGGAATCGAAAACCCGAAATTTTGACCCGATTTTCGAAAAAACCCTAAGGCTACAGCCTTTCCCTTTTTTCGATTTTGGGGGTCAAAAAATCGAAGAAAAATTCGGTTTTGGCTGGGTTTTCGCCGGAATATTCCAGTTTCAAACTGGTTCTAGCCGGTTTTAGCCTCCTACCGAACCTCCAATCCGGTTTAGACCGGAATCGAAAACCCGAAATTTTGACCCGATTTTCGAAAAAACCCTAAGGCTATAGCCTTTCCCTTTTTTCGATTTTGGGGGTCAAAAAATCGAAGAAAAATTCGGTTTTGGGTGGGTTTTCGCCGGAATATTCCAGTTTCAAACTGGTTCTAGCCGGTTTTAGCCTCCTACCGAACCCTCAAACAGGTTTAAACCGGAATCGAAAACCCGAAATTTTGACCCGATTTTCGAAAACACCCTAAGGCTATAGCCTTTCCCTTTTTTCGATTTTCGGGGGTCAAAAAATCGAAGAAAAATCCGGTTTTGGGTGGGTTTTCGCCGGAATATTCCAGTTTCAAACTGGTTCTAGCCGGTTTTAGCCTCCTACCGAACCCTCAAACAGGTTTAAACCGGAATCGAAAACCCGAAATTTTGACCCGATTTTCGAAAAAACCCTAAGGCTATGGCCTTTCCCTTTTTTCGATTTTCGGGGGTCAAAAAATCGAAGAAAAATCCGGTTTTGGGTGGGTTTTCGCCGGAATATTCCAGTTTCAAACTGGTTCTAGCCGGTTTTCGCCTCCTACCGAACCTCCAAACCGGTTTAAACCGGAATCGAAAACCCGAAATTTTGACCCGATTTTCGAAAAAACCCTAAGGCTACAGCCTTTCCCTTTTTTCGATTTTGGGGGTCAAAAAATCGAAGAAAAATTCGGTTTTGGCTGGGTTTTCGCCGGAATATTCCAGTTTCAAACTGGTTCTAGCCGGTTTTAGCCTCCTACCGAACCTCCAATCCGGTTTAGACCGGAATCGAAAACCCGAAATTTTGACCCGATTTTCGAAAAAACCCTAAGGCTATAGCCTTTCCGTTTTTTCGATTTTGGGGGTCAAAAAATCGAAGAAAAATTCGGTTTTGGGTGGGTTTTCGCCGGAATATTCCAGTTTCAAACTGGTTCTAGCCGGTTTTAGCCTCCTACCGAACCCTCAAACAGGTTTAAACCGGAATCGAAAACCCGAAATTTTGACCCGATTTTCGAAAACACCCTAAGGCTATAGCCTTTCCCTTTTTTCGATTTTCGGGGGTCAAAAAATCGAAGAAAAATCCGGTTTTGGGTGGGTTTTCGCCGGAATATTCCAGTTTCAAACTGGTTCTAGCCGGTTTTAGCCTCCTACCGAACCCTCAAACAGGTTTAAACCGGAATCGAAAACCCGAAATTTTGACCCGATTTTCGAAAAAACCCTAAGGCTATGGCCTTTCCCTTTTTTCGATTTTCGGGGGTCAAAAAATCGAAGAAAAATCCGGTTTTGGGTGGGTTTTCGCCGGAATATTCCAGTTTCAAACTGGTTCTAGCCGGTTTTCGCCTCCTACCGAACCTCCAAACCGGTTTAAACCGGAATCGAAAACCCGAAATTTTGACCCGA
This sequence comes from Phallusia mammillata, assembly GCF_965637545.1. Taxonomy (NCBI): domain Eukaryota; kingdom Metazoa; phylum Chordata; class Ascidiacea; order Phlebobranchia; family Ascidiidae; genus Phallusia; species Phallusia mammillata. The sequence goes on along the minus strand of NC_137253.1, from coordinate 30,738,940 downwards.
TTTTCGAAAAAACCCTAAGGCTATAGCCTTTCCGTTTTTTCGATTTTTGGGGGTCAAAAAATCGAAGAAAAATCCGGTTTTGGGTGGGTTTTCGCCGGAATATTCCAGTTTCAAACTGGTTCTAGCCGGTTTTAGCCTCCTACCGAACCTCCAAACCGGTTTAAACCGGAATCGAAAACCCGAAATTTTGACCCGATTTTCGAAAAAAAACCTAAGGCTATAGCCTTTCCCTTTTTTCGATTTTCGGGGGTCAAAAAATCGAAGAAAAATTCGGTTTTGGGTGGGTTTTCGCCGGAATATTCCAGTTTCAAACTGGTTCTAGCCGGTTTTAGCCTCCTACCGAACCTCCAATCCGGTTTAAACCGGAATCGAAAACCCGAAATTTTGACCCGATTTTCGAAAAAACCCTAAGGCTATAGCCTTTCCGTTTTTTCGATTTTTGGGGGTCAAAAAATCGAAGAAAAATCCGGTTTTGGGTGGGTTTTCGCCGGAATATTCCAGTTTCAAACTGGTTCTAGCCGGTTTTAGCCTCCTACCGAACCTCCAAACCGGTTTAAACCGGAATCGAAAACCCGAAATTTTGAGCCGATTTTTGAAAAAAACTTAAGGGTATAGCCTTTCCGTTTTTTCGATTTTCAGGGGTCAAAAAATCGAAGAAAAATCCGGTTTTGGGTGGGTTTTCGCCGGAATATTCCAGTTTCAAACTGGTTCTAGCCGGTTTTAGCCTCCTACCGAACCCTCAAACAGGTTTAAACCGGAATCGAAAACCCGAAATTGTGACCCGATTTTCGAAAAAACCCTAAGGCTATGGCCTTTACCTTTTTTCGATTTTCGGGGGTCAAAAAATCGAAGAAAAATCCGGTTTTGGGTGGGTTTTCGCCGGAATATTCCACTTTCAAACTGGTTCTAGCCGGTTTTCGCCTCCTACCGAACCTCCAAACCGGTTTAAACCGGAATCGAAAACCCGAAATTTTGACCCGATTTTCGAAAAAACCCTAAGGCTATAGCCTTTCCGTTTTTTCGATTTTTGGGGGTCAAAAAATCGAAGAAAAATCCGGTTTTGGGTGGGTTTTCGCCGGAATATTCCAGTTTCAAACTGGTTCTAGCCGGTTTTAGCCTCCTACCGAACCTCCAAACCGGTTTAAACCGGAATCGAAAACCCGAAATTTTGACCCGATTTTCGAAAAAACCCTAAGGCTATAGCCTTTCCCTTTTTTCGATTTTCGGGGGTCAAAAAATCGAAGAAAAATCCGGTTTTGGGTGGGTTTTCGCCGGAATATTCCAGTTTCAAACTGGTTCTAGCCGGTTTTAGCCTCCTACCGAACCTCCAAACCGGTTTAAACCGGAATCGAAAACCCGAAATTTTGACCCGATTTTCGAAAAAAAACCTAAGGCTATAGCCTTTCCCTTTTTTCGATTTTCGGGGGTCAAAAAATCGAAGAAAAATTCGGTTTTGGGTGGGTTTTCGCCGGAATATTCCAGTTTCAAACTGGTTCTAGCCGGTTTTAGCCTCCTACCGAACCTCCAATCCGGTTTAAACCGGAATCGAAAACCCGAAATTTTGAGCCGATTTTTGAAAAAAACTTAAGGGTATAGCCTTTCCGTTTTTTCGATTTTCAGGGGTCAAAAAATCGAAGAAAAATCCGGTTTTGGGTGGGTTTTCGCCGGAATATTCCAGTTTCAAACTGGTTCTAGCCGGTTTTAGCCTCCTACCGAACCTCCAATCCGGTTTAAACCGGAATCGAAAACCCGAAATTTTGACCCGATTTTCGAAAAAACCCTAAGGCTATAGCCTTTCCGTTTTTTCGATTTTTGGGGGTCAAAAAATCGAAGAAAAATCCGGTTTTGGGTGGGTTTTCGCCGGAATATTCCAGTTTCAAACTGGTTCTAGCCGGTTTTAGCCTCCTACCGAACCTCCAAACCGGTTTAAACCGGAATCGAAAACCCGAAATTTTGAGCCGATTTTTGAAAAAAACTTAAGGGTATAGCCTTTCCCTTTTTTCGATTTTCGGGGGTCAAAAAATCGAAGAAAAATCCGGTTTTGGGTGGGTTTTCGCCGGAATATTCCAGTTTCAAACTGGTTCTAGCCGGTTTTAGCCTCCTACCGAACCCTCAAACAGGTTTAAACCGGAATCGAAAACCCGAAATTTTGACCCGATTTTCGAAAAAAACCTAAGGCTATAGCCTTTCCGTTTTTTCGACTTTTGGGGGTCAAAAAATCGAAGATAAATTCGGTTTTGGCTGGGTTTTCGCCGGAATATTCCAGTTTCAAACTGGTTCTAGCCGGTTTTCGCCTCCTACCGAACCTCCAATCCGGTTTAAACCGGAATCGAAAACCCGAAATTTTGACCCGATTTTCGAAAAAACCCTAAGGCTATAGCCTTTCCCTTTTTTCGATTTTCAGGGGTCAAAAAATCGAAGAAAAATTCGGTTTTGGGTGGGTTTTCGCCGGAATATTCCAGTTTCAAACTGGTTCTAGCCGGTTTTCGCCTCCTACCGAACCTCCAAACCGGTTTAAACCGGAATCGAAAACCCGAAATTTTGACCCGATTTTCGAAAAAACCCTAAGGCTACAGCCTTTCCCTTTTTTCGATTTTGGGGGTCAAAAAATCGAAGAAAAATTCGGTTTTGGCTGGGTTTTCGCCGGAATATTCCAGTTTCAAACTGGTTCTAGCCGGTTTTAGCCTCCTACCGAACCTCCAATCCGGTTTAGACCGGAATCGAAAACCCGAAATTTTGACCCGATTTTCGAAAAAACCCTAAGGCTATAGCCTTTCCCTTTTTTCGATTTTCGGGGGTCAAAAAATCGAAGAAAAATCCGGTTTTGGGTGGGTTTTCGCCGGAATATTCCAGTTTCAAACTGGTTCTAGCCGGTTTTAGCCTCCTACCGAACCCTCAAACAGGTTTAAACCGGAATCGAAAACCCGAAATTTTGACCCGATTTTCGAAAAAACCCTAAGGCTATGGCCTTTCCCTTTTTTCGATTTTCGGGGGTCAAAAAATCGAAGAAAAATCCGGTTTTGGGTGGGTTTTCGCCGGAATATTCCAGTTTCAAACTGGTTCTAGCCGGTTTTCGCCTCCTACCGAACCTCCAAACCGGTTTAAACCGGAATCGAAAACCCGAAATTTTGACCCGATTTTCGAAAAAACCCTAAGGCTATAGCCTTTCCGTTTTTTCGATTTTTGGGGGTCAAAAAATCGAAGAAAAATCCGGTTTTGGGTGGGTTTTCGCCGGAATATTCCAGTTTCAAACTGGTTCTAGCCGGTTTTAGCCTCCTACCGAACCTCCAAACCGGTTTAAACCGGAATCGAAAACCCGAAATTTTGAGCCGATTTTTGAAAAAAACTTAAGGGTATAGCCTTTCCGTTTTTTCGATTTTCAGGGGTCAAAAAATCGAAGAAAAATCCGGTTTTGGGTGGGTTTTCGCCGGAATATTCCAGTTTCAAACTGGTTCTAGCCGGTTTTAGCCTCCTACCGAACCCTCAAACAGGTTTAAACCGGAATCGAAAACCCGAAATTGTGACCCGATTTTCGAAAAAACCCTAAGGCTATGGCCTTTACCTTTTTTCGATTTTCGGGGGTCAAAAAATCGAAGAAAAATCCGGTTTTGGGTGGGTTTTCGCCGGAATATTCCACTTTCAAACTGGTTCTAGCCGGTTTTCGCCTCCTACCGAACCTCCAAACCGGTTTAAACCGGAATCGAAAACCCGAAATTTTGACCCGATTTTCGAAAAAACCCTAAGGCTATAGCCTTTCCGTTTTTTCGATTTTTGGGGGTCAAAAAATCGAAGAAAAATCCGGTTTTGGGTGGGTTTTCGCCGGAATATTCCAGTTTCAAACTGGTTCTAGCCGGTTTTAGCCTCCTACCGAACCCTCAAACAGGTTTAAACCGGAATCGAAAACCCGAAATTGTGACCCGATTTTCGAAAAAACCCTAAGGCTATGGCCTTTACCTTTTTTCGATTTTCGGGGGTCAAAAAATCGAAGAAAAATCCGGTTTTGGGTGGGTTTTCGCCGGAATATTCCACTTTCAAACTGGTTCTAGCCGGTTTTCGCCTCCTACCGAACCTCCAAACCGGTTTAAACCGGAATCGAAAACCCGAAATTTTGACCCGATTTTCGAAAAAACCCTAAGGCTATAGCCTTTCCGTTTTTTCGATTTTTGGGGGTCAAAAAATCGAAGAAAAATCCGGTTTTGGGTGGGTTTTCGCCGGAATATTCCAGTTTCAAACTGGTTCTAGCCGGTTTTAGCCTCCTACCGAACCTCCAAACCGGTTTAAACCGGAATCGAAAACCCGAAATTTTGACCCGATTTTCGAAAAAACCCTAAGGCTATAGCCTTTCCCTTTTTTCGATTTTCGGGGGTCAAAAAATCGAAGAAAAATCCGGTTTTGGGTGGGTTTTCGCCGGAATATTCCAGTTTCAAACTGGTTCTAGCCGGTTTTAGCCTCCTACCGAACCTCCAAACCGGTTTAAACCGGAATCGAAAACCCGAAATTTTGACCCGATTTTCGAAAAAAAACCTAAGGCTATAGCCTTTCCCTTTTTTCGATTTTCGGGGGTCAAAAAATCGAAGAAAAATTCGGTTTTGGGTGGGTTTTCGCCGGAATATTCCAGTTTCAAACTGGTTCTAGCCGGTTTTAGCCTCCTACCGAACCTCCAATCCGGTTTAAACCGGAATCGAAAACCCGAAATTTTGAGCCGATTTTTGAAAAAAACTTAAGGGTATAGCCTTTCCGTTTTTTCGATTTTCAGGGGTCAAAAAATCGAAGAAAAATCCGGTTTTGGGTGGGTTTTCGCCGGAATATTCCAGTTTCAAACTGGTTCTAGCCGGTTTTAGCCTCCTACCGAACCTCCAATCCGGTTTAAACCGGAATCGAAAACCCGAAATTTTGAGCCGATTTTTGAAAAAAACTTAAGGGTATAGCCTTTCCCTTTTTTCGATTTTCGGGGGTCAAAAAATCGAAGAAAAATCCGGTTTTGGGTGGGTTTTCGCCGGAATATTCCAGTTTCAAACTGGTTCTAGCCGGTTTTAGCCTCCTACCGAACCCTCAAACAGGTTTAAACCGGAATCGAAAACCCGAAATTTTGACCCGATTTTCGAAAAAAACCTAAGGCTATAGCCTTTCCGTTTTTTCGACTTTTGGGGGTCAAAAAATCGAAGATAAATTCGGTTTTGGCTGGGTTTTCGCCGGAATATTCCAGTTTCAAACTGGTTCTAGCCGGTTTTCGCCTCCTACCGAACCTCCAATCCGGTTTAAACCGGAATCGAAAACCCGAAATTTTGACCCGATTTTCGAAAAAACCCTAAGGCTATAGCCTTTCCCTTTTTTCGATTTTCAGGGGTCAAAAAATCGAAGAAAAATTCGGTTTTGGGTGGGTTTTCGCCGGAATATTCCAGTTTCAAACTGGTTCTAGCCGGTTTTCGCCTCCTACCGAACCTCCAAACCGGTTTAAACCGGAATCGAAAACCCGAAATTTTGACCCGATTTTCGAAAAAACCCTAAGGCTACAGCCTTTCCCTTTTTTCGATTTTGGGGGTCAAAAAATCGAAGAAAAATTCGGTTTTGGCTGGGTTTTCGCCGGAATATTCCAGTTTCAAACTGGTTCTAGCCGGTTTTAGCCTCCTACCGAACCTCCAATCCGGTTTAGACCGGAATCGAAAACCCGAAATTTTGACCCGATTTTCGAAAAAACCCTAAGGCTATAGCCTTTCCCTTTTTTCGATTTTGGGGGTCAAAAAATCGAAGAAAAATTCGGTTTTGGGTGGGTTTTCGCCGGAATATTCCAGTTTCAAACTGGTTCTAGCCGGTTTTAGCCTCCTACCGAACCCTCAAACAGGTTTAAACCGGAATCGAAAACCCGAAATTTTGACCCGATTTTCGAAAACACCCTAAGGCTATAGCCTTTCCCTTTTTTCGATTTTCGGGGGTCAAAAAATCGAAGAAAAATCCGGTTTTGGGTGGGTTTTCGCCGGAATATTCCAGTTTCAAACTGGTTCTAGCCGGTTTTAGCCTCCTACCGAACCCTCAAACAGGTTTAAACCGGAATCGAAAACCCGAAATTTTGACCCGATTTTCGAAAAAACCCTAAGGCTATGGCCTTTCCCTTTTTTCGATTTTCGGGGGTCAAAAAATCGAAGAAAAATCCGGTTTTGGGTGGGTTTTCGCCGGAATATTCCAGTTTCAAACTGGTTCTAGCCGGTTTTCGCCTCCTACCGAACCTCCAAACCGGTTTAAACCGGAATCGAAAACCCGAAATTTTGACCCGATTTTCGAAAAAACCCTAAGGCTATAGCCTTTCCCTTTTTTCGATTTTTGGGGGTCAAAAAATCGAAGAAAAATCCGGTTTTGGGTGGGTTTTCGCCGGAATATTCCAGTTTCAAACTGGTTCTAGCCGGTTTTCGCCTCCTACCGAACCTCCAAACCGGTTTAAACCGGAATCGAAAACCCGAAATTTTGACCCGATTTTCGAAAAAACCCTAAGGCTATAGCCTTTCCCTTTTTTCGATTTTCGGGGGTCAAAAAATCGAAGAAAAATCCGGTTTTGGGTGGGTTTTCGCCGGAATATTCCAGTTTCAAACTGGTTCTAGCCGGTTTTAGCCTCCTACCGAACCTCCAATCCGGTTTAAACCGGAATCGAAAACCCGAAATTTTGACCCGATTTTCGAAAAAACCCTAAGGCTATAGCCTTTCCCTTTTTTCGATTTTCGGGGGTCAAAAAATCGAAGAAAAATTCGGTTTTGGGTGGGTTTTCGCCGGAATATTCCAGTTTCAAACTGGTTCTAGCCGGTTTTAGCCTCCTACCGAACCTCCAATCCGGTTTAAACCGGAATCGAAAACCCGAAATTTTGACCCGATTTTCGAAAAAACCCTAAGGCTATAGCCTTTCCGTTTTTTCGATTTTTGGGGGTCAAAAAATCGAAGAAAAATCCGGTTTTGGGTGGGTTTTCGCCGGAATATTCCAGTTTCAAACTGGTTCTAGCCGGTTTTAGCCTCCTACCGAACCTCCAAACCGGTTTAAACCGGAATCGAAAACCCGAAATTTTGAGCCGATTTTTGAAAAAAACTTAAGGGTATAGCCTTTCCGTTTTTTCGATTTTCAGGGGTCAAAAAATCGAAGAAAAATCCGGTTTTGGGTGGGTTTTCGCCGGAATATTCCAGTTTCAAACTGGTTCTAGCCGGTTTTAGCCTCCTACCGAACCCTCAAACAGGTTTAAACCGGAATCGAAAACCCGAAATTTTGACCCGATTTTCGAAAAAACCCTAAGGCTATGGCCTTTACCTTTTTTCGATTTTCGGGGGTCAAAAAATCGAAGAAAAATCCGGTTTTGGGTGGGTTTTCGCCGGAATATTCCACTTTCAAACTGGTTCTAGCCGGTTTTCGCCTCCTACCGAACCTCCAAACCGGTTTAAACCGGAATCGAAAACCCGAAATTTTGACCCGATTTTCGAAAAAACCCTAAGGCTATAGCCTTTCCGTTTTTTCGATTTTTGGGGGTCAAAAAATCGAAGAAAAATCCGGTTTTGGGTGGGTTTTCGCCGGAATATTCCAGTTTCAAACTGGTTCTAGCCGGTTTTAGCCTCCTACCGAACCTCCAAACCGGTTTAAACCGGAATCGAAAACCCGAAATTTTGAGCCGATTTTTGAAAAAAACTTAAGGGTATAGCCTTTCCGTTTTTTCGATTTTCAGGGGTCAAAAAATCGAAGAAAAATCCGGTTTTGGGTGGGTTTTCGCCGGAATATTCCAGTTTCAAACTGGTTCTAGCCGGTTTTAGCCTCCTACCGAACCCTCAAACAGGTTTAAACCGGAATCGAAAACCCGAAATTTTGACCCGATTTTCGAAAAAACCCTAAGGCTATGGCCTTTACCTTTTTTCGATTTTCGGGGGTCAAAAAATCGAAGAAAAATCCGGTTTTGGGTGGGTTTTCGCCGGAATATTCCACTTTCAAACTGGTTCTAGCCGGTTTTCGCCTCCTACCGAACCTCCAAACCGGTTTAAACCGGAATCGAAAACCCGAAATTTTGACCCGATTTTCGAAAAAACCCTAAGGCTATAGCCTTTCCGTTTTTTCGATTTTTGGGGGTCAAAAAATCGAAGAAAAATCCGGTTTTGGGTGGGTTTTCGCCGGAATATTCCAGTTTCAAACTGGTTCTAGCCGGTTTTAGCCTCCTACCGAACCTCCAAACCGGTTTAAACCGGAATCGAAAACCCGAAATTTTGACCCGATTTTCGAAAAAAAAACCTAAGGCTATAGCCTTTCCCTTTTTTCGATTTTCGGGGGTCAAAAAATCGAAGAAAAATTCGGTTTTGGGTGGGTTTTCGCCGGAATATTCCAGTTTCAAACTGGTTCTAGCCGGTTTTAGCCTCCTACCGAACCTCCAATCCGGTTTAAACCGGAATCGAAAACCCGAAATTTTGACCCGATTTTCGAAAAAACCCTAAGGCTATAGCCTTTCCGTTTTTTCGATTTTTGGGGGTCAAAAAATCGAAGAAAAATCCGGTTTTGGGTGGGTTTTCGCCGGAATATTCCAGTTTCAAACTGGTTCTAGCCGGTTTTAGCCTCCTACCGAACCTCCAAACCGGTTTAAACCGGAATCGAAAACCCGAAATTTTGACCCGATTTTCGAAAAAACCCTAAGGCTATAGCCTTTACCTTTTTTCGATTTTCAGGGGTCAAAAAATCGAAGAAAAATCCGGTTTTGGGTGGGTTTTCGCCGGAATATTCCAGTTTCAAACTGGTTCTAGCCGGTTTTAGCCTCCTACCGAACCTCCAAACCGGTTTAAACCGGAATCGAAAACCCGAAATTTTGACCCGATTTTCGAAAAAACCCTAAGGCTATAGCCTTTCCCTTTTTTCGATTTTCGGGGGTCAAAAAATCGAAGAAAAATCCGGTTTTGGGTGGGTTTTCGCCGGAATATTCCAGTTTCAAACTGGTTCTAGCCGGTTTTAGCCTCCTACCGAACCTCCAAACCGGTTTAAACCGGAATCGAAAACCCGAAATTTTGACCCGATTTTCGAAAAAAAAACCTAAGGCTATAGCCTTTCCCTTTTTTCGATTTTCGGGGGTCAAAAAATCGAAGAAAAATTCGGTTTTGGGTGGGTTTTCGCCGGAATATTCCAGTTTCAAACTGGTTCTAGCCGGTTTTAGCCTCCTACCGAACCTCCAAACCGGTTTAAACCGGAATCGAAAACCCGAAATTTTGACCCGATTTTCGAAAAAACCCTAAGGCTATAGCCTTTACCTTTTTTCGATTTTCAGGGGTCAAAAAATCGAAGAAAAATCCGGTTTTGGGTGGGTTTTCGCCGGAATATTCCAGTTTCAAACTGGTTCTAGCCGGTTTTAGCTTCCTACCGAACCTCCAAACCGGTTTAAACCGGAATCGAAAACCCGAAATTTTGACCCGATTTTCGAAAAAACCCTAAGGCTATAGCCTTTCCCTTTTTTCGATTTTCGGGGGTCAAAAAATCGAAGAAAAATCCGGTTTTGGGTGGGTTTTCGCCGGAATATTCCAGTTTCAAACTGGTTCTAGCCGGTTTTAGCCTCCTACCGAACCTCCAAACCGGTTTAAACCGGAATCGAAAACCCGAAATTTTGACCCGATTTTCGAAAAAAAAACCTAAGGCTATAGCCTTTCCCTTTTTTCGATTTTCGGGGGTCAAAAAATCGAAGAAAAATTCGGTTTTGGGTGGGTTTTCGCCGGAATATTCCAGTTTCAAACTGGTTCTAGCCGGTTTTAGCCTCCTACCGAACCTCCAATCCGGTTTAAACCGGAATCGAAAACCCGAAATTTTGACCCGATTTTCGAAAAAACCCTAAGGCTATAGCCTTTCCGTTTTTTCGATTTTTGGGGGTCAAAAAATCGAAGAAAAATCCGGTTTTGGGTGGGTTTTCGCCGGAATATTCCAGTTTCAAACTGGTTCTAGCCGGTTTTAGCCTCCTACCGAACCTCCAAACCGGTTTAAACCGGAATCGAAAACCCGAAATTTTGACCCGATTTTCGAAAAAAAAACCTAAGGCTATAGCCTTTCCCTTTTTTCGATTTTCGGGGGTCAAAAAATCGAAGAAAAATTCGGTTTTGGGTGGGTTTTCGCCGGAATATTCCAGTTTCAAACTGGTTCTAGCCGGTTTTAGCCTCCTACCGAACCTCCAATCCGGTTTAAACCGGAATCGAAAACCCGAAATTTTGACCCGATTTTCGAAAAAACCCTAAGGCTATAGCCTTTCCGTTTTTTCGATTTTTGGGGGTCAAAAAATCGAAGAAAAATCCGGTTTTGGGTGGGTTTTCGCCGGAATATTCCAGTTTCAAACTGGTTCTAGCCGGTTTTAGCCTCCTACCGAACCTCCAAACCGGTTTAAACCGGAATCGAAAACCCGAAATTTTGACCCGATTTTCGAAAAAACCCTAAGGCTATAGCCTTTACCTTTTTTCGATTTTCAGGGGTCAAAAAATCGAAGAAAAATCCGGTTTTGGGTGGGTTTTCGCCGGAATATTCCAGTTTCAAACTGGTTCTAGCCGGTTTTAGCCTCCTACCGAACCTCCAAACCGGTTTAAACCGGAATCGAAAACCCGAAATTTTGAGCCGATTTTTGAAAAAAACTTAAGGCTATAGCCTTTCCGTTTTTTCGATTTTCAGGGGTCAAAAAATCGAAGAAAAATCCGGTTTTGGGTGGGTTTTCGCCGGAATATTCCAGTTTCAAACTGGTTCTAGCCGGTTTTAGCCTCCTACCGAACCCTCAAACAGGTTTAAACCGGAATCGAAAACCCGAAATTTTGACCCGATTTTCGAAAAAACCCTAAGGCTATGGCCTTTACCTTTTTTCGATTTTCGGGGGTCAAAAAATCGAAGAAAAATCCGGTTTTGGGTGGGTTTTCGCCGGAATATTCCACTTTCAAACTGGTTCTAGCCGGTTTTCGCCTCCTACCGAACCTCCAAACCGGTTTAAACCGGAATCGAAAACCCGAAATTTTGACCCGATTTTCGAAAAAACCCTAAGGCTGTAGCCTTTCCGTTTTTTCGATTTTTGGGGGTCAAAAAATCGAAGAAAAATCCGGTTTTGGGTGGGTTTTCGCCGGAATATTCCAGTTTCAAACTGGTTCTAGCCGGTTTTAGCTTCCTACCGAACCTCCAAACCGGTTTAAACCGGAATCGAAAACCCGAAATTTTGACCCGATTTTCGAAAAAAAAACCTAAGGCTATAGCCTTTCCCTTTTTTCGATTTTCGGGGGTCAAAAAATCGAAGAAAAATTCGGTTTTGGGTGGGTTTTCGCCGGAATATTCCAGTTTCAAACTGGTTCTAGCCGGTTTTAGCCTCCTACCGAACCTCCAAACCGGTTTAAACCGGAATCGAAAACCCGAAATTTTGACCCGATTTTCGAAAAAACCCTAAGGCTATAGCCTTTACCTTTTTTCGATTTTCAGGGGTCAAAAAATCGAAGAAAAATCCGGTTTTGGGTGGGTTTTCGCCGGAATATTCCAGTTTCAAACTGGTTCTAGCCGGTTTTAGCTTCCTACCGAACCTCCAAACCGGTTTAAACCGGAATCGAAAACCCGAAATTTTGACCCGATTTTCGAAAAAACCCTAAGGCTATAGCCTTTCCCTTTTTTCGATTTTCGGGGGTCAAAAAATCGAAGAAAAATCCGGTTTTGGGTGGGTTTTCGCCGGAATATTCCAGTTTCAAACTGGTTCTAGCCGGTTTTAGCCTCCTACCGAACCTCCAAACCGGTTTAAACCGGAATCGAAAACCCGAAATTTTGACCCGATTTTCGAAAAAAAAACCTAAGGCTATAGCCTTTCCCTTTTTTCGATTTTCGGGGGTCAAAAAATCGAAGAAAAATTCGGTTTTGGGTGGGTTTTCGCCGGAATATTCCAGTTTCAAACTGGTTCTAGCCGGTTTTAGCCTCCTACCGAACCTCCAATCCGGTTTAAACCGGAATCGAAAACCCGAAATTTTGACCCGATTTTCGAAAAAACCCTAAGGCTATAGCCTTTCCGTTTTTTCGATTTTTGGGGGTCAAAAAATCGAAGAAAAATCCGGTTTTGGGTGGGTTTTCGCCGGAATATTCCAGTTTCAAACTGGTTCTAGCCGGTTTTAGCCTCCTACCGAACCTCCAAACCGGTTTAAACCGGAATCGAAAACCCGAAATTTTGACCCGATTTTCGAAAAAAAAACCTAAGGCTATAGCCTTTCCCTTTTTTCGATTTTCGGGGGTCAAAAAATCGAAGAAAAATTCGGTTTTGGGTGGGTTTTCGCCGGAATATTCCAGTTTCAAACTGGTTCTAGCCGGTTTTAGCCTCCTACCGAACCTCCAATCCGGTTTAAACCGGAATCGAAAACCCGAAATTTTGACCCGATTTTCGAAAAAACCCTAAGGCTATAGCCTTTCCGTTTTTTCGATTTTTGGGGGTCAAAAAATCGAAGAAAAATCCGGTTTTGGGTGGGTTTTCGCCGGAATATTCCAGTTTCAAACTGGTTCTAGCCGGTTTTAGCCTCCTACCGAACCTCCAAACCGGTTTAAACCGGAATCGAAAACCCGAAATTTTGACCCGATTTTCGAAAAAACCCTAAGGCTATAGCCTTTACCTTTTTTCGATTTTCAGGGGTCAAAAAATCGAAGAAAAATCCGGTTTTGGGTGGGTTTTCGCCGGAATATTCCAGTTTCAAACTGGTTCTAGCCGGTTTTAGCCTCCTACCGAACCTCCAAACCGGTTTAAACCGGAATCGAAAACCCGAAATTTTGAGCCGATTTTTGAAAAAAACTTAAGGCTATAGCCTTTCCGTTTTTTCGATTTTCAGGGGTCAAAAAATCGAAGAAAAATCCGGTTTTGGGTGGGTTTTCGCCGGAATATTCCAGTTTCAAACTGGTTCTAGCCGGTTTTAGCCTCCTACCGAACCCTCAAACAGGTTTAAACCGGAATCGAAAACCCGAAATTTTGACCCGATTTTCGAAAAAACCCTAAGGCTATGGCCTTTACCTTTTTTCGATTTTCGGGGGTCAAAAAATCGAAGAAAAATCCGGTTTTGGGTGGGTTTTCGCCGGAATATTCCAGTTTCAAACTGGTTCTAGCCGGTTTTAGCCTCCTACCGAACCTCCAAACCGGTTTAAACCGGAATCGAAAACCCGAAATTTTGACCCGATTTTCGAAAAAAAAACCTAAGGCTATAGCCTTTCCCTTTTTTCGATTTTCGGGGGTCAAAAAATCGAAGAAAAATTCGGTTTTGGGTGGGTTTTCGCCGGAATATTCCAGTTTCAAACTGGTTCTAGCCGGTTTTAGCCTCCTACCGAACCTCCAAACCGGTTTAAACCGGAATCGAAAACCCGAAATTTTGACCCGATTTTCGAAAAAACCCTAAGGCTATAGCCTTTCCGTTTTTTCGATTTTTGGGGGTCAAAAAATCGAAGAAAAATCCGGTTTTGGGTGGGTTTTCGCCGGAATATTCCAGTTTCAAACTGGTTCTAGCCGGTTTTAGCCTCCTACCGAACCTCCAAACCGGTTTAAACCGGAATCGAAAACCCGAAATTTTGACCCGATTTTCGAAAAAAAAACCTAAGGCTATAGCCTTTCCCTTTTTTCGATTTTCGGGGGTCAAAAAATCGAAGAAAAATTCGGTTTTGGGTGGGTTTTCGCCGGAATATTCCAGTTTCAAACTGGTTCTAGCCGGTTTTAGCCTCCTACCGAACCTCCAATCCGGTTTAAACCGGAATCGAAAACCCGAAATTTTGACCCGATTTTCGAAAAAACCCTAAGGCTATAGCCTTTCCGTTTTTTCGATTTTTGGGGGTCAAAAAATCGAAGAAAAATCCGGTTTTGGGTGGGTTTTCGCCGGAATATTCCAGTTTCAAACTGGTTCTAGCCGGTTTTAGCCTCCTACCGAACCTCCAAACCGGTTTAAACCGGAATCGAAAACCCGAAATTTTGACCCGATTTTCGAAAAAACCCTAAGGCTATAGCCTTTACCTTTTTTCGATTTTCAGGGGTCAAAAAATCGAAGAAAAATCCGGTTTTGGGTGGGTTTTCGCCGGAATATTCCAGTTTCAAACTGGTTCTAGCCGGTTTTAGCCTCCTACCGAACCTCCAAACCGGTTTAAACCGGAATCGAAAACCCGAAATTTTGAGCCGATTTTTGAAAAAAACTTAAGGCTATAGCCTTTCCGTTTTTTCGATTTTCAGGGGTCAAAAAATCGAAGAAAAATCCGGTTTTGGGTGGGTTTTCGCCGGAATATTCCAGTTTCAAACTGGTTCTAGCCGGTTTTAGCCTCCTACCGAACCCTCAAACAGGTTTAAACCGGAATCGAAAACCCGAAATTTTGACCCGATTTTCGAAAAAACCCTAAGGCTATGGCCTTTACCTTTTTTCGATTTTCGGGGGTCAAAAAATCGAAGAAAAATCCGGTTTTGGGTGGGTTTTCGCCGGAATATTCCACTTTCAAACTGGTTCTAGCCGGTTTTCGCCTCCTACCGAACCTCCAAACCGGTTTAAACCGGAATCGAAAACCCGAAATTTTGACCCGATTTTCGAAAAAACCCTAAGGCTGTAGCCTTTCCGTTTTTTCGATTTTTGGGGGTCAAAAAATCGAAGAAAAATCCGGTTTTGGGTGGGTTTTCGCCGGAATATTCCAGTTTCAAACTGGTTCTAGCCGGTTTTAGCTTCCTACCGAACCTCCAAACCGGTTTAAACCGGAATCGAAAACCCGAAATTTTGACCCGATTTTCGAAAAAAAAACCTAAGGCTATAGCCTTTCCCTTTTTTCGATTTTCGGGGGTCAAAAAATCGAAGAAAAATTCGGTTTTGGGTGGGTTTTCGCCGGAATATTCCAGTTTCAAACTGGTTCTAGCCGGTTTTAGCCTCCTACCGAACCTCCAAACCGGTTTAAACCGGAATCGAAAACCCGAAATTTTGACCCGATTTTCGAAAAAACCCTAAGGCTATAGCCTTTACCTTTTTTCGATTTTCAGGGGTCAAAAAATCGAAGAAAAATCCGGTTTTGGGTGGGTTTTCGCCGGAATATTCCAGTTTCAAACTGGTTCTAGCCGGTTTTAGCTTCCTACCGAACCTCCAAACCGGTTTAAACCGGAATCGAAAACCCGAAATTTTGACCCGATTTTCGAAAAAACCCTAAGGCTATAGCCTTTCCCTTTTTTCGATTTTCGGGGGTCAAAAAATCGAAGAAAAATCCGGTTTTGGGTGGGTTTTCGCCGGAATATTCCAGTTTCAAACTGGTTCTAGCCGGTTTTAGCCTCCTACCGAACCTCCAAACCGGTTTAAACCGGAATCGAAAACCCGAAATTTTGACCCGATTTTCGAAAAAAAAACCTAAGGCTATAGCCTTTCCCTTTTTTCGATTTTCGGGGGTCAAAAAATCGAAGAAAAATTCGGTTTTGGGTGGGTTTTCGCCGGAATATTCCAGTTTCAAACTGGTTCTAGCCGGTTTTAGCCTCCTACCGAACCTCCAATCCGGTTTAAACCGGAATCGAAAACCCGAAATTTTGACCCGATTTTCGAAAAAACCCTAAGGCTATAGCCTTTCCGTTTTTTCGATTTTTGGGGGTCAAAAAATCGAAGAAAAATCCGGTTTTGGGTGGGTTTTCGCCGGAATATTCCAGTTTCAAACTGGTTCTAGCCGGTTTTAGCCTCCTACCGAACCTCCAAACCGGTTTAAACCGGAATCGAAAACCCGAAATTTTGACCCGATTTTCGAAAAAAAAACCTAAGGCTATAGCCTTTCCCTTTTTTCGATTTTCGGGGGTCAAAAAATCGAAGAAAAATTCGGTTTTGGGTGGGTTTTCGCCGGAATATTCCAGTTTCAAACTGGTTCTAGCCGGTTTTAGCCTCCTACCGAACCTCCAATCCGGTTTAAACCGGAATCGAAAACCCGAAATTTTGACCCGATTTTCGAAAAAACCCTAAGGCTATAGCCTTTCCGTTTTTTCGATTTTTGGGGGTCAAAAAATCGAAGAAAAATCCGGTTTTGGGTGGGTTTTCGCCGGAATATTCCAGTTTCAAACTGGTTCTAGCCGGTTTTAGCCTCCTACCGAACCTCCAAACCGGTTTAAACCGGAATCGAAAACCCGAAATTTTGACCCGATTTTCGAAAAAACCCTAAGGCTATAGCCTTTACCTTTTTTCGATTTTCAGGGGTCAAAAAATCGAAGAAAAATCCGGTTTTGGGTGGGTTTTCGCCGGAATATTCCAGTTTCAAACTGGTTCTAGCCGGTTTTAGCCTCCTACCGAACCTCCAAACCGGTTTAAACCGGAATCGAAAACCCGAAATTTTGAGCCGATTTTTGAAAAAAACTTAAGGCTATAGCCTTTCCGTTTTTTCGATTTTCAGGGGTCAAAAAATCGAAGAAAAATCCGGTTTTGGGTGGGTTTTCGCCGGAATATTCCAGTTTCAAACTGGTTCTAGCCGGTTTTAGCCTCCTACCGAACCCTCAAACAGGTTTAAACCGGAATCGAAAACCCGAAATTTTGACCCGATTTTCGAAAAAACCCTAAGGCTATGGCCTTTACCTTTTTTCGATTTTCGGGGGTCAAAAAATCGAAGAAAAATCCGGTTTTGGGTGGGTTTTCGCCGGAATATTCCACTTTCAAACTGGTTCTAGCCGGTTTTCGCCTCCTACCGAACCTCCAAACCGGTTTAAACCGGAATCGAAAACCCGAAATTTTGACCCGATTTTCGAAAAAACCCTAAGGCTATAGCCTTTCCGTTTTTTCGATTTTTGGGGGTCAAAAAATCGAAGAAAAATCCGGTTTTGGGTGGGTTTTCGCCGGAATATTCCAGTTTCAAACTGGTTCTAGCCGGTTTTAGCCTCCTACCGAACCTCCAAACCGGTTTAAACCGGAATCGAAAACCCGAAATTTTGACCCGATTTTCGAAAAAACCCTAAGGCTGTAGCCTTTCCGTTTTTTCGATTTTTGGGGGTCAAAAAATCGAAGAAAAATCCGGTTTTGGGTGGGTTTTCGCCGGAATATTCCAGTTTCAAACTGGTTCTAGCCGGTTTTAGCTTCCTACCGAACCTCCAAACCGGTTTAAACCGGAATCGAAAACCCGAAATTTTGACCCGATTTTCGAAAAAACCCTAAGGCTATAGCCTTTCCCTTTTTTCGATTTTCGGGGGTCAAAAAATCGAAGAAAAATCCGGTTTTGGGTGGGTTTTCGCCGGAATATTCCAGTTTCAAACTGGTTCTAGCCGGTTTTAGCCTCCTACCGAACCTCCAAACCGGTTTAAACCGGAATCGAAAACCCGAAATTTTGACCCGATTTTCGAAAAAAAAACCTAAGGCTATAGCCTTTCCCTTTTTTCGATTTTCGGGGGTCAAAAAATCGAAGAAAAATTCGGTTTTGGGTGGGTTTTCGCCGGAATATTCCAGTTTCAAACTGGTTCTAGCCGGTTTTAGCCTCCTACCGAACCTCCAATCCGGTTTAAACCGGAATCGAAAACCCGAAATTTTGACCCGATTTTCGAAAAAACCCTAAGGCTATAGCCTTTCCGTTTTTTCGATTTTTGGGGGTCAAAAAATCGAAGAAAAATCCGGTTTTGGGTGGGTTTTCGCCGGAATATTCCAGTTTCAAACTGGTTCTCGCCGGTTTTAGCCTCCTACCGAACCTCCAAACCGGTTTAAACCGGAATCGAAAACCCGAAATTTTGACCCGATTTTCGAAAAAACCCTAAGGCTTTAGCCTTTACCTTTTTTCGATTTTCAGGGGTCAAAAAATCGAAGAAAAATCCGGTTTTGGGTGGGTTTTCGCCGGAATATTCCAGTTTCAAACTGGTTCTAGCCGGTTTTAGCCTCCTACCGAACCTCCAAACCGGTTTAAACCGGAATCGAAAACCCGAAATTTTGACCCGATTTTCGAAAAAACCCTAAGGCTATAGCCTTTCCCTTTTTTCGATTTTCGGGGGTCAAAAAATCGAAGAAAAATCCGGTTTTGGGTGGGTTTTCGCCGGAATATTCCAGTTTCAAACTGGTTCTAGCCGGTTTTAGCCTCCTACCGAACCTCCAATCCGGTTTAAACCGGAATCGAAAACCCGAAATTTTGACCCGATTTTCGAAAAAACCCTAAGGCTATAGCCTTTCCCTTTTTTCGATTTTCGGGGGTCAAAAAATCGAAGAAAAATTCGGTTTTGGGTGGGTTTTCGCCGGAATATTCCAGTTTCAAACTGGTTCTAGCCGGTTTTAGCCTCCTACCGAACCTCCAATCCGGTTTAAACCGGAATCGAAAACCCGAAATTTTGACCCGATTTTCGAAAAAACCCTAAGGCTATAGCCTTTCCGTTTTTTCGATTTTTGGGGGTCAAAAAATCGAAGAAAAATCCGGTTTTGGGTGGGTTTTCGCCGGAATATTCCAGTTTCAAACTGGTTCTAGCCGGTTTTAGCCTCCTACCGAACCTCCAAACCGGTTTAAACCGGAATCGAAAACCCGAAATTTTGAGCCGATTTTTGAAAAAAACTTAAGGGTATAGCCTTTCCGTTTTTTCGATTTTCAGGGGTCAAAAAATCGAAGAAAAATCCGGTTTTGGGTGGGTTTTCGCCGGAATATTCCAGTTTCAAACTGGTTCTAGCCGGTTTTAGCCTCCTACCGAACCCTCAAACAGGTTTAAACCGGAATCGAAAACCCGAAATTTTGACCCGATTTTCGAAAAAACCCTAAGGCTATGGCCTTTACCTTTTTTCGATTTTCGGGGGTCAAAAAATCGAAGAAAAATCCGGTTTTGGGTGGGTTTTCGCCGGAATATTCCACTTTCAAACTGGTTCTAGCCGGTTTTCGCCTCCTACCGAACCTCCAAACCGGTTTAAACCGGAATCGAAAACCCGAAATTTTGACCCGATTTTCGAAAAAACCCTAAGGCTATAGCCTTTCCGTTTTTTCGATTTTTGGGGGTCAAAAAATCGAAGAAAAATCCGGTTTTGGGTGGGTTTTCGCCGGAATATTCCAGTTTCAAACTGGTTCTAGCCGGTTTTAGCCTCCTACCGAACCTCCAAACCGGTTTAAACCGGAATCGAAAACCCGAAATTTTGACCCGATTTTCGAAAAAACCCTAAGGCTGTAGCTTTTCCGTTTTTTCGATTTTTGGGGGTCAAAAAATCGAAGAAAAATCCGGTTTTGGGTGGGTTTTCGCCGGAATATTCCAGTTTCAAACTGGTTCTAGCCGGTTTTAGCTTCCTACCGAACCTCCAAACCGGTTTAAACCGGAATCGAAAACCCGAAATTTTGACCCGATTTTCGAAAAAACCCTAAGGCTATAGCCTTTCCCTTTTTTCGATTTTCGGGGGTCAAAAAATCGAAGAAAAATCCGGTTTTGGGTGGGTTTTCGCCGGAATATTCCAGTTTCAAACTGGTTCTAGCCGGTTTTAGCCTCCTACCGAACCTCCAAACCGGTTTAAACCGGAATCGAAAACCCGAAATTTTGACCCGATTTTCGAAAAAAAAACCTAAGGCTATAGCCTTTCCCTTTTTTCGATTTTCGGGGGTCAAAAAATCGAAGAAAAATTCGGTTTTGGGTGGGTTTTCGCCGGAATATTCCAGTTTCAAACTGGTTCTAGCCGGTTTTAGCCTCCTACCGAACCTCCAATCCGGTTTAAACCGGAATCGAAAACCCGAAATTTTGACCCGATTTTCGAAAAAACCCTAAGGCTATAGCCTTTCCCTTTTTTCGATTTTCGGGGGTCAAAAAATCGAAGAAAAATCCGGTTTTGGGTGGGTTTTCGCCGGAATATTCCAGTTTCAAACTGGTTCTAGCCGGTTTTAGCCTCCTACCGAACCTCCAAACCGGTTTAAACCGGAATCGAAAACCCGAAATTTTGACCCGATTTTCGAAAACACCCTAAGGCTATAGCCTTTCCGTTTTTTCGACTTTTGGGGGTCAAAAAATCGAAGATAAATTCGGTTTTGGCTGGGTTTTCGCCGGAATATTCCAGTTTCAAACTGGTTCTAGCCGGTTTTCGCCTCCTACCGA
Source organism: Phallusia mammillata (assembly GCF_965637545.1). Lineage (NCBI taxonomy): Eukaryota > Metazoa > Chordata > Ascidiacea > Phlebobranchia > Ascidiidae > Phallusia > Phallusia mammillata. The sequence goes on along the minus strand of NC_137253.1, from coordinate 30,718,970 downwards.
ACCTCCAATCCGGTTTAAACCGGAATCGAAAACCCGAAATTTTGACCCGATTTTCGAAAAAACCCTAAGGCTATAGCCTTTCCCTTTTTTCGATTTTCAGGGGTCAAAAAATCGAAGAAAAATTCGGTTTTGGGTGGGTTTTCGCCGGAATATTCCAGTTTCAAACTGGTTCTAGCCGGTTTTAGCCTCCTACCGAACCTCCAAACCGGTTTAAACCGGAATCGAAAACCCGAAATTTTGAACCGATTTTCGAAAAAACCCTAAGGCTATAGCCTTTCCCTTTTTTCGATTTTCAGGGGTCAAAAAATCGAAGAAAAATCCGGTTTTGGCTGGGTTTTCGCCGGAATATTCCAGTTTCAAACTGGTTCTAGCCGGTTTTAGCCTCCTACCGAACCTCCAAACCGGTTTAAACCGGAATCGAAAACCCGAAATTTTGACCCGATTTTCGAAAAAACCCTAAGGGTATAGCCTTTCCGTTTTTTCGATTTTCAGGGGTCAAAAAATCGAAGAAAAATCCGGTTTTGGGTGGGTTTTCGCCGGAATATTCCAGTTTCAAACTGGTTCTAGCCGGTTTTAGCCTCCTACCGAACCTCCAAACCGGTTTAAACCGGAATCGAAAACCCGAAATTTTGACCCGATTTTCGAAAAAACCCTAAGGCTATAGCCTTTACCTTTTTTCGATTTTCAGGGGTCAAAAAATCGAAGAAAAATCCGGTTTTGGGTGGGTTTTCGCCGGAATATTCCAGTTTCAAACTGGTTCTAGCCGGTTTTAGCCTCCTACCGAACCTCCAAACCGGTTTAAACCGGAATCGAAAACCCGAAATTTTGACCCGATTTTCGAAAAAACCCTAAGGCTATAGCCTTTCCCTTTTTTCGATTTTCGGGGGTCAAAAAATCGAAGAAAAATCCGGTTTTGGCTGGGTTTTCGCCGGAATATTCCAGTTTCAAACTGGTTCTAGCCGGTTTTCGCCTCCTACCGAACCTCCAAACCGGTTTAAACCGGAATCGAAAACCCGAAATTTTGACCCGATTTTCGAAAAAACCCTAAGGCTATAGCCTTTCCCTTTTTTCGATTTTGGGGGTCAAAAAATCGGAGAAAAATTCGGTTTTGGGTGGGTTTTCGCCGGAATATTCCAGTTTCAAACTGGTTCTAGCCGGTTTTAGCCTCCTACCGAACCTCCAAACCGGTTTAGACCGGAATCGAAAACCCGAAATTTTGACCCGATTTTCGAAAACACCCTAAGGCTATAGCCTTTCCGTTTTTTCGACTTTTGGGGGTCAAAAAAATCGAAGAAAAATCCGGTTTTGGGTGGGTTTTCGCCGGAATATTCCAGTTTCAAACTGGTTCTAGCCGGTTTTCGCCTCCTACCGAACCTCCAAACCGGTTTAAACCGGAATCGAAAACCCGAAATTTTGACCCGATTTTCGAAAAAACCCTAAGGCTATAGCCTTTCCCTTTTTTCGATTTTGGGGGTCAAAAAATCGGAGAAAAATTCGGTTTTGGCTGGGTTTTCGCCGGAATATTCCAGTTTCAAACTGGTTCTAGCCGGTTTTAGCCTCCTACCGAACCTCCAAACCGGTTTAGACCGGAATCGAAAACCCGAAATTTTGACCCGATTTTCGAAAACACCCTAAGGCTATAGCCTTTCCCTTTTTTCGATTTTCGGGGGTCAAAAAATCGAAGAAAAATCCGGTTTTGGGTGGGTTTTCGCCGGAATATTCCAGTTTCAAACTGGTTCTAGCCGGTTTTAGCCTCCTACCGAACCTCCAAACCGGTTTAAACCGGAATCGAAAACCCGAAATTTTGACCCGATTTTCGAAAAAAAACCTAAGGCTATAGCCTTTCCCTTTTTTCGATTTTCGGGGGTCAAAAAATCGAAGAAAAATTCGGTTTTGGCTGGGTTTTCGCCGGAATATTCCAGTTTCAAACTGGTTCTAGCCGGTTTTAGCCTCCTACCGAACCTCCAATCCGGTTTAAACCGGAATCGAAAACCCGAAATTTTGACCCGATTTTCGAAAAAACCCTAAGGCTATAGCCTTTCCGTTTTTTCGATTTTTGGGGGTCAAAAAATCGAAGAAAAATCCGGTTTTGGGTGGGTTTTCGCCGGAATATTCCAGTTTCAAACTGGTTCTAGCCGGTTTTAGCCTCCTACCGAACCTCCAAACCGGTTTAAACCGGAATCGAAAACCCGAAATTTTGAGCCGATTTTTGAAAAAAACTTAAGGGTATAGCCTTTCCGTTTTTTCGATTTTCAGGGGTCAAAAAATCGAAGAAAAATCCGGTTTTGGGTGGGTTTTCGCCGGAATATTCCAGTTTCAAACTGGTTCTAGCCGGTTTTAGCCTCCTACCGAACCCTCAAACAGGTTTAAACCGGAATCGAAAACCCGAAATTTTGAGCCGATTTTTGAAAAAAACCTAAGGCTATAGCCTTTCCCTTTTTTCGATTTTCGGGGGTCAAAAAATCGAAGAAAAATTCGGTTTTGGGTGGGTTTTCGCCGGAATATTCCAGTTTCAAACTGGTTCTAGCCGGTTTTAGCCTCCTACCGAACCCTCAAACAGGTTTAAACCGGAATCGAAAACCCGAAATTTTGACCCGATTTTCGAAAACACCCTAAGGCTATAGCCTTTCCCTTTTTTCGATTTTCAGGGGTCAAAAAATCGAAGAAAAATCCGGTTTTGGGTGGGTTTTCGCCGGAATATTCCACTTTCAAACTGGTTCTAGCCGGTTTTCGCCTCCTACCGAACCTCCAAACCGGTTTAAACCGGAATCGAAAACCCGAAATTTTGACCCGATTTTCGAAAAAACCCTAAGGCTGTAGCCTTTCCCTTTTTTCGATTTTCGGGGGTCAAAAAATCGAAGAAAAATCCGGTTTTGGGTGGGTTTTCGCCGGAATATTCCAGTTTCAAACTGGTTCTAGCCGGTTTTAGCCTCCTACCGAACCTCCAAACCGGTTTAAACCGGAATCGAAAACCCGAAATTTTGACCCGATTTTCGAAAACACCCTAAGGCTATAGCCTTTCCGTTTTTTCGACTTTTGGGGGTCAAAAAATCGAAGATAAATTCGGTTTTGGCTGGGTTTTCGCCGGAATATTCCAGTTTCAAACTGGTTCTAGCCGGTTTTCGCCTCCTACCGAACCTCCAATCCGGTTTAAACCGGAATCGAAAACCCGAAATTTTGACCCGATTTTCGAAAAAACCCTAAGGCTATAGCCTTTCCCTTTTTTCGATTTTCAGGGGTCAAAAAATCGAAGAAAAATTCGGTTTTGGGTGGGTTTTCGCCGGAATATTCCAGTTTCAAACTGGTTCTAGCCGGTTTTAGCCTCCTACCGAACCTCCAAACCGGTTTAAACCGGAATCGAAAACCCGAAATTTTGAACCGATTTTCGAAAAAACCCTAAGGCTATAGCCTTTCCCTTTTTTCGATTTTCAGGGGTCAAAAAATCGAAGAAAAATCCGGTTTTGGCTGGGTTTTCGCCGGAATATTCCAGTTTCAAACTGGTTCTAGCCGGTTTTAGCCTCCTACCGAACCTCCAAACCGGTTTAAACCGGAATCGAAAACCCGAAATTTTGACCCGATTTTCGAAAAAACCCTAAGGGTATAGCCTTTCCGTTTTTTCGATTTTCAGGGGTCAAAAAATCGAAGAAAAATCCGGTTTTGGGTGGGTTTTCGCCGGAATATTCCAGTTTCAAACTGGTTCTAGCCGGTTTTAGCCTCCTACCGAACCTCCAAACCGGTTTAAACCGGAATCGAAAACCCGAAATTTTGACCCGATTTTCGAAAAAACCCTAAGGCTATAGCCTTTACCTTTTTTCGATTTTCAGGGGTCAAAAAATCGAAGAAAAATCCGGTTTTGGGTGGGTTTTCGCCGGAATATTCCAGTTTCAAACTGGTTCTAGCCGGTTTTAGCCTCCTACCGAACCTCCAAACCGGTTTAAACCGGAATCGAAAACCCGAAATTTTGACCCGATTTTCGAAAAAACCCTAAGGCTATAGCCTTTCCCTTTTTTCGATTTTCGGGGGTCAAAAAATCGAAGAAAAATCCGGTTTTGGCTGGGTTTTCGCCGGAATATTCCAGTTTCAAACTGGTTCTAGCCGGTTTTCGCCTCCTACCGAACCTCCAAACCGGTTTAAACCGGAATCGAAAACCCGAAATTTTGACCCGATTTTCGAAAAAACCCTAAGGCTATAGCCTTTCCCTTTTTTCGATTTTGGGGGTCAAAAAATCGGAGAAAAATTCGGTTTTGGGTGGGTTTTCGCCGGAATATTCCAGTTTCAAACTGGTTCTAGCCGGTTTTAGCCTCCTACCGAACCTCCAAACCGGTTTAGACCGGAATCGAAAACCCGAAATTTTGACCCGATTTTCGAAAACACCCTAAGGCTATAGCCTTTCCGTTTTTTCGACTTTTGGGGGTCAAAAAAATCGAAGAAAAATCCGGTTTTGGGTGGGTTTTCGCCGGAATATTCCAGTTTCAAACTGGTTCTAGCCGGTTTTCGCCTCCTACCGAACCTCCAAACCGGTTTAAACCGGAATCGAAAACCCGAAATTTTGACCCGATTTTCGAAAAAACCCTAAGGCTATAGCCTTTCCCTTTTTTCGATTTTGGGGGTCAAAAAATCGGAGAAAAATTCGGTTTTGGCTGGGTTTTCGCCGGAATATTCCAGTTTCAAACTGGTTCTAGCCGGTTTTAGCCTCCTACCGAACCTCCAAACCGGTTTAGACCGGAATCGAAAACCCGAAATTTTGACCCGATTTTCGAAAACACCCTAAGGCTATAGCCTTTCCCTTTTTTCGATTTTCGGGGGTCAAAAAATCGAAGAAAAATCCGGTTTTGGGTGGGTTTTCGCCGGAATATTCCAGTTTCAAACTGGTTCTAGCCGGTTTTAGCCTCCTACCGAACCTCCAAACCGGTTTAAACCGGAATCGAAAACCCGAAATTTTGACCCGATTTTCGAAAAAAAACCTAAGGCTATAGCCTTTCCCTTTTTTCGATTTTCGGGGGTCAAAAAATCGAAGAAAAATTCGGTTTTGGCTGGGTTTTCGCCGGAATATTCCAGTTTCAAACTGGTTCTAGCCGGTTTTAGCCTCCTACCGAACCTCCAATCCGGTTTAAACCGGAATCGAAAACCCGAAATTTTGACCCGATTTTCGAAAAAACCCTAAGGCTATAGCCTTTCCGTTTTTTCGATTTTTGGGGGTCAAAAAATCGAAGAAAAATCCGGTTTTGGGTGGGTTTTCGCCGGAATATTCCAGTTTCAAACTGGTTCTAGCCGGTTTTAGCCTCCTACCGAACCTCCAAACCGGTTTAAACCGGAATCGAAAACCCGAAATTTTGAGCCGATTTTTGAAAAAAACTTAAGGGTATAGCCTTTCCGTTTTTTCGATTTTCAGGGGTCAAAAAATCGAAGAAAAATCCGGTTTTGGGTGGGTTTTCGCCGGAATATTCCAGTTTCAAACTGGTTCTAGCCGGTTTTAGCCTCCTACCGAACCCTCAAACAGGTTTAAACCGGAATCGAAAACCCGAAATTTTGAGCCGATTTTTGAAAAAAACCTAAGGCTATAGCCTTTCCCTTTTTTCGATTTTCGGGGGTCAAAAAATCGAAGAAAAATTCGGTTTTGGGTGGGTTTTCGCCGGAATATTCCAGTTTCAAACTGGTTCTAGCCGGTTTTAGCCTCCTACCGAACCCTCAAACAGGTTTAAACCGGAATCGAAAACCCGAAATTTTGACCCGATTTTCGAAAACACCCTAAGGCTATAGCCTTTCCCTTTTTTCGATTTTCAGGGGTCAAAAAATCGAAGAAAAATCCGGTTTTGGGTGGGTTTTCGCCGGAATATTCCACTTTCAAACTGGTTCTAGCCGGTTTTCGCCTCCTACCGAACCTCCAAACCGGTTTAAACCGGAATCGAAAACCCGAAATTTTGACCCGATTTTCGAAAAAACCCTAAGGCTGTAGCCTTTCCCTTTTTTCGATTTTTGGGGGTCAAAAAATCGAAGAAAAATCCGGTTTTGGGTGGGTTTTCGCCGGAATATTCCAGTTTCAAACTGGTTCTAGCCGGTTTTAGCCTCCTACCGAACCTCCAAACCGGTTTAAACCGGAATCGAAAACCCGAAATTTTGACCCGATTTTCGAAAACACCCTAAGGCTATAGCCTTTCCGTTTTTTCGACTTTTGGGGGTCAAAAAATCGAAGATAAATTCGGTTTTGGCTGGGTTTTCGCCGGAATATTCCAGTTTCAAACTGGTTCTAGCCGGTTTTAGCCTCCTACCGAACCTCCAATCCGGTTTAAACCGGAATCGAAAACCCGAAATTTTGACCCGATTTTCGAAAAAACCCTAAGGCTATAGCCTTTCCCTTTTTTCGATTTTCAGGGGTCAAAAAATCGAAGAAAAATTCGGTTTTGGGTGGGTTTTCGCCGGAATATTCCAGTTTCAAACTGGTTCTAGCCGGTTTTAGCCTCCTACCGAACCTCCAAACCGGTTTAAACCGGAATCGAAAACCCGAAATTTTGACCCGATTTTCGAAAAAACCCTAAGGCTATAGCCTTTCCCTTTTTTCGATTTTCAGGGGTCAAAAAATCGAAGAAAAATCCGGTTTTGGGTGGGTTTTCGCCGGAATATTCCAGTTTCAAACTGGTTCTAGCCGGTTTTAGCCTCCTACCGAACCTCCAAACCGGTTTAAACCGGAATCGAAAACCCGAAATTTTGACCCGATTTTCGAAAAAACCCTAAGGCTATAGCCTTTCCCTTTTTTCGATTTTCAGGGGTCAAAAAATCGAAGAAAAATCCGGTTTTGGGTGGGTTTTCGCCGGAATATTCCAGTTTCAAACTGGTTCTAGCCGGTTTTAGCCTCCTACCGAACCTCCAAACCGGTTTAAACCGGAATCGAAAACCCGAAATTTTGACCCGATTTTCGAAAAAACCCTAAGGCTATAGCCTTTCCCTTTTTTCGATTTTCAGGGGTCAAAAAATCGAAGAAAAATCCGGTTTTGGCTGGGTTTTCGCCGGAATATTCCAGTTTCAAACTGGTTCTAGCCGGTTTTCGCCTCCTACCGAACCTCCAAACCGGTTTAAACCGGAATCGAAAACCCGAAATTTTGACCCGATTTTCGAAAAAACCCTAAGGCTATAGCCTTTCCCTTTTTTCGATTTTGGGGGTCAAAAAATCGAAGAAAAATTCGGTTTTGGGTGGGTTTTCGCCGGAATATTCCAGTTTCAAACTGGTTCTAGCCGGTTTTAGCCTCCTACCGAACCTCCAAACCGGTTTAGACCGGAATCGAAAACCCGAAATTTTGACCCGATTTTCGAAAACACCCTAAGGCTATAGCCTTTCCGTTTTTTCGACTTTTGGGGGTCAAAAAAATCGAAGAAAAATCCGGTTTTGGGTGGGTTTTCGCCGGAATATTCCAGTTTCAAACTGGTTCTAGCCGGTTTTCGCCTCCTACCGAACCTCCAAACCGGTTTAAACCGGAATCGAAAACCCGAAATTTTGACCCGATTTTCGAAAAAACCCTAAGGCTATAGCCTTTCCCTTTTTTCGATTTTGGGGGTCAAAAAATCGGAGAAAAATTCGGTTTTGGCTGGGTTTTCGCCGGAATATTCCAGTTTCAAACTGGTTCTAGCCGGTTTTAGCCTCCTACCGAACCTCCAAACCGGTTTAAACCGGAATCGAAAACCCGAAATTTTGAACCGATTTTCGAAAAAACCCTAAGGCTATAGCCTTTCCCTTTTTTCGATTTTCAGGGGTCAAAAAATCGAAGAAAAATCCGGTTTTGGCTGGGTTTTCGCCGGAATATTCCAGTTTCAAACTGGTTCTAGCCGGTTTTAGCCTCCTACCGAACCTCCAAACCGGTTTAGACCGGAATCGAAAACCCGAAATTTTGACCCGATTTTCGAAAACACCCTAAGGCTATAGCCTTTCCGTTTTTTCGACTTTTGGGGGTCAAAAAAATCGAAGAAAAATCCGGTTTTGGGTGGGTTTTCGCCGGAATATTCCAGTTTCAAACTGGTTCTAGCCGGTTTTCGCCTCCTACCGAACCTCCAAACCGGTTTAAACCGGAATCGAAAACCCGAAATTTTGACCCGATTTTCGAAAAAACCCTAAGGCTATAGCCTTTCCCTTTTTTCGATTTTGGGGGTCAAAAAATCGGAGAAAAATTCGGTTTTGGCTGGGTTTTCGCCGGAATATTCCAGTTTCAAACTGGTTCTAGCCGGTTTTAGCCTCCTACCGAACCTCCAAACCGGTTTAGACCGGAATCGAAAACACGAAATTTTGACCCGATTTTCGAAAACACCCTAAGGCTATAGCCTTTCCCTTTTTTCGATTTTCGGGGGTCAAAAAATCGAAGAAAAATCCGGTTTTGGGTGGGTTTTCGCCGGAATATTCCAGTTTCAAACTGGTTCTAGCCGGTTTTCGCCTCCTACCGAACCTCCAAACCGGTTTAAACCGGAATCGAAAACCCGAAATTTTGACCCGATTTTCGAAAAAAAACCCTAAGGCTATAGCCTTTCCCTTTTTTCGATTTTCGGGGGTCAAAAAATCGAAGAAAAATTCGGTTTTGGGTGGGTTTTCGCCGGAATATTCCAGTTTCAAACTGGTTCTAGCCGGTTTTAGCCTCCTACCGAACCTCCAATCCGGTTTAAACCGGAATCGAAAACCCGAAATTTTGACCCGATTTTCGAAAAAACCCTAAGGCTATAGCCTTTCCGTTTTTTCGATTTTTGGGGGTCAAAAAATCGAAGAAAAATCCGGTTTTGGGTGGGTTTTCGCCGGAATATTCCAGTTTCAAACTGGTTCTAGCCGGTTTTAGCCTCCTACCGAACCTCCAAACCGGTTTAAACCGGAATCGAAAACCCGAAATTTTGAGCCGATTTTTGAAAAAAACTTAAGGGTATAGCCTTTCCGTTTTTTCGATTTTCAGGGGTCAAAAAATCGAAGAAAAATCCGGTTTTGGGTGGGTTTTCGCCGGAATATTCCAGTTTCAAACTGGTTCTAGCCGGTTTTAGCCTCCTACCGAACCCTCAAACAGGTTTAAACCGGAATCGAAAACCCGAAATTTTGAGCCGATTTTTGAAAAAAACCTAAGGCTATAGCCTTTCCCTTTTTTCGATTTTCGGGGGTCAAAAAATCGAAGAAAAATTCGGTTTTGGGTGGGTTTTCGCCGGAATATTCCAGTTTCAAACTGGTTCTAGCCGGTTTTCGCCTCCTACCGAACCCTCAAACAGGTTTAAACCGGAATCGAAAACCCGAAATTTTGACCCGATTTTCGAAAACACCCTAAGGCTATAGCCTTTCCCTTTTTTCGATTTTCAGGGGTCAAAAAATCGAAGAAAAATCCGGTTTTGGGTTGGTTTTCGCCGGAATATTCCAGTTTCAAACTGGTTCTAGCCGGTTTTAGCCTCCTACCGAACCTCCAAACCGGTTTAAACCGGAATCGAAAACCCGAAATTTTGACCCGATTTTCGAAAAAACCCTAAGGCTATAGCCTTTCCCTTTTTTCGATTTTCGGGGGTCAAAAAATCGAAGAAAAATCCGGTTTTGGGTGGGTTTTCGCCGGAATATTCCAGTTTCAAACTGGTTCTAGCCGGTTTTCGCCTCCTACCGAACCTCCAAACCGGTTTAAACCGGAATCGAAAACCCGAAATTTTGACCCGATTTTCGAAAAAACCCTAAGGCTATAGCCTTTCCCTTTTTTCGATTTTGGGGGTCAAAAAATCGGAGAAAAATTCGGTTTTGGCTGGGTTTTCGCCGGAATATTCCAGTTTCAAACTGGTTCTAGCCGGTTTTAGCCTCCTACCGAACCTCCAAACCGGTTTAGACCGGAATCGAAAACCCGAAATTTTGACCCGATTTTCGAAAACACCCTAAGGCTATAGCCTTTCCGTTTTTTCGACTTTTGGGGGTCAAAAAAATCGAAGAAAAATCCGGTTTTGGGTGGGTTTTCGCCGGAATATTCCAGTTTCAAACTGGTTCTAGCCGGTTTTAGCCTCCTACCGAACCTCCAATCCGGTTTAAACCGGAATCGAAAACCCGAAATTTTGACCCGATTTTCGAAAACACCTTAAGGCTATAGCCTTTCCCTTTTTTCGATTTTCAGGGGTCAAAAAATCGAAGAAAAATCCGGTTTTGGCTGGGTTTTCGCCGGAAGATTCCAGTTTCAAACTGGTTCTAGCCGGTTTTAGCCTCCTACCGAACCTCCAAACCGGTTTAAACCGGAATCGAAAACCCGAAATTTTGACCCGATTTTCGAAAAAACCCTAAGGCTATAGCCTTTCCGTTTTTTTCGATTTTCGGGGGTCAAACAATCGAAGAAAAATCCGGTTTTGGGTGGGTTTTCGACCTGTGAGAACCTAAGAGGTCTGGTCGCCAGGATCTCCGATTGATGGGAACACCATCCTGCATTTCATCGTGATACCGAATTCGGCACAGATTAGGAACGATCCTGAAAGGTAAAATATTTAACTTCAGGGGATATGTTTTGTGTCTAAATAAGCTGAACATGATCTACCTTGTCGGCTATAGTTGTCATGTCGATTCAACTTGACTTTGCAAATTGAACTTTGCAAGTCGATTTGATTGTTCAAGTTTTGTATTCAGTGTAAAAGTTTTCACCACTGCCGCTGAGGACATGATATTGGCCGTATTGGTCAGTATATCCATCCAACGGCACTCCAGTTTGTTGTGAGAAATAATAGGAGGAAAAGAAACTTTGGCCTAAACTTTTTCAGTTTTAACGTAGAGATTATTGCTGGTTATTTTGTTGTATTATTTCGAGGCATATAAATAGCTTGACTTAGCTGAATTTGTTGGTTTTGTCTGCTTTAAATAACGTTTACATCTATCTATATGTATAAATACTGACGACCGGTAGAGATTTGTGCTTTCCGCCAGAAAATAAAGCAAATTATTTTACTTGATCATGTCTATGCCAATTAGTTGTAATTATACTTGACTTTTTATCAGACAAGCGTTAAATTTCCACATACAAAAAGTGTCGCATCAACTAATCTAGCACTTTGCTCTGTTGAAAACGTTAACAGTGATTTAATTTGTTGTTTTTATGTTAGAGCTAGGTCACAAAATAATAGTGATGATCATACAGGTTGAAATGAGATATCTAAGACCAAACCCTAGACATGGACGCAGAAGGGACATTAGTTAGAACTTAGAAAAACGTATTTTGTAAGCGTGAATGTCCATCAACCCCCTCTATAATTGCTATTCTATCACCTACTTTGTTTCCAAAACAAATAATACATTTTTAATTCCGCAAAACTGAACATAATAATAAAATCTTGCTCCAAATATTATCTATCATCTGAGCACAATAAACAAATCATCAATATTTTCAGCTGTATTCCAATTTTTTGCGACAACAATAATGTCAAAGTATATTTAGCAGAAATTGGTAAATATTGCGTTATAATTTGGCGGAAAGAGTCGCTAAAATTCGAACACACTTGTTTTACATACATATACTGGGACAGTGACATGGCTAAAAACCAATTTGCCTTTTCTTACTGCATTCAAATGCGCTGTGAGGTGACAAATTGTTTGGCAAACTTCCCAATAAAGCACAACGAAGGGCGAGATCGGAGAAAGATCACCTAACCGCATATTAATTTAGCCAAAAAAACGAATAAATTAGTTATTGGTATGTTTCAATAATTATCCATTGCAGCTTTTACGTATTAAACTACACTTTACTTATGCGAAGAAAATAATAGCTTAGTTGAAAGATGTAGAGCGCCTCTAGCGGAAAATAACAACACAAGTACTGTAATGGCAATTAACACACGTACATACAATATATAATTGTCATTAATAAGCAACTGATTTAAGCAAGTTTTAAAGCGCCTGCAGCAGAAGATGGTAGAACACAAAACATACAACTGTCATTCAAAACAAACACTTTAAAACAAGAAAAACACAAAAAAAAACATTAATAACCCCAAAAACAATTGTGCTTTGAATAATGAAGCATCATTGCAAGTTATGAATAAGAATGAAATACTGCTACGTTGCAAGTAAAATTCGTTCAATAAACAACAGTTTTAGTCAGCTTACATCTATAATTATAGGAACTGAAAAACAGCGAAGAGAAGGAGCGCAGGCCTAGTTTATGAGAGAATGTTTATTATTTAGCCAAAATAATAAACAATGTTATGAGTCAAATTCGTCGGTATATGATCACAAAAACATAGGTAAAACATCAGTCTATTTAAAGCAGGGGTTGGAAGCATTTTAAGCGACGTATGCCAGTTTACTTGTTATTTCCATATGGATATGATTTCGCGTGCCAACATTTTCCGAATAATAGTGGTTTGTGCCAACTGATATAAATTTTCAGGAGAGAGCGTTTAGTGCATGTAGACTGGATTTTAAGAGAATGGCATAAGAAACAAAAAACAAGCAGTGTAACATGTTAAATTAGTAGCTATTTTACGTTGAACACGCAAATTGTTGGCCTGCCAAAAAAATCACCTCGCGTGCCAGGGGTTGCCGACCCCTGATTTAAAGCATGTTACGATGCATAGAATATCGCGTAAAAGTAAAAGTGTTTTTGATACTATGGAGTTATGCATTACAATTCTAATCCTCGAATCAAATATGTTGCAGGACGGAATTATTAAAAGCATCGCAATAGGTTCTACACATCGCAGACTTGTCTAAACATGCCCGACTGTAACATAACGCTGTGTCGGTATGTGCGTGTTTTCGTGTAAAACAGTCAAAAAGTGTGTGGAAAGAGGGCATAACAGCTCCCGAACAAACATGCTGGAGAAGCACATTGCAGTCGTCAGGGGCTGACTACGGAAGAAGTCCACCCCAGAATCGAACCCAGCATAACGTCACGTCGTTTACGTCACTGTGACGAATGAAGTTGCGATAGCAACATGGACGGTTGACATCTGACGGAATGGTGTTATGTCATCACCATGGGGGGACGTTGTTCGGAGTGATGTGATGCTTCAGATGACATCATCTGACGGAATTTCATGACGTCACTGACGATGATGTCAGAGGAATTCCCGCGCTGAAGGCAGCGTGCTTTGGACACCGGTGAAGTGAGGACGACTTCTGAAATATAAAAAAGAATCGGTTGAACTCAACAAAAACCAATAGCCTAAATATGAACACAACAATTTAAGTTATGTAATTTCACAGGTTTTAGGTACAAAATCTATTAGTGATTTCATCAGTGATTAAAAGTGAATCTCTGTTACCTTTATTACTTGATGGTTGAAATTATGCTCACGCCGTCGTTTGCTGGATTTTGGTCTGACGTCACTCTTCTATCAAGCATCTGAAAAACCAATTAGAAACATTACTTATACCACGCGTTCAAGGGTAATAAAATTATTTGGAAACAAAAGGTTTTACCGAATTCAATTCTTCTTGGTTAGTTTTTTTTTTCTCTTGCAAATGGTAAACAAACCTGTGGAAACATAAAACCTAAGTTTTTAAAACTATTCCTAAAAAGCTGAAAAACAAAAACACAGTTTGGTAAACCTGCAAAAAAAGTTAGACTTTAAATAATTAACATGTATATTGTAAGTTTTTTAAACAGAAAACACACCCGAAAATGCATTAAAACCTAAATTTCTAAACCTGTTTAAACCTTAAATAGCTGAAAAACAAAAACAGAGGTTTGTAAACCTGCAAAAAAGTTAGACTTTAAATATTTAACAAGTAAGTTATATTGTAAGTTTTAATACCCGAAAATGCATTATTTTTACCAAATTGTAAATTCCTAAACACCTGCAAAGTAAACAGAATTATTCATTGGAAGTTAAAGTAAACAGGTACAAAACAATAGTTAATGTCAAAAGCCTAATCTGAAAAACAAATCAAGTTTCAAAATTACAAAACCTGAAAAACAAAACAAATTATTATCAATTCAAATATTTCAAAAAGGCTTTTTTAAATCTGAAAAAGAACTTGTTTGTTAACCCTGCGGAAAATAAAAATTAAAATCTGAAAATCAAAACAAAGATTAAACCTGTAAAAAACAGAAAATTGATTTCATGCAGAAAAAAAGCTGAAGTTTAAGAAACACGATTGTCAAACGTACCTTGTATTGGGTGGCCTGAGTTTACAAGTTATTTTGTGTATTTTTGCATTTCTTAATTTCAATTTGTAAAAATTCCAATATTTTCACCAAAAATCTGAAAAACAAATACAAATTAAGTTTTTAACAAAAAAAACTGGATCAACAACAAGAGACTTACAAATTATCAAGTTGACTTGGAAAGGCAAGTACAGCAAAATCTGACAACTAAAAGTTTTTCTCGTTCTAACGCTTGACAATGGCGGTTCGCATGGTTAGAGCGAGCGACGGGCGATAAAAAATACACAATAATAACATCATGAAGGACCTGTCGGCTGGTGTAAAATGGCACAACACCCCCCAAGAACTGGTCTGCTTAAAAAGAAATAAAAGGACAGAAAAAGTGGACTCCGCACACAATTTTGTTGGTGAAAGAGGGAAACGACAGAGGTATATCATACTTTCGGAACAGGAAGTATCATAATTAAGTTTTAATTTGTCAGAAAAAACATAGTCGGTGGAACGAATCGATTGCTCGTCTGCTTCGTTTGATAAGTTTCTGAAAAAACGTTGGAACCGCCATCGTCCCTGCGCGCGCGACGTAAAAGTACACAAGCTAATCTCAACTAACTGCCCTGCATACAATCGTCGCAAATTAGCCTAGAAAAGTAGAAGGTGAGTCTGTCGTGTTTTACAACCACCCAATTGTCACTGCCCCATAATGACTGGGTGGCCGGATCAAGCAGGAATACGGAACTGAATTAAGTATTAAGTAAGCTAGCCTAAATCCACAAATAAAAAAATGGGTTTAACCAGCAAAATGGGAAATTTGGGGCATTTAATTAAGTGAAATTTTTAATATTCAAGTTATATTGCGATTAACAGGAGTTATTACACCACATGCTTGATATCCAATTCTCGGTCTCTTTTTAGGAAGGATAACCTTGAGCCGGATGTACAAGCATGGATAAAACAAGCTGGCCAAACCCGATAAAAAAATCCACAACATCCCTATATTTACAGTTAGGATAGGCGCAAAAGTTTTTTTTTAAAGGGGCAGTAACGTATTAAAGCGTATATCTCAACAACATGGCATTACTGTCCCTTGCCCTCAGAGTCCCCCCCGCAAGGACCCAAATTTGTACGCAAACGCAGGGCTGGGAAAAAATTTACAATAGTTTGCGCCCTACCAGGGTGGATCACGAAACTTTTCGGACTATATGCAAAGCCGGTCTCCTCTGGTCCACGAGCCTGGACCTTCATTGGAAATAGCGGTGTTCCTACTCTGTGTCGTCTACACCGCGGCCAATGCAATGCGGTGGAGGCCATGCCCAGGCCGTGTTTCTATGCGCACCTTATTTTAGCTAAAGCCATTTAGCAACGCGCCACACCTAGCTAGAAATCGATCTAAACTAAGGCCCTAAGTGGCGCGCGAACCCCAAACGTACCCAACCTATGTTAACTATAACCTACCCTTAGTTAACGAGTGCCACTCTAGTTCTAACCCTAGCGCCAACTTGCTGACATAGTAGCACTCTTACCGACTTGGACCATTCTTTGACCGAGAAGGACTTCCTCTACGGGCCCAACTCGGACAAAGAATAGGTCACTCAACCCTAGCGCCAGTTAACCTAAGTTAGGCCTAACAGTTCCGCAACCCGGTTGACCCACGACAGACTCCTATGTTTACATACAAGTAAAATATTTGAAGTTGTTCGACGATAATGTATGAAAGTTGAAGAGATCGTTGAGCAGAAGAACATCTGATTCTGCAAATAAAATAACACATTAAGTAACGTGTAGAAGACCGGGCTGTGCAAGTCGTATAGATAAGTCTAGGCCGACAAGGCTAAAACTACACAACGCGCGTTGCAAATTTTAAAAGCCACGCCGATTTTTAAAGAACGCGCCCGCTTGTGTGACGTCACAATGCCTAGAGAGCAAAGCGTTGCAAAGGTCTCGTGTAGTGATTAGTTTTTCTTCAAGGCTTAAATGGTTGCTGGTTAAGTTAGTTTTGTTGTGCTATTAAGATTGAAACTGAGATTATAAATAATGTTAATTTACTAAATTATCTGAATATATCACTATGATTAGGTTTGGTGCAACAAGTAAACACAGACCAACCATTCATAAATCAGATCCAAATAGTTTTAATCGTTACAATTCGCCTACAATTACACTAAGATCAAGGTCCACATACGCTACAATATTGTCGAAGCAGTTATTACTTACTTTATCACTTCGTTTATGCGATTGTTTAAATTTCAAAGCGTGGCAAATAAATTATTGAATTAAATTGAAGTATATTTTCTATTATGTAGCATAAAAGACAGAACTTGGATTTACCTTTAAGCTTCAGGATGATTCCACATCCGCACGACGCAAACACCACGAGACAAATGACTGTGACTGGAATGACTTTGACACGCCAAAAACCTCACTGAGCGCTGATTGGTTGCGCCCACTCAAGCGTGTTAAATTTTGATGATGTGGCGCGGGTCAAACGTTTGGAAATTAAAAAATTTAGTAATTAATTTTTAAATAAAAGGTTTAAATTAAAGTTGATGTTTAATAAATCGGATATTAGTACTGGTATATAAACCACAGTCAGCAACATAAATTGATAATTCCTTAACAATCAGGCTTTCAAGAACCCTAAATCACTGACCCCGAATTTGTTTTGGGAAATAAATTGATTGTAAACGCGTGCGACATGACTATTGACCTCCTTAACCAGCTTTAAAAACATTATATCTTCGCTTGTTATTTCAATCAACTTTTAAATGTGGATGTGCTGTCTTCGCAATTGTAAGTGAAAATACAACCAGTAGGTAAAAAAAAATAACAAATCACAACAATCAATGAAAAACTATAAGACACAGTCGGGCGTTTTGCGGCGCAATAAGGCGTAAATAAATATTAATATTAATGATGATAGCATGGCCATTTGAATAATAAAGCATGTCACTTTTTACCTCTATTTGTGCTGTTGTAGCGACTGATCACTTGCTAGATCTAATCCTTAATTGAAGTCCGTTTTGTGCACAATTAAATCCGTAGTGACTTTGTATTAGAACGAAAGTGACTTTGTATTAGAACGAAAGTTAAGTTGAGTTACAGTGATGATGATATTAAAGTGATATAGCATCGTTCGAAACAACATGTATATATACGTACAACTGTCAACGACAAACAGTCAACAAAAGGTGACAACATATGGTATACAGCTGTGTGGAATTACATGCTTGAGGTGTTGGTGGATTTACTTGCCAAATACGTTTGTACAGATCATAATCCCACACTGTTACATTCATCAGTGAACTTATGAACAGATTAATGCACAGTGGTTACAGTAATAATATTATAATTTTGGTTTGAGTAAAAAGATGAACCATTTTAAGATAACATGAAAAACACTTTTACTAAAACCCATTTCTCAATTTGTGATCGGCTAAGTTGTCTGGATTGCCAACTCCAACTTGTGATTTTTAATGCAAAATTGTGTGATATTGCCATAGATTATCCTTTGGTTCTATGATCCTTCCACTGTGCTTTTCTAAACAACAATTTTTTGAAAATGCGCAAATACTGACTTAAACAACGGCCCAAAAGGCACTATGCTATATTTTGAGATCTAAATCTTTGTTGCCCTATAACATGCAGCGCTACACCCGCCTTCACTAATTGTGCCCTCTACTTTGTCAAGCTTCCGATTGCACGTTGCGCAGCACATTTCGGCATAATGAACATATTGCTTAATTTGTTTTCGTGCAATTCATGTTTTCTTTCACTGCGCAAAATTAAGCTTAACTGATGTAGGCTGACATACCATTAGGTTACACTGTAAGTTTAGCCTCAACGGCAGAACAAGTATTTTTTGGTGGGGTGCCGAAAACATAAACATTGCTTTAGTCTACGAATCTAGGACAAATCATTCTACACAATTATCGAAATATTTAACGTATTTATTAATTCCGCGTAACACATCGAAACTACACATTTTGATTGAACAGCAAGATTACTCAAAGCCAAATAACGAAAGTTTAAATTTAAAAAACGCATTGGAAAACACACAGATTATGAAAACAGTATGGCAAGGAAACTATAATAGATATGCGTACACATCAGCGGTTAGGTCTTTTACCACTGGGAAATTAAAATAATTTTCACTTAATTTATGAAGAAGATGCAAGTTTCAAACAGAGAGTATAATTTACAGCCATCTAGAGAAATTTAAATCAGGAAGATTCTTGTTCACTCAAGTGGATGTGGAAGAGAAGTTGGATTTGGTTGCTGAAACTCCAGTGGAATTTGTTGCCATGGTACGAGGAGAAAATGATGCTGGCTCAATGCCAACTGCATCCTCAAATCTCTTTCTGAATCCTTCAAACCTTGATCTCATGGGATTCCACCAGAAGATGAACATGTCTTCTCTTTTCACACAAGTGATGTAAAAGATGAAGATTCCCTAAACATGAAAGTCTTGTAGTCTGTTTTTGTGAATATCGCAAATTCTGCTGAACGTCCTAGTATTATAAAACACAATAGCCCTTAGCTGCGAGTGTAGCTTACTGGTTGACAGAGAATTGAATACGTTATGTTGCCACTCTGTGCCTTGCCGGCATTCATACACTGTCGCATGTATGACATAACAATATATTATTTATTATGTTTGTTTATTCTTAAAACTGTGTTTCCTATTTTTAATCTTGGTAATAGTACACTGTGACGAATATTACTCACCTGAAATGAGTTGAACAGAGCAAAGAGCCAGTTCAACACTTGATTGTAAGTTGGATCAGTCGAAATTAACATGAGGAATCCAAAAATCCATGTCAGACCAAGAGTGAATGAAAGTGAACAAGCCATAAACAGTTGAGTCAGCTTATTACCTTTTGCTGCTGTGGACTGAATCTAAAAATATGTTGTTGTTGGTGGTGCTGTTGTTGTTAAAATAGTTGATGCTTGCAGAGTTTAAATGTTCTATTACTTTCTGACGTTTGAAGATGACTTTCCTTAGTACCAGTATCACAATGCCAAGATTATTAAGAAATGCCAAACCGATGATAAACAGAAAGCCAAAGTAAAGGGAGTAGCCTTGTAGCCAGCACATGTTCTCAGCGTGATACGTTGTTGAAGGCAAATATTGAGGATCGTCTGCAAAAGAAGACAATCATTTAATTTCCTTGTATCTAAGGTGTGCAGTGACATGATATTAAGAAGGTTTGGTGTCGAAATGGGGTTTGTGCGACAATGCTACAAATTTTGCAACAAACTAGTTCATTTCATTTTTTTGCACTGATAGCCTGCAAAGTGGCCCTTCGAAAGTAGTTGAGTTTGCTTGTGTGCAGCAAGATTTACACTACTGCTTGAGAAGAAACTTTCACGTATTAAATTACTCCCTAGCTAGACCAATTAACAATGAAAACATGCCCAAAAAATCTGTACATGTTTTGATCAATCAAATGTTTCTGGTGAATAATAAGTGGCCTGTGCACCAAGCCATTTATCTTACCTTTTACACAAACATCCTCATTGAGCTGTTGTTTGTCAAAATACAACAAAGTTAAACCAAGATTGAAAGTAACAACCACTGCAGGAATGCCATAAGCAAAAATACAAGCTTTGGTCATGTAGCTTTTAATTGTTGTGTTGAACACCTTCAAAAAGAAAGATTAGGTAGTTTATGTTAAAAAATAGCCAGGAATAGATGTACATACTTTAACCAGAGCAGTGTATAGTTTGTTGCTGTAAACCATCATCCACATCCAACTGGTTAAAAATGTGTATTGCAGGATGACAGTAACAAATGTACACGCTCCTGGATTGTCAACACTTGAAACACCAGTTACAAAAAACAAGTAGGCCACAAAAAGATTTGTGCAAATGTGAAGTTGAATTTGATTAGGGACTTTCTTCAGTTGCACTCTAATGGACAAGAGGGACAAAGTTATGTATGTTTCGGTTTAGGTAACGTAGCAAACACCAACTTGTTCAGAACATGTAGAATAATGGTAGCGGTAAATCCACAAATGGAGAGACCACAACCAATATCGCTGATTGTGGAAAGAACAATATCTTCTGGTATTTCATTTGTTGTCTACAAAATATGACGGTTTTGTAGTTGATAAGTTTGCATTTACGTTTCATTTTATGACATAAAACTTACAACTAACAGAGCAAAGTTGGTCAGGTGATCACATTTGCACACAGGTGGATGAGCAGTGTTGTCAAGGCAACATCCATCAGTCCTCCAATCCAGAGCATCAGGATCCCAGTAAGCACATCTTTGTCGCACTCTTTTTACCTGATTTCAGGAAAAACATTGTTCTGTTTGATAAAACATTAGCACATAATGTTAGGCATTTTTACTTTCAAAGCCTGTGCTGAGCTTTCTTCTCCATAGTGGGTCTCTTCATTTGCATGCTCTATTGACACTGGTGGATTTAAGTTGGTAAGAGAAATATTGTCACCAATTTCTACAGTTATAACCTAAAAACATATTTTGTTGAAAATGATTCCTAAAAAAACATTGTGGATAGTGTCAAAGAAATAGTTTCAACTTTAGTTTAGTTGAAATTACAGAAAAAAATCAAAAATTACAAATAAAGTTGACTGTTTTGAACATACAGAAGCTATAAATTCACTTACAAAGTTAACTTCAGTCTTGGATGGAAACAATGCATCCCCTTTATGCAGGAAAAAGACTGTCCTTAACTTTGATCCATTTGTGCTTTTCCAGGCTTGTGAAATAACTGAACCGGGAACAGAAATATTGACAGGTACAACACTTGCAACTTCCTGACTGACTTCTCCTTCTGGGGCAAACCACACATCAGTTGGGGAACTTTCTTGTGCTTGTTCTGTAACCTGTACATAAAGGATTTCATGGTTTATAAACTTGTAACATACAATAGCTGTTTTACAATACTAATGCCCTACTGAATATGTTTTCTATCCAGTTTGTCAGGCAAATACTTTTTGTGTAAATTGAGTTTTAGGTACTTCCAAATGACAAAGCAACAAAATTCCTTGCCATCTCTATGGTATAGATACTTTTTGCATAACCAAGAGTTTACAGTCTTTCAACCCAAATTTGAATGTTTGTTAAACCCCTGTACTATTATACCTATGTAATAAAAATGTTTAGGACATATTAAGTTGTTGAACTCACCCTGACCACTATAGATTCAGTTTTAATTTCCAACACAGGATCAGTGGTGTTTTCGAGCTTAATATTGTGAGCAAGCAAGCTGAGTGATTGGACGATGCTTTGTCTGATTGCTGACTGCTCTTGAGTTAGGGTTGATAAGGGGCTGTCTTGTTGACTTTGCAATGCTTGTGTGACATGAGAAGTGGTTGTGACAACATTGATCAAAAGAGTTTCCGTCACCTAACAACCATAACAAGTAAAATTTATGAAATGCTTCCAAAACCAAATAAAACAGTACAACAACAATGATTTATTTCAATTGTGAAGATATTTTAGCATGTTACTACACAATATCATTTCATGGTTTTTACAAGTAATAATCGAAGTAATGTAGCAGTATTTGTTTATGTCAAAGTAAAACAATATTGAAACAAGGTAAAGCAAAATAAAATAGTAAATGTAAGTAAATGCGAAAGTCATCAAAGTTAACTTGCACAATTCTTCCAAACACTAATATTAAATCATTTATTAGGTTGTTTGAGGTTACATGCTTTGTAAACCCACCTCAACTTTTCCACCTTTAACAGCTTCTGCAATTGAATCAACAACTTCAAGGGATTCTTGTACTTCTGTTTCGTCCAGTGTTGAACTAGATGTAATAATCTGAAGAGAACTGGCAACTTCTTCTATTGTCTCCTGAGTCACTTCTGATGCATTAATCTGGAAACCAATTTCTTTTAAGGATGTAGATGAATTTAAAACCAATGTACATGACAGCATCTCCAAAAATGAATTGATCTTGATTTTACCAATACAAAAATAAGGACAATACAGATGTGTAGACAGGTTTTTTTTAAGATTTGGTTTGAGTGACCGCTAAGCAGTTTTAAGAGACCGCAAGTGTTTCATTCAAATACCAAAAATAGCCATATTTGCCAAATTTTGGGGTTTTTGGGGGGATTTTGGAATTTTGGGAAACCGCTGGAGAAATTTAGGGGACCGTTTCGGTCCCCCAAAACACCTTAAAAAAACACTGTGTGTAGATGCTTTTTTTATAATGGGCATGTTGTTTAATGAAAACAGCAGGCCTGTTCTAAGTGGAATAATAGACACCATGATCATAAAGGGATCCTGGACATTTCCTTCAGTAAGCTAAGTACAAACTAGTTCGTTTAACAATAAATTTAAGTGTATATTTAACATGAAGAGTCAGATACTACCTTAATATCTTCAATCTTAACTTCACATTTGATGACAGACAAACTTGATTCGTCAAGCTGTGATGAGTGAAGTTCACCATTAACTCCAAAA
Source organism: Phallusia mammillata (assembly GCF_965637545.1). Lineage (NCBI taxonomy): Eukaryota > Metazoa > Chordata > Ascidiacea > Phlebobranchia > Ascidiidae > Phallusia > Phallusia mammillata. Next base: position 30,696,455 of record NC_137253.1, on the reverse strand, counting down.
CTCACAGCAGGAATACATCGCAATGATCCCTGCGAATGACCTGGAAAAATTGATGGTGTTTATGCACCCCGCACATTTAAAGTAGGGTTGGCAACATTTATTTCAAACAAAGAAAAAACGTATAAATGATTTTGGTTAATCCGGTTAATTGTATAAAGCTTGCACCCTAGGTGTGCAAATAACCATAAGTATCGGAATATAAACATATTTTTCATGTACTAAACCTCCGGGGCATAGCTCTGTAGAATAACTCATGGAATTCACAGAGACTTCTGGAAAGTTAAATCCTTGAAGAACTTTGTCTAGGCAGGAAGCTGCACAAAACAAACGGTTTTAGATCATGACAATGTTGTTTTTGTTGCATGGCATCAATGACTTACTGGTCTGGGGAATCCCCAACAACAAACCGTTGGAATTTTTTTGAGAGGAATATTTGACATATCCACTTAAAAGAACGGAAGGAGGTTGAAATCCATTACTGAACTGAACTAAATATCTGTGTAAAGAGTAAACAAATTAATGAATTGTTTATGTCAGTTTATGTACAAAAGTTGCTTTTTTACCTCACTGTAGAATTGGGCCGAAAAGTGTGAATAATAACTTTTCTAACATTGTTGTTTTCATGTTGAAATGCTTCCAGTAGGTTTTCTTTAAGTTTCATTTTAAGCATTTCATCACTTAAGGCATTTGAGGCAAAGTTTTGAGAAAACTCATGAAGGTACAATTCTGAAAAAAAATTGTTAATACTACTGAAGCATTTTTGGAATTGTAATGCAACTTACTACTACAAGTTTTTCCATTTCCTTCATAACCAGCAGTACATGAGCAGGTAAAATTCCCAATTAAATTGTTACACTTTGCATTTACATCACAATCATGAGTTTCCATAAAACACTGGTCCACAGCAGTGCAATCAAAACCATCTCCTTTAAATCCTTGGTTACAGAAACAAATAAAACTTCCAATGGTGTTGTTGCATTGTGCATTTATGTGGCAGTTGTCTATGTTTGAAATACATTCATCAATATCGTCACAATTTGGTTCATATCCAACAAAACCAACATCACAAGAGCAAACAAAACCACCAATCGTATTTTCACAAAGTCTGTTGTCATGACAACTGTCTGTTTTCAGAATGCATTCGTCAATATCAGAACAACACCTTCCATTGCCTAAAAATCCATCCTTGCATGTGCATAAATATCTGTTTGCTTCTGTTTTGCATGTTGCATTTGAATGACATACTAAGGCACAATTTGCTTTTGTATCATTACTCACTACACTCTCTGAAATTATCAAGAGATTTGATGTCAAGAATAACTTGCTTCGGATTTAAATACTTTTAACATACTTGTTGTAATGTGAATTGATGTTCCTGGGTTTTCAACAGCTGCTTCATAAACAACATACACAGTGATGTTGTATTGAGTGTTTTCCAACAAACAGGAAAGTGTGTAACTTGTGCTGCTTGTCAAGACAGTTTTAGTATAGTTTCCTAAATGAAACAAATTATGACAACAAATATAAATATGTGTTAGCTGCAAGTCAACATGTGGCTGTTATACTAACAACAACAGATTTTTTTATGTTGAAAATTTTTTTAGTGTTGACATAAACACTTTGTATTAACCCTTTCATGGTATCCTTTTAAACTTACTGTTCTTACCATGCTGATAAACTATATTGTATTGATTTGCTCCTGAGATATCATCATAAGCAATAGTGATATCATGATATCCAACTGACAGAACTGAAACATTAGGTCCAGATGTTGATACTGAAGCAAAAACAGAAAAGACGGTCGTTAAATAAAGATTTTTTTAAATTTTGTCCATACCATTTTTAATGCACAGACCTATGCTTAGTGTGTTTTATTGGCCATTGTAATTAAATGCCATGCTCTTTTACCTGTAGCTGTTGTATAGTTTATGCTGTCAGCAGCAGAGTATGAAGGAGATACAAACACGGTTACAGTGTATTGTGTTCCAGGTGTCAAGTCACCAAGTGTAGCTTGAGAACTATATATACCGGGATAGTATGCAACCATTTCTAGATTGCTTGTAGTGCGTAGTTCCACGTTGTAGGAAAAACTATGATCTTTATTGATTGTATCCCAGTCGAAAGTTAATGCTGACTGAGATTGTGAAACAACTTTTAGACAACAAAGATTGGCTGAAACACACAAAATGTATCTCATGGTTTACGTTCCTTGACATGGGAGTTGCTAACATTACCCTTGCATTTTGAAGGAACTATACATTTGCAGATTGATCCTAAAACACCTGTAGTGCACTGACCAAAATATCCACAGTTAATCCAAAAGTAAGAGTTTTCATAATGTAACCCATAATAACCCCAATAGGAATAATATGAATAATGGCTGTTGCAAGTACCTAAACATAGAAAACAAGTTTTATTTATGTTTTTCGAAAATATTTTAGTTTCACAGACCAAAAATTTATATTAGCAAGAAAGTAACAACAACATATCAACAAATATTAAAACTACTTGAAAATTACACAGGACAACTAATGTTTTTAATAATAAAGTTTAAACAAAAGGATATAATGCTATAACCTTCATGACATGTTATACAGTGTGTGTGTTTGATAAACGATTGCCAGCAGCAGTTAAAAATGTGTCCTGATGTTTTGTGGAGAAATAGAGACTGCCTTTTCTCTTGCCTTTTTACTCTTTTTTTCTGCAGTTACACAATACTCTGTTCTTACCAACTTGTCTAAAATAGCATGGTAGCAAATACGTCTGCTTCAACAAACATGTGAATACAAAAAAAAATAATGAAAAGGTTGAGATATAAGACTCAATGCTATTAGCCCCTAACTGATGTCACAAATGTAATATGCTGGTTGCAAGTTATGTCTAAGAACAACCTTTCTTAAAAACATCTGTCTCTGATTGTGAGCATGGTTGCAACATTACTTTACCTGGAAAAGTGTAAACTTGCACTATTGAAGATACCAAGCAACTATACATTCTGAAGCCTTTCTCTCTTAGCTTCTAAGTAACAGTCGATTAAAACGAACCCAAATTTCTGCTTGAGGACAAACATGGCTACAAAAGTGAGAAAAGTAAAAAGAGTGACAAATCATTTTGAGAGAGAAAATGTAGTGTGTCAAAATGTAAAAAGCTAAATGTGCATCATACTGTAGAGTGTGTGTGCATTGTTCATCCTTCTAGAAACACATATGGCCAATTGCATCATAACATGACATATTTGGAAATATATTTTTGCACTGTGATTTAGTTGTTGATCTTTTGTTGGTGAGTATTTTTTTATCACAGTGTACATGATCACTTCTGACAAAATTTGGGCTACTGTTTATGTCACATTCTGTTTATTACATATTCATGGTAATTGCTTCTAAAGATTGGCAATTAACCGGATTGGTCTGTGTTTGTGTACATACCAACACAAGTGCTTCCATCACCAGCAAACCCTAAATTGCATTGACAACTAAAACTCCCTTCAGTGTTAAAACAAGTTGCTTCCTTATGGCAATTGTGACTCCCATTGGCACATTCATCAATATCTGTGGGTACAAGACTTTCAATACAGCAATAAATGGCAATTTGATATTTTAAATATTTGTGTGTTACTTACAGTTATTCATCTTTTGAATAAAGAAAACAAACCCATTTTAGACAGTAAAATTGTAAAGATCGAACTCTCCTCTTCAAAAAGCAAAACTTCATATATATTTTATACACATACCTGCACAACTACCATTTATTTGTGTATATCCAGAGCAACAGAATGTTGAATTGTTGTTACAGTTTAAAATGGGTTTAGAAAGTGCATTTATTACATTGGAAGAATTATTGTCTGTTCAAAAAAAACAGCAACAAAAATCATTGTTGGATACACTTTATATGTATTGACTTGGGGAGTTCTTACCAGTGGTAAAATATTTACTGATGCTTTTAATTCCAGCATTGTTTATCGCTGTAATAGTTAAGTTGTATTGGGTTCCAGGTCTTAAGCTAAGAAAAACAGATCTACCAAAGTTGTGTTCCCAATGATCAACACCAGGGCCAGTTAATTTTTCAATATTGCGAAATGCATTTCCAGTTCTCCATGTAAACCCAAGACTTGTGGAAGTTTTCCATACAAGCTTCAGGTCCAACAACACTGGAGTTTCTGGAAGTAATTACTGATATTGAATTGGATTTTGTGTAAATAGTTGGGGTATGTGTATTTAACAAGTTTAACAACAAACATTACCTGTGCAATTTTCTTTACAGAAGCATGTGTTTCCACTTGCACCACGGTGACAATATCCACAGGAGCTACTGCAATATCCTATAAAAACATCACAAATATACAATTTTAAATCATGAAACATTTTTAAAACATAAAGCTGAATGTAAAATGATAATGCCTATTTAAACAAGCAAAATTATAAAACTGATTTCAATCTCTATTATTTGTTTGTGATCATTTTCTACTAATACCATTTATAATAAATACAACATGTGTATGTCAAATAAGTCCCCATTCATCTGTTTTTGCAAACTGGAAGGGTATTAATCAAGTGTGACCATTTTAGATTCAGAAAGGACGAGTTATTGTAAACTTTGTAATGCAATAGTAGTAAAGAAAGACCAGAAATAAAACAAAAAGCATATAATTTCCTGAACAAGGGACATACACAACGTGTGTGCAGGATAAGGCCATAAACTAAACAAGGTAAGACAATGATTTTACATCATACGGTGTAACAAATGTATATGCGGCATACATATTAAAAATCATAATAGTAACTAGGGATGTGCCAAAACTGCAAATGTTCTGTTGGTCGAGCACCGAGCATCTCACTTTAATGCTCGGTGCTCGGCCGAGCACGCTCGGTGCATTATGACGTCACAAAAAATCCCCGGTCACCGGCGGTGTTTTATTGAGCTGTACATGCCCATAAAGAACGCGTTTTCCCACCATCTAATACATTTGAAAAATCATTCGTTTTTTTTCTTGGATACCCTTTAGAACACTAGTTACGTATGTTAGCGGGGCATGAATATGCAAATTTAACGCTCGGGTCAGTTTGTGCAACTGCTCGGCCGAGCACCGAGCATCAAAAACAGCGATGCTCGGTACCGAGTACTCGGGTTCTGGCTCGGCTTGGCCCATCCCTAATAGTAACGCATGTGAATGATTGTACTATATCAACAACAGGATGGGTTTTTTTCTGGTCGACGTTAAAAGCAAACTTTCATCTTTTCACAAACTCACCTAAAAATGTGTCAAGGGCAATAAATCATAACTTCTATTTTATGACACATGTTACAACAGAAAAAAAACATAGGTAACATAAAGGATTGTTATGTTTGTAGAGATCTTCTGGTAAATGTTATTTTCTTCCGATTCTACTCCCTGCGCCGAGTGTCTGTTGATATATATCAGGGAGACTGGAAGGTCACTTAACACCCGCCGAAAAGAACATCAACGGGATGTTGACAACAACGCTGCAAAGAAGTCAGCCCTTTCCAATCACGTGGTATCACAAGGCCACCGTATTAATTTCAATGCGGCTTCTGTTGTGGCCCGGGAGCCTGACTACAGGAAAAACTATATCTTGAGCCATAGAATATTCACCAACGGGGCAACACAATGAACATCAAAACAGATGTGATGCTTTCAGCGTGCTACAGGCACCCGCTTAAAGATTAAAGGCCCAATCATTCGTTATCACACGGTGTTTTCGTTGCATTGTAACGAGCTTGCATTCCATTGTCCGTCAAAAATGGGGGTTGTGTTGTTTGCGAAGAAAACACTACCAAGTCCCCGCATACTTCCTCGTGGTGTTGGACGGAAACAGTTAGGCTGACTATGTGAAAGGCAATGGCAAACCATCTTTGTATTTTTTTGCCTAGTGAACATGAACACTGATAGAAAAAAAATTAAACAATAACAGCGTTAAGGATAACCAACTCCAGTCAGGAGCAGCTACCTTGCTCGGTAGGGATTATGATGTTCGTCAGGACATATTTGATCGTTATTCTGCTACTTGTCGACAACAATCAAAGTTGAAAAGGATTGCAACATGGAATGTACACACCATGCATCAGAAAGTAAAAGTGGAAAATGTGATTTTGGAGATGAAGAGATTAAAAATTGATATTCTTGGCATATCTGAAATGAGATGGACAGACCAAGGCAAAATTACTAAACAAGGATTGAAAATTATATGGTCTGGAGGTAGCAAGCATGAGCATGGTGTTGGATTCATATTGGGAAATAAACTGATGGAAGTTTTATGGGATGCTTGGCTGTGTCTGAAAAAATCATTCTCCCCAAACTGAAAGGGCAGAGGACTAATCTCAATATTATACAGGTTTATGCTCCTACTGAAAAATCCCCTGATGATGAGATTAGAACGTTCTACACACAACTGAATTTAACTAAAAAGAAATGCAAACGTGGTGAAATAACAATTGTGATGGGAGATTTCAATGCAAAGGTGGGAAGAGGAAGAAACGGAGACATTGTTAGTGGACATGGGCTTTTCAACAGCAATGATTGTGAAGATATGTTCATGGATTGGTGCGGTATCAACAATCTCACTATTTGCAACACATGGTTTCAGAATCATCCGTGTCACATCTGGATATGGAAATCTCCAAGAGACCACACAAGAAATCAAATAGATTACATCACAATTTCAAGACGCTTCAGGAATAGTGTTTTAAATGCAAAGACTTATCGGTGTGCTGATTGCTCGAGTGACCATGTACCTGTTGTCGCAAATATCTATACCAAACTGAAGATTTGTCGAAAACCGGTAAGAAAACTACAATACAATGTTGACGTCTGTCAAAATGTAGGATTAAAGGAAGTACTGAAACGTGAATAGGGTAATGCACTGAAAAACTTGCATGACAAAAAATGAAGTTGGCCAGAAGACATATTCCAGAAAATCAAAACGTCCCTGAGAATATCAATGGAAAACAACCTGCTAAAAGTCCAGAGAGAGAACTTGCAAAGCTGGACGACACATGACATAAGAGGTTTACTGGAAAAAAAGGTGCTTCAAAGTACAAAGAATTAGATAAGTTTATTAAATTAAAGTGCAACTCTGCTGATGAAGAATCTGTAAATCAAAAATGTCAAGAGGTATATAAGCTTTTTAATATCAGCGTGAAAAAAGCCCACCAAAATATTAACCAGCTCAATGGATAGAAGGGAAACTGGATGAAATTGGGCTGTGAGAAGAGTAAAACTGGAAAGATCTTGTTTGAAAAAGAGGAAATTAGACATCGTTGGCAAGAATACACTAAGGAACTATACAGCGAGAAGCTTTGAAAGTTGGTAACAACAGTTGAAAAAGAAAGTGAAAAAATGGGAATGGCTGTGAATGAAGATAAAACAGAATGCATGGTCATTGCCAAAGTGGCAGGAGCACATAAATGTAACATACTGGTTTCAGATAAACCAATTAAACAAACTCGAAGGTTTAAATATCTTGGTTGTATACTTACAGATGATGGTCGGTGCAAATATGAAATTAAAGCCAGAATTGTGCAGGCGAAACATTGCTTCATAAACCTCAAAAAATTTTGACAAACAAAAATTTAAATATAAATACCCATGTGAGAGTTCTTAAAAGTTATGTGTGGCCCGTTCTACTCTACGGTTGTGAAAGTTGGACTTTCACAAAGGAACTGATTGACAACCTGAGTGCTGAGATTGTGGTTCCTGAGAAAAATGCAACGAATATCATATACCTCCCATAAAACCAAGTATGAGGTATTAATTCAAAATAATCAACAAAGATCACTGGTAAGCACAAGAAAACTTTAACAACTCAAGTTTTTCGGCCACATAAACAGACAACAAAAACAAGAATACATAATTTTGTGTGGCAAAACAAGTGGAAAACGTTCACCTGGACGGCAAAGGAAAATGTTTATTAATTAAGTTAGGGACTTTCTGGACATCCAAGCGGAGAATACTTTTGAACTGGCAAGAAATAGTCACATCTGGAGAAACTAGTGTTTCATGGCAACCGAAGCCTGGTTCAGGCATGGCACTGGATGATGATGCGTTCCATTCTTTTTTCCCTTTGCTAATCGTGCACTGTACTAGTCGCATTCAGTGTTATTTACCCTGATGAAGACGACCCATATAGGACGTCGGAACAAAATTACATTTGCCAAAGAGCTCTACAAACTTAAAATTATGCCTGGCAGCAATAGCTTATATAAAGGATTGTTCTACATCACCTACTTTAAAGAAGGACAAACAGCTATGGCCACTATAGAGTTGACATTAAATATATTGGGCAACATGTCAGTTTTATCTAAATTAAATCCCATAACCCCACTTTACATTCCATTAAAATTTTAAGATATAAAAGAAGTTATGTACTCACCAACACAAACTTTACCATCTCCAACAAACCAGTCTCTACATTTACAGATATAACTTCCATCTGTATTGTGACAGATTGCTTCAATATGACAGTTATGTGTGCCAAGTGAACATTCATCAATATCTAAGAATTAGTTAATAGTGCAGTAGATTTTAGTTAATAAGTCCAAGAATAAAAAACTTAAATCAAATAAAACGTACAAGACAAAAGTGCTGGAAATATTTCACAAAAAAATTCCTGAACAACTTTTTTGCAATTTGAAGGAAAACAAGTAGCTGACTGCCAGCCATGAATTACCTACACATCATAATGCTGCCATGCCAGATTTTTTAGTTTTCAGCTTTAGAAGTTATTTGACACATTGAGGCAGATATGTCAATATTTCGTGGCACGCAGCAAGTCAATACTATAGAAACACAAACCTTGGCATATTCCATTTTTTGCTTTATATCCATCAACACATCCATCAAATTGTATTGTTGATATGGTTGATACAGAAGCACTTATATTGAGTGTTGTTTCAAAATCTGATAAAACTGAGTATAATATGACTAAAATGTTTCTGTACATTTGTGGGCTAACTGTTTTCAACATGATAATGCTTTTTTTGCTTGTAGATTTGGAACATAAATAGATTATCGATTCAATAATTTGTGTAATCTTTTGTTAAAAAGCAACTAAATTAAATGCTTTATAATGCACAGCTTAATTTGTTTCAAGTCGATTTTAATGAACAATTTCAACGTAATTGTTCATGTTTCTTGTTCATGCAAATCACAAGCACCATGCTTACCTGTTGTAAAATTTACAGTTTTTTGTGTATTTTTGGAGTTCAAGTAGGCTTGTACCACAACTGTGTATGATGTATTTGCATGAAGATTTGTGAATGAGATTTGTTGAAAATGATAATAGGAAGTTTGACTCCAACTGCTGTTGCTGATTGTAATGCGAGTGTAACCAGTTGATCCTTGCTTCCATAAAAGAACAGCAGCTGTGTCATTCTTCCATTCAACTCTTAAGTAGCGAATTTTAGGATCTATTCAAGACAACAGCAAAATACGTATGTTAGTGTGGACATTTTTATTAGTAAAAAGCAAACAAATATTTGATGTTTCTTACCTCCATAAATTGTTTCACAAGTTCTCAAAACAGTATAGCCACAATAGCTACATGATGGCCGACAATAATCTGCAAAAATAAACTAACTGCTTAAATCATAAATGTAGCATAGTAGGTATTCTGCAATATTTAAATTTAACTTACAATATCACTAGAAATGTAGCTTTCCTAAAAATTTATATTGTATGTGTAAATATTGACCTTTCACCCTCCACTAGGCAAACAAACAACAACCATACATTGAATAATTAAAAACATGCAGCAAAGCCACATCGATGCACATGTACAAGAAATGGTTTCATGTCGCATTAAACCAGGGTTGCAAACATGCGGTACATGACAACAAGCAGCTTTACAGGGGTTTTGTGAAGCTCATGAAGTGTTTTTATATTTTTTTGCTTTTTACTTGGGGTCGATGAAAGTGAATGATAAGTAGATACACCTGGTTATGAATGCAAAATTTTGAGATAGAAAGCTCATCACAGTTGCTCAATGCAATTGTTTCATCACCGTTGGCCATTATTTTTAAACATGACAATAACACATGCAGTTTTTTGTTGGTTTGTTTGTCTGTTATCTCAACATCACCATTTTAGGTGTAAATTACATAAATAAGATACTGGATTTGCAATGTTATCACTTTACCAAAAGTTTTTATTTTGTCGCCTTTGATTTACATTGATAGGTATTTTTGGCCCTTAAAGACATTTAATACTCCCTCCAAATTATGTTTGATTTGCAATAATCTGACAGTAAGATAACCTAACAAAAATCTTAATGATCTTTAAGGGCTGTTTTGTTGTCATGTTGCGAATTATTTTGCTTTGTCAGTAATAATATGCAGATTAACTTGCAAGACATGAAAATAAAAAGTGTGCAACTTTGCTTGTAACTGAAAATGCATGAACTCAATTATTGGTTGAAATCGACAAAGCCCTGATCCACTAAATGTAGCAACAGAGTAGCAAGATCAACTATAAAGAGAATTCACCAAACATATCCATGTTAGACAGAAAAAGGACAAAAGAAAAAAAACATGGACAAAACAAGCATCAATCACATTGTCTTACAAAAGCAATGTTTTCCATCTCCAGCAGTCCAGTTACTACACTTGCAAGTAAAACTTCCATTAGTGTTGTAACAAGTAGCTTCAATATGGCAATCATGGGTTCCAAGAGAACATTCATCAATATCTGACAATATTTTTGTACAAACATTTTTTCGCATTTGAAAAGATTCTTTATTTAATACCTTGACAGTTAGTTCCATTCATAATAAAACCAGGACAACAATGTGTTTCGTTGTTGCATTGTAAGTCTATCAATGGTTTATTAATTTCAGTTTGGATTGAACTGTTGTTTGAAGCTGCCACTTCTGTAAGAGTTCAAAAATATTTTGCTTTATACATATATAGCAGGGGTTCCCAACCGGTGGTACGCGTACCACTAGTGGTACGCGAAGGGTTTTCAGGTGGTACGCGAGTAGCTTCTGTTTTGTTCACAAAAACCTTAATTTGCAACTTTATATTTTGTTTGTCTGGTTTTGTTTACAAAAAAACAGTCCCCAGGCCTATTGTCATTGTTACGTAACTATTCCTGTTGTTTCGTATCATTACGATCTTCAAAATACAGGTCATGTCAATTCTCAACAAAAAGCATAGTTGCTACTTGCTATTAAAAGTCGAACAACGCTGCGGCACAGTGGGCATTAATTATGTCAAATGATTGCTCTTGATAGATATATCTGCTGTTTTGGTGCTTAAGATAGCGTTGAATGAAATATGATTCAAACAAATTAGTTGTACTGCAAGAAGTGGTACCATAGAGCACTGTAGAGCAGTGCTTCCCAACCTTTTTCAGCTCGCGGCCCACTTAAAAATTTTGTTTTTTGGGCGGACCACCGTATAATATTGCGAGAAAACCACAATGAGTTCCAGCATCAAGATTTTACAACTAGTACAAATACTGTTGTGACGTAACAATCGCAGTTTGTTTGTGTAATAAAGCTTTGTTTAACGTGAAATCTTATGCGCCATGGGGCTTTCATAGTGAGTATACTATAGTATCATATTTTTGAGAAAAATGGTTAAATTTGAAAGTACGTTCACACAAACTGTGTAACTTTTTTTAACCTCCATATTGGTATGTTAGTAGTTTAAAAAACTTCGCGGCCCACCAAAAAGAACGTCGCGGACCATCAGTGTGCCGCGGCCCACCGGTTGGGAAGCGCTGCTGTAGAGCACATTAGTGCTCTATGGTGGTACGCGTGGCAATGCAGAGCATCCAGGTGGTACGGGATCGTAAAAAGGTTGGGAACCCCTGATATATAGCCTAATAATAGTTGACATTTTTGTACATTGTCAAGTCAGAGATAAACACAGATTAAAAAGACAAACAATATTACCTGGAAACCAGTAAGTTATTGACTGATCAGTTGTTACAGCATCATTATGTGCAGATATTGTTATTGTGTAATTGGTGTCAGGGACCAAGCTATTGAAATAAGCTCCTGTGTATGAATTTCGTGTAGATACATGTGGAGAGATAGAGGCCCAAACCTGGTATGCATTTCCCACATCCCAAACAACCAAAATATCTGTTTGTGCTCTGATCCGTTTTATTTGGGTGTTTCGTAAAGTTGGTTTTGCTGCATAAATAAATGCTGTCATTGGGCAAAAAAGTTAACATATAGTGAAAGCAACACATACAGTCACAAGTGGATCCTCTGTAGCAGAAACAAGTGTAACCATTTGGTCCTTCTCTACATTGACCACCAACAGAACATGTGTTGCTACAGTATTGGGAGCAGTTTATGTTGCAGTATCCTAGATTGTAAACAACATAACATAGTGATATTAAATTTCCCTTAGTTAGATTTTTAAAAGGATAAGTAACCAGGGGTGTTCAACATGTGATTGTACAGCTGTGGAGACAAATGTATGCAGACATGAAACTCATCATTAAAATACATGTGATGATGGTCATAAAGTGATCAAAACTCTTTTGCTAGCTGGAATACTGGGATCTGGAAAGATATGCCATTGGCTCAGTCGCCATTAATGTCACAATTTTTTGTTCGCTCTGACACAAACTCATAACAAAATCGTGTTTGTGCACCCATCAGAAACGATGTTCAGACCAATTGTTTACAACGTGTTCCTTTACAAAATTGAACAATTTTACAAATCTAACAAATGTCTTAAAAAAGCATTTACCAAACCAAATTACTAAGTAACGTGTTCACACCTATCCGTTTGCAGTTACAGTTACTCTCACTAACATTAAACCTTCGCTTGGGTGCAACTGCAACCAGAGACAGCAAGTCTGCAACCGTTTTTGTATTTTTTAAATACACATTGCCACCTAGCAGAAAATTGGCAATGGCGGGAAAAAACACCACAAAATTCGATGAATTATTTTCAATACATAATAGGATGAAAATACATTAAAATACCTCTGCAATTAAATCCATCACCAGCAAACCAATCGTCACACTTGCAAGTGTAGCTTCCGTTTGTATTGATACAAGTAGCTTCAACGTGGCATTTCTGAGTTCCAAGAGAGCATTCATCGATGTCTAAAAAGACTTTCAGTGATGATTTGTTAATGCAAATTGTAAGGTTTTTTGCCCTTCTGCTATAATTAACATCGCATACGCATACGTATGTTTTTGTGACTTTAACAGAAGTATTTTCACACGCTTCTGACGTCTTTCGTCATTGTCATTGCACGCAAAAACCCAGTGTATTTTAAACATCAGTTTTTGTTCACATTCACCACCTTTTATAATCGGCCATTTGGACAACCCTTGTCTCTACTGCAGATCCAGCTAACTAGCATGCGTTTTCAGTTACTGACTGTATAGTGCCAGCAGCCACATGTGGACTTAGGTCTACTATTACTTGATCACTACTATTACTTTATCACTACTAACATAATTTTTGTAATAGCGTTATCACGGTTGATGTACCACTTGACCACTAATTTTCTCGGCTACGACTTTATAATCTGTATTTTTTAATAATACACCTATAGCCCACACTATAAAAGTTTGGTTTGTCACAAACACCTGTTTTAGTATGTATGTGCATGTGTGTTAACTAACAAAATCACTTGCGTTGTGTGATTGTTGTCTGGTAATTGCTCGAGCAGTTGACTTGCTGCCAATATTTTTACAGACAGCTGTTGAACAACCCGGATGGATGTGATACTGCGACCCACGTCCCCCTTCGATGTCCTCGACCGAATACGTGTTGCTTCTGAATTTCGACTTTTTTGTTTTGTTTTCTTTTTCTTTTTACTATTCGTGTACATATTAGAGGAAGTGTTCCTTTACGTTAATCTGTTATCTATTTTTTATGTAGTCCAATGCGAACTACGACTAGTTTTAAAGGTTTAGAATTTTTAACAATTAAGTCAAATGTAACATCACAACGTGTGTTCTGCACCCTTTCTTCCGGCGCTCGAAACTATCCGGCATGCCGGGTTTCTTTTGGTGGTTTCTTTTCCTGTCGAACCCCACCCTCTTTCCCTAACACGGGTGGTTAGATTAGGTCCCAACCTGACTGGTTCCACCAACGTTTCACCCCCAGTCTTGATGTCCTAATGTGCCAACCCCACCCTCTGATGTGAGTCCCCGTCACATAACGCTTATAATAACGGTGTAGCTGCAGCGCGTTTCTCATATCTCCACCAACTGTGCCCTCTACTTTGTCGCGCTTTTTAACGTCTCCACGTTGCGCAGCTATCTCCGGCAAGGTGAATATTTAGTGCAGTTGTGTTGCTACAATTTTTTCACCGAGCGAAATAAACTCAACTCAACTCAAACGTCGAATGAAACGACCCTAGAAAAACTATTGCCGAAAATATCATTATAATATTAGTCCAAAGTGAACTAATGGTTTCTTTCGGATGTTAGTTTTTTATAAAACACCATCGACTAGCTCCGCCGATGTTTCCTCCCCAGTCGTGTTATACTCACTGCGCAGCACACCTAATTTCTTGCCAGCTCACATCACATAACGCTTTTAAAACGTTGTAGCTGCAGCGCGTTCAGCCATTATCCACCGAATGTGCCCGCCACTTTTTGGCGCTTCTTAAGTTTTCAACGTAGCACAGCTATTTCCGGCTTGATGATTGTTGTAGTGCAACTGTGTGGCTATGTCGTCTTTCAACAAGCGAAATAAACTCAACTTAACTCAACCCAACTCAATGGAAGAAAACGTATACGTCTAGTACCGACACCGAAAACGGTCTAAACGAGTTAATCTAATGCCCTTATCCCTTTTTAACGTTTAATCTGGAGCACATATTGGTATTTGTGCTCACAAAATACCTACTTTTAACTGCAGTTGTTGAGAATATTTTAGATTTATTTGGTACACTTGAGTTCATTTTAAAACTCCGCCGCAATGCACAAATGGTGTCCGAAATTTTTAAATGTGTGGGCCAAATTTCTTATTTTTATGTTACCAGCTAGTGCTCGCATTCCCTTTGAGGTGCATATCCCTTCGGTTGTTAAACTTGTTTACTATTTTTTTGGCTCGTCTAAATACACTGTGAATGAAATTACATTAAAACATCGAAATTGATAATCAAATTAGATTAATTAACATATACCTTACCTTTTCCGTTGGTACCTAATATGAACCCCGTCACAATAATCAGGCTAAGCAAGTATAACAGCATTTTTGCTAGTCTTTGTAAAACTGACAGATGCACAAATAAATTGTTTTAATAAATACCCAAGCGCCCACCAAAAATCGTCATAACACCCACAAAAAGTTACTTCCTTTGTAGGCATTCATGTTTTATGGAAAGTTAATACATAAGACAATGGTAGGAAATCGTTACCTACGCATTGTATTCACTTGACATGCACAAAACATCTGACAGAGTTGTAGATCTCAGCTCACTCGAGAGTATTTCCTACTTCCTTGTATGTTGTAATGATTACATACCTGCTTATAAATAGCATTAGTTCCTTTATATACCGAGTAAAAATAAAAACCTCAAATGAAATTATGAGTTTTGACTTGAACGTGTAAAAGTCCGACATTACTTTAAATTATGCGGTCCCGAAGTCCTTAAAAGTTAATGCAGTATAGCTTATTACCGACCGACCCCCATACTAAGCGTAAGATAACCGATCAAGTTTGTTCTCGTACTTCACAGAAGTTCACACTGTACCCAAGGGTTTCAATAAAGAATATCTGGGTTTCGCTAAGAACATTGGGTCAAAATAGAAAAATTTATAATGTATTTATACTTCAGCTGGCTGTAAAGCAACTTGAAAATGGGAATTTTTGTAAACAATGCAAAAGTTCAATTGCAACACCGACTTTAATTGTTACGACATAATACAATTGGAAACGAATTCGCGCTAGCGCTAGCAGCCGTTGTTACGTCATAATATGCCGCCTTTCCCACAATCGAAAAACTGTCATGCAACGCACCATTGTAGCAGTGAAGCAAATAAAATGAAAACACCCGATATGAAAAAGTGCGAGAATATGATGCGAAAGGCATGTGGAAATATTTGTTATGTTTAGCCAACCGTGGCGATGATTTTTGAAGGTGACTGTGAAAAGTACGTCTGTCTGAAATCGAGTTTTAGAGTCAGAACGACGTTTATGGGTGTGTTTTTTTTTTATCTTTTTGTCACGATTGAACGCATAAAGTAACTGGCCTATACTTCACTTATTGTGGGGCAAATCAGGATTAAACCATCCACCATTAACAACTTAAGCATCACTTAACACAAGCACAACTTTTGTACAACGAAAAAAGCAAGCTCCTACCTGGGATGACAAGTGACGTAAGCATTTCAAGTGACCTGCATTTCGACGTCACCTCGATAAAGTGCGTGCACCAAACATTGTGTGTTACAAGGTTATATAGAAGCCCTGTTGCAACTTCCTTCATTCTTATACGTAACAATGATCACAGATCTTGTTTTAAATTGATGTAGTTCATTTTGCTGAATTTAAAGACATAAGCAAAATCAATCAACCAAAATCGAATAGTTTCACAATTGTAAAAAACGTAAGGAAATTTATCGCCAAGAAAAAGAGTCACAACATCAACAACATTGGTTCTCCAGGTTTTTAAAACATGGGGCGCATTAACAAATTTCCCCGCGAAACGCTTGGCAGGCAAACAACACAAAAGGTGTCAAACGAAAGATAACTTTCAACTTTATTGTGGTGGGTGATACTGATTTTAATGAAAAATAGACCAAAACATAATCTATAAAACAGTGTCAGAAACTCCTGAATTTTGTCAACAAGTATTTAACAAAACAGCAGAAAATGTGTGAACTTTGAAAAAGCAAACATTTTGCGGCATCTTTGGTAATTTCTGCACTCTACTTCACGGCAGATTCGCTAACTTCAGGCAAGACCATGTTTGACATTTTTTCGGGTAAGTTTTTGCACAGTTGACAAGACAGCGAAAGTAGGAAACCCAATACATTAATGTTATTGGTACTGGATGAGAGATTTATTATCATCTGACACCGGTTCCTGTCCATTAGCTTTCACTCTCCTGAGACACCAAGTGACCACAAAATTACGCCGTGGTAGCCGCTAAGTGCTGCTGATAGGGATTAGGCTATTTTTTTAGAATATACAGATGAAATTACAGATACTATAAACAGCGGTTTATTTTAACAGAATAATGAGAACAATCTATAGTCTTAAAAACAATTAACGGTGCACAAAAATAACCCGACAATTTTAGTGACAGTCAAGATTAAGATGCTACGAAAATTCACTTAAGTCGATGTGGAAGAGAAGTTGGATTTGGTTGCTGAAACTCCGGTGGAGTTTGTTGCCATGGTACGAGGAGAAAATGATGCTGGCTCAATGCCAACTGCATCCTCAAATCTCTTTCTGAATCCTTCAAACCTTGCTCTCATGGGATTCCACCAGAAGATGAACATGTCTTCTCTTTTCACACAAGTGATGTAAAAGATAAAGATTCCCTGGACATTAAATTGTTGTTCAAAATTCCTAAGGGTAAATTGTACATGTGTTATGTTTAAGGAACGTGGACCTCATGTCAATACTTGCTCACGTTGTTACTACGTCACACATATGTGACGTAACAAAAGATATGTTGTCGTATAAATAAATATATAAAGTCCAAAATCCAAATGGTTTGGTTTTTCGGAATAAAGGCATTTTTGCAACGAAACGCGTTTGATTAAGTAACTATTTCAGCGTGTATCAAATCTAAACTTTTGCTTTTCTAATAAACGATCTACAACGAAACTTCTACCGGGAGTAGATATATCCCGAGGGCTTAGTTTGACTTTCTTACAGGCAAATATAGGTGAAAGTATTCCTTTACCCGATTTGGTTCATACTGCTTTGTGTGTCACATATGCACGCTGGCAACACAATATTAATAACTTCACTAACAAGGAGCTTACCTGGACTTGATTTGCAACAGTTTTAAATTGGTTTGTTAAGAAACACGTGGAAGAGAATGATATATGCAAAAGGGGGCATATACAGTTAACTTTGGTCTAAAGGGCTACTCAAATGGCGGACCGCGGTACAAATCCTGACCTTTTGAGGCGTTGGATGTGGACCTCGACGTTCTTTTGAATACGGCTACATACACTATCAATCGTGTGTTAATTGCCTAATCATTGAAATGCAGCAGCAGTCTTTAAAGAGCCCCGGCACCGGAAAATTATTTTTTAATATGTTATTTGTTGAATGCTTATAAACACGATTTCAGGTTTAAAATTACAAAAATCGATGTTATTAGTCAAATATTTATCTTTAAAATTTCAAAACACTGACACCTTGGGGACATTTTATCACATTGTCCAAACGTCCTGTGACGTCACCTCGTACCAACTTACTTTGGAACTTTGGAGCGTGTTTGTTGTCGGTGGTTGTTAACGTTCAGCAACGCCAAAAACGTTAGTCAGTTAAAGTATTTTGGTGTTTAATTGTTCTTATTTTTAGACTTAAGTGTGCAAAAATGCCTGCAGTGTGTTCTGTGTATGGTTGCGATTCGAGAGGAAACAGATATACGGCCTACATACATTTTGTTTTTGTAATAATACAAACAAATGACACTACAACGCCTCGTTATGCATGTAGTTTTGGCCGAAATCATACAAGTTTCCGACCCTTGAATCCAGCATACTCGTCAGAAGGAAAAGTACTGCGAACTTTGATTACGACGCATGCTGGCAATGTAACCCTGATGTTTTTTTCCAAGTCTTCCCCAGCACCATTTAACAAATTTTCTGTAGGCTGTATATCTGTAACGCCTAAATATATAGCAGTTGCTGGTTGCATGTGCTCCAGTTAGCGCAGTAAAACTTACTCGTGACGGGTGTTACCCCCATAATTGCTTCCGAATTGACGTTTAAATCGATAATATGCTGTTTCTAATGCATACGCATTGAGACAAATGGGTACAAATCCAGGATGGGGAGTTATACAAAGCAGATTCAACTCAGAATATTCGTTGAATTTGGCTAACTGCTGTTGCACTTTACTAATTTCATGGCAACAAACGCATGATTTCTCTCCTCCATTATCACACAGTTTGTACATAAACACCTACAATAATACTGTTGAAACTAAACTTAGCTCATCAAGGCAAAACTGTTACCAATTTGTATGCTCCATTTGCATTTGAAGGCTGGCAGACTGCGGTTCGTCCACGCTTAGTTCATTCTCTTGGTACTGTGGTTCAAACGAAAAGGCTGCAATATGTCCCTAATCCACAAGAGCATAACTATCTTCTTCTGATTCACTTGAGCTCATGGTTAAAATAGTCAGTATTTTTGTTCTAGTGTGGAGACTGTATACGGTATGCTAAAAATACCTTTTGTAAACAACAAAACATCTACATCTTTAAGCCAACAGTTGTTAGTTAATTCTTAACTGTCAACTAAATATTTACGTTGGTTCTGTCAGTTGTAAACAGTAAAAAATGTACGCATCAAAGCTAAAACAAGCAACAAAAACAACAGCTGACCAACGCCATTGTTAGAAGTTGGTACGAGGTGACGTAACAATTGCTGTTGCATTTTAAACCAAGGTGTCGCTCGAGAGCTCATTGTTTGATTGAATATCTCGAAAACGACAAACCAAAGGACAAAAAAAAATTAGTGATACGGAATCCCCGAAGTATGGTAATTCTAAATAACCAAAGTGTAGAAAAAGTCACATCGTCGCTGCCGGGGCCCTTTAAACCAGCGTCCGCATTGCGATTAGTAGTGCCAATATACTTTCGCAAAGAGTAAATGAACGTTTAGCGCTTGATACAAGCTTTGGTTTGGTGACATACATTCGGCTTAAACAAATGTGTTTAGTAATGGGCCGAACCGAGCCAAAACCCGAGTACTCGGTACCGAGCATCGCCGTTTTTGATGCTTGGTGCTCGGCCGAGCAGTTGCACAAACTGACCCGAGCACTAAATTTGCATATTCATACTAACATACGAAAATTTTGTTTGAAAGGGTGTAAGAACAAAAATGACTGTTTATTTAAATGCATTATGATTGTGAAAAAACGTGTACTTTATGGGCCTGTACAGCTTAATACACAGTTGGTGACGTAAGCGACCTTGTAATGCTAAAACTTGCGTGAATGTTTGTAACGTCATAATGCAGCCGAGCGTGCTCGGCCGAGCACCAAGCATTAACGTGAGATGCTCGGTGCTGGACCAAACAGAACACTTGCAGTTTTGGCACATCCATATGTGTTTATGTTGGACCGCGTTTAGTTACAACAAAAATTGGCTAAGATATTCTGCATTTGTAGTACTGACAGAAGTGTCC
The DNA here is from genome assembly GCF_965637545.1 of Phallusia mammillata. NCBI lineage: Eukaryota > Metazoa > Chordata > Ascidiacea > Phlebobranchia > Ascidiidae > Phallusia > Phallusia mammillata. The sequence continues at coordinate 30,676,134 of NC_137253.1, read as the reverse complement.
GGTCGTCGTTGATTTATACCTGTTGTATCTGGACCTATGACAAAACTAATTGAGTAGCCCTGGTCTAAAGGGTTATATTACTTCACGCAGTCGTTAAAGTCAGTATCGATCATGTAGAAACCAATAACAGACCTGAAATGAGTTGAATAAAGCAAAGAGCCAGTTCAACACTTGATTGTAAGTTGGATCAGTAGAAATTAACATGAGAAATCCAAAAATCCATGTCAAACCGAGAGAGAATAAAAGTGAACAAGCCATGTATAGTTGGTGCAGTTTACTACCTTTTGCAGCTGTGGACCGAATCTAAAATACAAGTGGCATTGTTATAATATTTGACACTCGGTACAGGACAAGGTGCGATATATGTGTCCATATACTTTCTGACGTTTGAAGATGACTTTCCTTAGTACCAGGATTGCAATGCCAAGATTGTTGAGATAAGCCAAACCAATGATAAACAGAAAGCCAAAGTAAAGGGAGTAGCCTTGTAGCCAACACATGTTCTCAGCATGATATGTTGTTGATAATAGGTATTGAGGATCGTCTGTATATAAACACAGCGATTGAATTTAACTTCAGCTATTTACCTTGGGATACCGGAGTGAAAGCTTGTAACAAAATGCCGATGTGTATGACCATCACGAATATGAGTTCCAACACGAAGTTTTGTGCTAACGGTGTAATAGCAGGACATTTCCCATCTATCCACCAATTGCGTACTCTACTTTGTCGCGTTTTTAACGTCTCAACGTAGCGCAACTATTTCCGGCTTGGTTACTATTCTAGCGCAATTAATCAGCTACGATTTGTTATAACGACGAAATAAACTCAACTCAACATTCATGTCCACAGCAGTTAACAGCGGCTTTTCATAGCCTTAGTCTATGCTATTGGTAAGTGAGGGTAATAAAAATTATGTTTCGAAAAACGGACGCCTCTTACAATGAAAGAACCGAGATTAAGATATGCGTTTATTCTATGAGATGCTACTGTACACAACCATTCAACATACCTTTTGTACAAAAATCCTCATTGATTTGTTGTTTGCCAAAATACAACAAAGTAACAGCAAGGTTAAAACTAACAACCACTGCAGGAATGCCATAAGCAAAAATACAAGCTTTATTCATGTAGCTGTTGATTGTAGTGTTGAAGACCTTCAAAAAGAAAGTTTGTCTAATTTATGTCACAAAATCAGAATTAAATGAACATACTTCAACAAGAGCAGTGTATAGTTTGTTGCTGTAAACTGTCATCCACATCCAACTGGTTAAAAAAGTGTATTGCAGGATGGCAGTAATAGCTGTACATGCTTCTGAATTGTCCACACTTGAAACACCAGTTACAAAAACTAAGTAGGCCACAAGAAGATTTGTGCAAATGTGCAGCTGAATTTGGTTTAGGACATTCTTCAATTGTGCTCTAATGGACAAGAACGAATTAATATGTTTTTTTAAATTTATTTGTTTAGCAAACACCAACTTGTTCAGAACATGTAGAATAATGGTAGCGGTAAATCCACAAATGGAGAGACCACATCCAATATTGCTGATTGTGGAAAGAACTATATCTTCTGGTATTTCATTTGTTGTCTACAAAACATTTCTTTCAATTGGTATGTTTGTAATAAGGGTTCATTTTATGACATAAAACTTACAACTAAGAGAGCAAAGCTGGTCAGGTGATCACATTTGCACACAGGTGGATGAGCAGTGTTGTCAAGGCAACATCCATCAGTCTTCCAGTCCAGAGCATCAGGATCCCAGTAAGCACATCTTTGTCGCACTCTTTTTACCTGATTCCAAAAAAGAAACAGTTTAATTTTGCAAAACATGAATGTATTTTTAAGGCATTTTTACTTTTAAAGCCCGTGCTGAGCTTTTCTCTCCATAATGTGTCTGTTCATTTGTATGCTCTATTGTCACAGGTGGATTTAAATTGGTGAGAGAAATATTGTCACCAATTTCTACCATCATAACCTTAAACAATCAACAATGTTCTTGACTAAAAAATTTCAAACAAACATTCACAATATAAAACATAACAAACTTTACTATTTTACAGAAATAAGTGACTTACAAAGTCAACTTCAGTCTTGGATGGGAACAATGTATCTCCTTTGTGCAGGAAAAAGACGGTCCTCAACTTTGAACTATTGGCGCTTTTCCAGGCTTGTGAAATAACTGAACCAGGAACTGAAATATTGGCAGGTACAACACTTGTAATTGCCTGATTGACTTTTACTTCCGGGGCAAACCACACACCCCTCGGAAATCTTTCTTGTGGTTGTTCTGTTACCTGTACATGTACAATTGGGTGTTTCTTGACTGGTGACATGAAATGACTGTGACCAAATTTGATAAAAATGACAAAATTTGTTTCAATGTTTTGGCACTTGTATTTTCCTTGTTTGGCATGCGCATTGTTCTGACCACACAGTATTTACTAATTGTTTTGCACAATTTAACTTCCCCTATGTTTCTATGTTCGCCTCTCATTGCTTCTGTCAACACCTGGATAGGTCTCTGGGATCCTGTGGTTTGTTAATCTCTGTGATCGGTGTTGTGAAACATGCTTGAGAAGGAACCAAGGTCAGTCTGCCCCCTGGGCATCCTGTGTGTTGCACTGTGACATATTGTACCTGCATTTTGCCTTGCTTCTAATGGAATTGTGGGAAGTGAACTTAAGTACGAGTTGCCTTGACATGTGTTTTATTGTATAGTTTTGCATAAACAAGATGCCTAGTTTGTATCTCTCTTTTGCTTTAGTAGTGGGCCGTCACTACAGGGCTTTTTCTGTATTAGAGAGGCAGTTTTGGTATAAGACAAAACCAGGCGCAAGAAGTCGATTGGAGTTGAATTCCCAAAGATGTTGAAATAACTCCGTACAACATGTCCTTATTGAACTTGCTTATAGACAACACTTGGTGACAAAATTATTGCAAAGTTGTACTTACCCTAACCACTATTGATTCAGTTTTTATCTCCAACACAGGATCAGTGGTGTTATCAAGCTTAATATTGTAAGCAAGCAAGCTGAGTGATTGGCTGATGCTTTGTCTGATTGCTGACTGCTCTTGAGTTGGGTTTGACAAGGGGCTGCCTTGTGCACTTTGCAATGCTTGAGTGACATGAGAAATGGTTGTGACAACATTAATCAAAAGAGTTTCCGTCACCTAACAAACAATACAAATAAAATACAATTTCAGAAATAAATTTCCAAAACCAAATAAATCTTGTACAGTACAAGACCAACGATTTATTTCAATTGTGAAGATATTGCTGCATGTTGCTACACAATATCATTTAATGGTTTTTACAAGTAATAATCGAAGTTATGTAGCAGTATTTGTTTATGTCAAAGTAAAACAATATTGAAACAAGGTGAAGCAAAATAAAATAGTAAATGTAAGTAAATGAGAAAGTCATCAAAGTGAACTTGCACAATTCTTCCAAACACTAATATTAAATCATTTATTAGGTTGTTTGAGGTTACATGCCTTGTAAACGACCTACCTCAACTTTTCCACCTTCAACAGCTTCAGCAATTAAATCAACAACTTCAAGCGATTCTTGTACTTCTGTTTCATCCAGTGTTGATCCAGATGTGATGATCTGAAGAGAACTAGCAACTTCTTCTATTGTCTCCTGAGTCACTTCTGATGCGTTAATCTGAAAACAAAGTTTTTTTAGGATTCAGACGAATTTGAAACTTTTTGAAAAATTTGAAACATCTCTAAAAATAAATTGATCTTTGTTATACCAGAACAAAGGTAAGGACAATACATGCACATGTGCAGATGTTTTTTTATTATGGGCCATGTTGTTTCATAAAAAAGCAGGCCTGTTGTAAGTGAGATAAAGGACACCATCATTATGAAGGGATAAACTTAAGTGTACATTTAACATGAAGAGTCAGATACTACCTTAATATCTTTAATCTTAACTTCACATTTGATGACAGACAAACTTGATTCATCAAACTGTGATGAGCGAAGTTCACCATTAACTCCAAAACTCACAGCAGGAATACATCGCAATGATGCCTGTGAGTAACCTGGAAAATTCGATGGTGTTTATGCACACCACACATTTCAAGTAGGGTTGACAACATTTATTTCAAACAAACTGAAAGAAAAAACGTAGAAATGATTTTTCTGGTTAATTGTATAAAGCTTGCACCCTAGATGTACAAATAACCATAAGTATCTGAATGTAAACATATTTTTCATGTACTAAACCTCCAGGACATAGCTCTGTAGTATAACTCATGGAATTCACAGAAACTTCTGGAAAGTTAAATCCTTTAAGAACTTTTTCTAGGCAGGAAGCTGCACAAAACAAACAGTTTCAGATCATGACAAAGTTGTTTTTGTTGCATGGCATCAATGACTTACTGGTCTGGGGAATCCCCAAAAGCAAACCATTGGAATTTTTTTGAGAGGAATATTTGACATATCCACTTAGAAGAACGGAAGGAGGTTGAAATCCATTACTAAACTGAACTAAATATCTGTGTAAAGAGCAAACAAATTATTAAACTGTTTATGTCAGTTTATATACAAAAGTTTTTTTTTTTTACCTCACTGTAGAATTGGGCCGAAAAGTGTGAATAATAACTTTTCTAACATTGTTGTTTTTATGTTGAAATGCTTTCAGTAGATTTTCTTTAAGTTTTGTTTTAAGCATTTCATCACTTAAGGCATTTGAGGTAAAGTTTTGAGAAAACTCATGAAGGAACAATTCTGAAAAAAAAATGTTAGTACCACTGAAACATTTTGGCATGGTAATGCAACTTACTGTTACAAGTTTTTCCATTTCCTTCATAACCAGCATTGCAAGTGCAGTTAAAATTTCCATTAAAATTGCCACACTTAGCATTTGAATCACAATCATGAGTCCCCATAGAGCATTGGTTCACAGAAGTACATTCAAAACCATCACCCTCAAATCCTTTGTTACAGAAACAATAAAAACTGCTTATTGTGTTGCTACATTGTGCATTTATGTGACAGTTTGCTGTGTTTAAAATACATTCATCTATGTCTTTGCAAATTGTTCCATTTGCAGCAAATCCAGGATTGCAAGAGCAAAAATAGCTGCCAAGAGTATTCTCGCAAATGGCATTGCCATGACAATTGTCTGTTTTCAGAATACATTCGTCGACATCAGAACAACACCTTCCATTGCCAAAAAATCCATTCTTGCATTGACATAAATATATGTTTGCTTCTGTTTTGCATGTTGCATTTAAATGACATGGGTTTGCAATGGCACAACTTGCTTTTGTATCATGATTCCGTATACTCTCTGAAATCATCAATAAGTTTTATGTCAAAAGAAAGAACTCGCTTTAATTCTGTTTTAACATACTTGTTATAATATGAATTGGTGTTCCAGGATTTCCAACAGCTGCTTCATAAACAACATATACAGTGATGTTATACTGAGTGTTTTCCATCAAACAGGAAAGTGTGTAATTTGTGGTGCTTATCAGGACACTTTTAGTATAGTTTCCTAAACAAAACAAATGATGACAGCAAATATAAATGTGCATTGGCTGCAGGTCAACATGTGCTTGTTATACTCATACCAACAGATTTTTTAATGTTAAAGGAAAGTTTTGTGTTGACATAAACACTCTCATTAACCCTTCCATGGTATCATTTCAAACTTAACATTACCATGCTGATAAACAATATTGTATTGTTTTGCTCCTATAATTTTATCATAAGCAATAGTGATCTCATGATATCCAACTGATAGAACTGAAACATTTGGTCCAGATGTTGACACTGTACAAAAACAGAAAAATAGTCTAAAATTTTTAAAAAAAATTGTCACTTCTAATTTAATGCACAAAATTTTGCTAAACGTTTATTTTTGCTATAAGTAAATATCATGATACCTGTTGATGTTGTATAATTTATACTCTCAGAAGCCAAGTATAATGGAGATACAAACACAGTTACAGTGTATTGCATTCCAGCTGTCAAGTTACCAAATGTAGCTTGAGATTGGTAAATACCAGGATAGTATGCAACCATTCGTAGATTGCTTGTGAGGCGAAGTTCAACATTATATAGGAAACTGTATTCCTTATGCATTTGATCCCAGGTAATAGTCAGTGATGATTGAGATTGAGAATCCACTTTCAAACAACAAAGCCTGGCTGCAACATAGTAGTATCTCTAATAGTTTGTGTCTTTGCATTACTATGTGTTATACCTACCCTTGCATTTTGAAGGCACTATGCATTCGCAGATCGATCCCAAAATACTTCCACTAATACACTGACCAAAATATCTGCAGGTAATATAATAATAAGAGTTTCCAAGATAGAGACGATACCATCCCCAATGTGAAAAGTATGAATCATGGTGGTAGCAAACACCTAAACATAAAAGCATTTTAACAACGAAACCAAGTTTTACTCAGATTTGTAAAGGTGTTTTAAATTTTGCACCAAACCAGGAATGAATAATTAAAATTTTCTTGTTCTTTTATGCTTTCTACTCAATGAATTCTTTGCTCTTTACAAACTGGTCTAAAAATGCACCATGAGCAATATTTTAAATAATATGTTTTGGAAGAGAGCAAAGGAGAGTGAGGTAATGAATGAACTGTTGCTGCCAGGCATAATGTATCAACATTTTTTTTTCATTATTTATACTGGTAGAGCTAAAAAAAAATGTTGTGAGTGAGGTTATGTTTTGGTAGAGAAGCGGTATTGGCTTTTCTTACTTCTTTTGAATTGGTGTCCTTCAATTTAACATTGTCCTTCTCAAAAACTTGTTTAAGGCAGGCATCATGGGTCATAAAACACACATGGGAGGTTGCTTTAAACCACGACAGTTAATAAGTAGGACATTACAATATGCACTGTGGTTTATATACGCATTATTTGTCTAGTTCTGAGTGGGCCCTGCATCATAGTAACCTATTTGAACTTGAAAGGTAATGAATCACTTCTGTTGACAACATGTGCTGTTTATTTCCATCCCAATTATCACAGATTCTGGTTTAACGCACATACAAGGTTGGTAAATTGGTTGCGAGATGAACTAGAATTCGACTGTATTCATGTCCATACCAACACAAGTGATTCCATCACCAGCAAACCCTGAATTGCATTGACAATAAAAACTCCCTTCAGTGTTAAAACAAGTTCCTTCCTGGTGGCAATTGTGGGTTCCATTGGCACATTCATCAATATCTGTAAATACATGCAAACTTATTTGAGTAAAAATAAACTTTAACAGTGACGGCATCACAATTGTAATAGGGTAATAAATGACAGTTTTTGGTTAAAAATAGTTGTCCACATTTAAATACAATGGTGGCTTAGCACATTTTTGCTTTGCACATACACTATAACCTATTTAAACGGTAATATATTTCCTATGCTTATTTTACATTGGGTCCCATATTAGCCACCGCCTTTTATAACTATAATTGTTTCTGCAGGCAGAAACTCATGGGTCCCCACACATGCAAAGTTAAAAATAAAGCATTTTAAGAGATAACCATGAGGAAGTTTGGTGTGGTAAGGTGAAACACAGTGATCGGCACTGGGCTTAAAAATAGTACTATGTAGAGTACAAACTATACAAATCGGAATCAACCAATGTTTATTATATTGACCACTAGTGGTGTTTTGAGCAAAAAACGTTAATGCCCCTAACGCCGTTGGGCTGTTTACATCCCCTAACTGCCATGACACTAAAACGTCCACCAAGCAACCAACTAACTTAAGTAACATATGTCTGGTTGTCCTTGTAACAATATTGCACCACAGAAATCTTTTGTTTGTGGTGCCCAGTAACATACAAACACGTTTTACACTGTGGGGGCTAGTAGGGTAAATGTTGGGGCTACAGGCAGTGGTGAGATTCAATTTTTTTGTCACCAGGTTCTATCATAAAAGTCATATTTTTCAACCAGTTCTGTTACAAAAAGTCCATTGACAGCAACCAGTAATGACAACTGGTCGCTGATCTCATAAAGTTTCTTGAGACGGTTCTATAGAACCGGTGCGAACCGGCTGAATCACACCACTGGCTACAGGGTTGAACATAACAATCGACAACTATAAATGACATACTCTACAAGCTAACCAAATGTCAGCCAACCCTGACACTGTTTAAAAATTCATCCATTTTAGGGGGCTAGGGGGCTAGCGGGGTTACTCGAGACAAAGGAAGTAAGCTTTCTACAAACTGTCCAAATTTAAGCCAATTCCGACACTGTTTAAAAACTCATCCATTTTAAGGGGTTAGCAGATAAAAAATGGGGTTATTAAGACAAACAAAGTGGGATGGACATAGCTATATCTACCCTCTGTTCAAGTTTCATCCAAATCAATTAAACATTTGATAGTAAAACTAATCGAAGTAAAACAAACTTTAGGAAGAAAAAACAAAATAAATTTGAGTAAAATCAATATGTGTCCCCTTCAGGGAAGGGGACCCATAATTAGACCAAAAAAAGGTGAAAACAAACCCATGTAAGAAAAGGGAAACCACAGTGTTACTCCTTATATTTGTTTATCCACACACATACCTGCACAAATTCCATTTTTTAGTGTATATCCTTGACAGCACATAGATGAGTTGTTGTCACAGTTTAAAATGGGTTTAGATATTACACCAACAACTTTTGAAGAATTATTCTCTTTTCAAACAACAGAAAACAAAATAAATTCATTGTCACATACACTTAATGTGTGTTGTGTTTATTACCAGTGGTGAAATATTTACTGATGATACTTATTCCAGCATTGTTAATTGCTGTGATAGTTAAGTTGTATTTTGTTCCAGGTTTTAGGTCAAGAAAAACAGCTGAATTAAAACTGTGTTCCCATTGTTCAACACCAGGGCCAGTTAATTTTACTATGTTTTGAATAGCATTTCCAGTTCTCCATGTAAACCCAAGAGTTGTGGAAGTTTTCCATACAAGTTTCAGGTCCAATAAAATTGGAGTTTCTGCTTGTAATTGTTATTAATATATTCGGTTTTGTATTAATTGTATGAGTATGTGGAAACTAAATAACAAATATTACCTGTACAATTTTCTGTGCAAATACATGTGTACCCACTTGCACCATGGCTACAATATCTGCAAAGACTACTGCAATATCCTGAAAAAACAACAACCGTGCTTATATAAATAAATACACTTTATTTTACAAAACCTTTTTACACATGAAGTTAAAAGTAGGAGCATTTTTTTAACAAGCACAATTGTTTTTGAGTTTTATTATTTGTATACAACATGATACATGGCAAAGACAATAAATAAACAATAAACATTTAATTTACTGAAAAAGTAACATACAAGGAGATATACTACTTTTACATCACACAGCATAACAAATGTTTGTGAGCATGTGTATCCTGTCAATGAATGTCTATGTGCTCCCAATCTTACTTAAATAACATGGGACTAATTGCACTATATCAACAATCATTTGAACTTTTTCTGCTTAATGTAAAAAACAAACTTTTGCTATTTTTCATCTTCCTAAGAACTCACCTAAAATGTGTCAAGGGCAATAATTGATAACTTCTATTTTTTGACACATGTTACATTAAGAGAAATCATAAGTAACATAGAGGAGTTGTCTATATTGAAAAAAAGGCAAAGAGTAATGGCTAGTAAAGAGTTGAGGTTAAATATACTGGGCAACAATTCTGTTTTATCTAAACCAGGGGTTCCCAACCTTTTTACGACCCTGTACCGCTTGGACGCTCTGCACTGTCATGCGTACCACCATAGAGCACTACTGTGCTCTATGTACCACTTCTTACAGAACAACTAATTTGTTCAAATCATATTTTATTCAACACTAGCTTAAGCTACAAAACAGTAGATGATATCTACCAAGTGCAATCATTTGACATACTTAACGCCCACTGTGCCACAGTGTTGTTTGGCTTTTCATAGCAACTGTGCTTCTCGTTGAGAATTGACATGACCTGTATTTTGAAGATCGTAATGATACGAAACAACAGAAATAGTTACGTAACAATGACAATAGGCCTGGGGAATATTTTTTTTGTAAACAAAACCAGATAAACAAAATATAAAGTTGCAAATCGAGGTTTTTGTGAACAAAACAAAAGCTACTCGCGTACCACCTGAAAACCCTTCGCGTACCACTAGTGGTACGCGTACCACAGGTTGGGAACCCCTGATCTAAACGAAGTCCTATAACCCCCTTCACATGCATTTATTTTTTCAAAAAGTAGTTCATGTACTCACCAACACAAATTTTACCATCTCCAATAAACCAGTCCTTACATTTGCAAGTATAACTTCCATCTGTATTGTGACAGGTAGCTTCAATATGACAGTCATGTGTGTCAAGTGAACATTCATCCATATCTAAGAATTAGTTAAGAGTGCAGTAGATTTTTGCAAGAATAAAAAAGTTAATTTAAACTAGAAGGGTGGCTTAGCACATATTGGTGTTTTGAGCAACAACCATTAATGTTTCTGATGTCAAAGGGCTGTTAACAACTCCCGAACTGCAATGGCGCAATAACGTCCACCAAGCAACCCACAAAGTCGCAAACGAGTAACATACAACTGGTTGCTTGTAAGACTATTGTGTCACAGAAATCTTTTGTTTGTGTTGCCGAGTAACACACACATACGTTTTACACTTTGGGGGCTTGTGGGGTAAATGTTAGGGCTACAGGGTTGAACAGAACAATCGACACCTATAAATGGCATACTTTACAAGCTATCCAAATTTTAGCCAATTCTGACATTGTTTACAAACTCACCCCTTTTAGGGGGCTAGCGGGGTAAATACTGGGGTTATCCGGACAAACAAAGTTTATCTACCATCTGTGTAAGTTTCAGCCACATCATTTGATGGAAAAAACGGGTTGGACAAACTTTGGGAAGAAAATAACCCATTTTAGGGGGCTAGCGGAGTAAATACTGCAGTTATCAACAAAAACAAAGTGGGATGCACATCTACATAACTATATCTACCATCTGCATAAGTTTCAGCCACATCCATCAAGCATTTGATGGCAAAACGAGTCAGACAAACTTGGGGAAAAAACATTTTTGGAGGCTAGCGGGGTAAATACTGGGGTTATCAACAAAAACAAAGTGGGATGCACATCTACATAACTACATCTACCATCTGTGTAAATTTCAGCCAAATCCATCAAACATTTGATGGAAAAACGAGTCAGATAAACTTCGGGGGAAAAATACCCATTTTAGGGGGCGAGCGGGGTAAATACTGGGGTAATCAACAAAAACAAAGTGGGATGCACATCTACATAACTACATCTACCATCTGTGTAAATCAAGGATTTGATGGAAATACGAGTCGGAGAAACTTTGGGGAGAAGAAAAAAGAAAGAAGAAAAAAACAAACAATTTGAGTAAAATCAATATGTGTCCCCTTCAGGGAAGGGGACCCATAATAAAGGGTAGGTAGCATGGAAGGTAGCATGTAAATACCAAATAGAAACACAAACCTTGGCATGTTCCATTTTTTAATTTATATCCATTAACGCATCCGTCAAATTGTATTGTCGATATTGTTGATACACTTACATTGGGTGTTGTTTCTAAATCTGAAAACATCCAGGCAACTTAGTATATGAGTTGAGTTGAGTTTATTTCGCATGACAAAATTGTAGCAACACAACTGCGCTAAAATATTTACCAAGCTGGAAATAGCTGCGCAACGTTCAGACGTTAAAAAGCGCGACAATAATGAGGGTACAATTGGTTTTCTGGGCTTATTATTTTTTAAATGTTGATGCATTTTTGTTTGTAGATTTAGAACATGGATGAATTAATGTTTTCAAACAATAATGTGGTAAATCTTTCGTAAAATGCAACCAAAATAAGTGCTTTAAAACACACCTTATGTGTAAACTTTGTTTCCAGTTGATTTTTAAACTAACTTTAATTAAGTTGCTGTTTTTTTGTATTTATAATAATCAAAACATTTATTGAAAAACTGTGATGCTTACCCAATGTAAAATTCACAGTTTTCTGTGTCGTTTTGGCCCCTAACTCAGCTTGTACTACAACTGTGTATGATGTATTTGATGGAAGGTTTGTGAATGAGATTTGTTGAAAATGATTGTTGTAAGTTTCACTCCAACTGTTGTTACTGATTGTTATGGAATTGTGAAAAGAAGCTCCTTGATCCCATAAAAGAGCAGCAGCTGTGTCATTCTTCCATGCCACTCTCAAGTGGCGAATTTTAGGATCTATTCAAGACAACAGCAAAATACATATATTAGTGTGGATGTTTTTATGAGTAAAAAGCAAAAAAATATTTGATGTTTCTTACCTCCATAAACTGTTTCACAAGTTCTTAGAGCATAGTTGCCGCAATAGCTACATGATGGTCGACAATAATCTGGAAAAGAAAAGTAACTGCTAGGGATGTTCAAAGTAGAATATCGAATTGGGTGGATTCAAATCCAATTTCGCCGTTAATATCGGGTAATTTGGAACTAAAATAAATTTGTGCTCTGACGATTCCTAAAAATGTAAACCATGTGTACCTTATTTGTGTTGGCTCCCGGTCATTTTACCTGTCGCAAAATATGGCTAAAGGCTTGTATGAGTCACATCAGCTGGCGCTATAACAAAGTCATAATCACGGTGTGCATGGAAGGCATGCTTAATAGTTAGTATGTGACACTTGTTTGTTACGCATCAGTTGATGCGATGCAGTTTGCAATGTTGTACCATCATTTAGTTGTTACAATTTTAACAACATCAAAATAATACAGTGAACGGTTTTGCATTAGGCAGCAAAGAAAAGCTTCTCCAAGCTTTTGATTGTCTATAAATATCCTCAACAAAATGCAGTAATACCCAGTGCACATCTTGGACTTTCTTAAAACAGACAAACATAAAAAAGTGAGTAAACATTGCAAAATTAAACTTGTGTGCCACAGAAGTCCAAGCAGTTTAATGATAATAATTTAAAAATTATGCCAATGTCCCAATTTTGTTTACAGGCTGCATGTCATGAGGCATTTGTGTCAAGTCAAATAAACTGTACTTTGGATAGTCTATGTCAGTCTTTTCTTAGCAAACCAAATTACCTCAGGATGTCCACATTACTCATGCAGTAGCAATACAAACCTTTAAATAAATATGTGAACTTTTACAGATATCTTTTTGTGATTGTGCTAGTTTCTTTGTCTTTGTACATTTTGTTTTTATGCAGGTTCGCAAGCTTTTCAGCAGTGGATTTTCTTTGTTTTTTTTCTTTTATGGCATTTTAAATGAAAAATAATGTTTTATAATGTATTAAATTTGTTTTCTTACTTAACCAAATTATTACAAGAATTGGATTTGATATTCTGGATTCTAAACAATTATTCTAGAATACTCAGTTATTCTACTTTGAAAATCCCTAGTAACTGCACAAATCATAACTTTAGCATAGTAGGTAGGGGAGATGCGGGACCATTGGGCCAAATTTCAGTTTTTCATGACTATTTCTTTGAGTTCGAAAGAAAAATTGCCATTTAACACCTGTACTAATACTACATGTTTTAACACACTTACACAAGGGCATAACTTTCTTGTTTGGAAATAAGTTGGCAAGATATTCTGTTTTAAAAATTACAAAAAATATGGCTCAAAGGTCCTTACCCTTGGGGACTCGCATAAAGGACCTTTGGGCCAGTATTTTCATGTGATATTCTGGACCATTAAACCACGCACGAGGGAGCTTAAAAGTGTTGTTTTGAAAGTAGAACAATTTTATTGAAAAATAAATCTAATATTAATCAAAAGAAATAAATACAACCAGCATCAATAGCTTCATAGGCCAAGGACCTTTGGGCCATGCCCAATGGTGTAAAGTCAAAGGGCCATGCCCAATGGTCCTGTGAACAACTGGCTCAATGGTCCTGTATTGCCGCCATTACGAACTTATCTTACTGAACTACATTACACAGATTAACCTAAGAAATATTAATGCTCACCTAACGCTACAATTAACTAACTAATATCCTGCAAACTTCGTGTTTTAACTAGCTTTCTCTTATGAAGAAATTACAAAAATGTAAAGGAGCAAAATATTTACTTTCAAGCTGCGAAAACTTAGTTCTGCTCACAGTTTCTTCTGTAAGTGACTGACCTTCTTGTTGTTACAGCTTTAAAACTATTGCAACACAAGTACTTTAACGTATGACTGAGAACTCGCTACAGTGGCCAGTTTGAGAGAAACACATGATGGCCCAAAGGTCCTTCATGCCCAATGGTCTCGCATCTCCCCTATCCCACAATAGTTAAATGTAACAGTATATTACTAGAAATGTAACTTTCCTACATTTTTCATTATATGCTAATGATCTTAAGTATTCTTTGGAAGGTATATATATTTAACATTACAATAAAACAGTGAAAAAAACAAGCATTAAAAACATTGTCTTACAAAAGCAATGTTTTCCATCTCCTGCTGTCCAGTTACTACACTTGCAAGTAAAACTTCCATTAGTGTTGTGACAAGTTGCTTCGATGTGACAGTCATGGGTTCCAAGAGAACATTCATCTATATCTAAAAAAATATGTACAAACATTTTTTTTTCATTTAAAATGATGCTTTGGCAATTTTGTACCTTGACAGTTAGCTCCATTCATAATAAAACCAGGACAACAGTGTGTTTTGTTGTTGCATTGTAAGTCTATCAATGGAGTATTAATTTCATTTTGGATTGAAATGTTGTTTGAATCCCCCAATTCTGTGTGGATATGAAAAAGCTTTGCTTAATACATGTGTAGCCCCAAAATACCTACTTTTGGGCCGTGCTATTTTTTTGCATTGCCAAGTCTGAGGTAAACCTAGATCACAAAAACAAAAATATTACCTGAAAACCAATAAAAAATTGACTGATCAGTTTTTCCAACATTATTATATGCTGAAACTGTAATTGTGTAATTGGTGTTAGAAACCAAGTTACTAAAATATTCCGCCGTGTAAGAATATGTTCCAGATGTATGTGGAGCAGTATAGGAATATGCACCGTATGCATTTCCCACTTCCCAAACAACCAAAATACTTCTTGGTGCTACCTTGCTTATTCGAATAATACGCACAGTTGGCTTTGCTACAAAACAAATGCTTTCATTACACAAACAAGGTATCATATGGCATCTGCAACACAGACATTCACAGGTGGATCCTCGGGAGCAGAAACAAGTGTACCCATTTGGTCCTTCTCTACACTCACCACCAACAGAGCATGTGTTGTTACAGGATTGAGAGCAGTTTATGTTGCAGTATCCTGGATGAAAACACAACATGTCAGGGTTTATTATTCTACATAAGGGCAACAAGAACAACAACTATTTGTGACACTCCCAATCTTTAAAACGCTGTCTCTTGTTGAAAAGTTGAATACATTTAAAAATTGAACAAAATATAATGGTAGCATTACAAGTAATTTAAAATATTCGTGTTCGTTACAAAATGCCGAGACGAGTGTTCGTTCTTTTAACCTGTCCTTCTTGAAAAAATAACACTTTTATTGGCTGCAACCGTCAACCGTCGATGTATTTAAATACACATTGCCACCTAGCAGACAATTAATAGTAGCAGGGGAAACATCTACAAATCCAAAATCAGTGAATCGTTGTAGTATATACTTTGCACACAAAACAGTAGTGTGCAGTTAATACCTCTACATGTAAATCCATCTCCAGCAAACCAGTCTTTACATTTGCACGTGTAGCTTCCGTTTGTATTGATGCAAGTAGCTTCAATGTGACATTTGTGGGTTCCAAGAGAGCACTCATCAACGTCTAATAAGACGGAATGGTTTTTTGCCTTTTCCTCATCCGCATGTATTTATTTTTGATGTTTTTTAGAAATATTTGACCACGCTTCTGAAGCCGTTCGCCATTCTATCGTTATACGTTACGAATCTCCCATAAAATGTTATTATGGCACACAAGTAATACCATAGTCGGTATGTGAAGACCTATGGTACTTAACACCGCATGTTGCCCCATGATACCAAACGGTAGACCACATGATACCACATGGTAACCAGTTTTAATGGACATAGATGTTCTTAATCCCAAAGTTATCCTTTTGCGGACTTTTGAACGCGTTGACGGTTAAAGTTGACGGGTTGGGGTGAGGGTTTCTAATTGAAACAACACTACAATTTATTTTCATTTATATTGTTAGAACTTTTTTAATCAGGGGGGGGGGCAATTTTTATCAGGTGATGACGGCCGCGGACCACGTTTTCGACCGGACAATTATAACACAAAATATACGGTTTGTAAGGAAATCTTGGGATTTTGTTGCGCCAGCACCATGTATACTTTTTTTAACGGCCGCGTTTGGCCCGCGTCCGCACTTTGGACACCCCTGCTAATTCAGACATGGGGTCGAATACACGCGTCCTGTATTCGAATACTTCACGAATACCTACATGACTGTATTCGAATTCATGAATACTTTGGTAATCTTTGAGTAACAGCAATTCGAATCGTATTCTAATAAAACGAGTCAAGTATTTGTATTCATGAATTGTTGACCAAACTACAACGACAAGTAATTCGAATAGGCTAGCCTACTGTTCGAATAAACCAAGGCATGTATTCGTATTCATGAATTCTACGCACTTTATAAAGTTCGACAATTCGAATTGTATTCGAATAATGCGAGTCAAGTATTGGTATTCACGAATTGTTTCGTAATGTTAAGGTGGCAGCAATTCGAATTGTATTCGAATAAAACATGTCAAGTATTAGTATTCATGAATAGTTGACCAAAAAACAACAACGTGTAATTCGAATACTATTCAAATAAACCCCAAACGTGTATTCGTATTCATGAATACTTTGTACTTTTTGAGAAGTAGCAATTCGAATTGTATTCGAATTAATAGTTCTAGTTATAAGTATTCACGAATTGTTCAGTTGTTGTAAGAAGCAAACAATTGGAATAGCATTCGAGTGCACCGATTCGGGTATTTGCAGTTGCGGAAAATAAAAGAAATAAAGGCGCCCCGAAACTTGAAAGGTATTCGATCAAAAAGTAATATGGGTTTTGAATTGCAAATTTGTTTGTAAAAATGTAAACCAACAAGCTTTTTTGTCATATTAGCTTGACTGATTTAAGTCTCCGTTATATAAATTTCACCAAATTAACATGAGATGTTTGCTTCATGAACACGCTACACCTGTCATGTGCTGAGAACAACGCAATGTTGCAAGCTTTGTAACACAATTCCATTTATGTAACGTCACAATTAAACTTCCATGTGTCATTGCAAAAACTTGTCAAATCAGGTCACGTTCACCGCCAATTTGAATCGTATTCGAATATATTTGGCAAAAATATGTAGCAAAATATTCTCGAATGCTCATAGTTTGGAGGTAATCGATAATTCGAATTGTATTCGTAAAAATGTAGTCATGTATTTGATTTTACGTATCTTACGTTGCCAAAGGCTGACAACAAATCGAATTGTATTCGTAAAAAATATCGTGTATTCAAATTTGCAAATTCTTAGGTTGGCAAAAACCTACAACAATTCGAATTGCATTCGAATAAATTTACTCAAGCTTTTGTATTCATGAATTGCTGGTTCAAAAGATAACATCAACCATTCGAATTGTATTCATGCACTATCGAACGAAAGCCAAAATCATTCGAATACAGCACGAAGGTGGCAAAACCTGTATTCGAATGCATTCCAATACGAATGACGAATACGAATTGCCCCATGTCTGCCTGCTATACGGCATGCCGTGCAGTAGGTTATACCGTGCGGTTTACCGTGCGCTATGATATACGATATTTAGTACCACCCTGTAAAGCAGGGGTGGGCAACCTTTGTTACTGTAGGGCCAATTATGAATGTCAAAATTGGATCGCGGGCCGCACATGTGCATAACACAAAGTGATTTTGCTTAGTTTCTTTCCAAATATGCTTAACTACAAGTATAATTCGTATTTGATTCTAGCCACATTTTGCCAGATCGCAGTAAACTAGCACCAGGCGCATTAATCAGCTCAAAAATATGTATTAATTGGACTCGTTTGCTAGTACTTTTGAAATCCAAGCGTCTCTGCGGGCCGCACAACCTTTAATAAAGGGCCGCAGGTTGCCCACCCCTGCTGTAAAGAATATGCTAATGCAATGCAACCCACATCTCTTATTAACCACATCCACATTCAACTGTTTTTTAAGACAATGCACTGTGTTTACATTAACGCTAAAAGGCTGGTCTAAAGGAGTTTTACCTAAAGTTGTTAATCCGCCTGTGCGAAAGTCAGATATAAAAACACAAAAAAATCGATGTTATTTGACATATATTACTGTTTAAAATCTGTTTTGCTGTCTGGTCTGATGTGACGTCACCACATGTCATTTTCCGGACTTTTAAATACATTTAGTTGGTGCAACTTAATAAACTCCATCACCTTTTTTGCAGCACAAAAACTAATGCAAGCTTGTGGTATTGGGCCAGCTGATTAAATTTGATTTGTTTAACACAGGTGAACTTACCACTTCCGTTGGTAGAAAAAATGAATCCTGTTACAATAATCAGACTATACAAGCAAAATAGCATTGTTGTCGGTCTTTGTAAAACTGACAGATACACAAACAAATCGTTTCAATACACACCCAAGCACCGACCAAAAATCGTTATAACCCCCACAAAAAAGTGACTTTCTCTCTAGGCATTCAACTTTCAAAGACAGTAAATACATAAGACCATGGTAGGAAATCGCTACGTTGTGTTACCTACGCATTGTATTCACTTGCAATGAACAAAACATCTGACAGCGTTGTCTCAGCCCACTCGAGTTCTTTTAAGGATTTCCTACTTCCTTGTATGTTGCAATGATCACAGATCTGCTTTTAATTAGTATCCATGTGCTGAACAGGCATGGTGGTTACCCGGTAAGCAATCAAACAACGTTTTCCGAATGCAACAAAATGTATTGAATACATTATGTGACCATGCAAAAGTCCGAGATTAACCAAATCATGTGGCCCGATTCACAAATATCTTAGCTCAAATAAGTTAATGTGGTATAACCCATGTACACTTTGATATAGCCCGACCAAGGGTGACTTAATCTCCAGCGTATTATAACCGATCAAGTTTGTTCTTAAACAACACATTGCACCCAATGGATTTCGGCAAAAGTATAACTTGATTCCGTCAAGACCATATGTTGCACTTTACTGTTTGACAGTGGCTCTACACAAATACAATGTAAGAGATAGGGCTGGGTAAATACAAACGCCTCAAATTTCGTTGTTTTTTCTGCATTTTCGCTCAAAACCAGTGGTAGGATTTCAAAGTCATATTTTTTAGCTAGTTCTGTTACAAATGTCCATTGACAGTTACCAGAAATGCTAACCGGTTCGCTGATCTCATAAAATTTCGTGAAACGGTTCTAAAGAACCGGTGCGAACCGGCTGAATCCCACCACTGCACAAAACAAGAATCAAAATCTTCTTCGTAATGTAGATCGTGCAAATGTTGTCAACACCGACTTTTATTGTTACGACATAATACAATCGGAAACGAATTCGAAACAGCGCTAGTAGCCGTTGTTACGTCATAATATGCCGCCTTTCCCACAATCGAAAAACAGTCATGCAACGCACCATTGTAGCAAGGAAGCAATTAAAATGAAAACACCCGATGTGAAAAAATGCGAGGATATAATGCGAAAGGCATGTGGAAAATTCGTACGGTTTGCTTCAACTATCTCACCTCGCTTAATTAAAGGTGAGTGTACAGATTTGTTGTGTTCAGAACGACGTTTAGACGGTTCAAGGGGTGGTTTTTATCTTCTTGTCACGATTGAATGCATAAGGCTCGGTCCGAAACTAGATTTTGTTGCAACTTCATAAACACTTTAGTCGGGACAAATGTTTGTGAACAGATAGAAAAACATGGCTAACTGACTTTACAAAACACTGTTGGTTTTAGAAATTGGCAAAATAGAACAAAGTTAGTTTAAGATATAAAAACACATTCATTTCTTGACTTGTGCAGTATTGTTGTTCACCAGTGGAGCAGGAGTACATAGTAAAAAAATCTGGTAGTTTTACGGCGATAGTCGCATGTTGAATTCTTCGCGTGTTGTTTAATGATGTCATCTTAGGTGGTTCGCTTCTCGCTGGAACAGAATGAAAAACAAAAGAAAAATTGAAGAAGGACAAAAGAACGAAAGTAAGTCGCTACGTAAAACAAAAATGCAAAAATAAACGTAAAATTCTCCTCGACTTTGCAGTAGCGGGCAAAACATGTTCGATCGTAACTGGCCTATACTTCACTTATTGTGGGGCAAATCAGGATTAAACCATCCACCATTAACAACTTAAGCATCACTTTACACAAGCACGACTTCTGTACAACAAGTTTTAAACGACCGCCCGCTGTTTTAACAATTACAGCAAGAAAAATGTACATAATTTACAAGCGACGTCACCAACTGATGACGTCAGAGAGCATGAGCGGGGGGCAGTGAAGGAATGAACGAAAATTCCACACAAACATTAAATATATGGGCAAAGAACCGACATGCAATGACGTCAAAAAATCAAATTTGTCAATCGGTGACGTCAGCAGCCGCTTAATGACGTCACCGCGGTAAATAAAAGCAAAAAAACGCCATCGCCGGTAAACTTCACATGACGTCACACGTGCGGCGACAAGCGGTGTGACGTAAATGGGGATGACGTCATCATGCAGTGGTTTCTTGCACTTGAGGCTTGTCGGCGTCGCCAACGGCAACGTTGACGTCATCAAGCTTAACGGGTTCCTTAGTCCTGTGGTAAGTATTGATGGTTAGGATAAAGTTTGCAGTTTGTGTGAAAGTTTATGTGAAAGGGAAAAAAAAGGTTGAATAAATTTTAAAATAAACCGAAAAAGAAGTTTATGTGTAGAAACAAATTGAAGGTTACTGTTCTTTCCATGAGGGGAGAAATAAATGCAAAAAAACGTAACTTATCTCCGAATAAATCCAGCTCAATTAAAAATCTATAGGTAATTTGGATTATTGTACAAATTTTTTTTAGTTGCTGCCCGACATAATATCAACTTTATAGAGCTATTCTGGCAATTGTATGTTTATTTCGACGTTTCGACGTCCTATACAGGTCGCCTTCATCAGGATAAATAACATTGCATGTTAAACAAAGGATGTTTTTAAGTTGGACAAAAAGTACCCAGGACCCAAACATAACTCCAACATACTCTGCCTTTCCCTCCATGGGTGAATTAGCTGGAGTTTCAACTTCATTTGCAACAAGTGGGGTCTTTGCATTGGTAGGTTTGTCTCCATTCAAAACTTGCTCATCATTCAACGGAGTCTCCTCATTCACAATGCCATGTTCTTGCCTACCAATGAAATGTTATGATGGCATGAGTGAATACAACACATGCCTCATCACACACATATACAAAATACATGCATGCAACAGCTTGTGTATCATCTAATTATGGGTCAGTTTTTGTTATGGACGTTTTGACCAAACTAGTCTCCAGTAAAAAAGCATACAAATACAAAATGAATTGAACTGAATGAACTATAACTGTGTGTATTTTAATAAAACAACCACTTTTTTCTAAGTTATGTTCTCTTTGAGTCCTGCTAGGTTAGAAAAAATCAAATTTTAAAACAGACTTGGCAAAACAAAAACATCTACTGTACCACATCAAATACACATATGTTTAAAATATAATTATTGTCCAGTGTGGTATCTAAAACCACATGACACTCAGAACTTGAATGTGTTTTTTGGAATTGGATAAAATTTAGCCCCATTGAGCCAGAATTACAACTAAATGTACAAAACAAAAATATAACTTTGAAAACATTTTAATTTCTTTCATCCACGAGCAACCTTAAATGCTTGTTTTTTGTGGAAATTTTTTAAGTAAAATCGACCCCACAGAGACAGCATTGTACAACAAAATAATGTACAACATTACATAGACATGCAGCATTTTAGACATACTGCGTCCCGTTAGCTACAGGTTCTGCTTCCTCTGTTAAAGGCTGCTTGTCGTTACTATCACCTACAGCAGTTACTTCATCCGTTTTATTGTCTTTTCTGGTTAATAAAAGATAAAGCTACGTATCGAGATGGTATTCAATAAATTTAAGTCTGTCTTGGATGACAAAGGTTTGGAAAAAATCAATTTAGAGTAAAACCATGTTTGTGTTTGGGTGAATGATGGATAAAAATACAGCAATCTCAGCATTGAAACATGCATAGCAGCATTTGTTGGTCAAACAGCACAAAAACCCTAAGCACACACTTAAAGCTCACCTATAAGTGCCAGTTACTCCTTGTCTTTTAACAAAACAAGCTTGGATTAAATTTTGCCCACAAATATACCAAATTATACTTTGCGTATTATCGAGGCTTGCAATTAATGCTTCATTTTATCTACACTTGGTGTTTCAATTGATTTTTAATAAATTTTTAAACTTGCAACAGTAAATAAAGTAAATTTTTAAAAACCACTTTGTCAAAATTTTGAAAGCAAATATTACATTATACCGCACACCTGACAAAGCAACAGAAAATGTATTTTTATGTTTTTAATCTCATTTATAAAGTAACATTCTCAAACATATGAGTGTGGTTTTTTACATTTTGCTTTAAATTGGAATGCTTAACTTAAAAGTATGTTTTTTGAAGTAAAACATCAGTCTTATTGTTTGAAATTTGTTACCTGTATTCAGCTGAACCTTCCTCTGCATCTTTGGTCTCAAGAGTTTTCGAATCCTTCTTAGAAGCTCCACAAGAGTTAATGTAAATAAAGTGGGTGCAACCGCACTTGCGTGAAATACAACACGAAATGTCTGCAACAAAACAAGACTTTTATCATGAAAATGTTTAATAAAGAATAACAAGGAAACTATTTATTTTGCTAACTTGATCTTAACTCACAAAATGGTGAGAAAGGTTGCCATGATTGAAAACCATACAAAGATTAGACAGGCGAATATTTTTTTTTATAAACAATAAAATGTTTTTTGGATCAATATACAGCTAATAAATACTGTATTGTTTATTTTTACAACAAAAATGTAAACCATAACTTTGCACTAAAAATAGTGAAATTTGTCAAGCAGAAGTTTTTTTTAATGATTAATTGATTTTTGGAGCCAGTTGAAGGATAACACTGAAAAAAAACTGTCAAAATCAGTTTTAAGAACTAGAATGGTGGCTTTCTGATATACTTCCATTTTATATATTCTATACGATATTTACCAATTTACTATACACATCATTTGATCTACACATATGATTGTTTTTGTAAACAAAAACTAATGGGTCCCCACACGCGTGTTTGTGCGGATTTACGGTAAACAAATGTTGCGGTGATTTTTAAATTCTTAAGAACAAATTTTTAGAAAGCGTTAACCCAACAATGAAAAATTTTGTTGTATTTTTTTGCACTATTATTGTCGTATAATTACAAAAGCATTAAAAAAGAACGAAACAAATACTTTCAATTTAATCTCTTGCTTTGACCCAGATATTGTCGTCCAAGGTCGGGTTTTAAACACAATTTTTTTCTAGAAAGCTGTAACAGTTGTGTTACAGACAATTAAAATACGATTTGCTGCAAGTGTATACATAACTTTTCATTTAACTTTGTTTCGCAAAACGAGTTTTTCATTTAACTTTGTTTCGCAAAACGAGTACCATTGACCTGTAGTAACCTTTAGGGTGCACACACCAAACGACTGTTTGACCTTTTGACACCGTTTTCAATAGCACGCCGTCCTTGGTGTTCAACAACACCGTTTGACCTAATTTATACATGCCTTGAGTATTTGATTCAAAAAAAAACAAAAAACGCTACGTTATGGCGAAAGAAAGTTCTGAACTGTGTTAGTAATACCTACTAATTGACCTTAAGTAACCCGTGGTCATGCAGCGGCCAACCTAACAACGAGCATTTAAAAAAAACTTTTATCTTGCAAAAAAGTCAAGTTTATTTTTTCATATTTAGTTTGTTTAACAAAGTTTTGCTTGACATTATACGAAACCGAAGCACGCTTATTAGGTTTAAATCGCGTCATATGTGTGAAACCTTTGCCAAAACTGAAAATGTGAGTGATAACTTAATAAAACGACATGCATTGCTGTGCAAAACAGCTGATTTCTAATCACCGAAACGACGTCTCGTAAAACGTCTGTCCGACGTCAAGCTGAGCCCTCCCGCTCTGCCCTATTATTCGTAAACGTACTCTCTTGGGACTTCTGCCTACAGTGTCTTTCTTGACCAAACGAGCGTTAGACACATTTACGTTTCGGGGGTCTGTGGGTGTGTCGCTGGGTCATTCGGGGTCAAACTTCAGGTGGATCAAGTTCAGATTAATATCTAACATATGTCCAAATTTGAATAAATTTGAAGCACTCTTTCTTTACTAAACGACCGTTACAAACCAGCGTTAAAAATTTTACGTTTCGGGGGCCTGTGGGTGAACCGCTGGGTAATTTGGGGTCAAACTTCTGGTTGACCAAGTTTGAATTAATATCTAACATATGTCCAAATTTCAATAAATTTGAAGTACGCTTTCTTCACTAAACGAGCGTTACAGACCAGCGTTAAAAATTTTACGTTTCGGGGGCCTGTGGGTGAACTGCTGGGTAATTTGGGGTCAAACTTCACGTGGACCAAGTTTGGATTAATATCTAACATATGTCCAAATTTGAATAAATTTGAAGCACTCTTTCTTGACCAAACGAGCGTTACAAACCAGCGTTAGACAGAAAAAAGAAAAAAGAAAAAAAGAAAAAAAAAATACGGACAAAAACAATATGTGTCCCCTTCAGGGAAGGGGACCCATAAATATAGCTTGCCCAACTAATGCAATACTCACCAAATATTATCAGCAAAATCAAAGCAACGGCAACAATTACACCAATAATGAGAGTATTTGAAGCTCCAGTGGTCAAATCAACTGTTGTAGTGGTGGCCTCGGTGGGTTCTGGACACAAAAAAGTATAGCTTTGATGAAATTAGCATAAATGGAATAAGTTGTTGTTGGTAAAAAGTTGGTTGTGTAAAACCTTTGATAAATTTGGTTGAGATCACAGACTGAAGGTTAAAAAACACTGCTATATAACTGACTGTGACTTAAACTATGCTCTTCTGTCTACTTTTAATCCCATAAACATTAAAATTTAAAAACATTTAATGTTTAGTGGCTAGTGGCTAGCAGTAATGGTCAGATGGTATAAGCTCCACTGTCATATAGTTTTATGCCTGTCTAAAGTATGTTTCACTGAAGTCTTTTTAGTAAAAATTTCTAACCTGTCATATTTCCTTCACTAATCTGATAAATATCGGCCAACCTTGCTCTCTCATCTACCAAGCCTGACTTTAATGTCACTGGAGCGGTTGACATTGTTAGCTGGGTAAAGTCTGCAGTTGTAAAGTTTATTTCCGAAATTATAGTGTCATGCACTGCGGTCATTGGCAACACAGTTTGAGAATCTGTGAAATTTCTTGAAGAAGCTGAACTAGTTGTCACGCTTATGTTTGTACTGGCTGCCATGGTACTTTGTTCAATTTGACTAAAAGCTCCTTTAGGAGTTCTTAAATTGATTTCTTTAGATTCCACTAAGGTTGATTGCAGGGTTGTCTCATTCTGATTCTTATTTTCTTGAGTAGTAAACCTCATGCTGTCTATTTGACTGTCTGTCACTGCTTGATTCTCCAACAAATCTAAACTTTTGAAAAATATGATTTAATACTCAATACAGAACTGCACTGCTTATCAATTTCTGAAACTAACTTTTCCTCAACTGTAGTAACATTTTCTTCTTCTTCATAATCTATAATTTCTTCTTTTGTTGTTTTCTTGTCTAATGAATTGTCAACAGCTGTCAAATATGAAATAATATGAAACAGCCTTAATTCAAACATTTCAAATGGGCAAAATGAAATTAAACCCCAAACCAAACTGTTAAAATGTTAACCTCAAGTGGCCTATATAAGCGACAACCAAATACCAAGCTGTCAAAACATAAAAGACCTCAAAGAAAAACTTAAAAGTGGCCTAAACCAAAGTTAAGCGAGTTTCAACATTTTAATAAAAACTTTAATCACTAACTTGGAGGTGTTTTGAATTCTGAAAGGGAGTCAGCAGATCCAACTTCGTTAGTCACCGTAAGTTTCACCATGTAAGTCGTTCCTGGTTTCAGTCCTATAAATAAATACTCAACAAATTAAAATAAAATCCTGCAATAGAGTCAAACGGAATCTCAACCTTGGGTAAATTGGCTATGATACATTTTTTGTGTGAGCAAACCTATTTAGATTCAAGCGATTAGTGTGTTTTATAACAATTGCTACTATTAGCACAGTTTTCAACTTATGTATGAATATATTTCCTATTCAAGTTACATTATTTTTTAATTCTACTTAACAGTTTTCTAAAAGACAAATCTGACTATATTTTGAACTGTAAAAATAGAACCAGCTACAATCAATCTGGTGTTGTCAAATCGACATAAATGTCTTATTCTTTATCAGGACACCAACACACTGATAGCATGTATACCTTCTAGTGAAAATTTCTGGTCAACAAACTCCTTATCCGAGTCGCTGTATGTAACCGTTACGATATGATCAGCAGAAATTGGTTTTGTGTTGTTCCTTCCTTCAACCATCTGTCAAAAATTTAGAAAAGGACTTTTTGAAAGCAATTCAACTGTTTTCTGTGCTAGTTGCATATGTTTCGGAGCAGCACTTCTTTCCTTTTTGCAAATATTTTTTTTATAAAAAACATCTTTTTTTCTTATTATAACAGATTACCATGCGTGAACTAAGTTACGTGTTTGAAAATTTCTTTTAAAACTTTCGACATGTATGTTGATTAACTTCACTTTTACTTTCGTAACTTTACTTACAGGCCAGTAGGTGACTTGGACTTGCGAAATTTTTCCGCCTCCAGTGTTGCCAATTTGCCACTCGAGGGGGTAAGAGGTTGGTTCTGTAGGTGTTTGTGATGTCACAAATGAAGCACGGCCAGGCTTAGCTGTAGTATTAAAAGTATGTTGGTACACAATTACCTCTTCTTACATTGTTATTTATTACACAAAAAAGTGTTTTTAAACACTTTAAATTCAGGTAAGTTGGTGATTGACAAGTTGACATATGATATCAATAATTTTTCAAGATTAAAAAAAACTTTTATATCTAAATATAGCTGTTGTAATTGTTATAGGTTAGAGTACAACAAAAGGTATTCACAAAATAATTTTGGGGCACAGTAACATCATGTAAATTGGTTTTTGTTGAACCACAAATTGGCAATTTCTTTTTGTTAGAATATAACAGAAATACTTACTGACTGAACATGCAATGAGCCATGCGATGAAAATGAACATGCAACAAAAATTATTTTATTATTGGTTAGATAAGAAAATACATTTTTTAAGAACAAAAAAACATGAAACACAAATCTGTTCACAAGTTTAATGATAAAAATAATGTCCCAAATATTAAAGCATGTCGCTTTTTATGTCTGTTTGGGCCGTTATTTTTATCACCAAAACAACATGTATATGTGATTTAACAACAAATTCCACTGTTTCATGGCAATTTTAATTGTTTGTTTGTAATAATTGTATGATAAATAAATGTTCAACAAGCAAATGCCATTCCTCCCATTAAGCAGAATGTTTAAACAGAAAACTTTCAGCAGAATAGCCCAGCAAAATTTTAGCATAAAAGCCAGGGCACACACTAACAAATGTACATCATGTAATACATTGAGCTTCTGTAATACATATACAGACATGCAAACATGAATACAGCCAGTTTAGATGACTTACTTATAATTTCAGTTGTGAAGGGTCTTGTCTTCGCAGCTTTTCCTTTTCCTCTGCAGTTTTCGGCTTTTACTAATATTTTGTATTCAGTGTTGTGAACCAGGTTTGTGAAGGTGTACATCTGTTCGGGCATGCTTGTTTCTGTACAATAGAAATCCAAAAAAAATTCTAAATGTTTTCTAATAAGTTGTTTACTATGGCTGTTGAATATTTTTTCTGAAAGGAATAGCGGGCCATGGGTTCCAAGGATACATGATAAATTTTTGTTGAAAGCATTTTAACGTTTCCATGAATTTTTCAAACACATTGCTTGATTGTTAATTAAACAACTTTCATTTTTTTTATGTGTACAGTTCTTTACAAAATTAATTTGAGAGTCTGGTGTTAACAAAAGTTCAGAGAAGCGGACACTTTTAATACATTTTTTTCAAGCAGAATTGAATTTTAAATCATCATAGCGGGCTGAATATGGAAGAAGTGGAAAATAAACTTAACAAGGTACACCAGTAGAGATGAGCAGAAATGGATATTATAGATCTTATGTAACTATTCTCGAAAATTCTAAAGTTCCAAACTGACCAATCAACATACCAGGTACAAAACTGGTGATAAGAGGGGTTGATCCATCGACAGGTCGAGCCTCGATTTTGTACATTGTGATTGGCACAGTGAGATTTTCAGGTGGTGAGAAACTCACTGTTGCACTTTGGGTTCCAATGTTCGACACCTTGAGGAGCAATAAACAGGTTTAATGCATTAGAAGACAAGTGGCATATGAGAACAAAAAAGGAAAGTCTGTCTCTGCAATATTACTGGTTAGTGAGTTCAGTTTATTTGTTTTGCTTTGTAAAAGAAATAGTACTAAAAATTTGGAAGGTTGAAAAGTTGGGTTTTAGTTTTATTGTAAGTAAGTCTAACAATGTCACAATGTAATTTCTTAACATTGAACTATAACTCAGACATAGAGATAAAGTGACATAGCAAAGTTTTAAAATAAAACCCATTACATTAAAATAACCCGATGTGTACAGCTTAGGAAATACAGATAAAGTGCATAATTGAATTGCATAGCTTTATTTCGCAACTAAGCATATTATACAATTATACAATAAAGCAAACATTTTTTTAAAACGAATGGTAGACAACTTTTTCATAAACCCTATGCAATTAAATGTATCAAGCAAATAAATGAATTCGTCGGCAGTACTGTCCCCTTCCCACAAACAAACCAACACTTGAAAGTGGATTTTATCGTTGTAGCGAAAAAAATCTTACCTGCAAATTGGTAGGTACACCAGGGGCTGATGCTTCAATAAGTTGTGCAGAGCCACCATTTGTACCATGGACATTTTCAGCTTTGCAATAATATTCACCAAAACTGTCTTTCGTTACCAATTTGATCTAAAATGCAATAATTATGTTCAAGTACTACAGTCTCATGTGCAAAAAATACTAAAAGGCATGGTAATAAAATTGGTAATTACAGATTTGATGTGTTGTTTTGAAACTCAGTTTAAAAAAAAAATCAGATGACCAAAAAGTTATGTAATTTTAAAATATAAAAATGGCAGTTTATGACCATAAAAAGTAGACCAAAAGAACTCTGCCGTTTCAGTACAAGCTCTAGAATTAACACAACAACTCACATTAAGCAACAGTTTTCCCATCTTCATCTCAGTGCCTACATTATCTGTCACATTAAGAGGGGTAAACACATGAGTCACTGGGGCTTCAGTTGCATCTACAGCATTAAAGTCCTTCACAAATGGCAACAATGCGTCGTTAATTGAAGTCTTGTTAACATCTTCAGCCATGTCAACATCTGGCAGAACCATTTTCCCCCAGGCAAGGTTTGGCACAGGTTTTGCCTCGAATGAACACAATAGCTGGGTAGGTTCACCCACGCAGGAGTAAACTGTCGGTAAATCAGCATTGCGTGGCCCATCTGGCAAGAAAAATAAAGTTTAATTTTGAGATGCTTCGTTCCTCCTTTTATTTCACAAACCAGTTGTATAAAATAAAGTGTGGCTGATGTAACAACAATATTGTATCACTGCTGATGGCATAAGTATTTGCTGAAATGTTTAAAAAAATGCAGCATATCAGTTATTTTACAAAAACTTCTGGAGGAGCAATAATAAATAAGACATCATGCCTGCCAGGAATTGCTTATTTATTTAACTTTTTATATCTTGTTAAGACAGTATTTGTCATGAGTTGGCACTTTTTTGGGAATGCTTTAAGGTGAAAGGGAGTTTCTTTTAGCTATTTTTACTTGAACTGTAGTGTAAGTGCAGCCTCATAATGTTTTGTAGTAGTCTATCCACCATTTATAACAATTAGTCTGTCACATAATATTGTCTCATTGTTGAGCAACTGCTACCGGCACGGGGAGTGTTTCAGTGCAGTTGTGAAAACCTGCTAAGGAGGCACTACATTCATAACAAAAATCACCAAAGACAAAAATTAAAGACTTGCTACTTACAAAGAACATTGAGTGTGATAAAAGTGGTCGCATCTCCTGCTTCATTGGTTGCTAGGCATTTATAATCACCATCGTCCATGTATTGAGTGGGTGAAAATGTAACGGTGGCTTTGTTTTTTGTCAAGTAATCCACAGTGATCCTGGATGGTTGATCGATCTAAACAAAAAATAATAATTTAACATGAAATTATACTGGGTGTAAATAATAACTTAGCTTTCACACAAGTCACAAGCTATTTTGTACTTTTGAACAAAATATACTGTGTTTCTGTGAATTAAAAAACTTAACACAGAACCACATCAAGAAAAAAAATTTCCCATCAATTTTTTTTAACTACAGTTGATAATACAGTATATACCTTGATGCACAAAAAACTGAAATAAGAAAAACAATTAATGCTATGTATGAGATTCACTTTTTTCATCTTTTAGTATGTTTTATCATGTGGTTCTGTGGGAACTGACCATGCCAGTTAGGAGAAATATATATATACACTCCATGTAACTCATTGACTGATTAAGTCACTTGGAAATCATTTTCATTCTCAGCTGTGTATGAGATTTAATGTATTGTTTCTTGCATCCAAAGTTTTTTTGTGATTTCAGACTTACTGGCCCAGTTTCAAGTAGTTTTCCATTTCTGTACACTCGTACTTCTGATTTGGGTTGTCCAGTTGCCACACAACTTATCGTAGCATCTTCATTTTCATTTACAGTTGCATTGTTTTGTGTCACAAACTCAGGATAAACTGAAAAAAATGTGTAAATAGAAATAAATTTTTCTTCCAACAAAATAACTTGTCAATTACTGTTTAAAAGGCGCTTAGGTTTTATTCTGTATACAATCTAGTATTACTTTGATTAGAAATAAATTATTATTGTTATCGAATTTTGTTTTTTTTAATACAACAGTATAACAATTTTATTAGTTTACCAAAAAGAACATGTTTTGTCAAACACAGTGGATGCTGAATTAAGAAGCAAAAACCACAGTTTTGAAAAGGGTTAAAGCTAAGAGTGCCAAATTAGTTCCTTACAATAAAACCACAACTGTAAGTTATTAAATTCAGTGGTGTCATGTTACATAAAAGAAAATGACTCATTCAGTAGGAATCCTTTCAACTAATGTATTGAGTTTACCATCCCCGGAGATATAGTGAGACAGTGTTCAAATGTGGTAAAGATTTCTTTGGGCTTGAACATATACTAGTTTTTTTTTTCAATTTCAAATTTGTCAAGTGTTTGTGATTTCTGAATAAGTCAAATACTAAGATGTCAACCAACGGCGATTGAAAAAACATAAAATATTGAACACAATCATCACGCAAGTCAAAAAACCAGATAATTTTTTTAGGGTTTTCAACAAAAAGTTTAAACAAAAAAAATTTCAACAAAATTTTTTTTACACCACAACCACAGGTTTTAAAAATTAAAATTGATATTTACCAACAATTGAATGAGTAAGATCTTATTGCACACCTAATTTTACAAATGTCTAGGCATAACCCTTTAGAAAGGTGGATGAATAATATCAGAGAGGCAGTTTTTGTAGGAGCTCGTATTGGTAAATTCTATTCAACTAACTGCCAAACCATCCATAGCGCTATAATGAAAATTAAAGCAATACACTTAGGCAAAAAGTAAATATGTCTACAGGCCTCAAAACCAAATGTGTTATAACTTTGGAAAAATACTAAAACTTTACAGATGACGTCATCTGTTGACATTGACATAAACCCTTTACTCACACTGCATGAATGTAGTTGGAAAAAATAAGGCTTAACCTGCATGAAAGCGCATTAATAAAATATATGCGACCGACAAGAGATAGCTTGAACAGCCAGACAGGCTTAAATTATTTATTGAAACAAAAAGTCACCCTGCTGTTTTTTTGAGTAATGTAACGAAGTTTATTTTTTCTGTAGATTTCCAACCAACAACAGCTACTGGTTGTGTATAGGTGTATTTTAGACCATTTTAGTCCCTGGACCCCAAATTAGTAATGTTTGTGTTAGTGATGCACCGAACCTGCCTAAAAAAGTTTGGGCCGAAGCCGAATATTCAGCCATGAGGGCGAATAATTTCAGCCGAATCAGACCGAACCTAAAATCCCAGTTTCTATAGATGTTTTTAACTGAACCTTTACAGTGTATTTGGCTAAAATGTTTCGGCCAACCGAAACTTCGGTGCAACACTAGTTTGTGTCACTAAAAGGGTTGTGTCTCATAATACAAAAAATCTGGGTTAGCATTTTTTAAGTTGGAATAGAGAGAACAAAACAAATGAACAACAGAAAAGAAAAAACAACCAAAAGTTGTCAAGTCATTTAACCCAGTAAACCACTTTAACAACAGTGTGATATATGGGCATAAAGTTAGGACAGCTGGAAAAATTGCATACTGATTGCAATTTTAATTTGCCAAGCTCTTTGTTCTCATTTATCGGGAGTTAGCAAAGGCTGAAATACAGTTTTACCTCAAGAAAAGCTACAATTTGGAATTTACTATGCCATAAAAACAGAATCCGCTATTAATTGTCTGCAGTGAGTTGTGTTGTACTTACCAAGGATAACCACTTTTGTTGTGTTACTCTGCTTTCCACGAACGTTTTCAGCAACACAAGTGTAATCGCCACTGAATGATTCATCTGGGTTGACTGCAAAAAAGCAAAACAATCATCTATCATATCATAAAACAAAGTTCTTGCTTCTGTAGAGCAATAATAAAAACAAGTTGATCATACTAAATGACATTGTTTTTCCATTTGTCATGAACGTTTTTAGGTAAACTAGAAGAGTGGCTTTCTGATATACTTCCATTTTATATATTCTATACGATATTTACCAATTTACTATACACATCATTTGATCTACACATATGATTGTTTTTGTAAACAAAAACTAATGGGTCCCCACACGCATGTTTGTGCGGATTTACGGTAAACAAATGTTGCGGTGATTTTTACATTCTTAAGGACAAATTTTTAGAAAGCATTAACCCAACAATAAAAAAAATTGTTCGTATAATTGTTAAAATTGTTCACTATTCATGTAATTACAAAAACATTAAAAAAACGTAACAACGACTTAAATCTAATCTCTTGCTTTAACCCAGATATAGTCCTCCAAGGTCGGGCAATTTTTTTTAGAAAGCTGTAACAGTTGTGTTACAGACACTTTAAATTAAAAAGCAATTTGCTACAAGTGTATACATAACAAATTGTTTTTCATTTAACTTTATTTCGCAAAATGAGTACCATTGACCTGTAGTAACCTCTCAGGGTGCACACGCCAAACGACTGTTTGACCTTTTGACACCGTTTTCAATAGCACGCCGTCATTCGTGTGCAACAATACTGTTAAGCCTAATTTATACATGCCTTGAGTATTGACTCCTAAATTGATTGTTAAAAAAACGCTACGTTATGAAGAAAGTTCTGAGCTGTGTTTGTAATACCGACTAGTTGACCTTAAGTAACCCGTGATCATGCGGCGGCCAACCTGACAGCGAGCATTTAAAAAAACATTTATTTGGCAAAAAAGTCAAGTTAATTTTTTCATCTTAACTTTTATTAACAAAGTTTTTCTTGACATATACAAAACCGAAGCACGGTTATTAGGCTTAAATCACGTCATAGGTGTAAAACCTTCGCCAAAACTAAAAATGTGAGTGATAACTTAATAAAACGACATAGCATTGCTGTGCAAAACAGCTGATTTCTAATCACTGAAACGACGTCTCGTAAAACGTCTGTCCGACGTCAAGCTGAGCCCTCCCGCTATCGTAAACCAGTGAGTTACTCTCTTGGTACTTCTGCCTACAGTGTCTTTCTTGACCAAACGAGCGTTAGACACATTTACGTTTCGGGGGCCTGCGGGTGAATCTCTGGGTCATACGGGGTCAAAATTCACATGGACCATCTTTAGACCAATATCTGTAATGTGTATAAAATTGAAAAAGTTTGAACCATTCTTTCTTGACCAAAACGTGGGAACAATAGCCGTGCTAAAAATTTCACGTTTTGGGGTGCTGTGGGTGAACCGAGGGATCAAACGGGGTCAAAATTCACATGGACCATCTTTAGACCAATACCTATTATGTGTGTAAATTTGAAAAAGTTTGAACCATTCTTTCTTGACTAAAACGTGGGAACAAATCCGCGCTAAAAATTTCACGTTTTGGGGGGCTGTGGGTGAACCGAGGGTTCAAACGGGGTCAAAATTCACATGGACCATCTTTAGACCAATATCTGTAATATGTGTAAATTTGAAAAAGTTTGAACCATTCTTTCTTGACCAAAACGTGGGAACAAATCTGCGTTAGAAAGAAAAAAAGAAAAAAGAAAAAAGAAAAAAAGAAAAAAGAAAAAAAAATATAGACAAAAACAATATGTGTCCCCTTCAGGGAAGGGGACCCATAATTAACACAGGCCAATTGTGTCAAACAATGATGAAAAGGGCAATATCAAAAACATGCGGTTCATACTAAATTACATAAAATTGATGGTTTCAATGACTTTTTTGCACATAAGCATGTTAATTACAATTTGATTGTGTTTAGGCTCTTCTGTGAAAATTTGGTAAATTCACACAGAACGATTGTTTCATAAACAAATAAAAAGTGTTTTTTATTACTCACCCAAAGTCAAAACTTTGCCATCCTCACTAATATTTTCTGTGATACGATTTTCATCCGATTCAGTGGTTCCCCGATACCAACTGTACAAAGAATATTTTACATTGTAAAAAATGTATATATTACAAAAACACAGAAAGGTACACCCAGGCAGCAGACTCAAAAAAAGTTTTAAACACAAACTCCCAATGCGACAGGTAATTGCACATTGTCCAAATTGGAACTAATATTTTCAGACAGAATCACACTTTAAAGTCATTTAACAGACATATTATAATATAAAATGTGTTTTTCAATATTTTTTAGGATTTAAATCATTTATGCTCTCTTGTTATATCCTGTGATCCAAGAGCATTTATTTGATCTTTCCAAATTATCTAGATTATCCTGAATCAGATTAGCATCATCTAATCTGAATATTGCTCAACAATAATCCATAAGAACAAAATTAAACCTGAGTTCTTAACACCAACCAGCAGAATTAATCCATTAGGTTTTGCCAAATATTGATCTTTAAAAAGTCATTAGCTTTTAGATCAAAGGAAAACCCAAGCTAAAGTAGAAAAACAAATCTTTAGGAGTAAATCAAATGAAATTACACACAAAATAAAAAACAAACAATTCCAGTTTATTGATTGCTTGTTTAAGCAGTAATTGATGCTTGTTTTCAGTAACAGTTTTCGGTGTTGTCTAAACTCAGGCAAGACATTTTGAATTCTCCACAAAAAGTTAGCTTACCGGAAGGCTGGTTCTGGTTCCCCGCTTGATTCACATGCGATAGTAATGTTATCTTTTCCAGCTATTCCCTTTACCAACGCAGGTACTTGGATGCCAGCTGGCCCATCTACAACATATACATATAAATATACATTTTCCTGTTTTACTCTCAGTAAAGCTATAATATTTTTAAACATAATTATATTGTTGTTTAAAACTTTACACTCTAACCTTAAAACCAACCAAAATTTACAAGCACAAACTACTAAACCAACAGGTTTGTTCTCATGAGTATAATGTTATGGAAAAAAAATGTCAAGAGATGAATTGAGATGTTTAAAAGACACATTTTTGCTCCATTTTTAGGTTAACACAAAAACCAATATTGACATCATACACGTATTATTTTTCTTACATTGGACATCAACAAATATTGGCAAATTGATAATTTGTCCTTTAGTCAATTCTCTTCCCGTGCATGTATAATAACCTTCATCAGATTTTGTGATTTTGGTAATCACCAAATTGTCAGATGCATCCTGGTAAATTCGCTCTGCAACAAAAATCAACCACCATAAAAATTTGTTTGCTACAGTTTTAGTGCCGAAGTTGCTTTGTGGTAATGTATTGGTTCTTAACTGGTGGGACATGGACCACCAGTGGTATAAGATGATGTTTTCGTTGGTCCATAGGATGTTAATTATATTTGGTGATAAACTGGAAATAGTTGCATACAATTTATAGAATATTCAGTACAAAAAACGTTTATCCATGTTAGATGTCAATTTTTGAGATCACTCCTTGAAATTCTGTTTTGAGGAATACATTTCATGCAAATATGCTTATTGTGGATGTTTTCTTATCCTTAATTAACAATGGACTGGTCATGAGATTCATTTAATTGAACTGGTGGTCCATGGCCTGAAACGAGTTGAGAACCACTGTGCTAATGACCAACCTGTAAAGCTGCTTTAATTTGTTCAAAAACATTTTATTCAAAGCAGTTGCAGGATTTATAACACAGTAAATCTCAGGAGTAGGAAGCATATACTTATACTTACTGGTGTCATCCTTTTTGAATTTTTTGTTTCCTCTGGTCCATGTGATGGTAGCAGGGGGATTTCCTGACACGTCGCAAGTCACTGTGATGGTTTTATCTTGTTCGAATGGCTGCACCTCATTGATATTCACAAACTTGATTGGATCTGCAAAAACACACAACAAATTGTGAAACATTAACTATCGGACTGTCACTTAAATGTACTGTGGCTTTAAACAAGGAGTGCCAGACAAAAAGGTGCAGATTGCAAGCAATTGGGTACAGTTTTTCACAGTAACAATACATTATGTGGGGTGGACTTGTGCATTTTTGTGCATTTGTGCATTAATTTAAACTGGTTCAAAGCACAAAATGTTTTTTTTTTGCTTTTGTGATATGATTTCTAACTGAGGCTGCCCATTTGGACCACAAGCATGGCTTATAATATCCTTTGAATTTGACAATAACTTACCATAAACAATCACTCTTACAGAAGTTGAAATAGTTTCATTAATATTTTTGTCATAACCCTGGCAGACATATTGACCAGCTTCGTTATCTGTCAAATTTTGGATTTGAAGAAATTGTTTGCTTCCATCATTGTCAAGTGAAAAACCCTGAGTAAAAATATTCATATGTTTATGCACACGGACAAATGGTGGTTTTGTGCCATATTTGTACAACACAAATCCAAATGTAATACTTGGTGGTGATTGACCAACAGAAATTTAGTGCTAAATATGTTCCAAAAACTTAGAGAACAAAATTGCAGCTTTTGGCAAACCATGTGCATACTTTTCCATGGTAAAGACACTTTTTAACGGAAATAAAAGCAATTGTAATGACATTTACTGATGTCAAACTAGTATTAGATGGAAATGGCTAATGAAAAATGAGTAAAAATCGCAAAGTCAGTTTACCTTTGTATCATTGGTGACAGCTTCTCCATTTGGTCTCAGCCATTGGGGATTGCTAATAACGTCAGAGTAGAAACAAGTTAACAAGACAGTATCGTGCCTAGAGAAATCCTTTTCCACAGCTGGTTGGATTTGAATCTCGGACATTCCATCCTGGGCAGCTAAAACAGAGTCGTGTTAAGTTTGTCTTGTACAAAGAGACATGAAATCGTTTTTAAAACACACACATAAGGTTTAGAGCACTGTAAACAAAACTGTTTTGTATGATTGTTAACAATTCTAACTTATTGATTGCCCGTTTAAGCAAGTACAAATCATAATACTACTTCTCTAAGATCCCTATAGCTTGTTTTGCTAACTTGTCAAGACATACAAACATACACTTATTTAGTCTGGATTCAACGTCACCCTGTTTAAACTGAATAATGTGGACTTCTATTTTGGTGCATTAGCAATAATTTAGAGTAAGCTTGTCTGTGTAAGTGGAGTAGTAAGCAAGTGCAAGTAAAAGAATAAACAGCAAACAATGAGCCAAAAAATAAATAGGGTAGGGCAGAGCTGCACACAACGTTCAATATGACAATCATCATCATTCGTAACAGGTGGCAAGCAGCACTAACTTATTTCAATGAGATTACGCAGCAGACGAGTAACGAGGCGCGCTATACTTCAGCTGTTGCTCTTCCAATTACAAGGCGTCTGCCAGCGTACTAAAAAGGCGCCACTATTGTTTTGAGCCGCCATGCCCGACGTTGAACTCTAAAAACGTCAAGTTACGCAATCATTTTTTTGTAACTTTCACTCATCCAACTTCCTGCAACAAGTTATATTATTTGTTGGAATTCATGTTACAAAACACAGGTAATTTTTTTGCGCTACTACAAAACAACTTTTCCTTGGGTTAAACCTAGTCTGGCGATGACAGCAGTACGTATCGGAACGTGGTAATGTTTTATACCTAAAAAAATAAAAATGCTGAAAATAAGTTGGTTTCTACACAAATATATTCGTAATATGGTCCTAGTTTAAGTAGTTCCAATGCCATTTCAAACCTAATTTACGGAAATTGTAAACAGCATTATTAGCAATACCGGCCGAATTTGCTCACTAATGTAACCCACTCTTTAATATCTCGTTTGTGCAAAAAACGACCGTGTGTTTGACCTTATCGTTAAGCTGCTTTTTACTTGATTGTTTTTGTTTAGTTGTGTCACTTACTAAAATGTGAAACAAACCCGATATTTACACCGACAAAAGTCAGTGATAAATCTTGCTGACTGTGCGATTTCGAATAGCTTTAAAGTTACCGACTTTATAAACGGCTGTTGACCTTGCAGATTTTAAATGGTTTGAAAAGTAAATCGCCAGTAATTCAAGGCCAGTAAATCGCCAGTAATTCAAGCCCAAAAAATCGTCACTGCAAACAATAAGATATTGTCAGAATTTCCTGGGACACAATCACGTTTGCCACAACATGGCCTATGACTTACAAAACACGTAACGTTGAACAGCCAGCGGAAATTAGTCCTGACATTTTGTTGAGGTTTTGCAGGGATCGGTTTGTTATCAATCGTAAACTACTGGACAGGGCGGCCCTGGAATTTTTCCGTGTCTGGACTGTTTACACCAAGAACAACGGCTACTTCGATCCCCATCAGATAACACTTTATACCACGATGTTTGATCAACCAATTGTGCCCTCCGCCTCCATTGTTTTTTTGCGTAGCCGTAGCGTTTTAACGTTGCGCCGCTAATTCCGGCTTGGTGATTGTTTTAGTGTAGTTGTGTCGATAAGTGTTCTTTAACCCAGCGAAATAAACTTAACTTGAAACGGAGTGAACGTTTGTTACATAACCTCAGGTTCGTATTTTGAGTTTTTACCAAAACGATCAATGCTGGACCAATAACAGTTTCCAAGACGTATAGATATCTTTTAAACAGGAAATCCCACCAAAAAGCGTTATTTAACATTTTTGTGTTTCATTTGCATTGTACAGAATTCAGCTAAAAGTCCCAGATCTTAATAACAAGACATTTCGGTAGCCTTTTAAGGTTTTGGGATACGCCCTGATACCTATTTGAAGTAACCCAATCCATTTTTAATGCAGCGCCAGTTTCGCAACCGATTACGTCATGCAGCGAGATCACGTGCCAGCTGACACGAAACCGATCGTTTATCAGTGGGAGTAAAATCGTTTTAAACATGTCGCGTAATTCAACTAGGATATATAGGCGAAATGTTATGTTACATTTAAGTCTTTTTTGGTGAAAAATTAGCTGTGTGAAGAACAATTTGATTGTTGCGTTACAATGGGTTAACACATCACAATACATTGAAATTTGCCGGCCAAATCGATGATGTATTAAACAATTACAGCATGCTTTCGTGCCTGATGTTAAACCAGTGTTTCTTAACCTTTTTAGCGCTCGTACCCTTTAAGCGTTACGCATTCTTTACAAATATCCCTAAATACGGTATGATTTCACCCTGCATGTTGTACCCCGTGCTTTAGTGCTTCGTACCCCCAAGGGGTACACGTACCCCTGATTAAGAACCCCTGTGTTAAACGATAAAACATTTTTAGAAAATCATGACTTGTGAAAGTCGTTGTGTTGGCGCAGGGGCCCTGAGAACAGTGTACGTACCACGGTTTTAAAACTACTGATATGATAGATGTGTTACTATTGATGCACGACATATGTCCAGTCACATAAGTCAAAAGTCATTAATGGGTATAGATGACCCTACGAGCAGTCACATCTAAAAACACAGCCGGCAAACTGGATAAAAGGGCGCAGTAACAATGGACCTTAGGGACTGGACCAAAGAAATTTGATTAAAGCCGTCGCAACTTAGACATATGTCTTGATCTCGAAGTAACAGATTGTTAAACAATGGGCTGGTTTTCCCCTTGTTATTCAATAAGCCAATAACTGGATATCGGAAAGCGCTTTGCAATCTGTTTACTGGTGTTACGAAGTACGATCGTTATTTTATTGATGGAGTGCGTTTGGCGTTTCAATTAGCTAGTTGGAAGAAGTGGTATGTGATTGAAATTTCGTCTCGTAAGGCTTTGGTGATTGTATTTTCAATAGAATACAGCGAAGAAAACGGTGTACCGCAATTTTAGTCTTTCTTTAAAATATCAAAGGTGTTTTTTAAGATAAGTTTATTTCCGAAATTTGCCATAAAAATGTTTTGCCTTCCACAAGCTGCAGGGTTTTAATTGTCAAACGCTAAATCTGCTTAAGCTAAAAACCAAAATTAGACCAATCGTGTTTAAATTTACCCCTATTATCCATTAAACGAGACGCCTGGTATAAGCTTGCCATAAACTCTTACAATACACAAGCGGCAAAAAAACAATGCAATCGGGTCAATGCGGGGATTTTCATACTGAGTTTTGTGATAAGAACTAGTTTATGTAAGTTTCGTGGCTCTCAATCAACATAAACCCACTGATAACAATGCCCACCCGCAGGCAGAGGCCGGATCAAATTTGTTAAAACTGCTGGGAGATTTAGGGAGGTTTGTTTGACTTTCAAGCGATTTTAGCGCGAACCACAAATACTGAACTAAGCCGCGTTTAAATGTGCCAGTCTGTGTTAGTAATAACTTCTTAGCATGTACGGAGTGGTAAAGTGTATTTGCTGTGTCTGAATCTGTTGTATACGGGCATTTCATTCCTAAAAACGTCAAACATCAAAAACATCACATATAAGATTTGGCATATTACCAGATATCCACTTTACACCCGTTATCGAAGGTTCAAAGCTATCACATGAAAAAACACGTATATATATCTGACTCGTACATCCATTAACTGAGCAACAAAGAAATGTAATGGAAATTTTAATGACTCTGTACACGCGGGAAATCAACTGAAGAACAAAATCAGAAAGAAATTCTTCTTTGTCTTTTGGGTTTCGCCCGGGCCAGCAGACTTAACTAATCGAACGTTTAATCGATATGTTATTGCGTTACGTCAGCCAAGGACGAGAAAGTCTGAAGCTACGGGGACACGCATCAGTGATCTACTGAAATATTAAACAGTCAAGTTTGGGTGAAGTTTAATTGGTTCTACAAAGGACAACTATTGGTGTCACTAATAACGAGAATGTTTCGCACTTTGTCCATCCATACAATAGTCTCCATTTCATTTACTACCAAAAATCGGCGTATGAAACGAAGTGTACAATGCACACTGACCTATGAGGTCTAATTAGTGCAGCTGGTGACAAGACATAGGCTGCATTGTCTTCTGTGGGTAAAATCAGTTATAGTTTTAGCAAACCTTTATATGCTTTCGTTAATGTTGAAGCAGTTCTCATCAACAGTACGCAGTCTGATAATGAACGACAAAGTTTTGGCGTGCGTCTATATACCGATCATACTCATTCCCCAGCAACTTTAAGAACTTCTACACTTTAACAGCCCACACAATGGGATACGAATGATTTAATCCTGCGTTTCCCGCGGGAAATTCGTCAAAACATTGTACAACTTGTAACTGAATGGAGCTGTCGCCGTCTTTTGACAGCAGGGCGATAAAACGTTATTACGCCTCGTAAACTACAGACCAAATCTCCCGGCA
The DNA here is from genome assembly GCF_965637545.1 of Phallusia mammillata. Lineage (NCBI taxonomy): Eukaryota > Metazoa > Chordata > Ascidiacea > Phlebobranchia > Ascidiidae > Phallusia > Phallusia mammillata. Next base: position 30,633,888 of record NC_137253.1, on the reverse strand, counting down.
GACGTATTTGTCACCTTAAAGACACAAACATGGCCCAACCTATACATGCTAAAAGCTATACTCGTATCGTCCAACCGATAAAACAATTGCTTGGTCGGTTGTACTTCATAAACCGCAACAAAATATAACACCATGTACATACGGCTATCGGTACCACTATAATATATGTAGGTTTGGCCTTTAACCTCATTTACTTTAGGAACCGATTAAACTTAGCGCTGGAAGACAGAACGGAATACAAGGGTCATCCGATATCGCCTGTTACACAAGCTTGCTCCATTGGGATAATGTATGTTAATTGCAAACGGATAAGAGCCGTTGTCTTTTCGCAATGATTGACGTTCAATTCGAAACTATGTGACAGCGCAGGGGGCGCAGACACTGATTGCTTTCTGGGCAATGGGATAACAATCAAAACTTACAAAAGCAATTGCAGTTAGACTATTACACTTCATCTTATGTTACAATAATGAACTACAGAAAAATACAGCAGTTTACTTTACATGCCCATCTGCTTTTAATTTTAATTCCATTGAACAGACACATTGTTGGCTGTTAGTAAAAAAAACTATTGATGTAGCTGGCAATAGTAAAATATCATGTGCTGTGATTAAGTTTTAAAACATTGTCTATAGCAGGTGTTCCCAACTGGGGAGTTTGAACATCAAGGGTTACGAAGATCTTTGGGCCATGAAACAGCTACTCAAACAGATATGTCTCATATAACAATGCTTTTCTTTACTTGCTGCCAGCAATAAAAAACAAAGCATAAAGTTAGGGGAAAAAGCACAGATAAAGGAGGCATTCAATGCAGTCTTGCTGTAAATCTGCTACAAACGGTTTACAAACGTTTAATTGAGCTATAAAACCAATTTGATTTAGCAATATATATTTGAAAAATTCCATTAGATTTTTTTTGGGAGTACGAAGAATGCTTAGACCTGATGAAGGGGTACGAGCAGCAAAAGGTTGGGAACCCCTGGTCTATAGTCATGTCTTTAACTGAAGGTAATTAAATTTTCTTTAAAAACATATTTTTAATTATTCAGTTGATATGCCAAAATTGATTGTGTACACATAAAAATTTAGAAGTTTAAAAAGTAATGCAAAGTTTCCTAATTTCACTGAGGGCACAATATTTGAAATCAGACAGCTCAAGCTTATCACTGGTTGTAATTCCCACGAAAACAGAGCACAGAGGAAGGAAGTTACTGAGATCAGTAGGGAAATAATGAACATGAAACAAGTCCCACGTTGGCAGACACTCGAGTCTATTGGTGTCTGTCTGGTTCTTATTATCTCTTATTTAAAAATGGATTTATTATTGGATTTGTATTGATATGTAAAAAAATACCATTTATTGGCAAAATCATTATTCACTAGTTATTGATTTGTTAATTTTAGCCTTGCATCATTGGAATAAATATTACACACCATAAACACTGAAACAGTTTATGAACTAAAATCATATTTTCAAGTGTATAAATACTTACATAGTTGCCTATTTAGTCATATTGTTGTGGTAAATCAAAAAAGACTTAAATCTAAGATTATATACAAGTGTCCACTTGTGCATGTTTCAATGCTAATTGGAAAAACTCAATCAAAAAAATTACAAATTATATTCTTTCTTCTAAAAAAGTTTGCAAATTTTCTCACTTACCAACAGATCCAAGTAGTAGTAAAGTAAGAAATCCTATCTTCATCTTGCAATGTTTTTTTTCCACTAATCACAAGTGAATTATTGCACAACTCACACAGTGGCCTCAAAAAAACTTTAAATTGGTTGCCTGTGAAGTTTTCTGATACAATATTTTAAAAGAATAATATTGTTCAAACAATCTGAAGAAATATAGGTTATTTACAAAAGTATACTGGGTTCCATTTACCAAAAATACTCTTTACTACAGTTTTTTCTTTATTCCAAAAATTTGGAATTTGTTTATTCCAAAAACACTTTTGCACAAAATATACTGCATTTTGTACAAAATATAATTTAAAGAAACAGTATTTCACCAAAATAATTACTAAAAAAATGATATTGCACAAATTGTACAACAGCATTACTATACGTAATTACCACTTTTATGTGAAAAAGGTGGTTTTGAATCGATTTGCAAATACAATCAAAACTTCACAATCGTTCTGCACAACGAAACTAATACGGATAAACTTAATAGTACATCGTGTGCTGAAAAAAAAGCGTGTGCCGATTACAATTTTTCGCGCATCTTAAATCATTCACGCTTTACTTGCAGACGTCATAATGCACTTATGTTTGTGGTAACCGGTTCTTATAAAAATCTTTTTTATTTATTTTTTTGAATTGTAATGTATTCCTTTAAAAGTTATATTTTACGATATATGCACACTGCACAGTAACAACAAATAAACAACCCATGACTTGTATTTTAATTTTACATTCAAATAATGACTTATTGACTAAAAAAACCTCAACTTAAAAAGTTGACCACCTGTCTACGTACCTCTGTTGTCAAAAGCATATTCAAGGTTTTTTCTACACATTAAATATGAATACACAGAAAGTCTTAACTGAACTTTGCTTAGCGCTGGAAAACAAGCGACGAGAAAAACATATTTTGACGTAGCGCAAGTTTTGCAAAGCCGACACAAAAATCGATAGAGCCAGGCCGATCTAATAGTGCTCTACTAACGTACCAGACTGACAATAGAAACAACCCAACTAACTCCCTGAGCAAAGTGCACCGCTGGATCGCAGAAACATGCGCTCCCTGAAGGCCATAGGCAGCAAAAAATGAGTTTAAAGCGCACCCGACCACTCGCTCTTTCTCACTAACAAATGGGTGTGTGGTTCCCTTGAGCAGTTGGACTGCGTGTGCTTGGGAAAAAAGGCCTTGAATTATTCATAGCCGAGCGGACAGATGGCGCACGTTGGGCATAGCAGACCTTCCCGTGCCCTCGCACACTTCTAATCGCGCCGTAGCGCTTCGCCCGAAAGCACAAGTACTGATTGGCCAATTTAATTGGTGCACTTGCCGTTGACGGCGTATTGCGTGCAGCACTGAACACGTGCAACCTAGTTTGATATCCTGTAAGCTTTTCGTCGCATAGCTGCGCAAATGTTGACATATATCGGATAAACTACCACAATAAACAGTTTATTTCCGAAAGCTTAAACAAACAACAATAAGCAAATCCTTTGATATCAAATGCATAGTATGTTATGGACTGGACTATGTCAATTAGCCTGCAAACAGTTTGAACAAAAACACAAGTTTTTTATTGCAAAAGCAACTATCCGCAAAGAGTCTAAACGCATTGGTGTCAAAAGTATCGGCAAAAGCCCACAAATATTTTAATAAAACCCTGTATAATCTTCAGATTTTGTACAAGATTTTGTCTCGATCGCGTTTCATGTCACGTATCCTTTAATTGTTTGTTTTATTTTGGTGACTTTTTGTAATTAGAGTTAAAACTTAAAGACGGAAGTGATAAACATCTTTTTAAAAATCTCAAAAATCCTTTTCCTTTCACAACAGGGCCAATATAGTGCATACACTATAAGCTTATAAGCTCGTTTTTTGGTACTACTAGGAATATAATACCAGCATCGATTCAAAAATCATGAAATATAGGCTATTAATCCATACTAGATGACAGAACAGTGGAAAAACTCTTAAGAATGTTCATTTTTAAGGGCAAAAACAAAAGATAAAAACGACCTTTAATTTTTTCAAACTGAAAATCTGTAGCTGCCATTTAGCTGCTACACCCCAACAAACTGATTTGCTCACACGCTTGTGTGATTTATATCAGTACAATGCATTTTGTAGCCTATCTGAGCTAACGTTTAGCCTATGCATTTGGTGGAATACGAACCTAAAAAATGTTTTCTTCTGGGTGATTGGTTTGCTTAGTTTAGTATGTTTGAGTGGATAAAATCACAAGACAAAAAAACTTCTTACTGTCGTTACATGTAGGCCACGTATGAACCTTGAACTAAACGCATATATTACTCTCATTGAAGAAAACAAATAAAATTCAAGCTATTAAGTATTGCACGAAACATTTTAAAACAACATTTTTATCCTAAAATGTTACTGAACAACAAGATATGGTTCACTGCGCAAACCCGCCGAGCAATCCACAATACTGCCCAAGAATTCTGACATTTGGATCAGGTCTCAGATGATTTCTCTAACGAGCCACTGGGCTCTTAAAATCCACCCAAACCGTCATATGCTTATTACGGATAGCCTCGGCGAGCACTGTGACGTCATGGAGGTCATAACAAGGCCGGATGTCCCATGGGCAGGAGCGAAAAAGAATTATAGCGATTTTTACAATTTTTGCGCTGGACGAATGAAATCGAGGAGCCGTGTAATTTAATTTAGAAATACGCCCATTCTGCTGCTGCCCAGTAACTGACCATATTGTAAAAGACGAATAAAACGGGTAACATATGTCGTACAAATGCTTTCAGTATTAGAAGTGGTTTGTTTCGGCAATATGGTTTCGAATTCCGTAAAAAAATATTGTGTATCAAAACTAAGCGAAGATATTTATTACAATGCAAAGGGTAACACACTAGTTATCGAAATAGTATTTAAAATGTACCAATTTTGTGACTTGATTTAAAAAACTGAGAGTATTTGAACTGAACAAAATCTGACCCTTCAACAGGCAGCATGGTCAGTTGGTCATCGACGATCGCCGTTTGTGTGATTAAATAACTAAGAATGTTTCCATTTAAATAAAAACTGAATATGAAATAAGGCGAAATATATAGATTCCTAATATATATAGATTTCATCGTCAGATTTCGCTGCTAGGAAAATACTTTCCATTCTTAGCTGACTTAAAAAGTTTTGGATGTAAACGCCACTACTTTCCGCTACAATTTACATTCCCGTCACAAAGGCCAAACACCGCTGCCAGATTTTCTATTCCCCTGACAAAAACATTGCAATTTCCTTCTATCCAAAGGAATGCTTTATTCCCAACTGAACTGAACCACTTCGTTTTGCTCACACAGTTTGACTCTCCGTGCCACATGACCCATTACCAATCGATGTGAACTTAATATTGCCGTTGTGATGTCATAGCCAATCGATTATTACATTAAAGTGAGTCGTTTAGCTTGCGCCAAGCGCCGTTTTTACTTAGTTCAAATTCTTGTGTAGTATTGATTTTTGAAAAACCAACTTCTACTTTGTAACGGAAAACAATATTAGACAAAAAAATGTTGCTCTCATACATGATTCTTCCGGTGGCCCTTACAAGTCAGTAACGGTCAATTTCGATTTTTGATGCGTTTTTCGTGCTAAATAGTTTGGCAGTTGGCCACACATAGCGGGATTGTCCATTCTTTAATACCCAAATGTTAAAAAAAATTTTATGGTTTGTCATTTCATGTAAATAAAAACCGCATGTCATTGTATAAGCCTTCACAGACCAAACTTTTTGCGCCCATGCGTAATCGGCTTCTTAGTACAAGCGAGCCTTACAAAATTTGGGTAAAAACTTGCAAGAGGGCAAACATTTTTACTGTTTACAATTCCTTTCGAAACACCGATTTATGGTGCCAAAATGTGCATTTTTATTTTTTGTGTCCTTGCCTCCCTGACTACGCCAATGGTCAGCGCCGATGCCTTTGCGACGAGACTCTTGGCGTAACGCCGTAACCTACTCTTGGCGTATTTTTCCGTTTCTTACTTTTATCAACTTACTTTTACTACTGCCATAGAGACGAAAAAGTAAGACAGTAAGCAAGTTTAAAAAAATCTTCGCCTCGTTCTAATCTTTTTTTAACAACACAAAACTAGGCACTTCAGAACGCCGAACATCGTTTTTACGTAAAACCTTCCTACTACAACACAAATTAAACCTACAAAGCCAATTCTATCGTAGACCGAACTATCAACCACCGGATAAATCCACCAGCTCTCATCCAAAAAGTTCAGTGTACTTGACTTTCGTCAAATCCTCTTTGAGCTCTCAATAACAATAGGTGTGTGCGGGTGAGTGGCTGGCGCGTGCAGCACTTTATCGATCGACGTTTTTAAAAGGCAAGTTCAAGCCCTCCGTAAGTTTTGGTGGTGCGGTACACATTATGTTGTCAGCCCACTGCCTTAGTACTTACTTACTATACTTACTAAGCGTGTATAAACGTTTAAAATTTTGGCTCCATGTTTAAGAAGTTCACATAGCAAATCCCATTTAATTGGCTCATTGTTTTGGTCAAGTGCTTTTGGATCCTTTTCTCGTCTTTTTAAGCTATTTTTTCTAGTTTATAATCTAAGACGCCCCTGAATGCGATTTCCAAGCAATGTCATCATCATAATACAGCTTGTTCTACTTTATTTATACCTAAATATTCGGTTCCGAAATCCGAACAGATCCTTCCATTACGAAGTCGATTTGGTTACAAATGCATGTTATTTTTCCGCAAGTGGATAGCTATTTTATTTCTAATTCCGTTAAATAGCGCTAAAGAGCATCGACACTTTTTGGCACCGACCAAACGAAAATTCCGTCTGCCTTGGGGCAATTCTGCAGTCAACTTTCAGTGCAACCTGTTTATGGCCTGCTATACTTGAGATTTTAGGTTACATAGCCGCTTTTTTACGTTATTTTCGTGCGACTAAGGTGTTTCGAGCTGTGCTGCAAGTTAGAGATAGCGGAAAAGCTTTTGTAAAGTTTATTTCGATGATGCAAAATTGAGAGAGAAATTTGCCTGGATTATTACAGCTTTAAGGCTTCTAGGACCAGAAAAGTTGATCTAGTCGCAATTTACAAATTGATATGTAGTATACTTCTCAACTAATCAATTATGTTGATTATAGAACAGTAAACTAGATTTCTATGATAAACATACTGGCCCATGCTTGCCGTTAAAAGAAGCATGCTTAACTATCTAATTTTGTAAGACATTAATGCCCATGTGGATAAAAATATGTGTCTAAACTTCGGGTATAAAGCATGTCATTCTTTAACGACTGCATAATCCAGTGCGTTTTCATTGGAATTACTGATTTTAGTTTATGGTGCAATTTCTGTTTCTATTTGATCTGCAGATTCTTTTTGATGCGGTAAGGTACATTTAGACAATTTGTTGACATTTTTATTAATTGTACATGAGCGTTATAGTTTACAAAAATGCCTTTTTACTTTACTACAGTGAAACAAAGAAAACTGAATTCAACATTTTGAAGCAGAAATTATCAAGCAAATTTGCAACCAACAAATCATTACATGGTTTATGTGCCTTCGTAACAATAATGGAATTGTTCGATTAATAACAATCGTATCAATGAAACAGTTCAAGTAGACCTATTTTACGGAAATACCAGTATAGTCTTCAAACACGATACAGGGATGGTATCTAGGCAATCCATACGACGCACTATACTGTTGTTTCTTTTAGTTGGTAGCATGCTTCTAACATATATCTCAAGCTCTACTATAATAACCACCATCACAAAAGGTAAGTTAGTAATTTGTATGAAACATGTTATTGTGACCACTTATTCCAAATTTTAAACCGTTGTACATGCTTCGGTAAACATAAATGCTATGCACAGGATCTGCCCCTCTAATAGTAGACATGTTAATGTTCACGATCACTGAGATTCGTCCTCGTCAGATTTATGCTTTTGTTCTGGTGTAGACTGTGTTAATCAAACTAGATATAAATGATTTTAGTGTTTTAAGTTTTTTACTATATTATTTTGTATGCTTTTGCATCTGTTCTCTTTTATTTTACCTTCGTTGTTTGCAGTTTTTATAGACTGACAATGCCTGCATTAGTAAAATATATATCTCGATTAACAACCTCGTGTCTACTGATTTTGAGTTAGAAGCACTTCCTTCTTAATTAATCATTTGTAGCCTACATGCTTGTATTAACATTTGAAATCGGTAGCTACCATCTTGTATAAACCCGAAACGTACATATTGTCTTACTGAATGATATCGTTTGTTTCGGTAATGTTACGACAGCGTACACGACGTTTAAAACGCCTTGCTGTTTTATTTACCTTTTGATTGAATTTAACTGACTTAAAAACATAATAGCCATAGTAAATGCAATCACAAAACTCAGGAGTCAAACATTTTACTGAATGTTTTTTTATTTTTTTCAGGTACGATCGTCCACCAGGTTACGCCACACCCACTCTCGGGCGCTTTACGGTTGACCGACTCCCAACTGAACAGCAATTGGACGGTGCCGACAGAGGTCAACGATACCAGAGTCGTTTTTTACAATCGGGTTGCCAAGTGTGGGAGCACCACCATGATATGGACTTTACGAAGGATTTCTGCCAAGTTGAATTATAATCTCAATACCTTCGATCACCACAATATCCAAAAAGTCTACGGTGACAACTTAGAAGTAAGAAAAGTCTTGTTGGTTAAAAAAGTTGATTTATTGTTTTTGTGCGTTGCTAATTGTGCAGCAGCTAATTCTAATTATGGTAATGTAGCATCAAATGTAACAAAAGATACTAAACGTGCCAAATACTTCTTTTAAACGTCTTTTTGTTTGATACTATATAAAGCAGGGGTTCCCAACCTTTTTACGATCCCGTACCACCTGGACGCTCTGCACTGCCACGCGTACCACCATAGAGCACTAATGTGCTCTACAGTGCTCTATGGTACCACTTCTTGCAGAACAACTAATTTGTTTGAATCATATTTCATTCAACGCTATCTTAAGCACCAAAACAGTAGATATATCTATCAAGAGCAATCATTAGACATAATTAACGCCCACTGTGCCGCAGCGTTGTTCGGCTTTTTATAGCAAGTAGCAACTATGCTTTTTGTTGAGAATTGACATGACCTGTATTTTGAAGATCGTAATGATACGAAACAACAGGAATAGTTACGTAACAATGACAATAGGCCTGGGGACTGTTTTTTTTGTAAACAAAACCAGACAAACAAAATATAAAGTTGCAAATTGAGGTTTTTGTGAACAAAACAGAAGCTACTCGCGTACCACTAGTGGTACGCGTACCACCGGTTGGGAACCCCTGATATAAAGGAACATTTAGACATTTTGCTGATTCTTTATTTTAAGATGTACGTTATTTTACTTTACACATATTTTGAGTTTTACCAATTGCTAAATATGTATTAATGTAGTATCTTCAATAACTAAACGCCCCCCTAAAAAAATTAATCCATAAAGCTATACGTTACATTTTCACAAACGCTTCTATGTTTGGTCATTTCAGGGAGTTCTTGCAAAATATGTGATGAGCAAATCATCCGATACACTAACGATTTCTCAACTACCCTATGTCGATTTTAGCAGGTAAATACCGAATTTGTTTGTTGGTCGATCACGCAAAACTTTTTGGGCAACGGCCAACACATCTAGCCCGTGGCGAGATTTTAACTTTAAAAACTTGTCCTGGCCTGTTTCTGTGTCAAACGGGCCCGGGAGGCTTGAGCAGGAAGGAATTCTTAATTTTTGTTTGTAGTAATAAAGCCAATTTTATAAATTCCTTTTAACCCTATTGACAAGTTTCATAATCTTGTTAACCATCTGGACCCCATGTGGGTCTACGAAACCCCAGATTGGGATCCACTACTCATAGAGCAAGAGTGAAAAGTGATTTTGTTCATAAAAGCCACCTAACTAATCATTGTCCCTCATAGAGGCTGGATTACTGTTAGTATTTGACCCATCAAACTTGCTTTGTTTTCGTGTGAAAGACTTGAAATGGATTTTCCAATCTATATCAACGTGATTCGGGATCCGATAGATCGTATGGTATCCGCTTATTACTTTCAGCGCTTCGGGTTCAAGAAACGTCAAGGTCAAGTTAACATGAACCGGCCCCGAAACAACTTTACAGAAGCAGAGAAAAACCAGGTAAGGAAGTGTAGCCGACTGAACCGTTGTGAATGGCTTTTCAAACCGTCAAGTCATTGTAACCAGTGTTTGATAAAAGAAATAGTTTTATGGGGACATGTAGACCGCATCATTACACTTTTGGAACATTGTGGTCAAGACGATTAGAGAAGCTCGTTGAAGCCTGATTAACGCCTGAGAATCACACAGTTCGGCAATAAATTCAAACATAGACCTGATATCTTTTTTGCAATATAAAATAAGACCATCCTTTTAAAACAAAGTTCTCTTGAACTAGTATTCTCCTATTTCGTAACCAGCGGTGGAATACAAATTGCTTGTCAGCCAGTTCTATCACAAAGGTCATATTTTTCAGCCGGTTCTGTTACAAAAAGTTCATGGACAGTAACCAGTAGTGCTAACCGGTTAGCTGATTTCATACAATTTCGTGAAACGGTTCTATAGAACTGGCTGAATCTCACTACTCTTCGTAATCCACTATTCGGAACAGATTAACAAAGCTTAAACAAAGATTATGTCATAGAGTTTCAACGAGTGTGTGTTGACGAAAGGAATGTTGTGCACCAAAGGACTTATGCCGCTTTTTGCACACTTTTGCGGATTCAGACCAGAATGCAAGTAAGTTTGCACGGTTGAAGAGTGTTGCCGAACGAGCTTTAGGCAATCAAGCATGGCATAATACATAATAATGTAATTTTTTCAGACTAAAATTATGTTGTGTGTTAAGCTTAACAATTTTTTCTACATACGGATCTGTTCATAAGTTTAATGATGAATATAACGGCCCAAATAGACGTAAAAAAGCGACATGGTTTATTGTTTAAAGTTTAAACGTTGCGGCAAATGCTCATGCTATCATCAGTGCTATAAGTGGCCACATCAGCTACATTTTATATCCACTTGAGTCAATTAAAAGATTAATGAAAAAGGTGCGAATGAAGCATGTCGCTTATTACGTGTATTCGGTCTGTTATTTTCATTATTAAACTTAACAAATTTAAAATACTCTTTTTTGACATATTACAGAAACAGGGATAAATACGCCCTACAGCAGTCCAAGGTAAACGCAGTTCGATATTTTTCTGTGATCGGATTACTTGAAGATATGAACACAACTTTGAAGGTGCTTGAAGCGGTACTGCCAAGGTATGACGCAATATTGTAGTTACGTCATCACAACTTGCATAGACTTGTGATTCTAACCACGAATCAACTTTATAGAGCTCTTCTGGCAATTGTATTTTTTACAATTGGCAGAAGAACTTTATAATGTTGATATCATACCTGGCAGCAACATCTTTTTTAACGATGAGCCGTTTTAGTGTATACAAATGATGCCGAATGTTAAGCCACACCCGAACTAAGCACAATTAGTTCAAACTCAAACCCGAACTCTGATTTGACTTCTACTGCGGTTAAAGCTTGTTTGGCGTAACAGGTTTTTGAAGGCGTTTGTATCCTTACGCAGGTCTTCAGTTTAACCCCATCTTAACAAGATAACAACTTGTTTAATTAATTATTTAAAATTAACCACGAATATTTCCAGATACTTCGCCGGCTTTGGAGATATCTACCATTCCTCGCCAGGTAAGAATTTGATACTTAGTTGATCAACAAAGTAGCACGTTGTCAATTAATTAAGTCACAACTAGAGACTCAATTGGAAGATAACTGAGTTTTAAAACGAGTTGATGAGTTTGATATTATTGCTTTTGTGGTAAGCAGCCAAAAGAATCAAAATTTATTTTAAGCTTTATTTTATGTTTAAATTTCCTTTGCAGAAATCAAAGGTTCAAAGACTTTGCACAAAGAACCCGCCTCCCCGAAAGTGAGGTCAATATTACGTCAAAGTCTTCGACACGAATACGATTTCTATGAATTCGTGAAAAAACGTTTTTACGAACAAGTTCTCAGGTTGAAGAAAAGCAACAAAATTTCATGACAAAGAATAAAGCCCTGTGATCGGCTTCACTCAATCGAACGATTAGTCTCATGTCAACGTTAAATTTATGTTTATTTTCTCGTTGTACTTTTGTCGCTGCAACGAATTGGTCCTCAATAGAAACGAAAAACCTCCGCTAGCGCATGTTGTGTGTTGTACTTTATCGATGCACGTTTGTAATTTACAAGTTATACCTCATAAGTCACTTTATGAGATATCAGTTTTTGACCGCAAAATTACATTCAGAAGTTTATGTTTTACCATAATGTATGTGCCACGTAGCCTAATTAGGTCAACTTTCTTGTTCATTGACTTAAAAACCAGTGGGCCATATGCGAATCAAAGACAGTTTAGGCGTCCAGAGCTTTATACCAAACACAAAGACCCATCCATCCGTTTTTACAAATATGTGTCTTTTGTGATTTAAATTTACTTTAAAGCAGCGATTCCCAACCTTTCTACGGCCGTATATCACTTTAAGGTTACATCGTCAAAAATATGGAACACCTAAAATACCGAAAGGTATTAGTGGACCACCAGGAATGTCGTCCACCGGTGGGCAGGCCGTGGCCCAGTGCCAGTACTTTAGGCCTACTTTAGAGACAATACGTTGTTTCCAAAAACAGTAATACGTGTCTGCTGGACTAAGCCTGAAATGGGCGAGCGATCGCTGCGAGGTATTCGCCTTTTTAGCGGCCAACTATTTTAAATCATTGTTTCGCTAAGTGGCGCTAAGGTATATGTCGATTTTGTTTGCAAAATACCGCTTGCCTTGGTTTGAGTTTATTTCGCATGGTGAAAACCAACAAGGCAACAAAATAACACTGAACAATCACCAAGCCGGAAATAGCTGCGCAAAGTCTCAAGCGAGGAATTTGGTTTAATTTACCTTTAACAGGGGTCACCACACGAAGCTTTTCATCGAGAAATTATGACAAAAATGTGACCGATTTTGAAGTCAGGCCCGAATCGAGTCAACTTAATTCCGAAACTCTCCCAAAAATTGACCGGACTTGCAACTGTGGGTGGCAATGCTGTACCTTATTAATGCTCATGTAATACAATGCTAAAATATAAATTTGTGGTTTCAAACTTTTTGTTACAAATTCTGTACAGACATATTTCATTTCACTAGCCAACGTAATCGCAATTCTCAAGTTAAATAATCACAGTATGATGGTTTAAATTCTTTATCACCAAAATTTTGAGGCGTCAAGCACACATCAGGCTAAACGTGCTGACAAAGCTAAACTCTAAAATTCCGCTCTGTTAATTTGCGGTGGTTTGAGCGAAATTAGGTAAAAACCGAAAAGCTTTGTTTGCACAGACCTTTTCGGTGTTCGCTCGTGTGTTTTCAAGCGAAAATGAAGAGCGCAGTAGTTCTACCCTGGAAAAATCCCTTACGCGGGGCAGGCTTATACGATGATTCATGTACATAAAATCGTCAGCGCAGGCAGAGTAGTTCTGCTTTGGTTAATAATTGGTGAAAGATTCCAGCTTTGTGAAACGAAAGTCTACTCTAATCTAACTGTTGAATTGAGTTTATTTCGCCGGGTGATACAAATTGTACTAGCATAATTGCGCAAAATTATTCACCAAGCCGGGTATAGCTGTGCAATGTTGGGGCGTTATAAAGCGCTACAAAGGTGATTTGACACAATTGATGGATGAATGGTGAACGCGCTGCAGCTACAACGTTATTTTAAGCGATAACTATGTGGCAGGGACGCGCATTGGAGGGTGAGGTTGGCGCATTAGTGCATCAAGGGGGTGGGGTTTAACAGAAAAAGAGGCTTAGCTTAAACCACCATAAGAAACCTTGTTGGATAATTTTCTGTGTCAGGTGTGTTTACGTTGCACTGAAACCTTATCAACAGAACAGATCCAAAACAAAACAAGCTATTCATTTTCAGTTAAACGGGAGAAAATCTTTTTTGTAGCGTTCAGTGCAGTGACATTTGAGTTAAATTCCAAATTTGAAAGAATTTCCCGGGGGAAAACCCCCTGTTTAAACAACTGCAAAAGTGGCAACGCCCACAAATTACCACAATGCAAAATGTCTGACATTAGCGTACTTCGGTGCGACCTAAAACCATTACGAACTTTAGGAAGAGAATGTCAATGTAATGGAGATACGTGCACTGTTGTGTGTTGTCAACGCTGCTGTTTTGCTTCGTCATGGCGCTTACGTGACTACTGTCCACCGACAACAGTTTCCGTCAGCATATAAATACAAACACCAGCATTGCCTTTTGTCCTTCTGGGGTCAAATTGCTTTTCATGTACTGAGTAAGAGCACGGAAAAGTAATAGATTTTTGCATTTGAATACAGGCTATTTTGACTGCAGTTGTTTCATTTGTAATTAGGATGCAAATACAGAAAGAAAGCAGGAGAACCAAAGTTTAGTAAAAGACTAAATCTTGAATTAGGCTTGCCTGAAATAATTTAACCGATGTATAAATGTTAATGATGCTTAAACTAAAATGCTTTTGTTTCCAGCTTATTATTATCACTAGGACCTGTTGGTATTCTGTTTTAAACATGCCTATCACATCTAATGGAAACGGCCTGCTTTTTCGACAGGTATCTAATAATTAAGTTAATTTTTTACTTAACTAAAATTTACGAACTTACCTTTACTTGCAAAATGCACTATTTAACAAAAACCAAGTATTTTAATGAGCATTTTGGATTGATTGAAAAAAATGTGTAGTTTTACAAACATCTCATGTCAATTTCTTATGTGCAGCTTTTTCACAAGGACACATCAACATATACTTACCTGTTGGCATGCACAAAGACAAATGAGGCAATTCTGATCGACCCAGTAATCGATTGTGTAAGTTTATGATACATTACACAAGTTTTTGATACAGTATATATACACTGTGTCAAAAAAGATTCATTAAATTATAAATTTCTAGTTCTTTTGGGGTTTATATTGATTAGTTGTTGGCTAAAGTATAATTATATAAATCACATTATGATGTTAAAAGCAATAAAAGTTATCCCATTTACTATTTTTTGCAGGTTGAAAGAGATTTAAAATTGATTAAAGAACTGGATGTTAAATTGGTTTATGGCTGTAAGTATCACATTTTTTGTACCCAACATTTAAATAAATTGGGTTATTGTTTGCACAGAACTTGTATACCATGTCAAAAACATGACTGAAGTTTAAAACAAAATTGTTTCTTAACATGGAGTTGTTGCATATATTCTTGATCTGTTTTGATACTCCAACATATATGATGCTTATCTGTAACCTGCTTTAAATACATTGTGGGCTTAAAGGGCCCATTGTGAGCACAACACATTCAAGTGTTACCCTCCCATTGAGAATAAAAAAGAAACACATTAACGAAAATCAGTTTGTTGATATTTATTATCAGAATAAGCTCTTTTTTTGAAGAGAAAATTATGTCTTAGTAACTTCACAGGATTTAATTGAAAAACTGCATTAGAATCACTTCACATGCAACTAAACCTACAGGTGCCTCTTGAACTAAAACTTGAACATTGCTCTTTGTTTATGTAGTAAACACTCATGTTCATGCTGATCATATTACGGGAACTGGAAAGCTAAAACAAGCATTGCCTTGTTGCAAGTCTGTGCTAAGCGACAAAAGTGGGGGAAAATCTGATGTCTATCTTGGACATATGGATAGTCTTAAGTTTGGTAATCAGGTATACAAATATTTTAAGGGGGTGAATTGCACATGAATTTATTTATTTAACACTACAAATATATCACTTTGTACAAATATATCAACATAAAACAAATTAATGCTAATGGACATGGTTGGGTCTATTAAGAAACGCCCTTAAACTAACCACTCATTTTAGTGAAAATGGGTGATGCCTGTTTAAATTGACATTGTTTGTCATATTTTTATAGACGTTGGAGGCCAGAGCAACCCCAGGTCACACCAATGGTTGCACAACTTACGTTATGCATGAACACAGTCTTGCATTCACTGGTGATGCTTTGATGGTTCGGGCCTGTGGTAGAACGGACTTCCAACAGGGTTGGTACCCTTTGTGAAAAGTGTTGACCCATATTTCGTGTCAGTTCAATGAAAGGACTATCAAATCCAATTAGCATGGTGCTGTGTAAAGAAATTATGAAAAGAAAACAAGTACACAATTTTATGGTTGTAAAATGATCTGTAAGTGTGTCAGTATATTTTATTTGACAAAAGAATCATTGCATTTTAGACGGATAATTTTTATGTATGGACTCTATGTTTGTTATGAAAACATAAATAAATTTAAACTAGCAATTTTCTTATATGACCAGGTGACCCATCTACACTATATGAATCTGTGCACAAACAAATCTTCACTCTGCCACCACATTACAGGATCTTTCCTGCACATGATTACAAAGGTAACCAGAGATGTAACAGTAGAGTATTACGTGTGATGTAATTCAGGAGTTACTCTCGTTTATGTATTTACATTGAAGATAAGTTCTGGTATATTGTATGATTCTGTTTGTAGGCTGTATGACAAAAAGTTTAATTGAATTAAAGTTTTTTTAGCTGACACTTTTTCCTCACAATTTGTGACTTTTTACAAATATCCTTCTAAATGGTCATAATGGTCCCTTATACATCTAAATGGTCCTTTATACATGTGTGACATCATACAGACCAAAACATTATGCTGAAAGTTATGCTAAAAACAGCATTCAATCATATGATGGTTTCATGCATTATTCATCCAGCTAACTTACCAACAGAACACAGTTCATAATGCTTTACTCACTGTTGATTTAGGTTTCAGTGAAACGAGTGTCGCAGAGGAAATGAAATACAATCCAAGACTTTCCAAATCGAAAGACGAATTTATAAACATTATGGAAAACTTAAACCTGCCTTATCCTAAACGTATAGGTCAGTGTTCTTATATGGTGAAAAAAAAGGTTTGCTTTTAAAACTGAAATAAAAATTTACCAGTTTTTTTTGTCAATTTTTTTCTTAATTGATAACGCTCAAACGGTATGACAATATTACATAACATTATTGTTTTACCTTAACAATTAAGACCGCAACAGTGATTTTTACAAAATAACCTATCCATAATATCGAAACATGTCACTTTTACTTAAAAAATATAACCTGATCATGTTTTTGCAGATGCATCTGTCCCTGCCAACCTAGTGTGTGGAATAATAGATGAATAAAGTGTTAAGTCATCAAACATCCACATGGAAATTGTACACTCACCAGCACTTCAACAACAATTTAACATATGCAACACACATTTGTACACTTGCTTTGTATTACTAACCTCTGTTGTTAAAAAGTTCCATAATTCATGTTAATTTCTTTGTTAGCACGTTTTGTTGATTAAGTTTTTGTTTTTACTGCGGTGTCGTGGTTTACGTTTTATCAGTAAAAAAGAAACACATGTATTTGGTACAATTTCTACTTTTGGAGTAAATTCTGCAGTAAGTCATACATGAAAGTACGACTCGTTCAGTTAAAAAAAAACAGCTTAGTCATTAAAAAAACCTAAGTGTTGTGTCAGTATGTCCCAACAACTGAGGGCTAAAGAATAATAGGCTATTTTTCATGTAACTGTTCGCCTCAACCATTATAAAAAAAACACCAAACATCGAACGACAGGTACACAACAACTTTTTCAACTAGGTATTTTATGCAAAGAGTCATTTTTTGTTAATGCTTAAGTTATGCGTCTTTTATAGCCCATTTGCAATCCATTTCAAATTGTCAAAGAGAAAAAAAAATACTGTAAAATTTACACCTAGGAAGCTCGCTTCTGTTACCAAGTGAGCACATAAGTTTAAACTTTTTGCCGCGAGGTGACAGTCAAGTGCAAAAGTACATTTCAGAAGCAGACATTGCCCATTCATGATTTTAAGTG
This sequence comes from Phallusia mammillata, assembly GCF_965637545.1. Classification (NCBI taxonomy): domain Eukaryota; kingdom Metazoa; phylum Chordata; class Ascidiacea; order Phlebobranchia; family Ascidiidae; genus Phallusia; species Phallusia mammillata. The sequence continues at coordinate 30,616,182 of NC_137253.1, read as the reverse complement.
GACGTTACGATAGAAACGACATAAAACATTTGTTTCTGCAGATTGAAACCACTAATCTCTTTCACATCAAATGTTGCAATTCTTTTTGAAGCAATTTTTCGTGTACTTAGCACTCAAATCATGCGTTGTGTCCCATCCCCCTTGTAAAGTTGCTTACTACTACAATTACGCTGCTTACTACAATTAAATAGGGGTGCACAACTTTTTCGCTATGACGGCCGCATCGCAGATACTTATTTCCTCAACGGCTACCAAGTGTCTTATTGTTTTTGTTTATAAAATACTGATGTAAAGAAATAGGCTTATTCGAAATATATAATACTTAAAGGAGCCTGAAAAGCCAAGGTTAATTTCTAACTTGATGCGCAGATGGAGCTGATAACTGTTTATGACGTCACCATCTATATTTTGACGCATACGGGGTCGTTTTTCGCATTGTTTGCACACAATAGGCATGCAAAAGGTCGGACACATATGGCTACTAGACTGGTAAAACTATTCAGTGCCACAAAATCTATAAAAGGGCAGTTTTGAAATCCAAACATATAAAATTTACTTGTGTCACAACCGCCAGTACATGTATTTTTGCTTAGCATAGGCTACATGTTCACGGCCGCATAGACTTGCTCCATCGTTCGCATGCGGCATGCGGTCATACGGCCGCAGATTGTGCACCCTCTGCAATAGCACGTGGTTGGATTCTATCAGGACTCGATCAGTCGGTCAACGCGTGCGTGAAACCAAAGAACAACTTACAGAAACAAGTAGATGTCCTTCCCGCGCAAACAGCACGAGAGAAAGGGGCGTCACACATCACTAGGATTGCACGTGCCACGCTTGACAACCAACAACCAAACTCTACATTTCGATTCGGGCGTTGTGCTTCTGCTAGGAGTTTGGAAATGTATTCCAGAGAGCGTAGCCTGCATGTAGTGTTGAAGCCGCGAATATGGCCTAGTATACCTTTATTCCTAGGACGTTAAGACTCTCTGGCCAATAGCAAATCAGTGAACTCAGGAGGCTGTAAGACTACGTATCAGAGCATCTGTTAGTGTGGTTTGTCAGGAAGGGGATTTAAAAGAATCGCTTTGTGCAGAACTTAATGCAGTGAAGAAACAGGAAAATTTGTAAAAAAATACGTTCTGGATTAACCATTTTTTTGACTTCGTGTCAAGTAGCCGTCAAACTGTCTTGCATCATTTAAAAATTCAAATACATTTTTGAATCTGAACATTTTTTAGTTTCGTAGTACAACGTGAAGCTCCAGATCATTGCAATTAAAACCTCAAACGGTTTTGTAGTAAATCTCCTAGTACTCTAGACTAAATACCGTTGATATTTTCAATGGTTGCTACGACACCTTATGTTTGTGGTGTCCTAGATTCTCAACCGCCCATCGTCATATCCGTAATAGTAGTAACGTTGTGGACCACGACTGGTAAAACCAATACTGGATTGTTAAGCTACAAATAGGGTCATTTTACTACTGTTTTTGTTGTTGTTGTTGTTGTTGTTGTTGTTGTTGTTGTTGTGTTGAAAAGAATAAGATTTCAGTCTTTATTTGGCGTAAAGGTCATGTGCTGCCGAATAATTAATGCTTTAAATTTTTGATAATTGTTGGCTTAGTAACCCCGTATATGCACAAAATTAACACATAGAGTTTGGCGTTACGACGGACAGGAACTTGTTGGGTGGCGAAACAGTTTCAAATTACATTTCCAGTCTGTTAGCAACGATAGCTAGGAATGGTATACAAACATCAGCTAATTGTTGTGGCCACAACTGCTAGCTACATTTACGATTTGATTAACAACGCATGCCAGAGAAGTGTTAAATTTCTGTTGTTGTGTTGAAACCATGGCTAATTTTGTGGTAGTGGCAGTACTTGATGTTTTCATTGGGAATTGAATATTCGTTTATTTTCCGTGGTTTAATGGTTGTTTTCCGCCGCTTAACGCCGAATAAATCATTACATTAAATTCAATTTTGTTTTTTATTTTCACCGTCAGTAAAAACACATAAATGTAGCAATTTTTCTTTTCAGAATTATACTATATTCTTCATTTTGTTTGTTGGTGCAAAACCGTATAATCCAGACAGTGGCAGATGATAGAACCAGATTAAATTAAACCGATAGGCATCGTTTTAATTTCCCGCATTTACGAAAATCAATTCGTTTTAATCAACCTAGTCATCCTTGGAGATTGAAGGAATAACTACTATTGATTAAAGCACTCATGTAACTACGATGTGAAAAAAAGATACGTGTCGAGCTTAACTGAACCAGAATTTCAACAACTGCAACAATTTAAGAAATTGATGTTGTTGTTTTTTATTTTGAATAGACTGTTCCAACAAATAGACAACTCAAGGCTTTTTTGCAGTGTGGTATATAATATAAGACTTTGAGTTCTTTTCTCTTACTGAAAGAAAACATAGCAACGCAGTAGTACGGAAATAGCTGCGCAATGCCAGAACGTTATGAAGCACAAAAGTTGGAGGGCACAGTTGGTGGATCATGGCTGAACGCGCTGCAGCTACACCGTTTACAGAATCTGGCGCTTTAAAATGGTAATTCTTTGTTTTGGTGAGCCATACTCAAATTCTCGGGAAATCACAATGTAGATTGGGCGTACCTGAATCAGCAAAACCTATTTGATGAGATCGAACCAGTCCGTCGCAAAATCTATTTTCGCGTCACATTGACCATTATTGCGTAACCACCGGCATTTTAAGGTCACCCACGACCTTTGACCCAGTTCACCGGTTTGTTCATTTCAAGAGGTCCTGCTGTGGCAGCGCTTTCTTTTGTCTACGTAACAACGGATTCTTTTGTTGTTTTACGCGAAATGGTTCTCAATGGGCCACTTGGAGTTTTCCAATCCATCTGCGGCTTGACGACCTGATGTGATTAGTTGTAAATGTGATGGATAACTGACCTCACCCTAACAGGGCTGTCTTGCCCCCCCTCTTTGCACCCCCTAAAAACGTGTTTATGTTACGACTATGACCTTTGTCTTATATTTATCTAATTGAAATTTTTAGGGGAACAATTGCAATGTCGTTTTGAGAAGATACGAAAATACTAACTGCATTGCTAATTTGCAAAGTCAACTAGTTGTAGAATTGCTAGTCTACAAAACATGTGCAATTTTAGCAACTTGCTGGAATGAAGCTTTGGAACCGGTTTACTTGCATTGGACCGCTGGAAGTAACCTGGCTAAACCATTTCGGCGGTGTTTCTAACAACCACTTAAAGCGAATTCGTACGTTGTTGGTTAATGTGCGAAGCACTTTAACTTGTACTCAGGGTGGTTTAAATTTACCACAGCGGTCATCCCGGATATAATAGGCCGATGGTTGTGAAACTTTTCTGAAATGTCTGCACAACGGCGTAGCAACTTTTTTAACAACGATATGCACTTTGTTGTGATTCGAAAAGAAATACATAGTGAAGTGGTTTCCAAGTTGCAGTTGTTTTGCTATTTGGCATCTATTCTAAAAGGACTTCATGATTTTAATTGGACAATTTAAAGGACCTTGATAAAAAAACTTCAAGACAGCTAGTGTACATTGAATGCATTTGATGGAGAAGTTTTAGCAATCACTGCTGTTATCATAAGTCCAAGTAGATGAGTTGAATTTGAGAAACCACTTTTGTAGATAAGCGCATAATGCAGAATACACGAACACGCAAGGTTCAAACGCTTAGAAGCTTTGGAATATTCGTTCGCTGCAGGCGTAATTAGCGACAGAAAAAGCATGTTACGTCATCTTTTCTTGTATTAGCTGTCTTGCAATACACAAGAGATAAAGAAGGATGAGCTGTCACAGAGAAGACAGGTTGGGAAAGATAAGAAAAAGTGATTTATGCACAGAGTTAAGTTTGGTAAATAGCAACGATGTACAGAATCCCTTTTTCCAACAGTTCGGGACAAAACCGTGGCCTGTGATTTGAAAGAAATAATTCTGCAGGACCCCAAAGATTCGTGCCGAAGAATGTTTGGGATGGAATTTTTTGTTGTCAAGACAAAAAACTTTTAAATGACACTCCGAAACAACTTTCATGTTAATTGAAATGCTTTTAAACATTAGGTACTTCGTAGAAAACTTATCGTATTTTACAAACTTTAAGCAATAATTTAATGCAGTTAAAAGTTCGATTTTTGACGGATTTAAAAAAAGTCCGCACCGAAAGATTGACACAGTTATACATTAGCTCAAATATATTTGTGCCATGACAAGCAAACAGATATATTTAATTTGGACCAACTTCAAGCCGGTTCTCGAACTAGTTTCAGGCAGTCGAAAATTTGATCCGTCTCAGAACAAAACATCAAGCTATATTTGTAAACAAAAGCTGACAATTGTTACCACGTATTTGTTGTGTTGACACAGCCACAACCGATAGCCGGTGAGAACTTCCTTCCGCACAGTTGTAAAGTTTGTATATTGTGGTTGAACGTGTTGTTATTAGGTCTGTCAACTGCAATGTCAAATGCAGCCATGTTAATTTTTTTTAATTTTAATTATGTTTGTAGTTTATAATAGGTTGGAATTAGTAGAGCAAAGACGTGAAGTTTTGTTTCAAATCCCGGTTCAATGGAATTCAACAAACAAGTTATTCCGTGTCGAAAGACACGACACCTGCGCATTTTACGTGGAAATTGCTAAAAAGAGATTAAAATAAGTTCACTGAAGGGCTTTGTATTAAGATTAGTTTATTTGGAAAACCAAACGTTATCTTACGTGCGTTCCGCATGCGTACAACGCGTGATTGAGATTAGAACTGTATATCGGTAGTTACGGCAGCATAGGTCGATGCAGGTTTCTGTACATTGCAAGTGTTGTCATATTGGCAGGTTAGCATGTCTAAAAACAGAGTTAACAAACCTACACTTGTTTTCATGTCACGATATTTTCCTGTAGTTGCATCGTTTGGTCATTGTGGTCGGGAGCCTTATGTGACTTACATGGAATTGTTAAACGCTACACTAAAGTACATAACTTAACTATCATTCAGCTTGTAAATTAGTGCGTAGGGGATTATAAGTACGTACATCGTAGACGTATGAGTAAATATAAATAGATATGTCATGTTTAGAGCCTAAAGGGTCAGTTGGAAACGCTTTTGCAAATAAGTAGGGGAGGGGTTAATCTTCGTTGATTTCGTCACTGTGTACGCTCTAATACGCAATATTCACTGGGTCCATCGCGGTACATTAAACTAATTTGCGACGTCTTATTGGTTTCGGCATCGTAAAGTTTGCTTCATTAAGTGTACGGCAAAAAGTTACATGACGTCAATCGGTTCGACAAGACTGTTAAAAAAATACTGTTTGTCAGTTTAACGCTAGAAGACTAGGTCCTTGTAGTGCTGACGGGTGGTGGAGAATGTATGGCATTGATAAGACAAAACTGACAGGGGGCCAGTGGTAATGTTTTGCGCTTTGTGTAACAAAAAAGCAAGAATTATAAGTTTGTCAAAACTGCATCAGAATGTGTACAGGATTTCCCTATTAAAACGTTGTGTAGCGTTGTTTTGCGCTTACAAACACTCTAACTTCACGCTATTTACGGTTAATTATAAAGTTGTTACAAAAACTATAATATTTGCTTTTATTTTGATTATGATGTAACAGATGATGCAATAAATATTTTTCAAAATGATTTGAAATCAAAATGCTTACATGAAATCAGAATTTTTGTTTACATAATGAGTGTTAAAAGATACTCGTTAATAATGGTCGTCAAAGTATAGGTAGGTTTGTAACTAGAAAAAATATGTTTTTTGACTTTTTTTGCAGATAGAATCCTTTAGCTCTGGTTTAATTTTTGACGAAGCAATTAACAATAATTTCCAACTGAATCAATATAATAAACTGGAAATTGTAATCAACATGGGCAACAACAATAACAATAATGATGAGAAGGACATTATGGAAACCGATGAAGATTTGTCGAAGAAGTTTCGTCTAAAACGAGAGGCAAGTCAAGGTTACTAATGTATCTCCAACGAAATAACTCCAACTTAATGATTTGACCAAACGGAATTGAAATAATTTTTTTTGAAAAAACTTTGTTCTGTTTATTTTCAATGTTGCTAAATTTTGTGTTTTTATTGTTAAGTAGAAAATACTTTTCCTTGTAACAGATCACTCTTCTCGGAGGAGTGAGTGTGATAGTGGGATCAATGGTGGGAAGTGGGATCTTCATCTCGCCTGTGGGAGTCCTCCGGAATGTGGGATCAATCGGAGCCAGTCTTGGCATCTGGTTGCTATGCGGAATGGTTGCTACGTTCGGTAAGCCGCTACGTCATTGATGCGTAACAAACACCGTAACTGTGAAATTACAGTCGAAATTTATCTTAAATATTTTCTTACCGTCCGCTAACATAGCACAAATGAACACCTCTTGATGTAGATGTGTGTACAAAAAGGTACTCCAATTGATAGTTACCAAATTTCAGTGTGCAGGTCTATTTGTTAAACAAGGAAAACTTAGAAATCACGTTTGTTGACTATTATCAAGCTCATGTCATTTCTTATCTTCTGCTTGTTTCATCAGGCATGATTTGAAACAGGGTTTGGTCCAGACGTTATCAGGGTTGTAAGTTTGCGGGCAAACAGGAAATGTTAAAACACACAATTTACATTGAATTAAACTGCCAACAAGGCCTTGAGCATAACTTTTTATTACAACTCTTGGCGTACATCCAAACGTTAATGTTTCTACGTAAAGAAACATGTAAGTTACAACAACATTTAATCCAAATAAGGAAGTGTATCTGTTAAAAAACTTGTCATAAAATTAACATCTATATATCAGCAGGTATCCTAATGATACGAAACAGCCACATGGAAACTTAGCAGATTTGACATTGATTAGGAAATCTTAGTATTTAAATTTTTTTTCTATGTTTGCGCCATCACACAAAGTTTCATGCAGTTTATTTAGTCATTATATTAAGTCCAAAAACGTGCCACTTAAAACATACAACAAGTCCTGTATATTGCGCAATCAGTTTATCACCTTTCTCCTAAGCTGCTCGTCCTAGCGAGACACAATACACACGTTGCAGTCTGGTTTGCTGCATTGTCTCAAGTTTCCATATCTGTTTTTTAATCATTTGTGTCGTCATAATAGGTTCGCTCACCTATGCCGAGCTGGGAACAATGATTCCGAAATCAGGGGCGGAATATCCTTACTTGCGAGAGGCTTTTGGTCCCGTACCTGCGTTCCTCTTCGCATGGACGTCATCTATTGTTTTAAAGCCGTCTGCTGTTGCCATCATAGGTAAGGTTTCGCGTAGTTGAATTTTTTGGTTACATCGTTTTGTTACTTGACAATGGCATCATGATGTTGTGATCTGTTAATGTCGCAATGCGATGTTTCGCTACAACTATACAATGCAAGGGTCGCGGGTTCGAACCCCGGTTACCTTTGTTCATAGTGTAGTAACGTACGAAATTGTTTGTGAAAGAAGATGCCATTGCCTGTTCTTATCATAAATGGCTTCATTGCCTACACTAAATCATACTTCAAAATACAAATTTAAAGGAGCTTACAAATTTCGTAAACCAAGGACATAACCTTATAAATCTTGGCGAAGCATTTGAACTTGCAGATGTAGTAAAAACATTGTCACTAATTAAAAAAAAAAACCTTTAATGTGTAATAATAAATTTAATGACTTAAATAGATGTTAAAAGCAACATGCTGTATTGTCCAGATTTTTAGGCAAATGATTATGCCATCATCTGTGATATGAGACTATACATTAGCCACAGTCGCATACAATCATTAACAAATAATGTGCAAGGTAAAAGTCGCGCTAATTTTTAATGTGTTTTTTTCTGGTAAAAGTGTGGTGGTTAACTCTGGTAATTGTCTGTTCAAGGTTTGGTGTTTGGAGAATATGTGGTACGGCCTTTCTTCTCTGACGGTGATGTAGTTCCTGCGATGGCGATCAAACTGACCAGCGCATGCGCAATACGTGAGTATTATACACAATGTTTCTTAACATAGGTATAAACGTTTGACGAAATGGGGTTTGACGAATGGCTTTCAAAATAAATATAAAATGAAAGCATTTGCTTAAATATGAACATTAACTCACAACTGGGACAGACCTGAAGCGCCTGTACAGACCAGAGATCACGGCACACCAATTTGGTCAAAGAAAAAATTGAAACCTTTGCCAAAAGTTGAATATGTTTTCTAAAATTAGGAAATATGTACCCTTATATTAAATTTCAAATATCGTTTTTACATTATAGATCACTGATATATAGTAAGTCATACCAATAAGTCATACTAAACGCGTGTTAATTTGGCACATTTTAACGACAAGCCGCCATCACCACAATGTTGTATTTACTTGCATTGGGTCAATCTATAAAAAACAACCTTTGATTTAACGATGGTGCCGTGGCGTGATGTGAAGGTACATGTTGTTCGGTTTCAACACCAATCATTAACGTTTATTGGTCGGTTCACGTAACCTTTGCTGTGTTTAACTTGTTGAAACCATTTCGAAACCCCAAGTTTTACTGCATTCACCCACAATCATATAGTAAGGAACCAATACCGCAACATTTTACCAGAAACGGTAAACCATACATTAGCTGTAAAGTGTGTTATGTTAGTATCGGTTTAAATTACTTATTTTGTAAGAGCATGTTATAGCAATAAAGTTGCTACTTAACAGAATGCGGTTGGCACTCCTTCCTTCTCCAGGATATATAGCTGTAATCTTATTGCAAACTGTGTTTTAAACGTAAGTTAGCGTTTCATTTAAATCTTATGAACGACCCTACTTGAAAGAAACTATAAAAAGAGTTTACTCGAGAAGGAAACAGACATAGTTTGATTGATATGTTTATTTGCTAGGGGCTTCCTTGTCCAAATAAGGGCAACGTTAATCCCGTTAAAATATTCAAGTACAATTGTCACGTTTTATTCTTGATTTTTGTTTTTTTGCAGTGTTGGTTGGTTTCATCAACTGCTACAGCGTAAAGATTGCTGAAAGGATTCAGATAGTTTTTACCGTAGCCAAGTTGCTTGCTCTATTCATTGTTATCTGCACAGGAGTCTACGCTCTATCAGCAGGTGGGCATGTTTTCCAAGTTGGGTATACTTAAATCTAATTCTCACATACAATTGTCACAAATCTACAAGACGTTTAGGCCCAATTTTAACGCATTAGAATACGGTGTAGCTGCAGCGCGTTCAGTCATGATCTGGCAATTGTGCCGGCCGCTTTTTGCGCTTCATGACGTTTTAACGTTCCACACCTATTTCCGGCTTGGTGATTGTTTTAGTGGTATCGTCTCGCCATGTTTTTTTCACCAAGCGAAATAAAATCAACTCAAACGTTTTAATTAAAATCTGTTTGGATGCAATATTGCCTCGCGACGAATTTATTAAAATGTAAACAACTTTACGTACACATCACATAGAGTTGCAAAGTATTTTAACGAAGAACAAAATTGCCCCAAAAGTTTCTGATTGACGTTCATTATATTCTAACTTCTATGGCAACAAGTTCATTGTTAAGTGAGGAATTTAGAGTAAAACAGTTAGATATGAAAAATCACATTTCACGTTTTTTAACAATATTTACACACTTTTTGATGGTTCCGTGAACAGAGCTTGCTTGCAAACCTACAATAAACGTTTGTACCTGGACGAACCGTGCGGTAGCCCAAAACAGTTATGAAATTGTCTCGAATTAACTTTAAAGCACTCAATTAACTTATTAAATCACCACATGCTTCTCGCGTACTTTAGAAGGCAGTGATCCTTAAGGACAATGGAAAATTTTCAAAATTTTCCAACTCCAACGGTTCATACAAGGTTGCTTATATAGTTTTACGCATAAGTTCATTCCGCTTCAATGGGCAAGGTTGAAGTGCTTTTGAAAACTCAAGTAGCCATCAACTGTTTAAACACGCAGGGCTGACCGACAACCTGGAAAGCAGCTTCACTGGCGACATCCAGTGGTCAACTATCGGCACTGCTTTTTATCAAGGCTTGTGGGCTTACGACGGTTGGAACCAGTTGAATTACATTACTGAGGAGTTGCAGAACCCATTCGTGTGAGTTTAAATGAAACAGTAGTGCTCTTTTGATTCACGTGCAGCAATTTTTTTCCTGTTCACATTCCATACAGGGTTTTGTGCAGTTTTCTGATACCACATAAAACAGGATGAATAAGGGGAAGGATATGTGGGAAAGCACTGGTGTAAATGCAGGTCGTGTTTACAACCACTCGCCCTTTTGCCCTACTATGCTTTCCATAACCTTTTCATGTCACAAAGCTTTTTCTGGCATGTTTTAGTTGTGTTGGAATTTACGTAGGTCGGTTAGTGATATAAATCGGTATTATTTAGCCAAAACGGTACAAGTCGCGTGTTTTTTTTTGGCAAAATTGGGTAGGCGGAACTCTCTTTGTTTGTAGAATACATCCGCATGTTTTTGTAGGCGAAAAGTGTCTTATTTAAAAAACGTAGACGTGAGCTCTTGGACTTAATAATTTAAAAAGCTTTGTCCAACTTACACACAGGTCCAAACCAGTTCTTTTACTGTGAAGCTCCTACTGCTTGGCCCTTGCAAAGTTATGTGGGTGGTGCAAAATTAGTCGTACATAACATCAGAAAAATTTAGGGGCAAAAGTTCCGCAATTTTAATTTAAAAAGTATGCAAAATGAACGGAAGAATAAAATAATTTAATTTCCTGGTTTAAACAATTGTGTTGTACAAATTCTCTGCTACCTGTGGAACTGAACTAGTAGAGACTTTATTTTCTCTTGTAGAAACCTTAAACTGGCGCCATGCCACTCATTATATCATTCTATAACTCTGAAAATGTAAGCTTACTAAACACTAGGGTTTCTTTCGTTGTTTTTTTCCCTGTCCAACCCCAGCCTCTTTCCCTAACACAGGTGGTTAGATTCTAGGGCCCCGCGACTGGTCCCACCATCGTTTACCCCCAGTCGTGTTATACTCACAGTGCGCCAAACTCACTTTCTTGTGAGCTCCCGCCACTTAACGCCTTATAATATGGTGTAGCTGCAGCGCGTTGTACCGCTATCCATCAATTGTGTCGGACACTTTCGTGCGCTCCATAACGTTTTAACGTTGCGCAGCTATTTCCGGCTTGGTGATTGTTTTAGTGCAATTGTGTTGCTATGTTGTCTATCACCAAGCGAAATAAACTCAACTAATCTCAAGACATTAGACCAATCCGATGATATGATGTAACTTTATGAAATCCCAAGAGAGCAATGCATGTGTTATTTTTTAACAGTAACTTGCCTCGTGCTATTATCATCGGAATTCCTCTCGTAACGTTGGTTTACCTGCTGACCAACACCGCTTATTTGGCTGGACTGACCATGACCGAAATGATGTCCTCAAGAGCGGTTGCTGTGGTAATTATTCCTTTCGTTGTGACGATTAGATTTATTGTGTTCCAATAATTCGTTGTTTCGATTTAAATTTCATGGTTTCCAACAATTATGCGACAGTTACTCATCTGAAAGCTTTTTTGAAACCTAAAAAAACTTTAATAAGTCAAAGTAAACGTGATGTATTTATTATGTATATTTCAAGTAATGGGCATCTTAAACAATTAAAAAAAAACAAAAAACAAGCTGCGCTATTCGAGTATAGGCAAGGTAAATGTGTAAAGTATAAAACAATAAGGTGAGAGGTATAAAAACAAGACAACGGGGTGGTCGGGAGCATTAAAAAGTTTGAACAGACTTCATCAACCCCAAACAATTTTCTGAACATATTTTAAACATACGGCTGTCTTATTCAAACTCCACATGGAATTTACATCTCCGCTTGTCAATACATCAATATATTAATTTTGCTATTTTTCATTTCAGACGTTTGGTACAAAATTGCTTGGAGCTATGTCGTGGGTCATTCCACTGGGTGTCGCCATATCCACTTTTGGCGGTTGCAACGGTTACACAATAACAGGACCTAGGTGGGTACAGATAATTAGTTACGGAAGTAAAGGAACAAGTGTTCATTTTAACAGACTGAATTAGTAACTATATAATTCGTTGTTAAAAACCACATCTGTCTTTTATTCGTTCGAGAATTTTTCTAGAAAAGTTACTTTTTGATTCCTAACTTATTTTTTGAAGTTACGATACTTAACTTTTGTTACAGAATTATCTACACAGCAGCCAGAAACGGACACATGCCTGAGGTGTTGGCCATGGTCAACTACAAAAGAATCACGCCAGTTGCTGCAATCTTTTTTAATGTAAGAATAAGTTTTCTGCCTTTACTTCGGCAAAAGTGTCGACAATGCCACCAGATATTGTTCTTATTCTAAACTTTTTGCAACCCATTCAGTTTCAAATTTTAAATTCTTCGTGCTTTAATCTAATATAGCAAAATCAGGTCGAATAGCTAACACTATTTAAATACACTCATTTTTGCACGTTTAAATCCTTTTGTTTTAAATAAAATACAAAGCATTAAAACAAATGGGTTCAGCTTGATCAACAAGTATTATTGCTGGTAGCTGACACTAACCCTTAATACTTTCTACAAGCTCAAACCTTTCTGAATTGCATAAACCATGAAGAACCAATGTTTAAGGGCGCGTAAAAATCAGTTTTATGAAACTGGCTCTACAAAAGCAAACATGCGGTTGTAAACTTTACTTGGTGTAGTAGAGGTAGAATTGTTACGTTTTGATAACCGAGTCCACTGATATTACTTTCAATGCAGAGCACAATTGCTTCTATACATCAACACTTACACTTTTTGTTCAGACACTGATAGCTCTGTTGGTTCTGGTTCCAAATGACTTCGATTCGTTGGTGAATTATTTTTCCTTCAGTATGTGGATGTTTCACGGTGGGTCTGCTCTAGCTCTGCTTGTGCTCCGCAGAACTCAGCCGAAAAGATACAGACCGTACAAGGTAACATTTGAGATAGAATATGGACTTTTTTATTCCCCAGTTAATTTGTTTTGCGTTGTACTGGAATAAGGGGAGGCTGTCATATCTTGTTTACCATCTATTTTATATCTCTTGAAATAAACCAAAGTCGCTTCCCTAAACATTAATCGATTGTCTTTATTGCCAAAGTTCAATTTTTAGGCCTGTTTAATATCGTATAGGCCCTAATAAGAAGGTCGTAACACCTGGTTAAAATGCTTGCTTCTGCGGTGAATTGTGGACATTTTCAACATGGTTATGTTTTGATTGTGTACAAACTGTATTTATTTTTGCAGGTTCCCATTTTCATTCCCATTATTGTTGTTGTGATTGCCCTCTACCTCATATTTTACCCGATCATTACACAACCAGCATGGGAATATCTATACGCAGCTCTCTTTATATTGAGCGGACTACTCTTCTACGTCCCTTTCATTCACTTTAACATAAAACTGGAATTTATGGGTAAGCTAAAGCTCGGAGATAAATAGACGTTTTGATGACTGTGAGAAAACAATGCACGAAATGAGTCACTTCAAACTCAGTGTCCTTGTATTTGTTAGGCTTTTAAGCGCTATAATTGGCTCCAGTTTTTTATTTGAAGGTATAGTGGCATACATTTTCATTGTTAAAGTCGCTCAGAAATTTGTCTGTAAATAATCTTAGAAGCGTTTAATATATGTTCTTGTATCTTCGCATTTTGATTCTGTCCTGGTAACTTTTTTTACTTTTTCAGAACCCGTGACCGATTTCCTGCAGAAGCTCCTCCAGGTGGCGCCAGTCGATGCCCCCCTCCCCAAAGACACGTAGCACCCTAACAACTCCCAAACTCAAACAACCTTTATACAATTTTCGTATTCGTTCATCGGTCTCCAGCAGCTGTCGTATTTACGCTTACAGCTTGGTTGCAAAATTTCGATTTTACACTTTTCGCCGTTTTAGAGCGACTTGCTTGTTGTTGATCGGTCCACGGCAATTCTCAATGCAAAAATGTCACCATGTGGGGAAATCACACACAAGAATAACAATTCTGATTCGGTATGACGCTTTCAATAAGCCTGGTATACTGTGATTCAGAAAAAAACAAAATATTACTTGCGGTACATCAACTCCAAAAAGTAACTGCGAAAGATTTCATCTTAAAGTTTAAAATTTATCTCCTTTAAAGTTTTCATTTTACAAGCTTAAGCTTCATGGCAATATCGAAAATACCCAAACTTTGTTTAACGCAAAAAAAAACGATTCATTTTACCATTCTTTATGTCATCTTTGATTACACAAATCATGAAAATTTTGTTGACATTTTTCGACTTTTTTGACAACTTGGCATGCTCGTTGGCGCATAAAACAAAAAAACAATGCGGCGTTTAACTCTTTGTGACAAATAATGAAGTTTGATTTCATTTATATTGGCTACCAAGTTTGCCAACCTTAATGTGATATCATCGTCCAATTTTTACGTTAGCGCTTTAATAACTTAGTCAAATTTCGTGAAATTTCATATTGGTTTTAGAATTATTGTGCCGGTACACTTTGAAACCACTATTACCTCCACTAAATCTGCCTTAACTTTTATGTAACAGTGTTGATAGTATAGGCTCAGTTTTATTTAAAATCAAAGAAACAATATTACACTATCGTTTACATTCTGTTTGTGCCAATTGGCATTCTGACAAAGTGTTACAGCCGAAAACTCTTGTATCATACCAAGAATGTAATGCATTTAAGTATGTTTGTAAGTTCCATTAAAAATATATATATATTTCACTCTAGTCTTAATATATGTCTATCATTTAAACCAGCGGTTCCCAACCTTTTTTTGTACCGTGACCCCTTGATAACATTTGTCAAGTTGCGGTGACCCCAAGGATAAAATTAGTAGGCTCTAAATTAACATTGACTATATTTTTTCTCAACAATAAAGTGGTCAATGAGTTTATTATATTGGGGCTAGGGGTCCATGGCCTAAAATGAGTTGGGAACCACTGCCTTAGGCGACCCCTGGCAAATTGTCAGGTGACCCCAGTTGGGGTCGCGACCCACAGGTTGGGAACCGCTGATTTAAACGATTCTTAGCTTGCAGGCCTACATTCGAGTTTTGTTTTCGTTTTATGCTTGTTTTGATATAAGGTGTGAGTATTCCTTCCAGTCTGAACTAAAAAATATGACCTGTTCTTTTTTCAGGTGTGATCATTTGGTGTAGTTCGTTGTGATAGTTCAAATACACGCGCAACTTAATAAACACTGGTTGTGAGTGTTTTTTGAACAGATGATCGTTGATCCGAAACATATAGGCGTTAAAGTTGAGTTTGAACTTGATCAACGTGTTTTTTTTACAATCGATGCGATAGGAGCCTCTGGAACCTTTTATTTATTGCCTTCTGTTTGTGTGATACCTTTGACGGGCGCCGGCACTTGCCATCCCTCTGGAATTCCAAAATCCTTAAATCAACATATTTTGTCGGAAAACATGATAAATGAAACAAGTGTTTATGTTCTAAAAAGGTTATAGAGTCAGCAAATGTCTAAACAAGCGAGTTTAACTTAGTTATGTTTTTGGAGTTGTTTCTACACCCTCTGCGGTTTTGTTGCTTTTCGAACACATCGTTTCCTCTTGTTCCTTTTTACAAACTTTTCATCTAACGTGCGGGAAATAGTCAACTGTCAAACAAAGTTACAATTTTCGTCCTTGACCTCAACCTTGGCCCTCACAACTTCATCAACTCACGAGCGATGGCCACAAAATCCGGTTGCTTAAATGTTACGGGAAGTAGAATGCAGAAATCCCCAAGTAAATTGATCTCGATCTCGATAACATCGTTAGTTTCCCGAAACAGCTTGACCTGGTTTCCTTTCGACGTCACGCAAATCGCGGGGAATTCCCCAGTATTACGTCACCTGGTGGGCGGGAAGAGCGCTTGCGTGGCGACGCATCGAACGACGAGAAGTTTTTTCGGTAAATTTGATCCGAAATCGTGTAAAACGTCTTCTGTTGTCGCTTTATAATCCTCCACCTAATGTGTTACAGAGGTTTAGGACTATTTACATCACATTTAAAATACAATGTGCGCGGAAGACGATATGGATTAGCGAACCATAAACCGGATTTTGCAGTCTGACGCTGCGCTAGACGTTCGATTTTATCTGTTTTGATCGCACCCATCGCGGTAGCAAACAGGCGGAAGTTGAGATATTTTTGGGCTTTCCCGCCATAACGTGATATAGACCACTTCTCCTGGCGTGTTTTTTTCGGTTTGATGAAAATATGTGTGCAACGGAAGTTGGAAATTTGCCACTGCATGTAATATTGAAAACAAATACAATGATTCTATTTGAATAGCGGACTGTTATTTTAGACAAAATAGGCATTGGCTGATTTTGTTTTTTAACGTTGAGTTGAGTTTATTTCGACGGGTGAAACAAATCGTAGCAGCATGCTCTGAAGTTTGCTTGTCAAAAACTCTTCAATCCAATCCCCAATACACGAGACCAACAATGAAGTGGTGTTTACTGACTTTGGCTAGAAACGGTAAAGAAAACATTGACGATGCACGTTATTTGTTTAAGCTCAACATTTTTTGCCTCCTGAATATTTTTACCAATTGTTGTTAAGTAACTGGGAAATTGAAATAAACCGAAATTTGATTTTATAAGCACATATTCCCAGGTTTCGGAAATGGTGTTACAAACAGGTTGAGTAAAATACGTGGACAACTTACATCAACAAATGAATTTGAAACTATATAGCAAAACTATTTAACCTTAACAGAAGCAATAAAATGCGGTGGGAAATATATTCTTTGGTAAACTTCCAACAAACACTTCTATCTCACGCAAAATCAACAGGCGTTGTCAGCTCTGGACAAATATCCCTTATCTACAAAATTGGTTTACCAATTTAACTGAAGAAACGAATTTTCAGACACCGTAACTGAAATTGTATTGTAACACAAAAAGTCTTCATTGAGACTAAAACGCCCCCGCCCGTTACGTCACCTGTGATATTTACGGTCGATTGAACGCGTCTAGACCGCAACGAACAGGTAAACACCCCACCACAATGCAGATCCTGCACCACATAATCCGAAGCCGTCCGAAGTTACCCGAAGATCAATTTCGGATTTTCCCGTTAAGGAGAAAGGAAGTTTACCTGCCGCGGTGTTACACTTCGGTTTTGATCAAAACAGGGGAAAATGGCAGGAGGAGAGGTTATAAATATGACTGGAGTGATTCGAAAGACGGCATACTATTTGAATCGTAGAATAATACGGACAAAGGCTTCATTACTATGAAAGTTTTTGTAGCAAATAATAATTCAGTTTACTTTAGCAAGACCATTATTATTAGGCAGATAGACTGAAATAGGAAATATAAATAATGTACATTCTGACGTGATAATTTAAATTTGAGTATTAATTTAATGTTCTGGCAAATTTTTAACAAGATTTTTAATTTTTAATCATGACTTTAATTAAACGTAAAAAGCGTCGGTTACGAAAATTATTTTGCTTTTGTATGCATTTCTATTATTATTATCAGCCATACACTTATCTGAGGGAAAAAAGTGAGAAACAAAACAGAAAGACAGATTTATTTGTTTAAGTACTCTTAGCATTATTTAACAAAACTTTTAATAAAAAGTATTGCAACTTGACATTTTTTTTTGAATTTTTTATGTGATTAGATTAAACTAAAATCGAAACAGAAGAAAACTAGCAGGTGTAGTAAACGAATTGTGTAATTTGTGTGAAGTAAAATCTTTACCTAATTAGCTTTCGTTCCCAGACTTCCTTAAATGTACATGAAACGAAAATCTGATGCAAATTTCGGGAAACTTTTCAATAGTTCCCAACTCCGAGTGGCGAGACGGTTCGCAAATGGGGGAATCACCGCAGTTTCCACGTATTTTTTATCGCAATCTGCCAGAAAACAACAGTTTCTACCTCCACCACAAACAACGCGCGAGACCGAGATCCTACGACAGCGATTTAAGGAGAAAAGGTATGTGGAATTTATTTTGTTTGCATTTTAGGCGGCGAACTCGTTATGAGGTTACATTTTTTCTCTCTCTGCAAACAATTATAAGTTGAAATTAATTAAATATCCATCAAGATATAGTTTTGGTCGGTGGTTTGTTTTGAAACACTAGACAAGGACTTGAAATTTGGCTTGATCAAAAACATTATATGCAAACGCTTGTGATAAAATTTATTGAATACATACATACATGCTTTCGGCAGTTTTGTTTTCGGTTAAGATCTAGATCATTATGGATTTTATAGGCACAAAACACTTTTTGTGCTCATAGTTAAAAAAAATTCAAAAAAATTTATTTAAACCCAAAATTATGCACCAACCATTTTGTTTTTGTCTTGCAAAAGAAGAGATTTCCAAGAGTAACTTTATATTATTCTCAAGGAGGGGGAATTCTAAAACCCTTTACTCCAATGTATTTCTCCCCTTATTGTGTGACAAATTAAGGCCACCTGTCGAGGAGTGTCATTGTGTTCAGTTGTTTGTGTGGGTGCGGTTATTTAAACCTTGCACGAAATCTCAGTCGAAACTTTGTGTTTTTGCATCACACTGTAGAAAATTTAAAATTTTTAGCTGGTAATTTTACCTAACACAAACCTAAAAACCAAAAAACATACAAATGATAAACCGGTTTTAGGAATGCAATTATTTAAAACGTACTTGGACAAGTTAGTGTTTTGTTGTTAGTGAACAATTAGGTAGTCCTTTCCGTTGTAAAATATTAAGCAGCAAGAATAAAGAAACATAATTCATCAAATGCAGAATCACAAAGTTTCATGCTTTTCATGCTTACAATAGAAATGTAACACAGAAAAAAAACGAATGATTTGCTCCAAACTTAAAACAATTTCGAACCTTGCTCAACTTTTTGACTGTCCTCATTTCTAGCTCTGCGTTACTTAAAGTCGCGTTCCAATAACAGCGGTCACGCCTGGACGCATTTCAATACACTGGGGATCAACGCAAGCTTCAGGCTGGCAGCTTCTGGTACGAAATGTCTTGCTCGCTGCGCTGTACGATGTCGCAACCTGCCAGCAGCACCCGTTGTAAGCTCGATATGTACAGAATATTGACACTGAGCCTGGCTAAGGTTTGCATTGTGTTTGATTGTGGACAGTTAGGGGTATTTTAAGTTTAAGATTGAGGGCAAAAATGTAGGTGTAGGATAAGGTAAACAAATTGTTTTAAGTACGCCCAGCTCCAAGGTTAAGTTTGTTGTACGGTTTATAAGTGAAAGTGAGGCAAAAAAGTAAGTCATGAGGTAACGGCCTGCATTTTTGAAATGCTGTATTAACGGTTCAATGTTTTAAACAGTTTACCCTGTACAGTTTAGTTTGTTGATCCAAATTTGGTCATCAACTTGGTTTTGTTTTGAATTTACGAAAACATTTTAAAGCTACTTGTCTTAAACTGGGGTTTACCTTTTATCAGGTCTTTATTTCCTGGTAGTTTTCGATGTTTGGATGTTTCAGTTCAAGGATACATATATGTTTATGATTTTGCAACTGTGCTAAGGAATGTTGTCGGTTTCTTTGGTTCTATTTGCAACAAAAATCGGCTGTTCAAAGACACTTGTCTCAAATAACGAAATTCTGTCATTGTAACCAAAAACATCATTTCTAGAATACGGAAAATGTGACTCATATTGAAAACGGCAATGAATCAAGTTTTGCAGCACGGTAAACGATTTAGATTCAGCAGCAACAAAATATAAGCCATTTGCAAGTCGTTGCCTCATTTTACATTAATAGGCGATGTTGCGGGTTTGTGTTAATGTTTAACTAGCAGAAACTCCAGGAAGGGGCGTTTCATTCAGCGAAGGACAAACAAAACATCCAATCGCACCAAACTCAATCGAGTCATCGTGTAAAGGGGGTCGGCCGTGTTTTCGCTTCTCGAGAGCGTTGTGGGTTCGTAACGCATGAACGATCGCCTTTCTGTTGTGAGTCATGAAAGGTCGGCTTTGCTTTTCGCGGTGTGATCGCTTCGGCTCCGAACAGGCGAAAGTGGGCGATCGTATCTTTTGGCCAGGAGCCGCTTGTCTCGGTGATCGCTGTTTTTGTGGCCCAGCTAAGGTATGCCAACATGCTGGTTTGCTGAAAGTCCGAGTTACGAAGTTGTTAGTCATGTGAGATTAGGACTTTGGGACATCTTTAACGAGTTTTTACGTAAACTTTCGATATTGGTATTTGGTATTTTGACGTGCATTTAGCATTTAGGTTATTTGCTAGACGATATAAAACAGTCCTACAATCTGGCAATTGTAAACTATGGTTAACCGATTTTTAACTGACTGGTTAGTAACCATCACCAAACAAGCTCAATTAGCCCAATCAAAGACTTTATTTTGGTTTTAACTTAATGAAGGAACCTCGCTAAATTGTGTGCTTCAAACTTACAATTTTACAGGTTTGCTTCTTGAATTTTACTGGCAGGCAAACGCGTTAAAATTGGAATGTTATGAGGTGTGCATTTTCAGATTATCTTCACGTATGAACTTCTAACTCTTGTAATTGATCACGATTTCAAACAGAAAAGTTTTGGCAAGTCAATCAACGTTTTGATGCACAGACATCGAGAACTTATTGTTAACAAAGTAATGACTTTGTAAAAAATTATAGTGCAAAAATGAGGGTAGTTAGCCTACGTTGCGTTTTGCATTGATACAACATAAGGTTGGTGGACAATTAACCTGGTGATTTCCACTGGTTGTGTGTTTAGCGTCATTGCTGCAGTGCAATAGTTTGTCAATGGTCTGGTTCGTGTTTGCTTAAGGTCTGGTCCGCGTCAGTTTGGTAAAAACTACAATGCATGATTCTATTTGAATAAGGTGCGAACAAAAACAGAGTGGTTTTCTATTACTAAAGCCAACAGATCGTATCTTTTCTGGTTGAATTTGATCACAAAGTTTTATTTGCCATGTCTGAGCTCAACAATTGATTAACTTGTTCTTTAGAAAGATCAATGCACTTTTGAAAGGGAAAAAGCGGCGTTAATGTGTCTTTAAAAGCGCATTTTTACCGTTTGCATTCATTATTTAACGCTTAGTTACACACTTGACTGCTATACTATCTTTTTTCAAGTCAGCAGTGTTGTATTCTACATTTTGACATATGATTGTTGCTTTACTTGAAAAGGGCAAGGATGGAGCTAAATTATGAACGTTCTCCTATGCTATCTAAAACACTGACTTTCAAAATTAGTTTTTCTTATCACTTAGTTTTGGTTCATTTTGCTGCCACCCTGGCTTAAAGTTTGCAAAGTAACGCTTGTATTTATTTGATGAGGTCAGTTCCTAACAAGCTTGTCAAAGATTTTATCATTACCGGGTACTCGTGTTTACCAATTTTCCGCTACATGCCCTAGCGCCGGCTTTAATATCGCTGGATCGATTTGCGGGAAGGCTCGTTAAGTCTGCATTAGTGAGAAGCAGGGTTGAGCCCGCCTTCATGGCCGCGCTAACTCGCCTGCAGCAAAATTCGCCGCTCTAAGCTCGTTTTCCAAATAAACAGCTTCGCCGCTCTGCAGTGAAGACTAACTTGAGATGAAACTCTTTGTCCTTGAGTCTTGTAATTCAAAGGCGTTTTGGTAAATTTTAGAGGTGTTGCATTGTGGGAATGTTATAATGTTTAATTTTTTAATCGGAGGCAGAAAATATGGTACAACTAATTAAAGTTTTAGACAACAATGCAAAAAATCAAAGCGTTTCTTCCATTTCGAAACTAATATATATAAGATGATCGGTTTTATTTGGCTTAGAAAAACTGCCCCAGAATTGCTGTTTAGTGCAGGAGAGTGTGAAGATTCTTTAGTAAATCAAGAAAGTGTGAAGATCCTGTAGTAAATCCTTTACAATGTAAACCTACATCAATGTCTTGTTCGTTTACAAGAGCGTGGCGTTGAAGAATGTTCAATTATAAATAGTTCACATTTTCTGTGGCGATGCGTTAAGACGCAAATTTGTTGTTCGTGTTATCTTAGACGTTTAGATTGTTGCGTATAGCCATCGAAATAAGGACAAACGAAAAATTAAATTTCATATGAAACGAAACAAACGCTTTTGAACAAATGTTTGTATTTATACGAGCCATGACAAATCACATGGCATATATTTTGCTAGAAACAATCTATTACAGCAACTTTTTGTTCGTAGAAAATACTTTGTGCATCTCACGACAGCTCAGGTCTAGGTTTACTTTTACATTGCAGGGATTTAATTTTCATTTCATTAAGTCTGTTCCTTGTAGTTGTTGAAAATAACACAAAATACGGACTCAAGACAAAACAAAAACAAGGATAAATCTTGGAAATAAGGACGGTATGACAACCCTGCGTATAGGGCAACAAAAGCAAAACTCCGTTAAAGCGAGCACACATTAGTTATGATTATTTCAATTAAGGTGGAGTTTGCTGAAAAGCGATTTACAAAATATTACCCTGCTATCGTGGTCAATAGGGCGGTCGTCTACAAGTTAACATACCTGTAATGATGTGAAATTTCCGCTTAATAATATAGACTGGCGAAATTTTGCAAATCAATTTACCCGCGCCGAGCCGAAGTACCATTCATATATTTGCCCGATAATTACCCTGCTATCAACCGATATAATTATCACCCCGGCAACTGGGCACGATTTGTTGCTGCCTTTACACCACGTGACACGGCTCAAGCGATGCGAGACGGGCAATCATCCGGCGGATTGTGACACAACAATGCTCATTACGCACTTGTTGAACTCGATCCGCGCGTGATCATTGTGACGAACAAGAGACGCTTATGACATCATAATATTATGTTGCGATTGAGGCAGTCTGGTCGTTGATTTACTCAGGTGAGATCACAGGGCGTGGGTTGCGATTCTGTTGACTTTTTTCGATTAGTCACATTTGGTTTGGACACGGGGATGGGGTTGGTGGATGAGATGTCTGCACTTTGCCCCAAAACAACAACATGATTTGTAAAACTGAAAATTTCTGTTGTTTACTGCCGAGTTTCAGGCAGTACGTGTAGAGCTTGTAAGGAAAACTTTGAACGTAAGAAAAACGGGCGATATTTTGTATTCGATACAGTGATAGTTTGACGGAAATGATTTTGTGTTGAACATGTATAACATGATTTGTAGAACTGAAGATTTATGTTGTTTAGTGGATAATTTGAGGCAGTACGTGGTGAGCAAACTTTGAACAGGCGATATTTCGTATCCAATACAGCGATAGTTTGATAGGCGGAAATGCTTTTGTGTTAAGCATGTGTACCGTTCTAGAAACATTACAAAAATGTTGTTTTTAAACAGGTAGTACAGTTGTTAGAAGAATACACCGTTGTGTACCCACGTTTTAATACATTCGTTACAAAAAACATCAATTTTGTTAAGAAAATTGAAAGTTTCATATTAGGGCAAAGGTTTATTACTTTCGCCAACGGAAAGGTAACAAGTTAAACAAGGATATTTGTGGCCTTTTTCGTTGACCACATGTTTATGGTGGAGGATGAAGGCAAGTTTAGGATGTTGACTCAGTGTACAGGAAATCTATAACTGTTTCAGCCAGTAGGTACTTCAGATCAAAGACAAGGTCTTATAAAACCGTCAAATCGGTGAAGGTTTACCCACAAGGCATACTAACTTTTCATTTTCATCATAATTTTTGATATCCAAAGCGTTAGTTGTACGTTTCAAAGAATAAGCATAAACTAAAATTGTGATGATTTTAAAGTTATAACTTTGCACCTGTATTCAGTACTGGGATCAGCTCATATAGACAAGCGATTGTTTTGATCTGAAGTATTATGTGGTGATTTTGATACACCTCTTTGTTTTAAATGTTAAAACAGCCCTTTTTGGTAAACTTGTAATCCACTGGGTAAAGTTTATGAATGATTGAGATACGATGAAACAGTCTTTCAACACATACCAAGTCTCATAGGTCTATCTTTCACCAGTTGCTTCATGATTCCATGAACATAGAACAATTGGCTCCTTGCCATCGAAAATAAGTGTTTGGCAAGCGTGAGTTCCTGAAGTCGGCGTGTCTGGCCAGAATTAAACTCTTTCATGTCAAATTTGTTCTGCACAGCCCTGGAACAAAGCTAGGCAATGCTTTTATGACGCTGCGTTTGTTCGAAAAGACAAAGTTTAAGTGCTCTTAAATTCATAGCGTTGGGATTTTCAGCATACGATTCTGCAAAAAGGTCGTTACACTTTTATGTCGAAAATTGATTTCAGTAAGATTGCTTTGGCGGTAAAAGTGAAAGGAACTCTTTACTCAGTTTTATTTTACAAAGTTCTTATTTACAAATGTATGTGGAAAGTTTATTTTACAAATGTGGAAAGTTGACCTTGACACGACGTTAAAGCGTTTTCCAATCTATTGTATAAAACGAAAATTAGTGTTTAAATGAAATCAGTGGACAATGTTATATTCTTTTCTGTGTGCAATATTTTTGCCTGTAAGATGTGTTCTTGCACTTGCTGCTAAAGATCAACTGACGAAACGGTAGCTTAACTTTAAAAAATATTTACATTTTATTTGTGCGTTCTTAAATTTTTTTCGTTCATGACCTAATCTTTGTACTGGTAATGCAGCAATCATCAGTTTAGAACGTCTCTTTAAATATTTGTTATCACTTGCGTTATGCTCAATGAATGACCATGTTAAGTATTAGATGATGTATATTCGACAGGAGTTCGGTATTTAGTGCCAAAGGTCGTGGGTTTGAACCCCACCACTGGTTGGACTTATAAACAGCTTGAGGTCGACCATGTATTTGAAGTCTTGACGTATATGAATTTTTCCATGCACAGTGTTTTTTTTATCTTTTTAGGCATTCGTAATTTTATATTCATTCATGGGTCTAATGAAAATGTATGCGAATAAAAACAGTATGAAGTAAAAATATTTAATCCTTTTAATTTGGTTATTGGAATGTCGTGGATTAGAAAAAAGGCCCAAAGTGTACGAACAAAATAGTTATACAAAATCTTTTTTAAATGCTTAACTTGAAGCAACCTTGACATTGCTTTGCAAAGCTGTTAGGCCGAAGTTGCGCAAAACACTTAAACGTCTGTGGGCTCATAACATCACTGAACTTTAACCTTAGATTGACGAAACACGAACGGCTCAGTTGTGGCTAATCCTCTGCGGTTTAGGCGTGGTGCGTTTGCCTTGCCATTATTCGAGGTTATTAAACGGCTTACAAAGGCTTTTCCTTGTCATATTATAGGGCATGCAGTTAAGGTGTTGCGCAAGTACCTGAATTTGGCGTGTCCAAAGACAGTTTGTTTTGTGCTTTTGTACTTTGTTACTTGAAAATGCTTCTCTTTTTTACTGTTGGTTGATGATGAAAGTTATATTACAGACTATATATTATTTCAAGATTGGAGTAAACCAGAAAAAAACGAAAGGTGATTTATTTACAATGACCTGATAAATTTACAATGACCTGATAAATTGATAGAAACAATGCCAAATTAGTAAGATCTTGATGTAAGAAAAAAAGATTGGTTTGTTATGCTGTTCTGTGATACAAACTTGTGTTTTTCTGAAAAGATAGAATTCATATTTCTTGTACAGTTTATAAAGTATATTTGTTGAATCTGCGAGCATTATGAGTAACGTGCCTTAGGCATTTTAGATGATAAATTCTGATGTATTGTTGGCGAGGCGGCGTTCAAAGCGCTGAGGCTAGTTTTTTGTTTACTGCCGAAGTCAAACGCAGCAGCCTGCAATGCATCGTTGCTGGGTCAAATGCATTTCTCAAAACCTGCTATCGGATTTCCTCGATTGAAGAACAAAGCGTCAACTGTGTTGTAACAGATCTCCTTTATTGCGTCATAAAGCGCCGCAAAAAGCTGGATTGTACTTTTGTTGGTCGACTTGATTCAGTTTTTTTAACCTGTTTGTTCTGTCAACAAAGGGCTGCTTGTGACGACATAACAAGACCCGATTTGTTGCTTGTCTTTATAAACCCAAACCGAAATGATGGACTGTACATTGTGTTGTGTGTTCAGACAATCTTTAATTTGATCTTTGCTCCCTTTCAGCTATATTTGGTGCATAGTTGAATATATTCATCCTATTCCGGTGTAATGTTTCAATTGTCTGACCATTGTGATTGTCTCCTAATTATGACAAACATAAACAGTGTTTGTAATGTACAGAAATAATGAAGTCATATTATAACACTCTGGCATATTTACCTACTAGACGTATTTAGTCGTTGTGTGAAGGTGAACAGAAAAACAACTAGTATTTTTTTTTACTCTCACATATGTTGAACGACAAATTTGTTAAATATGCAACCTGGTGGACGAAACGCTTGTTCAGTATTTTCAACGAGACGTATATTACACAATACCAAAGGTTTTCTCAGTACCTGTTTAAAGTACTCACGACTAAGTTTAAAGACATTATTTTTGAGGATAACACGTTTTTTGCTGAAAAGTGGACTGACGTTCGTTTTTTTGAAACCGGAGCATTCTATGTCTTTGGCGCGTCACAAGTGCCATTGTTACGTGTGAACTCAACTTGAACCCAAGCATGAGTATGAGTCAATTGGTTATCGGTACCAACAGGAGCAAGGGCGCCCGGTTTTCGAGTACCAGATATGAATGAATCACAAATTAGTTTATGTTTGTACGAATACTATCTTTCAAACAATCTGGGTCTAATATGATATCTTGTTGAACTAAAACAGTACCAGGCAAGGAAGGTATTTCGTCAATTTTGGATTAGGGCGACATTGAGCCTATTTTAATGTTCGAAGTTTACTTTAATGTAGTTAAATAAAAACAACATAAACTTTTTGGTGGATCTGCTGACATTTTCTCTAACAAATCTATACTGGTTACATTGGCCTGGCGTACTATGATTTATCGATATGTATGCCGTGATCGGTGGTCTGCATCGACGCTTCAGGGCTGATCCCAATATGAATGTGTTTCATCTTAGCTGGTTACATTGGTTCAGAATATCTATTAGATTTGCTATAAAAGGGTTTGCAATGCTTCTTTATTTGCCTTTTTACTTTTTTATGAACTTTCCCCCCCCACAAATTGCTCAAAAATAGGTAAACATATTAAATAAGAAACTTGAAATTTTTTTTCGCTATTCTGCCCGAGAAGTAAAAAAAAATAAAGGTTTCGTTCTCATTTTTACGCTTTATCTAATACTTCAATTTCTTCCCAGGAATAGTAAAAAAATATTTAAATTTTTTTGTGATGTGATCAACTTTGCAGTGTGCCGCCCCCTCATCCACCGAAGTAATGCACTAGCGCCCGTTGCTATTGGATACCAACGCTGTGGCATGAAACGTAATGCCGGTGACGTGGTGGACAGCCGAGTCATCGAAATAAAAAGGTAAAAGAATAGAAATCATATATGCCGGATTATCAGTTTTTGTCACGTGATATATATATAAGTGTGAAAGTAAAACGTATTTCGTGAGTTGATTTTACCAGATTTAAAACCGTAAAGGCGTCCAGCCCCCCACAAGCACACTTGAGTTGGTAAACTGTTACTTCTCATTTCGGATCCAATAAAGACATTACCCATTACCTCAGAATGTTAAAACTTTGAAAATAAGAAATATGTATACAACCTTATTAATACATGTGCTCTTTTGGATAGCCTGTGGTGGAAAAAAAACTACACAAACATACAGTGTCTACATTAACTGTTATGTAGGCCTAATTCCATTTTGGGGCTTTTGAAACTTCGTCCTGCGGTCCACTGTCTGTGGTCGCTTGAAGTAATGGCTGATTATGTACATTGGGGTGTGTCAAAATTTTAGGACCGAAATTTTTGCTGATTTGCCTAAAACGTAATTTACAGTTTCCCAGGTGTGATAATGTACGGCTTTCATGTTATACACGTTTTTTGTGTGACTAAATTAAACGCTTATGGCTGTTTGTAGGGTAAGCGATGTGTCACTTACGCAAATAAAGTCAGATTTTTTCTGTCAGTTTCTGTGCGAAAATTTTGTGGGGTGGCAATGACGAAAAAAAAATAAAAAAAATAAGGTTTTACAATCCTAATCTTTAATTCTTATTATATTTTTCAACAACGATCATAGTAAAATAGCAGTAATTTAAAATTCAGGCGCTGTCTTTTTTTAAGCACTTTGTGTTTGTGAAGAAATCCTACTCAATGCTCCATGGCAAATTACAAACCGTTTTACACAAGCGCTTATGACTCTTTATTTGACTAATAAGCCACTAAAAATTCCAAACAAAACCACCCATTGTTTGTTGCAAGATAACAGGCAGTTTTTAAAAGCGTCGAAAACCATTTCACAACGCCCAGAGGTCAATACGCTTTCAAGGCCAAGATCAATAAATTGAAGTACTTTGCTTGAAACGCCGCAATGGAAAAAAAAGCGACGTTCACTGGACCATAAAACCACCAGAAAGGCCGCAGTTGAAACGCCATGCTTCGTTGAGCGCTGATAACAGGTCGTGATAAGCGAGCAAGAGTCAAATTGATCGTTGGCGGCCCGGCCACCGCCTTGTAAGGTCCGCTAAACTGCTCAGCAACTCGATGCTGCTCATGTTTTCGCTGAAACCCAATCTAGCTTGAGAAAGCGAATTCGCAAAAACCTTTTGCCTCGCGCCAAGCTTAAGTCTTCAATTTCGAGACGTCGTTCTTTTGCGCTAAAGCACTTAGCACACCTGGACAAGGTACCAAGTGGGTGTATTCGATGTTGCATTTGGGCGGAACATGCTGTTTGAGCTTTAAGTGTTTCTCAAGCCCCGTGTGCGGTATTTTAAACGGGTGATATGACATGACATAGCCGGTGTAAAGGACGTGTCATGTTAAATACGAATTGCTTAAGACCTTGTATTTTCGCTATTGGATTATATCGATGGTTTCGCACTGAGAATGTACCATTCTTGGTCAAGTAAATCGAAATGTCCCAAATATTAGGGACCTTTTCTTGTCAAATTTAAACCTTTTCTTACAAGCCACAAAAGTGGCTCATAAACTAACACAATTCATTTTAAACCTATTTGCAAGGCCAGCAATAATAGCACGGAGATGTATTGCTAAGTTAAGTTTTGTAAATGCTGAAATATTGTAGGAATAGGAGCTGAATGTTTGCCTTGTGCGACTAGGTTTTATGCATAAAATCGAACCTTACAGCTGTGTTCAGCAACCGACTCAAACCCGAGAAATTCCATCGCATTGTTTCGTTCGTAATCGAATTCCAGCACAGCCTAAAAACTGTCTGTGGTTAAATTGAAACTCCCTACCTCAACCGCTACATTCAAGCGACATAATACTTGGGGTCTCATTCCAAATACGATCGTGTTTGAACAAAAACAAACCAGGCTGCTACTGGGTAATGCAATTTCCCTATTGTCAAATACTTGCTGCGGTTTCACCTTTGACCTCTAGCACTTGACCTTTGACGCACTGTAGCCTCGCACGCCGGCTGCAGTCGCCGCCAAGTCTACCTCAAGACATCAAAGAGGGGAGTTTAGGGGCAGCAGTCTAGGCTACTGTCTCATTTGTTTGCACGGGAATCCGGGTTCTTACTTCTTACACATCTGTCACACAGGCAATGAATGATAAATTACTTGACAGTTGCGGTCACAGTCTGAATACATATGGGAAGGTTTACTGAGCTAAACTCCAAAAACTTTAGTATGGAAATTAGAGTATCCCAACATTTGAAAGTTTCGCAGTTAGGTTTTCTGTTCATAGAAAGGCAATTTTTCGCAGCAGTGTTAAAATTAAACCAGGGGTGCTGTCAAGAGTAGAAAAACTTGGGTTGTTGCACGTTTTTTGGTAAAACGTCGGGTACAACAATCTTTTTGTTTCTTCCAGGCTTCACTCGACAGACAACAGCTTTCCTGAAGCTCCAGAAGCCTATTGTGGCGTCACAACTCTCCCTTACACGTCACAATCCGATATGGACGCGCTCGACGTCAAACCCACTATTGCGTCACAAACGAGCGTTATCGACAACCCCTTCATCGATTTAAACATGTTGTCAAACAACATCATGTTCGGCGAATCAACTCCTGCCACGTCATCAATGCCGGACAATCGAACGATTGATGACGTCATAATGTGTTCATCGGCGGGCGATTACCCCCCAAACATCGCGATCTCACCGGGATCGTGTAAAAGTCCGTTTTGTTGCACATCGCCGGGTTATTGCAACTTTCCTTACCACAATCACAACCACAGGTACAAGTTTGTTTTTGTCTTTGCGTTTGTTTTGAATTAATTCTTCCTGTTGAAATAGTGCTGATACCACATGTTTGGCATCATTTGGTCGTGAACAAAAGTTCACACTCATTGTTGCATGTGTATTTCAAAAAGCCAGGTTGCTGAAATATTTTTCTTTTCGTCGCCATTTTCATAACTACAAAACGCTATTAGCTTCTTACTTCGTTTCTGAACATCACTTCATACTGATAAAGTTACATTCGATGACGTACAACGAAACGAAAGCATATTAGTCTTTGGTTCACTGCAGGTCAGTCTACTAATCACCAAATCTCTCCCTTCCCAGAAATAACAGCCACAGCAGCCACCTGGACGTGTTATGTTCTACCGCCACGGATTTACCGCACGATCCGATTCAGCACACGCCTCCCGATCCGTTTCAGGCAGAGCAGGTGTTCGTTCCCGACTCCGCCGATCTGGACGAGGTCGAATCTCACACGAACGGGGCCTTCCAGCGGAGAATGTCCGTACCCAGCCTACACGAACCGTTGTCAATCATAAAACCCGACCAAATTTCCCTTCCCGGGACTCTTTCCGAAAACGACGACTTTCCTGACGTATTACCGCCTATGACGTCACTGGCGTCGTCGTCATCGTCCTCTCTGTCGTCATCAACCTCCTCAATACTAGGTGACCCGCTCCTTGGTGACGTCACCAGTAATGATGTCATGGGACTGTTATCGCTGCCGAAAATCGAGAGTTTGGAGACCACAAGTGCCATGGAGATTGGGGGGGAGACCGCCACTGTGACGAAAACATCGACTTTTAGCGGGAACGGGCTTGTGAGAAGAAGTCCCCCGCCCCCTAATGTCACCCTTAACCCCGAAAAGCACAAACGAAGCTTGTTTCCTTCAGGCGAGTTGGGGGTTTATTTTAGTAGCACAATTTCCCAACCATTTTATTATTATAAAACTCGCACTTAACCAGACATCGCAGATAAGGTAGAATTACGAAAATTAACGTTTTCAGTTTTCTCCCAAAAGATTTAAAATGGTATTTTACATGTCTTTGATGTATTAGCAAATTTGCATGAATATTTTATTTATTTTTCAATTCACAGACCCGACCACGTGGACACGAAGTCACGTAAAAGAATGGTTGCTCATGGCAACGAAGGAGTACAACCTCAAGGATTTAGAACTGAAGAAGTTCGCTTCCACCGACGGTTACAAGTTGTGCCAAATGACGATGCGAGATCTTTGTCGCGTCACGTCAAAAGACAACTCGGAAATTATACTCAAGAAGCTATCTGTACTCAAACAACGTAAGAAATGGACTAATTTTGTTTGATGTAAAATAGGGCAAAATGCTCTAAAATAAGTGCCACAAAGCCGATGTTTAGTCATGAAACGAACATCGCTTCTTACCCCGCTATTGTTAAAAAAGGAAGAACTAGGCTTGATTTCGTTGTAAGCTTAATATGCACAAAACGCTTAGGGATAAGTAATATAAAGACGATTTTTCGTCGTGTCATGTGTGACCCCCTTTTCTGATTGTGAATGAACACAAAAGTAATCGTTAAATTTCTTGTTCAGACTTATCAGCCTCTCCAACAAACGGACCGTTCGGGAACGGTGTCCTTGATCCGTTCCAAGCCGCTCAGGCTCGTCAACCTGACTGTAAAGACCCATACAAACTATTCGGACCAATTTGCATGGAACTATCCAATCCGGGTAAGACTGCAGCCAAATCAACCTTGCATTCAAAGCGTCACAAACAAATAATGTGTTAACCAGTAAAGTCAAGTCTTTGCTTTCAGTGTTTTCTCAAACTTTCATGTGTTTTGGTTGCACCCAAATATTCACTCAATATTGCCATGGCATATTGTTTGGCTGAGTCACAAGTCTTAGTCCATTTTGAGTCATACCCTTTTGCGAAATTACAACATGTGCTACAGATTTATCGATTCAAAAAACTTCACTAAATGCAATTGGCCTTGGACATATTCTGTGAAAATTACGAGCCCAAGTTCAAGTCCTAATAAAAACTTCCGCATGTATAATGACCGATTAGAGCTTTAAAAAGACCCTTAACTAAAAAAAAAACTAGTGCAAAGTACCGAATTTTAGCACATCATAACTTAAAACCTTTAAAATCGATTTGTGCAACGATATATAAAGATTTAACATTTCCCAAATCACCGCAATGTGCGCTGAAAGGCCCTTTTAGAGTGTAAAGTCTGATGCTCCCCAGGGGTTGCTTGTTTCCAGCAGAAACTACTTTTTACCTCAACTGACTGGGCCGCCTCACTTAATCGACCCTCGGTAATATTCGAATTCCCGCGAGGGGAACCACGTCACGTCAAAGCAATTTAAAACTGCTCAAAAATATCGTATTTCAATAAGGAATATGACTTAATCTATTCACCGGTTCCCCTTGTGTCGATTTGTCATTCTCTGGGCTATTTTTGTAGTCTTTGTAACTTCATTGGAAATACTAAACACTTAAGTAAAGTCTAATAACGGCAACGACTTTCTGCAAAACAAATCCTTTAAGGAAAGATATATCTTATTGTTTTGTGCAAATAAGGCGGGCTCAGCATGCAGTAATGTACATGAATGAAAAATCATAGCAGGTGCAAAACTGCAATTTTAGGTTTTTAAATGTCTGATAATCTAGATTGCACAAAGCACGACAAGACCAACACTATAATACTCTTTTCAGGTTCAAGTCAAATTCAACTGTGGCAGTTCCTCATGGAGTTATTAACGATTGCAACAAACGCACCTTGTATTGCATGGGAGGGGGTGACCGGCCAATTCAAGATGGTAGATCCTGACGAAGTGGCTCGCCGCTGGGGGGAGCGAAAGAGCAAACCTAACATGAACTACGACAAACTAAGCAGAGCTCTAAGGTTTGTTTGCTGTTGTTTTTTAAAAGTAAAGTTTGATGCTATTTTTTCTTTGTCGTGCACTAAACTACGAGCATTCAGTGTTATTTACCTTGATGAAGGCGACCTGTAGGCTACAGGACGTCGAAACGTCGGTATAAAATAGAATTGCCAGGGAGCTCTAGTTGATATTATGCTTGGCAGCAACTGCTTATATAGTAAAGATTTAGTTGCAATGTAATGAACTTAAAAATGCCAGCTTAAATCATTCAACGTTTCACTAAATTTCGCGGTGGTCTGGTATTTCGCTGTGGACACGCTTGGAAACCTATATTCACGTGTTTTTTGTCTGATAGATATTACTACGACAAAAGTCTCATGACAAAGGTCCACGGCAAGAGATACGCTTACAAGTTCGACTTCAACGGAATTTATCAGACTCTTCAAGCAAATGCGAAACCACCTTCGAACCAACCAAGCTTATTTTACAGGTAAAACTATTTGAACCGTGCTCACGAAAAGCTTAGAAACTTCTGCTTATTTTTCTCGTCCTTTCATTTTCTGGACAGAAATATTAACCAGGAATAAACAATACTACAAACACTCCGTGTCGAGAATAGTTAATACATTTTTAATTAGTAGCTATTGACTTCTTAGTTAACTGTAGCAGTTCACCGTCTGTAGAATTAATGTTGCAAAACTATTCGGTTTTTAGTTTACCAAGGCTCGATTAATTATTTTCAGTCAAAAGGAAATGACAAAAACTGTTTATTTAAACGTTTCAGCTCACGACAGTCGCGTGTTCGCCAGCAAGCTCGAATGTCGTTGGTGCAACTAAGGAAGCTTTCAAAAGCGGGAATGATCCCTCCAGGAATGACTGACCCACCACCAAACTGAAAAACCCCTGAAATTTCTGCATTTAACAGAAAAATTCTCTTCTAAAGAGTCACCTGCAAGTCAATTGTGACGTCACAGAAGTCCAGCATAACATTCGAGTTGTTGTTGAGCAACCAGCAAACTATGGAGAAATTAAAGAGCAACACCTGAGATCGTACAGTTTTTGGTCATGCTCCAATTTGTAGTGGTCTTTCGGGACCGATTTTCGCGCTACACAGTGCCTTTTCTCATTTTTGACACTATTTTAACGTTCTTTTCTTCTTTCACACCATTCGGCGCCTCGCGCTTGCGCCATTATTACGTGCATGTGTGCACCGAATACTTGTGATAATCGTGCTTTGTACATCTTTATAAAAAAAAAAACGCACCACTATTGAGGTTTGAAAGTTTCTTGCAGTCCAACCTAGTTCGGTTGCAGATTGGGTTCAATGCAATGACACCCACAAGGTCGAAACCCGACATTATCTTAGCTTTTGATCACCTTAATTTGTCAAATATCCTAAAATCCCTGGCAAAATGCATGAAAACTGCAGAACAGTAACACTATACTTAAAAACGACATACTTGGTATATTAAACCTATAACTTTGCAGAGTACATATTTACCTGACAATTGTTGAAGACAATACAATCAAGTTGGAGGTGCTCAGTTTCCTTTTACAGTAAAACTTTAAACAAGGTCAAATTGTGTATAAAACAATTAAAGTAGTCCCAAATAAACACAAGAAATTGTTAATGAAGAGAAAGAGCATAATGCAATCAAGCTATACAAAATCAATGAATTTAACATTTATATTTCAAAGGCCTGAGTATGTAGTCTTATTTCTGCATAAGATTTGACTTTGAAACCTAACATTCAGATTCCATTTCGTCAACACATTAAAACTGTTCGTGCAATTTGATTGATCAAAATTATTCTGCAACAATATTACTAAAAGTAAAATGTTTATCAAAATGTTAAAAACATAAAAACAGAGATATTCACAGTTTATAAAAACACACTGCATGAACAAATGTAAATAGTTAGTATTTTGTATTTCTTACCTGCATTTAAGTGTAAGAACTTGAAATTAGTTTGTTTGGAAAGCATTAAACATCTTTTATTGACACAAGTAACTGATAAAGCAATGGATTCTTTGTTCAACATGTTATGAATTCCACAACAGTTCCCCCTCTACTCATTATTCCATTTCTCCATGAAGAGTTTAGAATCTTCTAATGTAATAAATAAAGTGGTGACCAAAATAATACAGCCAATGGTTGAACATGATATCTGCAAACCAGTAAACAATGTGTTAGAGTTTATATTACATAACTTATGTAATTATAGGCCTACCAAATTACCCATATGAACACAAAATACAAAAATTGGGGCAAAACCAATCAATCATAAGGGTCTAAAATCAACTACTTTTAAATGAAGGTTTTCTTTTAGCAAAACAAAAAATATACTATCACAAAAAGCATACAATGAAAAACAAAAACAAATAACCAATAAAGAACTACAGTATGTAGTTTTGCAAAAACAAACAACTTTTACTGACTATTAAAAGTTTGTTGCATACTTAATCATACTCCAGCAGATCAATGTATTGACTACATTGCTGAGATATTCATTTTCAATCCAGGTGTTCTGAACTGTCAGTCAAATCAAGATTAGTTGAAATATCCTGCTTTTTCATCACACCCTGCACTTGATTTCATGAACAAACAAAAACGTAAGCACCATTGCTCCAACCCAGTGCAACTGCACCTGGTGGTGGTGGGAGAAACCAAATTAAAAACACCAACAGGACAAGGTCCAAAAAAACAATGAAACATGCAATGGGCTTGTACATGGGGCAACGGCTCGATGGTCGACTTATAATGAACATTTAGAGTTGAGTTGAAAATAGCTCGCTCGGTAAAACAAATCGTAGAAAAAGAGTATATCGATGTAGATTAGCTTACCTCAAAGATATGTTTTAAAAAAAATCCAACTCCAAATAATATTCACCTGATTTTCGCGGGGTTTCGAACTTTGACAGCAATTTGTGAAAGACATAACGATTCACGTTTATACTAACATTTTTTATTAAACCTAAAATCAGTCAAAAAATCGATTTCTCTCCTCACTGATATTTTAGTTGCAACGAACTGAAACTTCTTTGTTGTTCGTTTCATTTTTTAGCTGCCTGTTTTGATTGCAAGTCTGTTTAGCATTTTTTGGTTTGTAGACTTGGGGAGTCGGTTACTTTACTTTAGTTCAACCCATCAGATTTTACTGAGTTATAAACTCCTCGCTTAAAGAAAGAAAAACGGCTGAAACTGGATTAGAACCCACAAGCTTGCGAATACAAGTCGGTTTCGCTGACCTTCCGGCCATCTTGGCGACAGTTTAAATGCCCTTTTCGTAAACGGGCTTCTCAAAAACGATTCGGGTTCGGTTCCGGTCTTGTATTTCGGGTTCGGGCTCCATTTCAGGCGCGTTACAACTCTGCCAGAACAATAAAGTTCTGTTTTTTAAGGAACAGTCGATTTTTAATGGTTTCATAAAACGTAAAAAGTGCAAAACGCTTTCAAATACAAAACGTGTGTACCTCCACAAACAGATCAAACAAACTACAGAAAAAGGTGCTTACTGAAAGTCATCAAATACAAAGACATCAAAGTTATTGCCACTATGCATCAGAGTACAAGAAAAAACAAAACAATGAAGCTATTGTTGCAATATTTGAATTTGTTAAAACCAATAGGTAACTAAAAAAGCATCCTTACAGAAGACACTTGTTAGCAAGCAAAATGAGTAAAATGGTCAATAAAAACAAGTTACTATTAATGCTTCCTAAACTTGCTACAAACGTTATGTTGATTGTACGGATATCAAGATGTTCAAGAAAATATAAAATCAAAGAAAAAATGCAAATAAACTGTATTTTTCATGTCAAAGGTGGACAGTTGGCACAAGTCATTGTAAAAGTTTTTTGCTGTTTTTCTTGCGTGACCAAACTAACCTTATCCCTCTACTTTCTGTTTTAAGCAAAGAATCTTTACGCAGACGCAAGTACAGCCTAATGCTGAAAACACAAAAACCACAGTAATCAAGAATTTTCGAGGAACAAATTTAAACAGAACTACAACTAAATCGTTTTCCGCGATTGACAACACGAAATCGAAGTCATCCCCGTCCAAATCTCCTTAATGATTGTCTGAAAAGCTTGTTTCATATCCGTTAAATTGAAAGCGTATATAATCGGGTTCACAAGGGAGTTTGCGTGGGAAAGCAGAATGGCAAAGTCCTTTAGCCACGCGGGAGTATAACACGTCGGACAGAACAGCGTGACGCAATTGATCACGTGCAAGGGCAACCAACACAAAGCGAAAACTCCAACCACAGTGAAAAGACTTCTTGCCGCACGAAACTCTCGACGAAGCAGCTGAGATTTCCGTTTCATTTTCCTCCCATGGTGTCCGTGCTCTCTATCGCCCTCTTCCAAAGTCCGACTCGCCACTATCGACGAAGCGTCCGAATATAACCGACCGATCTCGAAGATTTCCGAACTTTCCCGACGTGAATGGTCGTTCCGAGGAAGAGTTGAAACGGCGGAGGTGAATCCGGACGTCGAAGGCGCCTGATTGGTCCATTGGTTGTAGGGCGGGCAAAAAGGTGCTGACGTGTCAGTTTGAGGTAACTCGAGGTCACGGCGGGGGCTCACATCAGGGTCGGATGAAGATGGTGGAACCACGTGATTGGAAGGCGCAGTTTCGAAAATCAAAGGAATCTTTAAACAAAATGCAATTTATGTTAACCGGCCATTGTGATCACAGAGTTAATGGGTGTAATTCAAAAGAACGTCAAACGCTGCATATGGTCAAAAGT
Source organism: Phallusia mammillata (assembly GCF_965637545.1). Taxonomy (NCBI): domain Eukaryota; kingdom Metazoa; phylum Chordata; class Ascidiacea; order Phlebobranchia; family Ascidiidae; genus Phallusia; species Phallusia mammillata. Next base: position 30,578,358 of record NC_137253.1, on the reverse strand, counting down.
TCTTTCTTTAATACAGGATCACTTTAAACATTTGGATCTTGTAACGTCAAGATAATACTACACTAAAGATGGTGTCCCAATAGTTATTTAACCAATCAATAGAAGTCACTTATTTGTACCATAGAACATTAAAAAATAGCCATTGCAACTTACACGAGGGTTGAACCATTAACTAAGTGAACACCGTAACTTTACTAAGTAAAGGCTTTAAATTAGAGCCCGAACAAAATCCGCACCCGATTAAAAAAAAACGATTTGCACAATTCAGAGTTAAACCTGAACCCTAACTCTCATCCTTTAGATCGTATACAAACAAAAATCAATAAATGCAACCTACCGTAGGTGTCGAAGACGATCTATGCATCCCACTTATCCGGGAGCAATTAACCCCAAGCAGCGGGTCGTTTCTCTCGTTTAACGGGGTTGTTTCGAAACTTAACATTTCCGAAGCGGTAGTGTCTCTTCTCCCGTTTCCAAGCGGCGTCAGCGCGGTTTCGTAACGGTTTCCATTTCGAACTGGCGGGGCCACAGACTGACGCTGTAAACGCATTAGCAAAGGACTGAACGCTCCCTTAATGGTCGGTTGAATTGATTCCTTGATTGAGGCGAGAGAAGACTTGGAAAATTTCCATCGGTGAATTTTCACGTCTGAGTATATTTTTCTCAATTGTCGTTTCGCTGACTGCAAAACAAAAAAGGTCTGGTTTTGGTGTGTTGGGAGAACAGGGCTGCACAACCTTACGAGTTCACTGGTAGCCGAGACGCATTTACAACTCTTTTGCTCCATATTTTGATTTCAAAACTGCTCTAAAACAATTAAGACCGATCGCCAGACTGTTTAACTCGATCTGAGCATCAAGTTAGAAACTGATCTGTATTTATTTCAGCGCCATTAGATGGTATATATACAAATATATGCGAGATAAAGCTATTTCTTTACATCAGTATTTTAGAAACAAAATCAAAAGGCACTTTGCAGTCGTTGGTAAATTAGGGATCTGCGATGCGGCTGCCATAGGTTGTGCACACCTGCCTTAACATTACTACACTGTAACCTCGAGTGACCAAAACTAACATGAGATCTACGTTTAAAGCAAAACAGCAAATTTAGGTTAATATTTGTTTGGTAAAAAGTAAACATTTTCTGGAATAGAATTGGAGTATATGTCTGTATATGTAAAGCAAATGTAAGAACTAAAAGCTTGCTTAACTATAAGCTCAAAGTCGTTCACGTCTTAAGTAACACTTTCCATGCAATGTCTACTTACCCTAAACACCAGGATGTAAAGAACAAACATGATCACTAGAGGCAGTAGTACACACGCAAAGAAATTAAAGTACACCATGTAGTCCATGCTCATGACTTCTTCGAACGCACAGCGACCGCTGCCTGTCGAACTGCAAAACAAAGTTTGTAAACTTGATTACACAATCATGACAAATGATAAAATACACGCTTCGACAATAACAAACATACTTATTTTCAAAATTTCCTACCTAACCATATTAAAACTTTTTATATTTTTTATCTTTGGTAACCAACAAACATTAAACTTGTAAAACTTTCAAAATTTTGTAGTTTTGCAAAATAAAACATACATACGCGTACACAATGTTACAGACCATTAAGTCTCATAGAGTTTTTTTGCATTTACTCATTATATGTCAAGGTAGATTATGTCAAGGTAAATGGTGAATTTCTAGTTCGTCATGAAAAGAAAACTGAATTGCTGGATTAGGGTTGACACGCTACAATTTTCATTACAAAACGTTATATCAGGCAGCAGGTTAAGCCTTGACGTACTGTAAAGTTAAAAACGTGTGTTGAGGTGTAGAACTTACTTGGATCTGTCAATGTAAAAGTGCTTCCAGCCAAACTGAGGTAAAAATCCGATAAGAGCGCCGAATATCCACGCTCCGGCGATTCCGAGCTTTACACGAAAACGTGTCACAATTGCTCGGTATCTAAAATGCAAAGAGAGATGCAATATAAGGAAAACACATAGTCGGTTTGTTAAATAGCGTAAATATGAATTAAGATTGCCAAACTACCAGTCCATAATTTCAAACTCAAAAGCGTTAAGATCAAGAACCCGTCTTTTATTTCAAACTAAAAAGCTGTTTAAGGCTGTCAAATTACATCATGTGGCTATGAATGCGCACTATACACACGCTTGCAAACAAACTACACGATTTTTCTTGGAAAAATTTGAGTGACATACGATAAACGAACAAAGGCCATTTGCGCAGAAAACCTTTTTGAATCTAGAATAACGCAACATAGCATTATATTAATTTGTCAACTTGGTAAAACTTTTAACAGATACACTACGGTAGTAAGTTTTGAATGAGAAAATCGTTGCTTTGCTTAATAAACAAGTTTCTCTTAGTTTTTCAATTTCTTACACCTACTGCTAAAAGTTGCAACATTCAAAGGAATCTGCTTCTCAGACATTTTCGTACCGAAGCGAGTAGTAAATTGCAACAAATCGATCAATGGCGATAATGAGGAGGTTGAAGATTGAAACTTGTGTGAGGAAGAGCACGGAAGACACAAGGAGCAAACAGAAATTGCGATCCACAGCTACTCGGCCCGGCTCAGCAGAAGACCCCGGTACATCCGAAAGATCTAAACCTAAATCAAATCAAAACTAATGGAGTTAGATACACCGTTAGCGGCTTTGTTTTAAAATAGGTTCAGAGTATACTTGATTAAAACAGTAGTTTTTTACTAATGCTAGTGGTTCTCAACCTTGCACCGTGGCCTCCTAAAAGTAACTTTCGGGTCTCGTGCCCCCCATATGTCACCCTGTAAGACCTGTGGCCCCTGCCAAAAATGAATGTAGCAAACTCAACTGGGAGGGCATGGGCCCTGGTTAAGAACCACTCCTCTAGATTGTTTATCCAGGAATAAGTTTAATGTTTATGATTATTATGACGCATAGCTTTATTTAAGACATGGATTTTTGGTTCGCTCTATTCGAACCTCCTTTTACGTTTTTTGTGTACTACGAACTTAATGCTAAAAGAACTACCAAATCAACTTTCCAAACCGAACAATTACCAAACCCTCAAACATTGTCTACCAGGATAAAAAATTGATATGTTTTCGAGATAAAATTGTGTTGCAATGATAAATTAAATAAAAGGTTTCCAAACGGGGATGAGTTTAACTTTCGAAATCTGCGAAAGGGTAAACGGGGAAAAAAGGTTGAAAACACAGGCTCTAATCATTATATGTGACAGAATAGGACAAATGAAGAAATCACTTTAGCAATAAGGGCTATAAAACCACACATGGCACCGAAACGATTTTAGCACACAATACTAGTCTTAAAGTGCTGAAAAAAACTTTCTTGTCAAGCTTCTAAAAACAACACATCCACATGCAGATCAAGCTCTTACCTATTCGAAGTATGATAGCACAAGGGATTGCGAACAATGCGACTCCAATATCAGCAAACGCGAGACAAGCAAGCAAGGTGTAAGTTCTCGTGCGCAGATGCTTGTACTTGCAAACAGCAACGATCACAAACGTGTTGTTGAAGAAGGCCAAGATTGCGATGAGGATTTCTGCCGTTATATATACGATCATCTCGCCGTGAGACTAAAACGAAAATAAAAGCTTCGGTCATCCGACGAAAGGTTCTTTGGTTCTATTATATATGTTGCTTACGACTTACGTGTGCTGATTTTTTAAACAAAAACACAAAAAAAGAGTTGAATTATTTATTTAGCGGCTAAAGAGGGGTTGGGTTGGGAAATAAGTTTTTAAAATTTTTACAGTAGTAATTAATTTATTTTGCTAGTTTTATTGAATTTTTAATTCTAATACCTTACCCCAGGGTTGGGCAACCTTTGTGACTGTAGGGCCAATTATAAATGTCAAAATTGGATCGCGGGCCGCACATGTGCATTACACAAAGTGATTTTGCTTTGTTTCTTGCCAAATATGCTTAACTACAAGTATAATTCGTATTTGATTCTAGCCACATTTGACAGATCGCAGAAAACTAGCACCAGGCGCATTAATCAGCGCAAAAATATGTAATAATTGGATTCGTTTGCCAGTGCTTTTGAAATCCAAGCATCTCTGCGGACCCGCGGGCCACAGGTTGCCCACCCCTGCCTTACCCCGACCCTAATAGCCCTAACCGTGAGCATTTTTGGAGATATTACGTTTTAAATGTGAAAAGTGCTCAAAAATTAGCTAAATGTGTTAGTAGATTTTTCTATAGACCTTGTGTGATTTTTCACATCAATTATAGGTTATTGTTACTAAGCGCTGTATAAACCGCTATTAGCCTATGTGTTATAATATTTTGTAAAATCACATGTCGGGTCCTATCACATCAGGTCGATATCTATTTAAGGAAATCACGTGATTGAGGACCCCAACGTCGGCCCGCGCGCGTCATTGCCACAAATCGAATCAAATCGCGTCCATCCCTTATGACGTCACAGGGGCTTATTGTGTTAATCCGGGCCAACACAGACCGGATGGGACAGGACGCGATGAAAGTGGATATAATCTCTTTGTAAACAACCCGTGAGTGGACAGAAGCACGTAGCCTGGTCAGTCCAGTGACATATGGCTATTGTGTTGTGCTTGAGTCATAAACAATCACAAAAGTGTTTTTGCAACAAGATAAACGCGTTACCCAAGGTTACAAGATTGAACGAAAATTCTAGGGCCGTGGGCATAGTTTGATAGTATTTTTTGACACTTAATGTGGACCCAATAAATGTCTGTGCTTCTAGATTAGAGATTCTCCATTTAACTTTGATCATAACAAAACAAAACTTACTCCGGTTTTTCGTTACTAGAATATTTTCAGGTTCCTATCCTACACATCTAAGCAAAAATTTTCTTGTCTACATTTATTTTTACGAAAAACAGATTTACTTTCAGGTTAAGAATCCTTGTCCTAAAAGCTCAAAAAATAAGCCCGAAGATTCTTCGTCACTTCAATAAATCAAAAAACTCCAATTTGTTTTAGCGTTTGTGAAAAAACAACAACAGATTTTAGTAAATACCTCGGTCGGTTCCTCATCGTAGAAAGCCAACGGCACCGATGACGTCATTGTACACGTCACAGTGGAGAGATTGCAGATTCGCCATAAATCGTTAAAACCACATTTTATAATTGCACAATTTTGTTCTAAAATACAGAAAGATAAAACAAAACAAATAGGTTTAATGAAAAATAGGCCACAAATTTTCATTTTTCCTAACACTCTACATGTTTGTAAAGGTCAGTCAAATGACCTGCAATAGAAATGGTAAGACATGTCTTCTCAGCTGTTATTACGTTTCCAGAAATTTATACTTTGAGATCTAACGTTACCCCTTTAAAAGTATTTAGTAACCACAAGCTTCCACTGACTAAAATACCAACCACCCCCTATCTAGAACATAATCATTATTTTCACAGTTTTTGAAAACAGTGTTATTTGGTGCTAATCAACGTATTCAACATTACCTCTTTCTAAAACGTTGGCTTTAAGACGTTTCATAATGACCATTATAAGGGTCCACATCTCAATAATCTGCAACCTTTTAACTACAATGTTCCAATAAACTAAAAGCAAGACCTTACTGTATGAGATAACCGCAACCATATACCGCAATCATTTCATACAGAGGGAGGAAATCGTTCAACACTTTGCTCCTTATTCCCACGAGCAATAACACTCCATTAACGCCACCAAGGACCTCGGTAATGCTTAAGGCCACATCGATACCTTTGATAAATCTTAAGAGACTCAAGCTTGGGTGGGATACTGTTACATACGGTTTTGCCGAGTGTGAAACGGCTATGGTTTTAATAGTAACGTACTCTATCCCTGAGCAATGGTCAATATAGAATATACATTATACAAGAAATGATTTTCTTATGCTACTGCAAAATAAGGGGTAAAATGTTTTTAATGTCATCCACATCAATAGCTTAAATACGACATTATTATACAGTGGTTGGTCCTGAGTTCCTATACATTAACTAACTTTCATGTGCCTCGGGAAATCACATTTTACCATGGCTTCTGCTTTTATTACTCCTCTATGCAGAGTCACTACAGAGTTGTATTCACCAATATCGTAACCACTGCCAAAAACACACAATAGCAAGCGTGTTTTTCGGCTTAGCAACTGTCCCTTTTGATGCCCTCTAAGCTTACAGCAGTCGTGGTCAACAAGCGGTCATTTGCTGTCCATCTTAAATCACGCGCAACGAAATATGATAGTTCAACAACGTCATAAGATCGCACAATAACTGAGCTGTCTTTGGTCACAACTTTATCATACATTATCTGGAAGCTTAAACAGAGGCACGTACCTCGAACGCGTTTTCTTGCAGCAAAAAGTCAAGTTTTCATCTTAATAACGCCTGCAACAATCATAACACAAAACAAACAAACTTGCAACTTGAAATCGTTACGCGTGTCCAGTTAATTTATTTAGATTCAGACTTCTTAAAGTATCAGAAAAGTAAACGCGCAACCAAATTGCAAACTAACCTGTATTTTTTGTGTACGTAAACGCTATGTGTTAGTTTCTAATGCATTTATTTTACTGATAACGCAACCAGTTTAAGTGACGAAACGTCTTGCTGCATGCGGAGGCACCCAAGTGGTAGTTAAGTGGTGGTAAGCACACTTCAATACAAAACATTAATTCCTATTAGTTTATGTTTGCCCGAGAACGCATTCTATCAACTTCAAGCCAAAGCAATCACCGGATTCTAACATTTGCAAATAATGGGTAACATAGGCATTGCACTAAAACGAACATAAATCCGAAATTAAACGTTTTTGACCTGAATGTTTTGTGAAGCGTAGAAAGTGCAAAGATCCAACCCAATTAAAATCGACTTGTGTCCAAATACAAGTGTCTAGGGACAAAACTAGATGGATGAAATCAATAAATTATTGTGTTACCGGTTGTAACCTACTCACTAGATACCCATCACTCAATCAGTACTTTGTTATCTTTTTGCATTTGTTTCACAGTCAATTGAGCCATTTAGATCACAAACTGTAATCTTTTACCTCATTTTTTACCCGCATGTCAGAACATTTTCTCACATTAAGATATTATTAGTCTCTCTTTTTTCGGTAAATTTTTGTTCTGTGAAAAAGTGTGTCTTTTTTGTAATAAGCCTAAAATTGTAGTTTGTTGCGAATGTGCTCTCAGTGAATAGACAAAAGGTAAAGTTAAAACGCTCAGTACGGCTTCTTCGTTTCAAATGCAAAAATTAAGCGAATGAATTACCGTCGCGGCATCAAAACCATAGATCATCATGCAAATTGCACAACCAAGTAAATTTATGACGGAAATCACCTGCAGAAAATGCAAAACAACAATCCAAATAAATTAGCAGCAGAAATTGTTTAAAGATCTTAAACCTTTAAACAAAGACGAACGTTTTTACCTAAAACAGTTCATGATTGCCCATCTGTATTGAGCGATAGTGGGGTAGTAGGCCTACTTTACTATGCAAATTAATCAAGCAAAACCACAATCAGTTTTCAAACGATCGGGTATTGCTAGAAAGATTATAGGTTTAAAACTACAATTGAATCTGACGTCTCATCAGAAAAATAATATAAAAAAAGTCTTTGAATACTGCAAAAAGTAACAGAACAAACAACTTCCAACAGAATCTCCATTGATGTATCAATCTTTCTCTTGTTACTGTATTAAAGCGTTCTTCGCTGGGATGTTATGCATTGACTACAGTAATGATGACAATGATGTGTCTGAATTTTGAGGTATATAACACGACTACACATGGTAATTTCGTTTCAAGTAAAGTTCTTGTTCTGTGCTGCTGTATCGGTTTGCGTTCCTTTCGAATACATATATTATTCTTATAAAACTTAACAACTTGTGCAAATACACACACAACGATTTAACTCAGCACACAACGCCTTATAAAAGCCCAGAACACGATAAAAAATGACGAGCAACAATAACTCAGTAATATACACGTTACACCCTATTCGAAAATCTCAGGTCTTACACATCGCCCGGTTAATTTCTCCCTTTTAAAGATCTTTACCACTGGTCAACGCATGAATTATTGAAACATCTAAACACCATTGGGCGATTTCAGGCCTCGCAACAAACAGACGTGTCCACGTTAGATTGTCTCCTAAAATCGATGTCAAAAGATTTTCTCAAACTGTCACCGTAAATTTAAACAATGATAGTGGAATATCCTGATTGTTACAGGAACAAAGAAAGGAGATTTGAACAATGATTGTGGAATATCCTGATTGTTACAGAAAGAGCAAACAATAATAGCGGAATGTCGTGATTATTATGAGAACAGGGAAACAAATAACCCATATTGATCGGTTTGATTAGGTTGGAAAGGTGATTGCGAAGACTGTATGCTTGAACAAAAATGCAATCATACCCATTATTATCCGTTCATCTATTGACAACTCGATTAATATATTGGTTTTACCAAACACGATGCCATACATTGGGCAAGAAACAGCGTTTCTCTAGTTTTTAGCTCACGAATATCTCTCAAGTTTTGGACAGAGGGTTTTTGATCACGATGCTATGGAGGGGTGACAAGGTCAAATGCGTTTTTTTCGAGATTTTTTCCACCGCAGCAACCTTGCATAACCACAATAAGCAATGCGACCGTTGCAAATAAGTGTAGTACAACTATTCGCGTGCCTTGAACGTTTATTGCCTCGGCCAAACCTTTTTTAAATTACAACCAACTTTACCTTTACCCAGTGGTCGCAACCGCCGGTCCGCGAGGAGTCCGTTACCCGACCGCATACTTTTTCAGATTAAATGCTTCATAACAGTCATACTAATTTGGATAATTTTTAATAAACTAATTTAGGCGTTTTCATACCTAAATATTCGTAGTTTTTTGAAGGCCGGTCAGCATAAACTTTCAGTTTCAAAAACGGTCCGCAGTACAAAAAAGGTTGCCGACCCCTACCTTAACCAATCTCCTTAAACCTCAACACCAATGCAAACTAACACGGAAAGAGCAACTTCAACCATCTCATATGAATGGGCTCATTTTTTCTGTTTGCCCAAAAATAACATGTAAATGGACGATGACCAAGCCTTTTTCAACTGACCACTGTATCAGCTTAACGGAGACAGCTAGCACATTTGAGCGCCACAAAATGCACGTGTTGGTTACCACAACAAAACACAGAGCTGACACACATAGTATAGAATTTCAACCACAAACCACAGGCCTGTTACGATTTAATTCAGGACACGTAAAAAGGTTTGTTAGGTTTTGATTAAGGAACGTGGTACCAGCAACCACAACGTTACGCGCTGATGTCCTGTACAAGCTGTCGTCAATAGATGAATGAGGTTAATATGATCGTACATTGTGGTGTCGCAATGATTTAAAAAAATGTATCTGTTTAAGGCTGTATTTAAAATATAAAGGATCATTTGGATCTATTGGTACATTATTATCAACAACGGGATATTAACCAAGCGATAAAAATATACACCAAACGATATTAAGTAATACCAAGCGCTATATAGGTGTACCACTGTGTCAAGGTAAAGGGTATTTACTATACATAAACCTCTCTGGTAATTTCGTTTTTGAATAAATTAATAACTTTTCAAGTTGTGTATTTAATGTTGCTAGCTAAGCTGCACTTATAACACAAAAGTTACAAATGTAAACAACTCCTCAGAAACATTCATGCAGGTCGGCTCAATCTAAGTATTCGTGCACTCGCGAGTAGAAACAGACCCACAGTGGTCTAAGTACAACTAAGTACACGTACTTAAGATAGGGAATAAAAATTGATTTTGCAATCGAATCAATACACAGTTGAAACACAAAGAAATCTTGGTTTGAAACGGCCCAAATCAATTGAATCTGTTTAATTCATGACTGCACTAAAGCATTTAGCATCGAAGTGTCCAATAATCGGTTTAATTAATAATTAACTTGATTTTCTGAGTCAAGTTTTCTATTCATTAAACTTGGCAACACAATTGTGGAATTTCCAAAGATGTAGATCAGCAATTGAAAGTTTTACTTTGTAACTTCTGGTAAACAGTAAACAAGACGTGATTAGGTGGTTTACAATTTACACACAAAATTCCAACTGGGAAAAATTGGTGTTTTTAACATAGGGACTTTACTACTTCACACAAACAGGGTTTAAAAAACAACAACAACAAATACCCTATTTTCCAATCAGTTGCTTAAAAATCTTTACTGATCCTCAATAGGTTAATACACACCAATAACGTTTTCACGTTTAGCCATGCCCTGTTCTCATCAACAGAAATACAACACAGAAACGTGATTAAATGTGTAGTGATTTAAATAAGACGCGACGACGATAAATGTACAGAACCCCTAATTACACTGGCCAACTTACAAACATGACATAAATGACAAGTTTCTACTGAAATTTCTAATGGCAAAATCAAATTACAGCATTTCATGCTACAGAACAAATAACTTTTGCTGCTGCTTGCCATATATGTTCATTAACAATGCAGAAGTACATCGATAAGCCAAGGACCAAATTCGATTGCATATTACCACAAAGCAAATTGAAAAATCAATAACATTACATCACATGGACATATATGATCCCGCCAAAGAATATGCGGCACAACAAGAAGATGACTTGAACTACAAATAGTTAGTCGAGACTTCCCAAAACATCATTCAAACCGTTACGTTCTCATTATATCTATAAAACAACCCGTGTATAGTGATCGAAATTTTTAAACTGTGGCAGAAATGTAAGTAGAATACATACTGAGATTCTGTTGCAGTCCCTCGTTCATTTAGTTTGATTTCTTATAGTTATACCATTTGCATAGTGAAATGCCTTACAGTTTCGTTTCTTCGTATTAGTTTATGCACCTAATTCGTATACAACAGACGAAAACTAATTACTGAACAAACAAGAATTGGTTCTCACAGGTCGGTTCCGTGTTGGCATTTTCATGGCGGCCAATCGGGAAACACACATGCAATCAAACACTAAACAACTCGCAAGTAAACCAAAATAGGAAAAAGATGTGGTTCCAAACCGTTTCCTGGATTACAGTGCACCTTTCCTGAACTCGTAACAAGCATTTAAAACCGCCGTCTATATACCTTAACTTTCTCCTTTAATAATGTGTGTTTACATGATACGCTTTATTTTACACTACAAATTACAGTCATGGCTAAGTTTAATTTGCTTTAGTAAAATAATAACATAACTGCTGAAGGATACGACACCGCCATAGATACACATCAAGGCCAACAAAATAAAACGGAAGCAGAGGCTACAAAGGCTCCTTAAGCTTCCATACTGTTTTGCTATGCTAACAAGTTTTTGAAAACAACACTCAAAAGCAGACAACATAAACATTTATAGCTAATCCAATGTTTCTCTGAAAATAGAAGACGTACCATCAACATCGAATGTACACATCCTTTCATTTATCCACATGAACACGAGGTATTGGAAACTTTGTACAGCAAAACCACGCCGCCGTGTTTGACAGCTCGACTGCTGCTTCGTTCCAAGTCTGTCCCAGGTTAACAGCACGGCATGGTAACGATTAAAACAAACATAGCTACCTTTCAACCTTCGAGTGTTGACATAACGAGACGTCAATCAACATAAACAGGCCACAGCACAAGTTCCTTGCCGATGACGGCTTAAAGTTAAAGAACCACTTGGACTGCACCGAACACATTTAAGTAATACATTCATGAACGGGAACAACCGAAGGTGACATATTTGGTGTTAGGATTACGAGCCTAAGTGTGATTTTCCCCATTCAATTTTTTGTACAAAGTAGCCAATTGCAATGAATGTTGATTCTGGTCTTCATTTTCGACCTCAATTTCACTTTCGGGTCTAATTTAGGGCCTTCTTTCAAAACAAATACGGTTTCGGGTCGGGCTTGTACTTTCAGTTCGACCTGGTTCGGACCCGTTTTAAGGGTTCCGAAACCGAAAGAGGCGGAAATAACTGTTTTATACAGGAAACTATGCTGTGGTTTTCATAATGGACCGAATGACATTAAAAAATAATGGTCAAGAAAAATATTGAAATATTTTTGAAATGCGTGACGCCAAAACCTACAATAGGTCTATGGAAAGTGGTCTTAAATCATTTCTTTGGAAAGAAAATGCGTGGTTCAGAAAGTTTTATATCACTCCCAAAAAAGCAGTTTCACGATATTAACTCACATAACCTATATAACTGGCACTACGAACACTAAAGTGACTTTTGAATTCCTGGTTTGATTAATCGATATGTTACACCGCGTTAACATGATTAAAAAGTTTTACACGGCACCTGTTGAACTACTTTCAGGCCTTGTACAGAAACTTGCTCTCAGAACTACCGGCAACGAGTCTGAAATACGTGAGGAATGTGAGCATCTGGTTTTTCTGGAGATTTCATTACATAAAAACGTGCTAATCCTGCCCCTGTAGGGACAACAGTACAGTTGAACATTGTACCAAAAGGAATTATCGACCAAAATGCCACCATTTCAATGTGATCGAATGGTAATTGTCCGATTTGAGTCACGCCAATGAGGGATGTTGTGGAAATATTTGCTGTAATTCCCGTTTGACTTTGCACGTTTGGTCAATACTGCTTGTTCAAATGGCATATTGTGGAGAATTAGCTACCAAACGCGTAACATATGGACGCTAATATTACTCACAAAAAGGTAGCAAATATAAACCGTGGCCACCACATAGCAAAATATTATTTCTACATCTGCTTTCATCATGAAACTCTTTGTACAGATAGTAAAGACCTTTGCCCTCGCATGAAACACAAAATGTACGAACGATTTCATAAAATTAATGTACATTGGTTAAGACAGAAAGCATTGCTTGGACGAGATGACACGCTATGACCATCCAGCCTCATAAATAACTTGAAAGGGTTAAGTAGATTTTTTAACTAATTTTTTTAAACATGTAAAAACAAAATAATGAGCAGAACGTCAATGAAATAAATTACTCATTCAAGAACATTGGTAAGTTAGGAGCACTACTTTGCTATTAATGTTAATACATATCTGACAACTCAAAGGCCGTCAACATATTTGCATTTACGTCATTTTAATCACTTCATTTTATGGATGAACAGAACAACCATCTTGAGATAAAACAATAAAGTGCAAAATTAATTAAAAAATTTAATCTATACCTTTTTTTACGTGACGCACAAATTACGTTTATCAAATGAAAAATCGCTCCACTAAGAACTAATCGTTCAACTGATAACCAGACCGATCTATCTCCTTGATACGCCGTTCACGTTGTTGTTTCACGATGTGTAACCCATAACCGGATGCTGAAGTATGGCGAACATTGTTATCAGCGATTTGGACAAAAAATGAACTTCACACTGACGTTTTGCTCGACTTGAGTATTTGTTTAGGTTCACCACTAAGCGCTCTTATGTCGTGTCGTGGATGTATTGAAAAGATTAAACATGACGTTGATCAAAACGTATGCTGCACAGATATGGACAAAACAGCCGTCTATTATTTGTGTATTCGCCTTTTTGCGTTAAACAGAGTTTTCACGTTAAGCAGCTATTTCTATGGTTTGGTGATTGTTCTAAGTGTAGTTGCATCTCTACGTTTTCTTGTACCTAGCTATTAAAACGCAACTAATTTACAACCGTTTGGATGAGCAATCCAGTTTAGAATAAAAGTGTTAAGATGTGCGGCGAGTTTAACAAAAGTGAAAGGTGGCGGACGCAAATTTTGAAGTCACTGATGCGTGCAACCACACGAGCTCCAACTCAAAGCCCAATAAACTATCAATGGATTGCAACGTTCGTCAAAGTCTCCAAAAATGAATATTTGAAATAATGTTTATTTGGAACACTTTGCTTTAACGTTATTATTGGTTTAGCAACGTTTTGTCAAGTTGTCGCTATTGTATCACCTAAAATAACCATTTGTTACAGTACAATCGCATTGTACACAATAATGGCCAAACATTCATTGCCAACAATTGTGTGTTTGACGTCATAAACCAGGCACTAACCAAAACAGTTTGAGGTTTTGTTGCTTTTTCTCCAACACGCCTTTTAAAAGTAAAATTGTTCCCAAACTTCTTCAGATTTTTCGATGTTTCGTACGATACCGCTGCAAAGAACCCAAAATTTCCAAGGCGGCCACCACCGTGCTTAACAAACCCAAGGTGGCGGCGTCACCCTGCCACCGCCTACTCGGCGCCTATGTTCTTAAACATTTCTACCAACCCAGTGAAACTAGGTTTGTACAATTACGACTTAGGTATTGTAAAGGGACTTTTACATTCTCCAAAATTTCCTGCTTAATAATAATAAGGAGACTTCATATAGATCAAAATACCATAAGTCAAGTTTCACTCTAAGTCTACCTTTGTGTTGCATCCGACATTAGGCAGCAAATTAAGGCACATATGATGGAGACCTACCAACAAGACCCGGAACCTTCAATCAGTTCGTCAGATCAACAGATTCGTCAAGTCAAGTATAGACGTTGCACTTTGTCAGTCAAGTCGAACTAGCCAGCAGCAGTAGGCGCTGATATGCCGCTGAACATGTTAACAAGCGCGTGACACACTCACGCGGTGATAAGTGCAAGTAAAAGGCAAATCATTTTCATGTCCACTTAGCAAGAAACCACAGCAAATGCTTGCAAGCGGTAGAATATTTGATGTTTTGTCCAATTCATATTGCTATGTTCTACAATTAGAAGATTCCCTTCCGGCAGGGCCTCTCTCGTTTTCACTAAACTTTAGGACTTTTAAAATGTCAACTTTAAACCTGGCTAATCGTGGGTAACGAAGTGTATAAACTGCACTGCAATTCACCCAAAATAGTTAGTTTGCAACTAAGCACGTGTTGTTAACAACGAATGTTGAATAAATTTAGCACGCATTTTTTACATTATTTGTTATCCAGGTTATACAGTACTATAGGGTAACCGGAAACAACGCTGTCCTGTCATGCAGCTTAATGCCTACAACAATGTGCGGCGGCAAACTGCGGAAAAGGGCCAAACTCCATTTATTTTGCGGTCAACAATTAGGCTTAATTAAAGACGTGGTTTTTCTTTGTGATTCAAAACAAGGATCAGTAGGGAATCGACAAAAGGGAACCAACAAAGACAGGAAATCAGGACGGGGTTTACAAAGAAGAATTGCAACACAAATGACCTCACTAACCCTTAACGTGTCTATCAGCCAGTCTTCATTATTGCACCACAACACATGACAGTTTTTTAAGGGGCACAAGTGTTTCATCAGTGAAGCAACGTTGTCTAGTTATTTAAAGCTGCTTTGTATGCCATACGACAAGGTAATCATTATTGGTGGTTGGACTAATATTTTGCCTTTATGGCATTAAACATTCATGACATCACCGTATAGGTTAGCAAAAGGGTAAATGTGGTCAATACCCAATTGCTTAGCTCACGAAGACAACAATTAATCTATTTCTGTTTCTAAAGACACACAAAAACTCACGTAATTTAAATATTCAAATCGTTTCCATATAGGCTAAACCTTAAACTTGTTTATATGCATAGTTTCAATTTCTTTTCTAAATTAGTATTGGAACTTCTAAAATAGTATTGGAACTCTGTGCCGTTGTTTTGACACAAATACCTATATCACAAAATAAACTCAAGCAATGTAAATATTCCAACCTATTCCCAACTGGCTAAAACCTTAAACTTCTTTTTACTCCCTTTTTCGAAAAACTTTAGACAGGTTTACATTAGAACTTCTTCCCGTTTCAGAGGAGAATATAAGATTGTCGTTGCTTATATCTATGTTACGTGCGCATGTCCACCTTGTGGTCGTTTTACAGAAGTCATTAAATCAACAAAATTCCAGTTTCCGATAAATTCCTTTGTTGACAAGTGCACAATATTGCTGTACGTGACGCTTGTCACTTTTTCACCACGTGACAAAAATCGTTAAAAGGTCATTACGTGTTTTGACGAGACACTTGACAGCTTTCAAGGGCCCTTTAACTCCTTGTTACCGCAATAACGTCAATTTTCAATTCCAGACTGGAAATGAACAAGTTTTTCCCATTAGTTACTGTATCCTTTAACTAGTAAAATAAAAGATTTTTACACTCCATACTTCCACTCAGTTCGTATTCACAGAATACCTATTTCCAAAATTTAAAGTCACGAAACGAAATTTGACATTTGTTGGCAAATACAGTAGCCTATATGTCTCCAGGTAAAGCGTTCATTTTTACCTTTGAACATTTCATGAGAATGCTTTGAAACGACAAAAATTGATTTAAACCAAGATTTATTTTCCTGACCAACAACCCTAATTAAATGGTAGGAGAGTATAAGGTTATGAATTGAATCCTGGGGAAACCACAAACAGTATTTAAACGTAACGACTTGGGTTCCTCTTAAATAAGCATAAGGTTTTATTGCTGATCAAACAGCTCAGATGCGGTCTTCGATTACCGGCCGCAATATTGAATTTATTACTCGGTTTTGAGGTTAACCACATATCAAAATCTCGACGTGATCCAGGGCACGTTCATAGCGATGCTTATATTATTATTTCGATCGTATGTTCGATAAATTTCCAGAAATTACGATAGAATCCCAAACTAAACGACTTGGCGGTTTATGGTTAAACAGATAAACAGAAACAAATGCCCAAAGATAATTAAAAGTGAATCACGGTCGTTTGTCGTTTGAAAATGATTTCACGTCTGTGCAAACCCATTTTAAGCCGAAAATAGGCTATAAATTTTACTGTTTTGCCATACGCGCACAGCCAATCTTGAAGAGACCTTTAAAACGACCTCCATGTACGACTGAAAACTAAATCGTGATGCGATTTGAAGCAAGAACAAAAAATATAAGAGCCTTCTAATGCTTGAAACACAGACTGCATAATATGTTATGTAAAGTTAAAGCAACGACTACAATTAGACCTTAAACTCCATCACGAAAACATCTTCTAAGCTTACATTTGGTCATTTTGTCTGAAAAGCTTGTACTGTAATACACGATTTGTTTCAACAAGATTATTGAAACTCCGAGTCAGAATAAACGCTTTATTGCAAAATCTTCTGCTACGTTTGCTTACATTTCTATTCAGGTCCGAACCACCATAGGTAAATACGATGAACACATTGGACTGCACTTATTTTTGACGCCTTTGGTTCAAATTCGCTACCCAGCCAACCACACGCGGTTACTCAATCCAACGGGTTTAAAACAAACGAATGTATCCATTGTGCAAATGAAAAAAAGTAACCACCGTATAATGGTCTGCCTAACTCATCCTACACTAAGCTTTACCAAACGACTCACTAACAAAACATTGACAGTCCTTGCAGTCTTTCCAAACCAACTGACCACTAAACCACACACCAAGCCTAAGATAACAACGTTTACCCAGCTAGACACACACATCAAATGCACGTTGATTAGGTCGAAGTTATACTAGGATCAGAATGTATTTGTTGACGTTGAAAGCGCACGACTGACGCAGCGGACTCGACCGCAAGCTTATAACTGATCCCTATAGGCTGAACTGAAAGCCAAAGCACTTGTTCATTCAGCTTAACAACGTGAGAAAGCATTGACAACAGCTCATTAGGAAAGCCTTGACCTTTTTTGCGATAAACTTTAGTTGCGTACAAACTTTTTGGAACATGCTCACACAGTGATTCATGAGATTAAATCAAAATATACTCTCACGTTGACAATACAAACAACAACTTCACAGAGATTAAACACAAATGTCATTGGTGTAAATAACGATTTAAGTGGACACGTATGCTCGTCTGTGCCCAGGTTGCTTACTAAAGAGCTCATCAGCTTGGATAAACCGACTGACTTCACGCTGGGCATCAATTAACACGTAACTAGTGTAAGTTGATTCCAGGCATTCCAACAACGCGTAAGTTACTGGGTTTGGACATATAGCGTTACCAAACCTCGCATCAATTCCAATAAAGTAATAGACCTTACAGTTATTGATAAAAGTTACTATAGCTAGAGCTGACGTCAAGCTGCTTAAGCAAAGTCAAATATACAACAAGGACCATAACAGAAACATTTTGTAAAGTAACGAAAATTCAATATTGACCCAGAAAACAATCAGACTCTATGACACACATGTGTGTTTGGTAGTTCCATAGAGCGAACCATTTGAAGTGCAAGGCTTAAACGGTTAATAAAGCCTTGCGTTAATTGAATTATTTTACGTCACCACAGTACACACACGCAGGGTATCGGTTGGCGCAGTAATTTGATCACCACATGGCTACTCGTAATTATTTCGACTAACATACAGAAATATACCCTGAATTTCAACTGACATCAGATACAGTTGCAAATCGTTTATATTTTTGTGTTTTAGATTAAACCTTTACAAACGTTCTAAGGCACAAACCAGAAACACTGCCATTCAAGGTACTACACGCCATAAAGTCTTAATACTGGACTGGTAAGACCTTGTTAAAGTTAAAACAAATGAGTCAAAAGGGAAACCCAACGCACTAAATCAAAAGTCCTTATACTGTATCAACCAGCTATGGAAAATTAAATCATTCCATGGTATCAGCCCAGCTTCAACTGCTAATTTAAAGAATCAGCATATACTACACTGACTTTATTTACATTTAAAAGGTACTTAGTCAGCAGTTACTCAAACTCTTTTATCAACCTACAGTGCAGAGTTGATTCGAGGACAAGCGACAAAGTCCACACTGAGCAAACGGAATACAAACAAATCCGGGTATGCAGACGTAAATGCCGTTAATGGACCAAAACACAACACTTTTAACACAACACAAACACGTTGTCACACACACATTGAAGGTCAAGGTAAAAAAGGATAACATTCAGTCAATGACATTTGCAAACCGAGTATCCCCTCATGACGATTTTTGCATTTAAATTATGAAATTATACACTATATAGTAGAGTAGGAAATAAACCTGGCATCACAATCATAAACTTCCCGCCTTAATAAATCACCAAACTGTATGCTATAACTGTACGGAATTAAGCGTCAACGATTTTTACCCCTAACGTGTTGTGCCAACCTAATGACACAAATGGCACAAGTGAAGTGGATAGAGATGATTGTTATGTTTAAGCTTCCCCAACCTGAATGGCAACAAAAGTTACTCAGTACCCATGCAATGCGACTAAATAAAGCTTAAATGCCCCAATGGCGTGTTCAGGGCAGCTGCATGGTCCAGTAATAACTGCTACAATGTAGATTTGATTTCCGGCAGGCAATTAGTCACATGACATTTTAGTTTGCGTGGGAAAGACCCAAAGATATTTTGGGTAGCTTTACTATACCACAACAGCCACGTTAAGTTCGCAATAACTTTTAAAAAGTGATTAATGGGGCATGCTCTTTGTAAACAATCGGTTATTGTATCGAATGTCAAATAACTAACAATGTAAACTATTGTTACATCACTAACCTATTGTTTTCTAAATTTTATTACATTGTTACGTTTACTATATGGTGTATGTTGTCACTATACACGTGGATAAAACCGTATGTGAACAAATACAATTGCATTGTTAATACATTTGTCGTTACTACCTTCATTGAGCGGACACAAGCAGGATATCAATACGTAGGTCTAGTTACAGTAAAACTACAGGAAGAACAAAGAATATTCCTTAGAATCTAAGATAAAACGTTGTAACTTTTACGAGGTAGTGCACTATTTCCCTGATGCAGCGATTCTTATCCATTTTTCTTCGTTGTAACATTGTACAGACGTTCTCACAGAGTTACAAGGCGGTCTGAAATAGAACTGGAACTCAATAACAAAAGCCCCTAACCCCTTTGTGTTGTTAAAAACATTGAACAATGTTCCAAAGTCAGGTTTATCAACATTAAATTACGACATAAATGTGGCAAAATGAGAATTCAGGCCTAAGAGAAGCCAGAACCTGACTAACAACTTTTGGTTCTCAAACGTGGGTAATAACGGAAACGCGAGAAAAAGGTTGAGGACCACTGCCTTACAATACTTAGAAGAACAAATTTACCAACAAGTTTCTTCACTTCCATTTGAAATACTCTATCTTGGACATAAACATATCCCCATTGAGCATTACGCCCAAAACTTACATAAGCTTTGCCCAAAACACTACACAATTAAAGTCCAATATGTCCAGCCGGCTAATGTTGTGATTTTTGATTGCGTTTAAACTTTGAGCGTGTTCGGCTTGTGGCATTGAACTTTCTTTATCTCGACATACAGCTCTCACTACTGTCGCGTTTGCATTGCACAGTTGCAGTGCATGCAAACATTAGTTATGATGAAAGCATGCGCTATACTATGCTACATAAGCTGCCTAGGCCAAAGCCTTCAGAGATAATCAGTTTACAAACGAGCATGCATACAACCAACTTAGCGATTTCGTAACAGCAACCTCCAAAGTAATTTCCCACAATTTCTACTTTAAACCTAGAAGCACTTTCTTTTGCAATGTATCTACACAGTTTCCACACAGAAAGTCCATTGTCTAAAATAAATAAACAAGTATGAACTCTTTAAGTACCTAACAACAAAGTTGTTCCCTTTATAAGGAGCTGCCTAAAGTCCACAAAACACAATTGACCAGTGCACGAGGTTACAGGAAAACACCACGACCCTCTGAACTGAAGCGATTTGTACTGATTGCATTGCATACAGCTGGTGGCGCGGCCGCACGCTTTCTGTTGCAGGAAATTCCCAATCAAAGCACAGTAGATGGCAACCGGCCAAAGTCTATACCGCTTGGCTGGTTCCCAAATTAGGAACTTGATTTTGCATATGAGACTACAGGAAAACGTTAGCCAAAGAAACTTCCGTTTAGGTTGTAAATTTATTTTTACGACTGCAAAGCACATCAGAATTACTTGGCAAAACTAAATTATTGCATTAATCTAAGCAACCTTTATTCCATGCTTTTATATCCTTCAGTTGATTTCCTAAAAAAAGCAGAACTGTATGAGACATTTTAACCACCGATCAATCATCATTACAGTTAACTTACCTTGGCCCCATTAACACGATAATCCTTTCTCAGCGCTCACGGCATAGGTCACAAATAGTTCGAAGATGCCAAGTTAATGCAAGACGAAAACAACATTGTCTACGTTTGACATAAAAGTGCATAACATGGACTTTCTATTCCAAATTTTGATGAGGGTGACAGATACATTTTTTCACTGTTCTTGCATGTAATAAAACTACTACAATGCTGGTGTTCAGTTTGAATATAATGTGATTGTCCAATATTTTCAGATGGCTGCTTTTGATTGCACGTTTATTGCACAAAAAATCCCAATATTGATTGATTTTTTGCGTTGCAATAAACTCTAAATACCTGAAATACAAATTATTTCAATCGCTTGTTTGTACTACACTGAAAAATGAAGTTCGTGGACCAACACTTTATTTAAAATTTAGCACGCATATGTGTTGCTGATGTTTCAAAGTGCAAAATGGATCTGACTCGCAATAGTTAAAGGTAACTTACTGATCTCGTACCCCACCTTGCGGTCTACGAAGTTAGCACAATCCGATCACCAAAGAGGGCTAGATCACGACAAACAATGAAACCTACAGGTTACCGCATTGTAAAATAATGTAAATGTATTCACAAGATGTGAAAACAATCACAAACAATTCTGACAAATCGCTCTGCGCCGTATATAATTACAAAGAGGAAATACGTCCTGCAAATTTCGACTTTGCAAGCACAAACATATGAAAAGCTGCTGGTACAAAACCTGATCTGTTACGGGATTTGAACCAATAACTTCAGCAGCAAGTTGAAAAAGTAAAAACTGCCAGAGAGTCTTGTAGACCAGTGGCTTCAACTGGTGGCCCATGACGACTTTTTGGGTGGTCCACTAAATTTGGTGATAAACTAGAGATGATTGCACATTACATATGGAAAGAGTATCAAAATGTTGGCTGTTAACAATTGTCTCTCACTTCTTGAAAATCGGCTTTTGAAGAATTATGTTTCATGGTTGTTTCGTATGCGTACTTCAATCTTGCTCAAACATGAAATGGTCCACAATATTCTTTTTACTGGGCCGGTGGTCCATGGCCCGAAACGAGTTAAGAACCACTGTTGTAGACAGTGAAGAAAGACGTTTCAACAATCGCAGTTGTCAACATCAACACTTTGGCAGTTAAGTTTCATATCAGGTACACTCTGTGCTAGAGATACTGACAACTTTCGGTTAGCTGTTTTATTAACAATATTGTATTTACAGATGTTGCGCAAAAACAAAGCAGTAAAAACGGGAGTAAAAAGCGATCGCAAAAATTCTAGTTCACTACGAAATTTCTGTCCCGTTCACAGGACAGTGACAGAGAGTTGTATATTTGGCTTAAACGATGACATTTTGCCACGATTTAATAGGATTATAAAGGTATGCTTTGATGCTGTAATAGGCTTAGGATTATTTTTTTGAAATCACGTCAAATTTATATAAACTTGAGTTGTACTACGGTGATCACATATGCAAAGCCATTTAAGCGAAATACACGCAAAAACAAACTGAAAAATGTACATAAATGTCGACGATTACAGAAACTGAACGAATAATAAACAAAAACCCACAGGAGACAGAATTGCGAAATAAATGTACAATGATTTGCTTTTCTGTCTCCTTGGGACCAATTGCTACATGCTTAAGATCGTACCATACCGCCATCCACGGACCTCGGAAAGGAATAAACAACAAAATAAAGACACAACACACAAGTACAACTACACATGAAATGTACTATAGTAACTCCATCGGTACCAGTTCAAAAAGAGACTTTTTGTTAGTATGCTAACTTTAATTCAGACATAAAATATGTATTTTTGAGCCTTCTGAACCGTTTTTTTAAGACCCAATGTCGGTTTAAACCTTAATATTACAAATGCTACTATGTCCAAACTTGAATAAACTAGGGTTTTGAAACACGGTGTTAATTTCGTAAAGAAAAATGCCTATGTGACAATATTTCATATTACTTAATGAATTGATTAGGAGAAAAGAGGTTATTAGATCACAATGCTTGCAACATACATGCTAAAAGCAAAAACAAAACATCACTACTTAACTCTAGTCTACTTGAGTTCATATGAATGTGTAAGCCAAAAACTGGGGACAACTCATTACATAACAGCAAATACAATTGCATACACACATCATATGTACAAAATGGGGCCATCAAAGCTATACTATGTTCACAGGCACATTGTAATATTAGTGCAAGCAAAAACATCAACGTTTCCGTAACTTCTCAGGGCATAACTCTTACAGCACCATCCGGCAACTGGAGAAAAGATTAGTTTTTACCAAAAGTTGACAAGGACAACAGAAATTAATACATTGGGGAAAGAAGTTATTTTTAAAAATTTTATTTTCCTAATTACATTCCATAAACTTTGTTTGTGTTTGTATATTCATACAAAATGGAAAACTTTCTTTCATACTTCTATGACTTAAAAGAAGTTTGTCCACCTGACTTTTTTAAGGGAACCATCTTTTTGCTTAGCTTATATTCCAATTTTGACATCCCAATTTAGTGGTTTGTGTTTAACCAATCAGATAAGTTCAAATTCAAGAAGTTAGATCAATACCCATGTTGAAGCAATTAAAGTAAAACTGTCATAAATCAATATAGTGCTTAAAGTGGATCAGTGCCAAGATGTTGCAGCAGTTAAATAGATAACTTGTGTTTGACAGACAGGTCCAATGGGAATGCAAAAAATCAATAACATTTGTCATTGCCAATACTTCCTTAGTTCTGAAAGTTTGATGTGTGCCGTTTTAAACTAATTTGTTCCGAAAACCACTTGTGGAACTCAACAATGTTAAACCATTACTACATTTTTAACTATTTATGTTGTCAAATGTTTAAAACAAAACTTTTTGCCCCTCCCTCTTTATTTCTCTGGGTTTACTATTATTGAAATGCCATATGTAAACATGAATGGCCCAAGCAAGCATATCAACAAGAATTACACAAAGATTAAAATTTTAAAAGGCCACTAGATATTAGGTGAAAGTTCATGCAATAGTGTTTCATGCATCAGAAAAAAAAAGAAACGAGAATCACATAAAGGTTTTAAAAAACAATTGATTGGTCTTTCGCAACCGAAAAAATATACAAACACCACAAGCCTAACAAACTTGCTTCAGCCTTTTTCTACACATTGCAAGCAAAATTGAGATAAAAATGATACATAAGTTTCTGTTTATCCGAAATTTAAAATCATTGTGAGCATCAATTAAGTTAAAACTGAATTATCTATGTTTAGATTAGAGTTAAACTAAATGCTGACTTTGTACAATAAACTGTGGATTTACAAATCATATAAAATGTGTAGTAAGTTTTGAAAACTGTTAAAACAGTTGACTGCTGAAAAATCGAATAAACCTATTCAAAGTGTGCATGTAAGGAAAATCTTTAATGCCAAGCTACAGCAAACAGTAAGCTTGAAAATATTTGCAGTGTGCAGCGTTACAATGTGAGATATGTGCTGGAAGTGAGATCTACACACACAGCGAAAATAGGGATGGAAAAATATGGAAACAATGAGGCCATAATAGTTTTTGTATAACAAGGCCAACTGCTGCCAGCCGTACTGTAGCATTTACGTAGCTTCCGATTTTTCTGCTCAAATCATCATTGATGCCTCTTGCTGTCAACAAGGTAGAAAAAAATTATTTTCGAATTACAACTGACAGCAATAATCACATAGAAATAAACAAAACTACTTTTTGAGTTTTTTAATGTGATTTTATGGCATTGGCAGGTTAGTAACTTAACAGAGTCTAAGCTTATTTTTGAAACATTTAAAAGTAAAATGGACACATGTCCAAGTATGCACAGTCAAATGCTGTAACAGTTTTTTACAACTCTTGGTTGTGCTTTACTTTCAACTTGTGTACAATTCTTTAGCGCTGTTAGTTGTTGTTGGATACTAAAGTTGCCTATTACTTAGGTGAAATATACATTTCTTAAAAACAGTGGAAGACTTATCAAAGGTTTTCAGTCTGTTTTGGTAGCAGTACATTACAAATTGTTTTTGCCTAAAGAGGAATGTCAACAAAACAACCTCTATGGTTTGGCAATATCATGCTCATGTCACTGATGCAACAACAATTTAGTAGGAAAAAGCAATGTTGTCTTATGGGACAATGTATGCAAACGTGACAGACTAAAGACTGGAGGTCATTATGTGGGCTGTCAGTGTTTAATCACCCTCTTAAACATCACTTCACTGAGTGAGTAGTGGGTCATTAGGTATCAGACAAAGACATTCAACCAGACATGAATGCTTTTATAAATGCACTATGCTATCCCAGTAGTATTTTTGTTAAACCATGACAGCCATTACTCCTCTTGTATGCCCCTTTGGGATTTCAGTGGTAAAATTTTGGCCAGAATTTCTCTAACATAAATTTACCCCTAAAATTAAGCATGCCAATGATATTTAGCTGTCTTTTCTCTCAATCATGTCCAATTCACATCCAATTGAAATCACCAAGTTAACACCAATGGCACATAACACAATTACTGGGCCTACAAAAATGTGTTTTCTGTGTGGACAAATTAAAGGTATAAAACTTTATTCAGACTTTAAATATTTTTTTTGATAAAAAGTTTCGTTTTTGGAGAGAATTCAGCCTATCAAAACGCATTGACTATGGTTTGTCAAAACATTTACAGTATGGTACTGAATAAAGCACATAACTGTTTTAATTTTATTTCTGACTACTGTTGGCATTTTAAGTGATGATGTTGGCTGCTGATCTAATTGGCAGTCTGGACCTGGGAAGCTGGCAATTATCCTATGCTGCCTTCGAATCATTAAAAATTGAACAAGTTAGCGATGATGTAACTTACCAGTTTAATAAGCTTACGCTGGCTGTGTTCTCACTGACGACTGAATTTCCATCTCCATATTAGTTTCCATCAAATCTTTTCTTTGCACAATTGCATTTCTAACACAGTCTTACCTCAAAATGTTAAAAAACATTACCTCCATAGTCATAAATATAAAGTAAAATGCTATTATGTGTTAACTACTACAAATCATTGTTTAGGTATTGTGTAAACAACCTGTACTTTACTACCACTAGTCAATTCATAGAAGCAACTACAGATAGATTTTACTGATAAAGATAAATTCATTAGCATCTCTGCACCTGTCTTTGCCAATGTAGCTATCTTAAGCTGTAGTTATTTGAAATTACACAGGTTATCCATGTTCCATAACAGTATCATCCAGCAACAAAAACAACAAGTTTCTTTCACCTTCACTTCCAGTTAAAAACTTAACTGAACTCTAAATGGACACTACACCAAATAATGTTATGTATTGAAAGTAAACCCTTCTGTAACTGCCAGAAGAATCAAACTTACCAACATGTAAAGCTGAAAGCAAGGTAAACAACCTGTACAATTTGTTCAAAACTTTGTCTAAGAAGGATACTGCTACTTTCTTTCTATGCCAGCCTATTTGCCCATTCAGCACATCTGACTTGCTAAACTACATACAAATTTTATTGCTGTACACATATTCTGCTGCAAGGTTGTGACTTTATTGCTAACATACTAACTTCTGAACAAATACATTCACATATTTTTATGACAACAACTGTTCTCATGTGCTGTAATGGTTACTGTATAAACAGCATGTGTGCTGTTGATTATTCAATGTAATTTACATGTCCTAAAACGTACCTACTGTGTACACTAACAATGTTGTCATTATCAAAGAATCTGTTCTAATTTAACAGTAGTCACACTCCAAAATTCAGATTCTACAATTATGTTGTCCTTGGGTGTACATGTTTATACATGACTGAGTCATATTTAACAAAACAGCTTTTAAGTCAATGTATGTTAGTACAACATTCCTTTTTAAAAAGTTTAACAAAGTTTTTTGTTTCAATGAATCTTGGTTCATCTGTGTTTGCAAAGATTTTTTTAAAACTTTTTAAAAAGATTTTTTTAAAACATTTTAATTCTGGTTACAACAATAAATGTTTTCATAATTATGCTGCGAGGCTCCTACTAGTGGTGTCGTTAGGTTGTATATCGTGCCAATACAGGAAATAATATTTTGTAATACAAGCAGACATCAGTGCCATGCAGTAAGCCAGCGGTTCCCAACCTGTGGTACGCGAGTAGATTTCGTTTTTTTCACAAAAACCTGGATTCACAACTTTATGTTTTGTTTATCTGGTTTTGTTTACAAAAAAACGTTACCTAAGCCTATTCTTATTGTTACGTAACTACTCCTGTTGTGTCGTATCATTACGATCTTACAAGTCAATTGTCAACAAGAAGCACAGTTGCTTTGAAAAACCGTACAACGCTGTGGTACAGTGGGCGTTAATCATGTCAAGCAGCGAAAATGCAAGAAATAAAAATCTGATCAAATTTAGGTATTGTGCTTTAGTGTTATTTTAGTAGGCTAATATTATTCTTCTGAATAAAATATGATTCGATCAAATTAGTTGTTCTGCAAGAAGTGGTACGCGTGGCAGTACAGAGCGTCCAAGTGGTACGAGGTCGTAAAAAGGTTGGGAACCCCTGCAGTAAGCCTATCAGCGTGACATAAATGACAAGTCAATTGCTTGGTTATTCTCTGTGTCCTTGATACATTTTTGACAAGTTTAGTTGCATGCACATTGTGTGGTTGACAAGTACTATGTTTAAAGGCTAGGTTTTGTATTTATTTATGTGTTGGATGCTGCTTTTTTGCAAGTGATACAAACACAATTACACTGCTTAGATGTTTTAAACCATAAAATATTTACAACCTTAAAGTATTGCATTAAATCTTTTGATTTGCATGACAAAGCTGAATAATTAAATTTGCTCTACATTGCAAGATGTACAATTGATGCAGGTACAAACAAAACTAAAAGCAGAAGGAAGGTTCCACACCATTAGGTTCTACCACCACAAAGCATAAGTCAGAAACTAGTTTCTTTCATTTATTTACTTCTTAGCTACATTTAAAAGGGGTACAATATTGAAACAGTAATATGGGTAAAACCTTTTGCCTAACAGATTTGGGCATTTTTTGTTTTTAATATAGTAAAACATGTCTTAAATCTACCCTAAAACCATAAAATCACCGTTTTGTTGATGCTAGTTACACAGGTAGCCCTCAACCCAGGCCTGACCAGGAATGCTTCCTAGGTTGTTTTACAAGTTTGAACAGCACACGATGCCAATGTACACAAGTTCACAAAAGGAATGAGATCAGCAAATTCATTTACCACCAGCAATAATTTCAACGTACCTTTCCTGTGGAGCCATTTGTAACGCTAGCTGGTTTGTGAACCATTGGACCGTTACCATCCAACATAATGTCATTTGAACCATCATCTTCTACCCTACAGTTTTAATAAACAGATGTTAAGGTTGCTTTTATTTTAACCAAGTTTCATTTATATTACAAATATTTCCAACAATATGGCATTGTACATGTCAAGTAAATGTATAAAGAACTTACTCTTCTGGTTCAGACTTTCCGAAAACATCTGAAAACAAAAGAAAAATGGTAAGAATAAGCTTCATTTTGCTGGTAAAAAGTATGAACACCAGTTAAGCATTTTCCTTTACACAGACAACATAACATTTTTAACGTTTTATTGTTAACTTGTCCCCTGTAGCGGTATGGTTGTTATTTATGTTGAAACAATATTATTGACTAAACTTAAGATGGTTTAGGTAAAGAGTTGTACACCTCAAATTTTTAGTTTGTATATTTCGTGATTCACTATATGACTTCCAATAAACATTACACATGCTTGAGTCACAAAAATAGGAGAAAACATCTTTGTCACATGACCATGTATTTCTAAAAATAAACATAAAAACTCTTGTCAATATAGAATGACAACTGAAGTACAAAATGCTTTACAACCTTTCAAAACATAAAGCAATCATTTTTTCAGTTTGATTTACTTGCTATGGCACAGTAAACAAACATTAGATTCAAAAACGCTTTTGTCAGGAGTTTACAGTCTTACATCACAGAGCAAAGAATTGCGCACATATTAATCATTAATCTGAGAGTAGCTTTAGCTCTTTTCGATTAGAACACGAAGGAGAAATATGTTATAAAGCCAAAATCCAAATATGGAAGAAAACACTGTGTTGCGAAGATTAATCTGGTATTAGTAAGTCGTAAGTAGACTTTAAATTGTTAAGTAAAAAGGATCAGTTAAAAATCAAAATTATTAATCCTATCATTTTTAATGAAATAAAAGTCACTCCGCTATGAACTACAATAAGCTTTGGTTTTAAACCTTGTGTAACGCTACCATGTGATTATCATTTCATACAAATCTGTACTTCAAACACATTCGAATCACAATAGTGGTTTGAAGTCAAAGATGCCAGTTGTTCATGCAGTTTATGGACATAATGGCATGGAATATCATTTATTTTGTTTTGTCATGCATGTTTATAAAAAGGTTATGGCCACAGAAGTCTCCAAAAAATGAACAAGTACCAAGCAAACAAAAAATAAATGCATGAGACAGTTAAACAATTTGTTTTTTAAAACATTTAAAACACAGACTTACTGTCACAATATCCCTTCCTCCATGTCCACCAAACGAGTACAGCTATAAGCAGAACACCGAAGATAACAGCAAACACGATTCCAACGATAAGTCCAACATCTTGTGTTTCTGTGACACAAATATGTCTTTTTAAATACACCTCAATCAAATCAAATCAAAGGTTATGTATATATGTGTTTTTGATAAGAGGCCAGTCATATTAATCTAATGGCATACATATTTTAGGTTGATAGTCTTACAACAATGTTATGTATGTGCCTATGCGCTTTGTGATTATGTTCATCGGCAATGGCATTTTTTTTTGCTCTGGGTAAGTCACCTAATTCCAATGACACACGTATTTTAGATAGGTTTCCAGTAAGGTAGCAAAAAGGTTGATAGTCTTACAACCACATAATGTATACATAACTTGGCGCCTATGCGTTTTGTGATTATTATTTTCAGCAATGGCAATTTTGTTGTTAAGATCTGCTAATCTTTCTATTGGCCAAAGAGTGGACGACATATCTAATTTGGAGAGTGTAGTTTTGTTACTCACTTGTGACAATCGTGAACGCTTGACATTGTTCCTCTCCCACTGAATTCTGAGACACACAATAGTAAGTGCCTGCATCACCAGGAACAACTTTCTGTAAACAAAAATACAAATTTGGAACTCAGGAATTGGAGGCATGCAACTAGGAATACTTGAATCTAATCAAGAATTCTAAATCCTGTTTTGGATTTATCTTCATGAAATTTTTCTCAATTATAACATACTATATAGACTAGGCTTTAGATTTTTATTATAACACATCGACAGTTGATCTTAATAAACACACCATTCTCACTGTATGATACAAAAAATAATATAACTGTTTATGCAATGGGACAAAAAAATTAAAAGCTGTCTATAATTTTACAGACATACTATATATAAGAACAAAGTGCAAATGAGGCCAAACCAATTTTCAACCCACCGAAAAGGTAAGAGTTCCAGACATGGAACTATAAGAGAAACTTGTGTTGGCCCACATAGGGTTTTCTTGTGCATTCATTTCAGGCAAGGAAGCACCATTTTTCCACCAAGTGTATGTTGGGTGAGGAACGCCTGCAATAAAAAATGCACATCAGTTTATCGAACACCAACATAAGTACAATTGTGTACAAGTTCAATGACTGATTTACAAGAGTCAAAAACGGCTTTTTAGAAGCAAAGTTCTGGAAGCAACTGTTCTTAAAAAACTACGCACACAATTATACACACAAAGTTGTTAATTCGTTTTAGTGCAAAATTATGCTATTTCACTTCTGAACAAAAGTTGGTAACTTTGAAGTGGGTTTGATATAATCAAAGCCTCTTGTCATACCTTCATTTGATTGACAGTAAAATTCCTCTGAAAACCCAATTGTAATAGCTTGGTCGCTTGGATAACTACACACTGGCATAGAGGGCGGCACTAAAATCAAAACACAAGAGTTACACCCTGAATAAAGTAAAAATTCACATGTCTATAAATGTATTTTCTTAAACAAAAAAAGGAAAACCAGAAAATACTTCATAAACAATTAGATACTAAATAATAGTCCACCAGTCCATCATTCCCTATTCTCTATGTATTAGGTTTTAATTAAGCCAAACACCTTACCTAGCACTGTGAGATTGTAAACACCACCTGCTTGACTTGGAGAATCATTGATAACAGTGACAGTGCAAATGTAGAAACCTGCAACCAACCAAATTTTCTTTTATATGCAAATGGACATGTACTTTAGACACAAGCACCAGAAAAGCCAATGATTTAAAGGACATGTATTTTAAAGAAGCCATTTGTAATGCCTATATCAAAAGAGTTATGAAAAGATAAATTAGAAAAAAATTGAAAATGAACTCATTAATGCATGACTGCAGAAGGTAAGCTTTAAAGTAGACAAAGCATATCAGAAACGTTTTTTAGTGCAAAAAGTACCTTTGTTGTCTCTGTTGACTGTATTTATTGTGAGACTTGATGGTCCCTCGAAAGCAAACTGACCATTGGCAAACTGATCTACAAGCGCACCATCATAAACAATGTGTTGCGAAGATGCCACATCTGCTGTGGGTGAATATCGCCATTCGACTCTGTGGAATAATGGTTAGTGTGTTAGATGAGAAAAAATTAATAAGGACAGTTGGCAGAACAATAAATTGTAAGATTGAGGGAAGCACTTAATCAAGGTAACACATTGTATATATACATATATATATATCTGTGTGTGTGTCGTACAATCCTACAAGCAATATATCATTACAGGAGAAGGCAAGTGTGTACCAGCCCATTTTCTGAGCAAATTAATAAGCACCAGTAACTTTTGTTTTGTCATACAACACACAGAGAATCGCTGACAATATTGTAAGCAGGGTTGCCATGAACATGCCCCCCAAAACAAGGACAACCGAAAAAACAATAAATTTCAGAAAAAATGGAACAAACATTTTTAACCAAATCTTTTCATTGGTTTGATGTCAGAAAGAATTTAAGCAACTTGTGCATCTCACAACAGTTGAGGTCCAGGTTTGCTTTTACTTGTAGCATGTAAAAAAACATGTTTTAGTATGTTCTGAACACCAGATGCCAGGAAACAGATAAAAGTTTTGAAGTTGTTGAAAAAAATAAGAGTAAAAACCCAGGCCTGCAGAAAAGATAAATCTTGAAAAAAGAACATTATGGCAACCCTGTTTATAAGACATGGCTTAGTCCAGTGGTTCTCAAACTTTTTTGACCGCGACCCAAATCTGAGCATTATGAACATCTTGCGACCCAAGCCTCAAACATCAAAATCGTATTTTTTATTTTTTGGATGAATAGTTATCATCCTTACTTTCCAAGTTCAGTTTCGTATGATTAACCTCCTATCATTCCCCGGGCTAACGTGTTACAATTGCCGTGTGCGTAATAGAAAATTGGAAGGCTATTGTCTGTATGTTATATATAATGATTGTTTCATTTTGCTGTATAGCGTTGTCGAGTGAGGCTGTATTTGGCTACGGTGCTATCAAAACTCTCAGAAAACCACTTACTTATGCTGCAATTCTCCAAAGTTACTAAGATAAAGCCACATAAAATGCCTATGATACAATAATTCAGTCATGACTGAGAATTGAAAATACTTGAAAATTGAAATGAAAAAAGTTCGTCACCACAGCGCGACCCATGTTTGGGTACTTTGAGAACCACTGGCTTAGTCTTTAATAATGTGAGTCATATTTTGGACAACAGTACTACATGCAAACTCATACATGCATACATTTTTTTGCACATGTTTACTTTAAAACAACCACATTACACCACTATTTTAACTGCTTACTTTGGGTCGTATGGGCTGATTAAGGACCAAAATCCAGATAAAGCATATAACATAAGGAATAAAATTTTCACAGTAATATTTATCCATATTTTACTTACGCAGCGCTGGCCTGATCTCCTCCTTGAGTAAGTGAAAAACTACACTGCAGTGTTGGACTTGTTCCTTCAAGTACTTGTTTGTTAACTTCTACTGTGGCCCCACCCTCAAGTGTGACCCGAACAGAAAGAACAGCTTGTGCTAACATAAAAAAAAGTAAATATAAAACAAGGCAGTCTACCAAATAATATTAAATTACCACTACCCAGTAGCTTGGTCACCCAAAAATGTTGTAACTTAGTTTTATGTATATTAAGTTATGTTGAGTTTATTTCGCTTGGTGAAATAACACAGAGCGACACAATTGCACTAAAACAATCACCAAACTGGAAATAGCTGTGCAACGTTAAAACGTTATAAGGCACAAAAAAGTGGAGGGCACAATTGGTGAATCATGATTAAACACGCTGCAGCAACACCGTATATGTTGAGTTATAATCAGTTAATTTTGTATTTCGTTCACAAATTATCGATGTTAGTGCAAGTTTGAAATATATATAATTGAGGTCTGCAAGTTTTGTAGCAAAAATGTTGACTTTCAAGTTCATAGAGATGATACAGTGTCCATAGTTTGTAAAATCACAAAACTGTAGGTTTGACATAAAAATGATTGTTAAGTAACTTTACAAAAGTATAGCATACCTGCCAATACAACCACAATCAAAAACCTTAAAACCATATTGGTTAAGCTTCTCTTCAAAAATAAATAATTCCGTTTTGATAATGTCCAAAAGTTTAAGGGTTATCCTGGTAAAAGATGTTGCTCAGAATGTAGAACAGTCAATAAACAGTAAACTGATACTCAATTTGCAAAAATATTGTGCCTGTCATATACAAAAACAAAAGGTGTTTATTTCTCAAAATAGTTGAATCTTAACAGCTAAATAGTTAACACTGATGCTGATCGAAAAGACTGGAAGTAGTAACAGATTTTCTAAAACTCACATTAACAAATCGGTTCTCTTTTCTGTAAATGTTTAAAACTAAAAACAATCTCACTGACAAACAGTTCAAACAGCAATTCACATATAAGTTATAAAAGGATGTTGTTAGTTTTTAAATACTACTGATTTAGTTGTTTTTGATTCACATTAAATTACATCTCATTTTACGCCGCGCCCAACTCTTGATAATCGCGAATGGCGACGAAACGATTTGAAAAGCCAAAACCATTCAAGCGAAGTAAGGAGAAAATCAATTACGGTCCTTTTTCCAAAGCCACCTACGTCTTTTGACTCCATCATACAAGCATTGAGTCACACGCCCAGTACGTAATGTAAATAGAGTCAACTCTGTTAACAATCCTATATAGCATCCTGAATTGAGTCGTAAGGAAATACAATGGACGCTATTCGGTGCGCCATATAAGGCAAGCGCGTTTCCTATAGTGCTTTTGGTTCCCATTTCGGCGCAAATTGAACAACTGTGTGTGGGCAAGGTAGTGGGAATTAAACTTGCGATGTCGTTTCGCTTTTACGGCTCAGCAAACACAATTCACTGGGATGTCGCAAAGGCGTTTAATAATTAACTGATTTTCAGCATTGATGCCCGCAGCTACAGCCACCAAACCGGAGACTTTCAGACATCAAAAATTATAAAATCACTGCGCTGACGAAAACTTTACTTATTAAGTCGCATCCAATACGGTACAATTGCCAAGGCTCCTTAAAATTATGTCCAGAAGCTTCTGAAAAAATGCTATTATATTTGATTACCGCCGTAGGCTGTTTAAGTCAGACGCAGGCTCGCCTACACTCTGTTGAAAGGAATGTTATCATATTTGTTTGAGTGGACGATTTGACGATATGGGCGAACTGATATTTCGATACTTTTAATAGCTTTAAAGCTTAAAATAAGATTGATTGGAATCCGCTATTTGGTGTGGCAATATGCCAGACCTAAACGATTAGTTATTTTCGCTCCCAAGTTTGGTTCTAAGATGCACGAATGCACATTTCGAAGAAATAAACTAAAACCCAGCTAATGTTAAATATTAAATTAGGGTTATTTGGCAACAGAAACCAAACATTTATATGTGATAATTGTGATTTAGTACCCTACTAACACACATACACACAAACGAACGATTTGTTATTCCACGTTAAATTTTACTGTTTCTGTTCCGTTTACAATAATCTCAAACTCGTATTCACGCTTGTTTCATAAGTAGGCCTAACTTTTTAATTGTTGAGACTGCTACCCTAAAGGTGTCAGTGCTAACTTCAGGTAAAAGCAATTGTCTTTTTGTTGAAAAATTGCGCCACACGTGCTCACAGTGACTACTAACTCAGGAATAGATGACACAACACTGCAAAACAAACCAATGCAACAACAGGCACTATTAGGCACGACCTGAGTCACTTTAGGCCTATGTTAGACACCCTGGCGATCGCATACATTTGTGCTCTCATTAAAACAAACCTACCCTATACGAAGACACTGAATGTAAACAATTTTGTGATGGTTTTCTGTTAAGCTGACATTTTCGCAAACGCCCACATTTACACAAGACCATAACATTCCACAATCTTGTTAATTAGCGGGGTCACAATTCCAGACTCCTTGTTTGAAGCCGGCCCAGCTTCAGCTTGTAACCCGAACCTGTCATAGTGACTGGGCTCTCAAAACTTCCCATCGTGACTGATTCTGCTCACTCTGGTCTGCATTGTCTCAACCCTCTGTGACGTCACACACACTGGTTTTCATTTAGCTCTGATTAATTGCTTATGGACCATAGCTTCGGTTGACCGAAACATTTGGGCAAATACGCCTTATTGATGAGACTTCGAATCTTTACACCTCTTCATTAAATTGAGAATCGGCTGATACCCCTTTGCCTTCATTGCGAAAAAGCATAAACCTTAACTCTTACTGATAGCATTTTGCACTGAAGTAATTAATTTATGTTCTTTTCTAATTCTTGTGGTAAAGGAACTTCGATCTTAAGTGCGTTATTTAAAAGCAAAATTGGCAATACCGTCGTATTTTTTTACCTAATTCCACATGTAAGAGGTTTGACTCACTATTATAAGAATAAATGTTTGTTTACACTCAAATTAAAGAAAAAGGGAAAAAACAGAAATTGCTTCAAAACCGTCTTTGTTAATTTTTCAGTTTAAATCTATTTAGTGTTGTAATTGTTTACTGTACTGCTTTGTAAGTTTCATACAATTTCTGTACACAAATCCAACAACGTCTTTGTTTCATTTGCTTCATTGCTTCTAGTAAACTTGTAAACAGTTGCGAATGAACCATTTGTGACAACATATTTCAGCTCTTACTCCCCAAAACCACATGGCGTTAGCAGCATTTTTCTCACCAGTACCTCATGGCTATAATGTTAGTAAAATGCAAAGCGCCTGATCAGATTGCATCACGCTCAATTTTGATATGAGCCGAAATTGCGAAAGGCAGCAATCTTGGAATGGCTTCAACTGAAATGTCAAAACAGCCTCGAATGTCTTGCAATAGTTTGTTGGCCCGTAATTATCAGTGGTATTTGCGTAATCCTTATTCTTGAGACGTAGTATTTTACAATATATATATATATATATACGTGTCAAAGCTTGACAAAACGTTTTTACTTGTAAAATGGAACATCTTAATTTAAAGCAGGGGAAATAAAAACTTTTCATGTCTACAGAAACCAACAGTTCAATGTACAAGTTGGCAACAATCTGGGTTAAAGCATTCTTCGCACATGTTTTTGAGTTCGGATTTGGGCTTACATACTGTTTCAAAATTAGTCGGGAAAACCGATTACAGAAATCAATTAACTTCAAATGAACCTACAGTGTGTAAACGATTCGACACTAAAAATTCAAGTCGTATTATTCACTGTGTGTAACTTCAAAAAGAAAAGAAAAATATGCTAGCTATTGTCAAAGTGGCATCAATATATAGTGCTATGAATCTGCTTTTGCCAAAAATTACCACATAATATACAAACAACACAAACAAAAAGCACATCGACCAAAAAAACATACTTTATTGTGAAGTGTAGTGAAGTGTATTAGGGTATATTTCAGTTGTTAAATGATTGACTGCGGATCACAGTCCCAAAAAGTATGTTTTATTTTCTGCAATACCAGCTGCACGAATGGACCAACATTCATCAAGCAATCTTGTCACATTTCTTAGTGACGCGATAATCACTTGGCAACAGCACTTGATCACGTGCATCCTGTCGCCGGCGTAGAAGCGCGATGCACCAGAAGTCTCCAGAATGAAACAATTCCTAGCAAGGGTTGAACTTTGGCCCTGGGAAAAAATCGCACGGTGCCTATTTACTTCCGGGTGCCACTACAAGCGTGTTTACGTGAGCGAGTAAAATATGAAAAACACCTTTCGAGTAAGGCCTGGCGTACTGTGATTTATAAATGAATATGCCGTGATCGCTGGTCTACATGAACGCCTCAGGGTTGATCCCAGTATAAATGTTTCTTCTTCATAGCTTGCAAGTAAATGTTTGTTTTATCAGCTAGTTTTTTTTTAGCTTTGCCTATCTGACTCTAAGCATAGAGAAAATATTCACATATGCGTAATTCTGTAATGTTTCAAATTTTCGAGATGATTTGATAATGCTATGGCGATTATTTATTCAAACTTACCCCTTTTATCTTTAGCCGTGTTGTGTTTTTTTGTTGTTGCCGAAACAAATTAAACTTATATATATATATATATATATATATTTGTCGATTTATATAGGCGTAAACATATGGCGTAATCATAATACAGTATATATAGGCGTAAACGCAACGAAGTATACGTTGCAAAAACTTTCGGAAAGTTTACAAAATATGTCTTGCATAAAAAAGACTATATTCATAGAAAATGTTGTTTAGAAAAAATTACACGAAAATTGCCCCAAATGTTATCGCATTGCGTTTGCTATTTTGCAGGCTATAGTTAATGAAATGTTTTGCATGATAATACATATTTTCTTTTCGGTAAGCCTATATAACATCAATCTTACTGACAAATCTGTTGAAATAAATGTTATTAAAAATTGGTACAAAAATAAGAAACGCTATGGCAACATAAAAAGCGAATAGGGTAAAGTGAATGAAACATTTTTTTAATAAAAAGTGCATAAAATTAGGCGGGATCAAATTCCCCAAAGCGTTTTCCTGCAAACTGTGTTTTTGTCAGCGGTTTCGAACCTACGACGTTCTCATGCAGGGAAGAATTCCAAACAAGATGTTTTGTGTCGGTATGTGGGTCAGGCGCAATGGACTATTCGGCCAATTTCCCAAACCTTTTTTTCAAGGGTTTCGAACCCAGGACACTCCCGGGAACGAATCCCGATCAAGGTTTTTTTATGTCTGTGTATGGGTCAGGCGCGCCAGACCATTCGGCCAAGTTCGTGCCCTAACCCTTGCAAACTTTTTTTTCACGGGTTTCGAACCCAGGACACTCCCGGGGACGAATCCCGATCAAGGTTTTTTATGTCTGTGTATGGGTCAGGCGCGCCAGACCATTCGGCCAAGTTCCAGCCCCAAACTACGAATGTTTTGCAAGCAATAAATCACGTACGCCACTTAACGAGATTTTTAACTTTACAATCAATACCGTTTGGTAGCGCCCCTACCAACATCAAAGGACCATATTGGGGCAGGATATAATGAGCAATAAGAGCTGAGAAGGATAGAAAAAGATGGTTTAAAGAAACATATGGGAGTGAAACATGAGAAGAGTGGAACAGGAGAAGATATAGGCACCAAGCTTCAACTAACGGTTGCGAAAAACGGACACCTTCGCACAAAGCAGGGCTGGTTTCAGTAAACATCTCTCAGTGTGCGTTGGAGCTTGTGGGTCTACCTCAGTAACTTTTTCTAGCTTATGTAGTTGAAACCTATGATTAGAGCTAATAAGAATGTCTGTAGTATGAATTGAACACATTTACGCGTGAGCCGAGAATTTGTTTTTGATGAACATTGTGAAAATTTTTGTCATATTCTGTACCCAAAGAGTTAACCGTTTGAAACAGTGTATTTATGTTGTAGATTGTAGATTGTTTCTCTTTGTGTTGAGTTTTCTTTTGAATTAGCAACAAAATTTTCAGTTTATGCTTCAAGTTTGTGTGAGTGCTTGTTAGTTTTTATGCTACTAGACTAAAATCTAAAGTACTCAACGCACATTGCTGTGCATGTGAACACGAGGCATACAAAAATATTACCCGTACAAGAAATAAAATGTTGGCGTGAACAATATGACTGGAGACAAGTAACATAAAATTACATAGGCTGCACAATACAAGTAAGCTACTGTCGTATAATTTTGAGATCTGTCCACGACCAACGATAACTTGTCGTTACTGTCTGGCAGTATGTTATTAAAGGGGAGATCGATATACACACAGACTAAATGCAACATAGTTAGGACTTTAATTTGATTTGAAACGATTTTTGGTGTTTTATTAAGTCTTAGTCTTCCATCGACAGGTTATAGGAAAAAAGGGTATTGAGTTGCGTAGGTAAAGAACAATCGAATTGTGACTTGACTCTTCACAATACTCTCAGCAGGATGCATTACTACATTGTCAAGAAAAGTAAGCTTTTTGTTGGCTGTGAATAAAAAAATCCAAACCGTTTCACAAACCTACTTTATAACTTTATGTTATACTTGCTTTTTCTGCAAATTTACGTTTATTCGTAACAGTAATAAAAACGAACTATGCCAATATTTCATCATAGTACACCAGGCCTATTGACGACAACATACCGAATCAGCCGGTATCCAAGCATTCACCAATCGACAAGACGTAAAATCTAGAAAAATATAGCCTCTGGTGGGATTCGAACCCACTACAGGAGTCCTTCCGGGACTCGCGCTCTAAATTTGACCACTTTTGGCGGGTCCTCCGCTGAGTCTGTGTAGCTCAGTTGGTAGAGCGCAAAGCCATAGTCATTTCGGTTCGTTTTTTCTCTAACGTTTAAGCTTGAATGGGGCTTAACTTTAAAATTGGGCACATGAGTAGCTTTACTTCAGTAAATCTAACTTTCGGGGCAAGTTTGGGCTTTTCAAGTCATTTTCCGGCATGTACCGACTATTACCACGAACGCTTGGCCTATGAAACTTATTATCGACCATTTGTAGGACATTACAACTATGGTACATACAATGCGTTGGCAACAAGCGAGTCATTGAGTTAATATATTATGTCAGGTAGCAATGGTACAAATGAATGTAAATTAAACTATCGGTTATGGTTTAGGTGAAGGGGCAAATTATAAAGATGTCAAGGAAATACCGAAATCTAAAATGCAAGAAATTACCGATTCCACAAATCCTGCTGTGGTTCAAAGGGCGGTGTACTCCACTGTACATGAGATTATGAAAAAGTCTGGAAATGAACAACACGGAGGTTAGTAAGATATGGAAGATACGATACGAAAGGATTTCGGTACGGTTTCGATTTAAGAAGTGTGAACATGTTTGTTAAACAACAGTAAACTCCACCAAAGGGCGCTATAATGCTGTCACGATTGTAGCGAAGTGCAAAGAGGCCGAATGATCTGGCGCGCCTGACCCATATACAGACATAAAAAACCTTGATCGGGATTCGTCCCCGGGAGTGTCCTGGGTTCGAACCCCGTGAAAAAACAAAAAAAAGAATGTTAGAATAGTTTGCAGCTTATAGGCTACCCAACGCCATCCTTAAAATGCAATCTAAGTTTATTTAATAATATTTTAAATGCACTATAACCGCACTTGTGTTGTTATAGTGACTTGACAATAGTAACCGAACTTTGTGATTGTTTATCTCCTAGACTTGTACTTCAGCAATCAAGATCCATCAGAAAGCAATTACGGACACCTGAAGATAGTTTCGGACAATATGGGAGACCTA
The DNA here is from genome assembly GCF_965637545.1 of Phallusia mammillata. NCBI lineage: Eukaryota > Metazoa > Chordata > Ascidiacea > Phlebobranchia > Ascidiidae > Phallusia > Phallusia mammillata. Next base: position 30,537,447 of record NC_137253.1, on the reverse strand, counting down.
GTAGCATGGGTAACCAACGACGACCGAAACATTTACTTCTTTGATTAGTGACATTTTCTATGCTCACTAATTGCTACACGTGTTACTAACTTTCTTATAATCATGCAAATATATAACCACTCTTTCAGTTTTCTACGCATTTTACAGCGCGTGTATATCGTAAGCAACACTTAAGTGATCTGTAAATAAAATAATTTGCTGCATTTTGTTTATCTTTGTGACAGATTGACCATCTATAAAAATGTTTGCTTAATGAAAATATGGACTAATATTTACTACATGAGGTTAAAAACATTTTTTGGTCGTAGATTGGCCGATATTATGTTGACACCAAGTTGTTTTGCAAATTATTGTGTTTTGCAAAAATACTGAATAGCGAAATGTAGATATGTCATTTAACTCTTGTAAATGTACGTGTGTTATGGGACACATAAGGAAAAAAGGATACGAGATTGACTGAAAAGCAAAACCAGCCTTTTTGAAGCCTTTAGAAACCACTTCGGTTACAGAAAAACAGCCTTTTTCTTAACCTATAAATAATGAATGCGGACAAAAAGAAATGCGTTTGACTGTCATCTGTTAAATGCAGCTAGTATTGAACACTAATGAAAATCTTTTGTGTAAGGCAAGTGACAGTTTAGTAGTATAAGAACTACAGCAAAGATTTAACTATTTTTCCAAACATTTAAAGGAAATTTGTAAGTTAGTATAAAACTTTGTGTGTGTTAAAACGTGGCAGGTAAATATTCGGGTTAGGCTACCAGTCATTACAATATCGGGTGTTTTCCTCCAAGGTTGCAAACCTCATTAGGTTCCGCCTTGAGCATGAACCACAGCTGGATGCCACGCCTGTGAGCAGAGCCCTCGAGAGAAAAAAATATGCTAGTGTAAGTCAATTTTTGGGCTTCTATTTAGAATAGTATAGTCATGTCCAAAGAAGTTCTGATAAAATATTTTTGTGCACCAAAGTTCATGCTCCGCATTTATACGTTCAGTCGTCAGAACAAACCAAGAAAAGTTGGCGAAATTACATTGAACTTACTTAATACACAAAGCATAAGTCAACATTTCACATGTCTATGAAGACAGATGTGTTTACAAGACCGCTTTCATCAGGGGTAGGCAATTAATTTTAGAAAACTGACTGGTGTTGGAGGGCGAACCAACAATAACTTGAACTTAATTCTGCTCAGTATTACCTTTTCCCATTGTATGTAAATATTTAAAGTTTACTTAAAAAAATCGGGCAAATTGACATGAAAATTAGCAATTTACCTTGCAATACTACGCTGAAATGTTGAAGCCCGAAATTTGGCGAATCAAATACGCGTTTGAGCTCTCAAAATTTTATCAAAAATTAGACTATCAAATCAAAATCCACATTATGCAATCAGTATTTTTCAGTTTTAAAACAATCATAAAAATGCATACACGTTTGACTCTTAAGTTTTAATAATATATGGGCCACCGAGACTCTCATGGGCTCCAGTGCGGCGCATCGGCTAAGCCCCCCTCTTGTAGGGCCTGCCTGCATGTAAGGACTTTGTGGCAAGTTAGATGGCGCATTTCTTTTTAGGGCATTAGTTAAACAGTTTCGTATTGAGATGAATAAAAATGTGTGACTGGTGGTACACTTTTTTTCGTTGCCCCAAGTCAAACGCTGACAATTTATATGAGATATGTCACTGTTTGTGTTGGGCATTGAGTAAGCAGATAGGCGAGCTTAAATCCTAAATTCAATCTACTTTGTTGGTATTCGTATTCGCCATTTCACAAAAGCTTATTGTACCTTAACGCGTATAGAAACCGTTTTTAAACAATTCTTTGCATTTGTACGAGCCATTGTTACGATATTTTATATTTCGCAATATGGCATAAATGTCAAAATGACAGTAAATTTACATCATAAGACTTTGGTTAATAGGAAGTCACTTACGTGACAAAATTTGGAATGTCTTAAGCCATGGGAAGGGTTTTAAATTGCCTTACAGCTCTTTTGTTCGAGTTTTTATTTTGAAGGTAAACTGGCTTCTCACGCGGTTGGTTAAGACGCAATCTGGGCGTTGAATCATTGTGTTTTTGCTGACCACTAAAGTTCCTTCTTGAGTGGTTAGCAAAAACACAATGAATCACTCCTCCTATTTCCTTAAATTGAGTGGATCGCCATTTCTTTAAGTAGCCGCTTTATCTAGGGCAGGGGTCACCAAACTTTTTTCACTGTGGGCCGAAGTTTAATAATGATTCGCACGGGCCGCATAGTTTACATACCCCAGCGTCGTCTTTCTAAACTTAGCCCTCGAAGTGATTTCTACGAGGGCGCCAAGATATGGTCTTTCTACAATATCATTTAAAATCTGGTAATGGGACTGTTAAACTGTATAGTTAGCTTCAACTGTATAGTTAGTCTCCACAAGCAATGCTTGTATATCAAAAGTCACAAAAGAAGGCAATTGTCTTGTTTGTGATGCAACAAACCGGCTTTGAATCATTTCTGGGCGTTGTAATCCTACGAAACTAGGTAATATCAATCCAACATATCGCAAAAGTAAACGTTTCGTAAGGAGGATATTATTGTTTGAATGTTACTAAAGTTATCAATACAATTTGGCAAACCAAAAAATGTGGTCGCGGGCCGGATAAAATGACCTCGCGGGCCGGATCCGGCCCACAGGCCGTAGTTTGGTGATCCCTGGTATAGGGTTTTGCAATTTTCGTCCGCATTTTTTCAATCTTAGATCGATCTAGACCTGTACCTATGTACATAACGTGTGTATTTTCTGCGGTAAATTAGTTCTTATTAGCGCTACGTTCGCTTATGTAACAGTCTTACACGTGTAACGTAAACGTACAAACATAATCTGGTAATTATTTCTAAACCAATCAAGTAAATAAATATGACTTAGGTCGCAACAGCCATGACATGTCACATGCCATATTTTTGCCAGAAACAATCTGTTACAGCAATTCCTTGTTCGTAGAAATAACTTAAAAGTCTAGGTTTACTTTTACTTGTAGCGAGCATTTGACTTGTAATTGTTAAAAATTAGACATAATAAGGACATAAGTCAAAAACAAGGAGATTTCTTAAAAATAAGGAAAATACATTGCCCTTCAAAATAAGGACAAATTAGGGCAACCCTAAGTATAAGTTATTGTTTTTGAAATAAAAAAAGTCGTATTCACACAGTCGTGTCTGCTGTTGACGCGGATTAATTTCTTCCGCAAATTTACGCTCCAACGGTGTTAGGAATGTCACGACTCAGCGAACGGTGTTAGGAATGTCACGACTACGACTTAGACTTAGCGACTTTCTATGGGCGGAAATAGGATCATCGACTGCTGATGGTTGCGAAACTGTGGCTTTGAAAAAACAACAACTGAAGCTGATAGTGTGCAACATTTTTCGTCGGTGGGCCATATAACCAATTTTGGACACCAAGCGAGGGCCATGCAATTTTTTTCATGTACTCAACAAATTTGAAATTCTTGCAAATCATCTATTAGGTAATTATTGCGTCACATTCGGTGAAGTACGTGCAAGCTACTGTATGGTCCACCGGATGGAAAACGCTGGTTTAGCTTATACCTGTTACGTATAGTATAGCAACTTAGGAGATTTACCAAAATCTAGTGGAAAATTGTGCTGAATTTAAGAAGAATTGCATTTTTTCTCTAAATCAGTGTGTAAGTGAGGGCCACACTAAATAGCTTGGGGGACCGGATTATGACCTGCGGGCCGCCTGTTGCACACCCTTGACTTAAGCCATATAATTACTCTCATTAATGTGAAGCAGGCTAAATACTTTTTAGCAAGAAACTTCTTTTTCTTTGCAGACTTTTCAATTTTTTTTAGACCCATTGCGTAGTTATAGTTTTAAAATATTGACTTGCCATTTTAAAACTCAAAAACTCAAAATGAACAGCGAAAAACTTCTCACATCGCTTGAAACAGCTTCCAAACAACACGAGGAATCTGTGGTGATTGAATTGGGTACTGATCGGCTTATAAGATGGATAGGAGTGTACACCACTCTATTCCTGGCTGTTGTAACCAAAATTGCTGACTTTGGAAGTAAGTTTGAACACAAACTGTGTGTGCTATTAAAGTCGTTATTATGTTGGCTAGGAAATGGCACACACAAAAAAAACTACCAAAAATGTATTTAACATGTTATATCACAGTACACCAGGCCCATTGAAGGCGCCATACCAAATCAATGGGCCTGGCGTACTGTGATTTACATATGAGTGTGCCGTGATTGCTGAATATGTGCTTCAGGGCTGATCCCAGTTATGAATTTATGTTTTTCTTAACTAACATGTCATATATTTTACAAAAATTATACAATCGTTTTTGAAAGACAGAATCAGTCAATGAAGAAAATAGAAATCACTGTTTTACCTAAAAGCGCCTTAAGTTTCTTATTTACATGGACTATATTATCTGAATTAAGATTCTACAAACCCCAACAATAAACAAACAAATCTATGTACATTTAAAGCACTGCGTTTTAATTTTTGTTTCGAATCATATGAGTCAAGGCCAGAAAAATGTTTTTATTTGACAAAAGAAAGTAGATTGTTTTTTAAACATTTATATAATATTCTTGTGTTTATGCAGCATCTTCCATTGCTTGTTACCCAGTCGGTGGGTCAGAGCCGAACCGACTGATTACTGCATTTGCGGCAACCTACTGCTGGGCGAGCAGCGGCAACAACGACCCACAAATACTTCCTTTAAGCAATGTCTCGACGTGCATTGCACCAGATGGAAACATTACACTGTCACGTGACCCAACGGAGCTCAAGCGTTTCGTCGCATACTTCCCTTACTTTATTATCGGTCAGGTATGGGCCTTTAGCAAAACAGAAAAAAGGTAATATAGGCTTTTGAAAGTACCTTTAGGCAAACCATTTCAAACACTTTGAACACACTAAACACAAATCTGTTTAAAAGTCTTATAGGAAAGACCATATTCAATCACAAATGTTGACATAAGCATTGGCCTAAAATCTAAAGAAACAAAAAAATGTCATTTTCCGCACAATAAAGTCTTTTGCAGGCTTTGATTTTTGCCTTGCCCTTGGCTTATTGGCACTTTCGCGTGGGGGCGCCATTGTTGGGTCATCTGCGATTCATGCAACTGCTTCTGACCGAAATCTTTGATACCGTGAGCAAGGTTAAGAACGGGAGACCACGCAAAGCGTACGACCCCAAATGTGAGACCTTGGACGGAAACCGAAAGCAGCCAGAAGAAAATAAGGGTAAGTCACTGTAATGTATTTACTCTCAAGTTAACACCAACCACATAACACGCACACCTCGTGTAAATCCTTGTAATGACCTCTCGGGCAAAACACGCCTTTATAAAGAAGTTCGTTAGAATTTTTAGACAAATCCTCGACGTGTTTATCGAGGTTTGGGCACCAGACATAAATTCGAGCGATTTGTTCATCTTTACAACACCCAGGTGACCTTTTTTGTCACGGGGTTCGAACCCAGGACACTCCCGGGGACGAATCCCGATCAAGGTTTTTTATACCTGTATAAGGCCCGGCGCGCCAGACCATTCGGCCAAGTTCCTGTCAATTTGCCATAAAGAACAAAACGCAAATGAGTATGATGCTTGCGCCAGCTAACGGTATTTGGCAAACTTTAGCAAACCATTTGTGTAATTTAGTCGCACCCAGCCTGGCGGGTCAAATAAACTTTCGAAAAATTAGTACAAATTGTGTGATATATTGTATAATTAGAAATTGCAGTTTTAAAGAAAAAATAAATTTTACGGCTTTATATATAAGTATTTTACTTTGGTAAACCTTGTTTTCTCTATTTTGACGCAATAAATCATCATTTTTTTGTGGTTTTGAATAGCACGAAATTTGTCTTGACACCGTGCATTTAAACAGCGCTGTTTTTCTGTATTTTGGTGTCATTTTAACCACGTCCAGCCCTATATTAAGCTTGCCAGTTTTTGTAGAGACACCGTCAACTGAAATTGACACCGACACAGATTCACCGAGTAAAAAAGATCAAACGATTTCAAGCGATCCTGTGGAACCCGAAAAGAAAACAACGCCCGAGGTAGAGACGTTCAAAACAATAAAATCTGAAATACCAGCGCACGTTTTGATCGTTTTCTTTTTAACTCAAATTGTTATAATCGGCATTTTGTGAATGTTTCTGGATTGAGTCAACTTTGTTTGCCGTTGAAGTAAAAATCAAACAAACATTATACTCAATGGTTCTCAAACTTTTTTATTGTCGGGGCCAAATGGTAGTTTTGTAAGTGTGTAGGGAGTCCCCAAAACGAAACCTTGAGATAATCACTAAAGATTATTACCTTGAGAGCTAAAATAGCAATCTATGGTGGTTTTATAAGTCAAGTCAAGTCAAATTTTATTTGCATAGTCACTTCATCATCACAGTTCCATTGTTGAACGGATAAGTAAACAGCAAGGACACCGAAACAATCCGAAGGTTATCGAGTCAAGTGTCCTTTTATTTGAATTGTGGTTGAATTCCGTTTTGGGTATGTTCTGCCGTAGGATCGCAACCGACCGCACGAGCCTGACGGGGTACGTCCGGTTGCATAAGACGGTAGTTGAACCCGCAGGTTCTGCTGGCCAAATGAAACCCGCCTAAACGGAAACACCAGCTCGGTATAAGGTTTTGTGGGAGCAACAAATAAGTAGTTGGGAGTCGCATGCGGCCCTGAATGCCGTGTTTGAGAATCACTGATTATACTTGTAACGCTGTGAAACACTTAAATAATTTTTTTTGAGAATAAAACTTTGGGCCTGAGAAGTTTGAGAACTTTCTAATCAGTTACTCTTGCTTAGCTACCTTTATGTTTAGGGCGAACAGCCTCCTGACGATAAGACCCTAAATGGCAAGAACACACAGCCATCAGGGAAACAAGATGTCAGTATCGCAGTTGAAGGTATATCATCAAAACGGTGAAGTATCTGAAATATGAATTTTACAACAAAAGAAGATAGAGTCATTTTAACGACGTCCAGCTAGTGCTGGGATTCAGCCGGTTCGCACCAGTTCTATAGAACCGTCATACGAAATTTTATGAGATTAGCGAACCAGTTAGCATTACTGGTTACTGTCAATGGACTTTTTGTAACAGAACCGGCTCAAAAATATGACTTTTGTGATTTTTTTTGACTGACAAGAAATTTGAATCTCACCACTGCGTCTAGTCCTATATACAGTTTGCCGGTTTTTGCAGGGTCATCGCCGCCTGAAAAAGACGCCGATTCTCCGAGTGAAAAAGATAAAATGATTCCAAAAGAGGCTACAAAACTTGGAAAGAAAGCAACGCCCAAGAAGCAAAATGAAAGCGAAGAAAGCGACGCCAAGGTAGAGACTTTTTGAGTGTTTTCTTTTCCAATTTAAAGAGTGTAGCCTAAACCGCAATTCGTAATAGCTTTTTCTAAATTAAAAGGTTTTCTAAAACTTTTTTTCTAAATTAAAAAGTCAAGCCAAGTCAAGTCAAAATTTTATTGGCATTGTCACTTTATCCAATTTTCATTGATGAACAATTTCGTAAAAACAGCAAGGACACCAAAAAAACATTGGTTATCGAGTCAAGTGTCCCGTTATTTGAACGATGCTTGCAGTATGAAGCATTTATTTGTGACGTTGTGGCACACTTGAATAAAATTTAAAGAAGTTAATCTTTAAACTAGACCTGTGATGATGCGGAAATTTTCTAATCGATTACACGTGCTGAGCAACATTTATTTTTAGGGCAAAGATTTCTTTGACTTTTTAGCTGGAGAGACGCAAGACCGTCATCTATTTTCGATTATGTGTTACGAAAACTTCGCCAATCTGCATCACCTACCCTACATTATGTCTGGTAACTATTACGCGCAGACACTTATGCAATGGTTGCTTGCTTATAAAGACACCCAAGTATAATCTCTATTCTACAAGACCACAGGGCAAAAAAATTTTATGTTATCATACCCGCCTTAAAATGTTCAAGCCGAAACCGAGTGTTCGGTCAATAGGCCAGAATCTTTTAAAGCCCCCTTCTAGATAGACTTGTATGACTGACCCTTGTATCATTGATGCAGATGAACTGATTTTAAAAATTCCAGAACAACTGTTACAATGCGTAAGCTGAATAAAACACGCAATGTTTTGCAGACAACGTGGCTCGTAACTTCGACATACAACACAAATAGTTCGGTTTTAGCCGAATTTTTAAAATGATTCGGCTCGAAACCGAAAACCTTGGCGGAAACGGCGTTTACGGCCGACCGAAACTTCCCTGCATGACTATGCACATTCTTACAAACGAGCTCCAGAAAAACACCATTAATGATTCGCCAACGTTTAACTAGGCTTTGTTTTGCAACACTTTAATTGAGTTAGTATTGTTACCGAATTGCTTTGACAGCCGCGGAATTGGGTCTAGCGATTTCGGGTGGCGGTATTACCTTTGCCAAACAAACCCCAAAACCCCTGCCAATCTGATCTTTTCTCCGAGACTGTCTCCCCAATTCTGTAAACGGTCCAGAACCCTGCAATAACGGCTCACCACGAAAGCCGAATCTACCTAACACTGGTTTTGCTAAACGGGCGTCTCACAGTTTATTATATTATATGATAAAACACGTACAACGTTACACAAACGTCAACAAACCAGGTCTATTCACCTGAGAACTACCACTGCACATAAAAACAACGTCACAAGGAAAACGACCGCACACTAGACGCCCACAAGAAGACTGCCGCTCCTTATGCAACGATTACATGCCGACCTCGACACATAGGCGATTGACCAATCACGGTCCTCCATACGATTAGGTTATCAGGCACACCTGGGAGTGGTGATTACTGGGAAAATGCGGCAGAACAATAATGCGTGAAAAATGAAACTTGTGAGGCAAACTAAAACAAACGGTGGGACAAACAAATCAAAGCAACGAATCAACGATAAGTGAAAATATATGGTTAGAGTGAAAGAAAGACAAAGGTGTGAATAACGTTAAAAAAAGGTAATATAGGTGTAACGCATTTTTCGATAAGTGAAAATATATGGTTTGAGTGAAAGAAAGACAAAGGTGTAAATAACGTTAAAAAAAGGTAATAAAGGTGAAACGTATTTTTAAGCTAGACATAAGTGAAACATAAGTAAACACATTAATGTGAAACAATTGTGGAGACGACACACAAATAAACATGTTTTAAAATGTGAAACAAACCAATAGAAAGCAAATACCAAATGATGTACAGTGTACTTAAATAACTAAAGGTGAAATATTTTCGCCACAGTATCATTTATAAAACGAAATCAAGGTAAATCTAATCTACGCTTAATAGAGGACAGAAAATACTTTAAAACCTTGTTATATAGGCTATAACATGAACTACAATTGGGTATGTAGGTTCTGTTTTGCAACACGTCGGGATTTTCGACAAACAAACAACATTCCTCATGTATAATGTTTTTCAGTTTTCATCATCAATGAGTTTCATGGGAAACCGAAAAAGGTGATGCCGACTAAGAAAGCTTTAATGGAGATCTGGTGCCACGAAGACAATTTAACCAACAACTTCCTCGTGAAACGCTACGTAGGAAAACATTTCGTTACGGCCTGTGCAGCGCTCTGCATGACTGGGGCGTTGATCGCTTGGTTGGTAGTGGGCGGCTTGTATCAGGAAATAATGGAGTCCAACACTTTTGGGTAGGTGGTTGGCTTCCTGCATGTAACGGACGGATATGCTTTACTGGTGGTATAGCGGTGAAAATTTGTTTAATAAAACGAGCTTTAAACTATAGTGCAATAACAGCAGTTTACAGGACTGCGGACCATATTGCAAAAGTCTAAGTCGGTTTAGGCATCAGTTTGAATGTAACGGTCTTGTTTTTGACCGGTCGTTACATTCGGGCACGGTTGAGTGTTTGATATTTTTAACTTTAATAAATACGTTTTCCATTTCGAATCCGTTTTGGGGCTTGGTCCTTGGATTCAACCCAATTCAGGCTTTCTTACAGCTATGTGATTTTGTACTGATAGACCTAATAGTTGTGTGTAAACAAGAACGGTATTGAACAAAAATGTGTGTAACAACACAAAGAGAAAAGCATGTGGTTGTATTCCAACTTTTATGTCATACATTTTCGCGTTACAACTAACATAATCTGGTCTTTTTAATGTAGTTGTCAAATTCCCCACGTGGACTACTGCCTCCTGTGCTCCATCAAGCGGCTGTCAGATATTATTGTGCTTTGTGTCATCGACCTTTTGCTCACAATGGTGGTGTTTGTGATGTCACTATACAAGTTGTGTGACGTTCGCAGCAGCAGAAATCTGTACAAAGCACATTTCTTCGAGAACCTGAAGAAAACTAGCAATGTATCGTTTGAAATGAAACAAAGTGAAGCGAAAGAAAAAAAGAAATGATTCTATTTCTTTTGAATTATATTCTAAATCTTTAGTATCTACCCCTTCTAATATGAGTTTGTTTGTTTGAAAAACTGTTACTATCCTGTTCAGGGTTGTACTCGTTCCTAACACAAATTTGTCTCGGTGAAAAAAAATTACCAAATTAAAACAAAACAAACATTGCACTTTAGCCAGCAAATACCCAATGCTGCAGAATTTAATTTTATATTTTGGAGGGGCAATTTGAAAATCTGTTTTTAATATTATGAACAAATCTTCTAGCTTTAAAGCTTGATGGCTCGTTTTAGGCCAATCGAGAGTTTGTGCCCATTATCCATTTTATGTTCTATGTTTTTTTTTCGGATTTTTACGGGTGTGAACCTTCGACCATTTCTAATACAAACCAAGTTGAAGAACTGAATTTAACCCCATTTTATCGAAACTGGTGCTAATACTCGAACCCGACCAAAATAGCCGCCTCGGTTTTTCCAACTCGACTTTCTTTGTTTTATGGGGTTCGAACCCATGCAGGACATCCCATGGGACGAATTCAGGCGCGCTAGACGTGACCATTCGGCCAAGACTTCTTCGAGTTGTGATTGGCGCCGATAGCGACAAAGTTATTTTTTTGTAACATAACCACTAGATTATGCTGCAGAGCTAACATGCCTAATGGTCCGTGGCGCTTGATTTTTACACAGAAATAGAAAAAAATCCTGACTAGAATTCGTACCTGCATGGGAGGGTCCTGGTTTGACCCCCTTGAGAAAAATCTAAATAATATGTATTCTTAAAGCTAACCTCTTCGAATTTTTTACACATTAATTATATTAATTCTTGTATTGTGGTGTGTCGGTTTAATTATATTAATGAGAAGTAACAAATGTATACCACTAAGTTTGAAGTGTGTTGACTTGAGGTAGATGCAAAATAACCCTGATGTTATGTAAAACGAACCATTAAGACTTAATAACGTAAGAGTATAAACCTTTACAACGGGAAAATCCGCCCCTTTTAATCAAAATAGTGTGAGTGCGAAAAGGGACTTGTTAGGTAAACAAAACGAGGCATTCAATTCAGTTGTGGCATTCTCAGCAGTTCGCGCGCGTTTAAAAGTATTTTTCCTGGACAATAAAAAGTGTCTTTAATTGCATTTGAATGTTTTAAAAAACCTAGAACCAATCAGCAGCTTTGTTGATATCACGTGATTTACCCAAACACATCAAGCCAAAACTGCCAGTGCAAGAAAGAGTTGTAAGTCAGGCCGGGCTTTTCGGGTCGGGATCAAATTTCAGGCCCGCTTACTACTCTGGCGCACACATTCCAGATTCTATTTGTTTTCATTCTTTACGTCTAGGGCAGTGAATTTCGAACAGTGCGCTCTGCGTGGTGGCAATGCTGATATTGGTTTGTAAAATATATAATCCTTAAAATAAATGATGAATATTTCCATATGTATGTCAGTAGGGCGGTCCGAAAATTTTGGTTATTTCGAAAGCGCCATTTGAGGTAAAAAGTTTTGAGAAACACTGGTCAATCTAGTTGTTGTGTTTTTTCATGTACGTTACTTTAAATTACTGAAACAGAGGCTTTTACCTTTTTTCTCTTGTTTGACATTTTTCATTTTTGGTTATTCTACAACGAAGGCACAAATCTACAACGAAGCAAGCTCTCTGAAACGTTTTGGTTTTTCAGGCATTAACGTCAAGTGGCAAAACAGTACAGTAAAGATGAACATAAATTCGTAACTGGGATCAGCCCTGAAGCGTCAATGCAGACTCGCGATCACGAAGGCGCCATAGCGAATCACCTGGTCACCAAGCATTCACCAGAACGTGGCAAGGCGTAAGCTAGAAAAATCCAGCCTGCGGTGGGCGCTCTACCAACTGAGCTACGCAGGCTCAGCGGAGAATCCTGGTCTGGCGCGCCTGACCCATATACAGACATAAAAAACCCTGATCGTGATTTTCCCCGGAAGGTTCCTTGGTTCGAACCCCGTGAAAAAAACAGAAAGCGCAGAAAGTTAAATCACAGCAGCGTTGCCTGCCTCGTATGCTGCACATGTCAGCTTCGTAATAGGGGATCGCCACATTAATTACAGTAGTCAATATGCTTATTTATTACAAGGCTTAAAAACGCATCATAAAAAGTGAAAGGAAACGGTGTATAAATGTTTCAGAGCAGGCGTGTAAACCTCTGAAAAGCTCGCATGTATTTGAGATTTTAAGGACCTTCATCCAGAAACAATAAGGAGAAACGTTTCATACTATTTGTAGGGATAATGGAAAAGTTTGGCAGTCGTGGAAAAATACAGAAACGCCTCTCACCTTCCCTATGATAATCTACACAATCAAAAAGTAGGTGGTGTTGGATCTGAGGCATTTTTTTCCTACCTATTTGTTGCGACAGTTCCAGGAAAAGGTGATTACCTCGACCTCACACAAAGACAAAACACATGCACATTGTTTTGTCACAATAAACTCTTCACAAAAGGCCACCAGTCGGCTTTTACGCGGAGTAAGAACTCGTGAAAGAATGTGAATTGTGTCTGGGACGCCGCTTTGTTTCAAACACTCGCTCGCTTACTTACGCGCGTTTAACGAATGAAATTCCACACAGTTCAATTACACCACAACGGAAGCAGAGTTTTAAACATATGATAGGGTGGCGTAACAAGTAGAAATTATCTTTCTTTGATGGTCGGATTTGGGTTTGGAGTGCAGCAGTTCCAAAAATAAAAAAATGCTTTTCGTAGAACTGGTCACAAAAACTGATCAGCCGCTGTTTTTTTCCAGGGTGTCACTTGTAAAAGAACTAATTAAGTTTCTACATGACTGTGGTTTAAAGTTTCAAGTGCAGTTTGTGTTTTTATCGCATACATTTTTTAATCTATTCTTCAGTGTTGTTAACCATACGAAAAGTCAGTATAATTAAGGTAAAAAAACAAAGTTGAAATAAGTCAAAAAAAAACAAAGTTAAAACAAGTCACTTTCCAATCTCAGTTTAAACATCAATTGCCTTCTTTTTTGCCCTATTTTGCCACGTCTCACCAGCAATTCGCTACAGTGACAAAACATGCAATAAGTCTTGTAACATAATGCGCTGAGGCCATAAGTTCAGGCAATACTTTTTACCACAAGACGATTTGACACAACTATCGATTCTTTAAATATAGGTTGCGAATGGAACAAACTTTTCAGAACAGATGTTTCATTCTGCAGCTACTTCCTGACATATTAGGAGAAGGACACAATATGGTGAATTTAAACTGAAACAGATCAAGCAAGCAGTTTTTGCTATATGATTTTTCCATTTTAGTCCACAAGAAGGACTAAAATTGTTTCATCTGTTTTGTCTGTATCTAGTCTCTGTTTTCTGTAAAGAGGGTGAAGGAATTGTTTTCAACATTTTCCAAAATTTCTATTGAAAGTGTCAAAGATGCAGAAATATGTGATTTTATACTTCAAGTGTAAAGTTATGTTTTCCCCTAAAACAAGTTTCTTACATCTTTTTTTAAAGATAAAACCAAGCCATGCATTCATAAAATTTTCGTTCTTCTGTACTGTTACGTCATCAGCTTTTGGAAGCCTATTCCCCGAAAGAGCGCGGGTCCCGGAAAGACTCCTGTCGTGGGTTCGAATCCCACCGCAGGCTAGGTTTTTCTAGCCTGTGCCTTGCCATATGTGTATGCTTGGGAGACGAGCTCATTCGGTTTAATGCCTTTAATAGGCTTGGTGTACTGTGAATTATCGATAAGTATGCCGTGATTGCTGGCCTGCATCGACGCTTCAGGGCTGATCCCAGTATGAATATATTCATCTTAGCTATCAAGCTCTACATTCATAAAATTTTCGTTCTTGTGTACTCTTACGTCATGAGGTTTTGGTAGTTCGCTTCTAAATAGAAATCATATACAGCACGGTTTCTTTAAAGCCCAATAACATCAAACTGCCCAGACAATTTTTTTAACATATTTTTACAAGAACTTAAGTTATGTTTTTTCTGGTACGTTGAAGTTTTTATAATTGTCATTTTTAGAAAACAACTTTGTTATCTAAAAAGCTTGATCTGAATTCAAACATGGGGAGTGTTTATGGAATTGTTTTGCGACTTGGTAAGTTGACCTCCTTTGTAAATCAGGGCACCATACAAAATCGGACTTATAATTATTTCGGTAAAACAAACACACAGTTATTGGACAATTAAACTCCATATAATGCGGATTATGAAATGATAATTTTGTTTAGATGATGATGGTTATGTTGAAGTCGGACGAATTAAACACAGCGACGAATGGGAAGACATCAACTCATGGTCTGCGGAAGTTATGGCGCAGAAAGTTAGTTCTGCTGTAAAAACACAAATGCAGCATGTTTACAATGGCGGTAAGCAAGACTTGTACACTCCTTGCATTATCTCATCACAAATAATTTAAGCTAAGCATAAATGCGATCTAACTTATACTAAAAATTAAATGGTCCAATAACATTTTATTCTGTGCATATGCGTTTGGTAGCATCGTCCAGCTGATCTGGTGTGTGACTACGTTGCTCATGATGGTCTTTAATGCACTCATCATTAGCTGGTGTATTTGTGCAGACACGATATAGAGACATTGTTCCTGACAGAACTGATAGACATTTGTACGCGCAATTGTTGTCTGTACAACACAGGCCATAATCTAAAGCAGGGGTTCCCAACTGGGGGTACTCGAACATCAAGGGGTACGAAGATCCTTGTGCCACGGAGCAGCATTTCAACCAGATTTCACTTTACAGTTTTATTTTGAAATTGTAAATGATATTATGCTATTACAATTATCCAGAAATAATTGTTGTTATTTAGTACGAAGCCTAATCGTCTCACAGCAATGTTTTTTTTTACTTGCTGTCAGCAATAAAAAACAAAGCACAAAGTTAGGAAGAAAATGCACAGATAATAGAGGCATTCAATGTCGTCTTGCTCACTGAGAAGTGACAAACAACATTACTGACATATAATTTCTTTTTGTTATTTTTGCATTCTTGTGTTAGCGTTTAATTGAGCTATAAATGCAACTTAAATTAGCAATTTATATATGAAAAATCCCATCAGCATATTTTTTTGGGGGGGGGGGGGGGGGGGGTCTCGTGACGTAATACATGAGTGATGTCACAAAGTGCATGGTCGCCACTCGTCAAGCTTTTAATTTCTTTTCATATTTAGAGTTGTACTTCAGTGATCAGGACCCGAATCAAAATGACTTTGGATATACGATCGAGCCACAGCACATGGGCAAGCTTAAGAATTGGGCACTCGCTAAAGAGAAATACATTTATTTCTTCAACAAATAACGAGCACCAACAGTTGCACAGAAATATTTTGTACATTCCAATAATTAACGTGTGATCAAATATATTTTCGTATTTACCTGGAAAATAAAACTGTCTTGCCTTAAAATGTATTCAAAAGCAGGGAGCCAAGGAGCAGCCTCGGACAGGTCATGTGACATAAACATGAATAAATGGACTCTTCCGGTTTATACAACCTATTGCTGCCAGGCATAATACCAAGTATTCACGTTTGTAGAGCTCTTCTGGCAAATGCATTTGGTTTCGGCGTTTCGACGCCCTATACAGGTCACCTTCATCAAATACCACCGGCAAAATTTTTGTCACAATAAACTCTTTACAAAAGGTCGCTTGTCGGCTTTGGAGCGGAGTAAGAACTCGACGAGAATTGTGTTCGTGACACCGCTTTGCTTTAAATACTGGCTCGCTTACCCGCGTCCAATGAACCAATTTTCACACAGTTCAATTACACCACAACCGAAGCAGAGTTTTCAACATATGATAGGGTGGCGTAATAAGTGGAATATCGTTTCTTGGTGTTCGGGTTTGGGAAGTATCATTTTTTCGTAGACTCCTGACCTACAAATAGTTTACCTTCACATAGTTTGACACAACCTGGTTCCAAAATCAAATCATGAGGTCAGACAAAAAAATGACAAATACGGATAGGTGGCGTAAAGAGCAGCGGCTAGAGTAAATAGGCAGCCCGGTTAAGAACTATGTTTTATTTTATCAATGGTCAATCTGGCGATTCCCTGCTACAAAGCTGACATGTGCAGCATACGAGGCAGGCAACGGTTTGACTTTAACGGGATCTCCACTGAACCCGTGTAGCTCAGTTGGTAGAGCCCGAATCCCGCAAAGACTTCTGTCGTGGATTCTAATTACACCGCAGTATGTTTTTCTAGCCTACGCCTTGCCGTCTGGTAATGCTTGGGAGACTGGGTTGATTCTTCATTGGGCTTGGCGTACTGTGCTTTATTTTTTTAGCCTAATTTTGTAATCCAACTCAAGTAGCTCTAACCGCCATCGTTTGTGCATAGTTTTCTTATCAAATATAGAATTCAATGCTCGTTGCACTACAGAATTTCTTTAATGGTTTTGCTGTAACAAAATGTCAATAGTACTACACTTTCCAAACAGTGAATATGTGAACTGTATACAAAGGAAAAACGAATTAAACGCAAGCACATTCGGTTATTGTTTATCGTGCACTGTACTACGCGCATTCATTGTTATTACCCAGATGAAGACGACCTGTATAGGAACTCTAAACGTCGAAATAAAAATACATTTCCCAGAAGAGCTCTACAAACTTAATATTATGCCAGGCAGCTATAGCTTGCATTAACTGGAAGAACCCATTTTTCATGCTTATGTCACATGACCTGTCCGAGGCTGCTCATTGGCTCCCTGCTTTTGAATACATTTTAAGGCAAATATGGTTTTATTTTCCGGGTAAATAAGAAAATATATTTTATCACACGTTGATTATAAGAATGTACACAGTATTACTGTGCAACTGTTGGTGCACATTATTTGTTGAAGAAATAAATGTATCTGTCATTAGCCTGAACCATATCTACGAGCGTGCCTATGTTCTTTGCTTCGATCTTATATCCAAAGTCATTATCTTGAGGATTCTGATCACTGAAGTACAATTCTGAAAATAAAAAGTAAAAATTAAAACTTCATTGTTTTACGACCCTTGACGAGTGGCAACCATGCACTTTGTGACGTCACTTATGTATGACGCAACAATCGTGCGAATGAATGTCTATCAGTTCTCAACATTGCACGCTGTAGTCACAAACCAGATCAGCTGGACGATGCCACCAAACGCAGATACACAGAAGGAAATGCTGTTGGTCCCAGTATAAGTTCTTTTACGCTCAGCATAAACTATGTGTGATGAGATTATGCAACGGTTGTACAAGTCTTGCTTACCGCCATTGTAAACATGCCGCATTTGGGTTTTTACTGCAGAAATAATTTTCTCCGTTGAAACTTCCGCAGACCGTGCGTTAATGTCCTCCCATTCATTGCTGTGGTTAATACTTCCCACATCAGAATAACCGTTACCATCTAAAAAATATCATTCATGACGTCTAAACAAAATTATCATTTCATAATCCGCATCGTATGGAGTTGAATTGTCCAAAGCGGTGTGTTTGTTTCGCCGAAGTCTCTTGTCCATTGAATTTCAAATACTATGTTATACGGTGCGCTGATTTGCAAAGGAGGTCAACTTACCAAGTCGCATAACGATTCCATAATAATTCCCCATGTTTGAATGCAGATCAAGTTTTTTTAAAATTACAAAGATTTTTTTCTACAAAATGACACTATTATGAAAATTTCAACGTGCCAGAAAAAAAACTATATTTCTTGGAAAAACACGTTTATGTCTGGGTAGTTGGATGTTAATGGGCTTTGAAGAAATTGTGCTGCGTATGATTTCTATTTAGAAGCGAACTTTCAAAAGCTGATGACGTAAAAGTACACAAGAACGAAACTTTTAGTAATGTATAGCTTCGTTTTATCTTAAATAAAGATGTAAGAAACATGTTTAAGGGGGAAACACAGAAATAATTTGTACAAGTTTTAGAAAATGTTGTGAAAAATCAAAAGCTTACTGCACTACAAAGTATCACCAAAAGTTCCCCGCCTTTGAAGAAAACAGAAATTTTTGGAGACAAAACCTTCTTGTGGAGATGAAAAAAGATATATTTTTCCTAAAATAGCAAATTATATAGCAAAGAAATGCTTTTCTTTTTCTGGTTTAGTGTAAATTTCTCACATATGAAGTCGCTTTACTTTAGTACTTCTTTGTGTTCGCTTCCTTCTCTCTGGTTTACCTCGACGCTATTTCCCAGTTTATATCTTAACCCAGTGGTTCTCAAACTTATTTTCTTGCGACGCCTCTGAAAAAGTTTCCCAGACTTGCGACGCACCAGCAAATAAAAGTTAATGAGAAAACTTATTATTAAAGTTGTGTTTATTGATACAACAACAAAACGCCACGAAACGGAACTATTCTGTGACGACCTTGGAAAACTGAAACGACGCACCAGGGCGTCGCGACGCACCGTTTGAGAACTACTGTCTTAACCCATCCAAGTATTATATCAGGAAGTAGCTGCAGAATGAACCACGTGTAATTTAATGTTTTTTTCCATTCACAAAACGAATTAAACCTATGGTGGTGTCAAATTGTATTGTGGGAAAACGTATCACCTGAACTTATGGCCTGAGCGCATTATGTTACAAGACTTATTATATGTTTTGTCGCTGTCGTTACTGATGAGGCGTGGCTAAATAGGGCAAATATAGGAGGCAATTGATGTTCGGAATGAGCTTGGAGAGTGACTTGTTAACTTTGTCGCTAGACTTAGTGTTTCCGTGTAACAACATGTAACAATAGACTACAAATTTATCCGACAAAATACAAACTACGCTTTAAACTTTAAACTACAGTGATGCAGATCTTAACCCCAGAAAAAACCCTCCAGGGGTGAGATAAAATGAATTCGATTTTTTACAAGTAGCGGCCTGCAGAAAAATTAGCGGCTGATCAGTTTTGTGACCAGTTCCACAAAAGGATTTGTTATTTTTGGGAACTGCTGCACCCCAAACCCAAACCACCAAAAGAATATTTCCACTTCTTACGTCAAACCATATGTTTAAAAATTTGCTTTCGTTGTGGTGTAATTGAACTGTGTAGAATTTCGTTCGTTAAACGAGCGTAAGCGAGTGAGTGCTTAAAACAAAGCGGCGTCCGACACACACCACGTCATTTCAGGAGTTCTTACTCCGCTTGAAAGGCGCCATGAGGTCTTTTGTGAGGAGTTCATTGCGACGAAACAATGTGTTCGAGTTTTTGGATTTTGATGTAACTAACATCTTTGTGAAAGATAATCAGCTTTTTCTAGGAAACGACGGATGACCGTTTTAGAAAAAGATATGTAGCCCTTTGCATAGTCCTCATGCGATTGAGGGCGTTCATGTTGCTACAGTTAGGAGAAACTCCCCGTTTTTATATCTCGATGGTGGCAAAGTACAAACCCATTAACAGTCGTGGAAAAATACAGAAAAACCTCTCACCTTCCCTTTCATAATATACAAAATCACAAAGTAGGTGGTGTTGGATTTGGGTAATTTTATCCAACGCATTTGTTGCGACATTTTCTCGGAAAAGTTGATTACCTCGACCTCACACAAAAACGCTTGTTGCATCATAATCTCAAAACACATACGCATTGTTTTGTCGCAATAAACTTTTCACAAAAGGCCACATGCCGGCTTTCATGGGGAGTAAGAACTCGTGAAAGGACGTGAATTGTGTCTGGGACGACTCTTTGTTTCAAACACTCGCTCGCTTACGCGCGTTTAACGAAACAAATTCCACACAGTTCAGATACACCACAATTAACGGAAGCAGATTTTCAAGCATAAGATGGGGGTGACGTAATAAGCAGAAATAAAGTTAAAGTTTTTATTTTTAAGTCGCTGATCGAGATTTATTTTAGAAGGTAAGAACTTAAAATCGATTTTCATAATGAAGTAAAAAATGCATTGCAGAAAATATGGCGGAAACTGGGTAAAAAAGTTAAACAAGTGTCATCGCCTTATATAGGCCCATAAATTTTTAAATAAAATAACCTTGTTCCTTTTACTTCAATATTGAACTCACTACCAAAAGAGTCGAATTCTTTGACCATTGTTGAAGTAATCAGTAGCAATAAGCTGTGTTTCCGCATATGTGTTGTACGGTGCATGACATGCTCGCTGGCGACACCTTGTGAAAATTTTGACTTGGCAAAATGGTCTTAATTAACCCAAATAAGTTTAAACTTTCTAATGCGAGGTAAAGTATAAACCTAAGTAACAAAGAGGTTTTACTAAACTAAATTTAAAAAGGTACCTAATTACAGCTGTAAATTAAACAGTACTCACACTGTCTTTGTTGCTTTCCAAATCAGATATAAAATATGTTCATTGTATCCTTGATCAAACATCAGTGAAAGCGAACCTTTACAAAAACAATTAAAAATTTATTACCATGTCAATAAGGGCAGATAAGATTCAAAGTTTAGCCAAAAATGCGTCGAGGAAACGGAAAAACTTGAACTTGAGGCAGACAGTTACAGCAAAGCATACACTAAACCGTGTTTTAACTGGTGGGTTAGCTTTAATGTTGAAGCACTTTCTGGAGAGCCACTGACATTTGGTTTTACGAACGGAAAAATACAGACACGCGTCCTTGAATAGGGGGTCTGAAAAGTAAAGAAGAAAAAGGGGAATGGGGTTTAAAAGTGATGTCCTATCCCAGTCAGTAAGCTGACAGTAAAATCAACCTTTGAATTTTGCTAATAGACAAAAATCGTGGAACAGCTTTGCTACCAGTTTTCATATTTTTGAAATTTGTTTTGCATATAGAGACGTTTGCATTTGTGACAGATTGCAAGTGGAAACGTTTATTGCGTTTCTTATTGCCTCTTTGGCACAGTTCCATTATAAACAATTTCTGACTTCTGTTTTATCTTTTTTTGCAGCAAGTGCATTGAAATATATCTGAGTTAAAGAAATCGTCTGAAACATGTCTAGCTACATTGTCAAACAACAATGTAAGTATAAAATAGTTAAGTAATTGCTTTGTTTATGTAAGTTCTTCTTAGTCTGAAATGTACATGTAATAACAAAAATAAAAAGGTAATGTTTCATAAACGGGAAGTTACTTATGACTATTATATAATTTTGATTGAATTCTTTCCTAAAAAAGTTTCTGTCTTAGTTGAAAATGGGAGTTTCGAAAAAGTTGGCGAGATTTCTCCTTCCGATATAAAGAAGGATATTGAACCCTCAGACCCCAAAGTGGTGGCCGAGAAACTTTATGCTGCTGTGAACACAAAATTGAAGACAGACGGAAAGCTTCGTGAGCATTTTCCTTAAATTTTTAAGGGCTTGTCTTTGCACTCGGGAAAAATTTGTGTTCTAACTTCCCATTGGTAAACAAGTATTGCCCTTTCAGCAGCGTAAATATTCTTGCGAGATATGCCTATATCCTGATGAAGGAATCTTGTATGGGACGTCGAAACGTCGATTAATTATTCAACTGCTGGAAGGGCAATGCTCGTTTATACATTATGCTGGCAGCAATGGCTCATTCGTATTGGTAAATTTGACTTTTTAAGTCGGACCAAACTCCTAGATATGAAATTTAAAAAAATGTCACGAGAAAAGCGAAGAAAATAATTAGGAAACATTTTACTTCAATAAAAATCTTAAAATTACTTTAAAAACAATATAGGCAAAATAGCTTCTAAAGTGCTTTCACTTTTTTCAGCTCTTTACTATAGCAATGAGGATCCATCGGCTAATGGTTATGGGCAAGAAATCGTGGCCGACAACATGTATCAGCTAAAGGATTGGGTAAAAGGAGGCAAAACCGACGTTTACTTTTTCAACAAAATATAGAATTTGAACTGAATCTTTTTGTGTCTGCATTTGTCCAACACTGTAAATACCCGATCTGCAGTTTCGCAATAATAAAATACGGTCTCATTTTTTTCTGTTTTATTTTATTTTGCTTTGTCGGAGAACTCCGGTCAATACCGTCGCTAAGCAGTGATAACGTAATAACACATAATCTGTGTTAGAAATGATGGGTTGCTCAGGAGACAAATAAATACAAATTCACGTCCGTCCACTTATTAAATCGAAACCTAAGACTCGTGGCGTTTCTCTTCAGGTATGATACAATTCACATATTCACTGTTGGGAAAATGTAATTTTACCGACATTTCGTTGAAGCAAAACCAGTAAAGATTTGTTACCCACATCAAGTTTTTGAAACATACAATTTTCAACACAGCAACGCTACTATCACGTGACCAATAATGCGACCATGTGGAACGCAGTACATGCCATGTAAAACAATCCCACAATCAGAACTTGTATGGGGCAATCTGTAAAGCAACCTTCATTACCTAGAAAGTAAAAGGTTTGGTAGAAGAAACATGTACTTACTATTCGGAAACAGAATCACATACAGACACACCCTACTTTTTGAATGACTGTGCTAAACAAAACAAACACACCAACGCTCGACTATCACACAGTTGCAGAGCATGACAAATAATTTGGACTAGCCTTTCTGCAGTGAAACAGACAAAAGTTAATCCTACTACAAGCAAAGACTACTAACTAATTTGTAGCATTTAAACAGAACACCTGCGCTTTACAAACTTACAAGTGTAAAACGGGGAAGCAGAATAAGTAAATGGAGCACTTTAATTAAGTGATTAGGTCCGGAGCATGCAAAGACGTGAAACAACAAGGCTGTTTTAAATCGCATGGTAAACGGTCTTGTAGCAACGGTTAACGAAGTAGGATCAGCACTCATATCTGACATAGTTTTGTAAATACCAATATGTGGTGCAAAAAGCAATGAAATCTATATTTAAGAAAAAAAGTAAACATGATGGCGGTTAAAGCTGTTTGAGTTGCATTAAAAATGTAACCTAAAAAAATAAATCATACTACACCAAGCCCATTGGAGGCGTTTTACCGAATCAAGCCAGTCTCCTTAGCATAACCAGATGGCAAGGCGTAGAATAGAAAAAATGGCCTGCGGTGTGATTCAAAACACATAACGGGAGTCTTTTAGGGAATCGCACTTTATCATGATCTGCGCATGCTCGGTGGAGAATCTGCTGAAACTCTGCTCTTTACGCCACCTATCGGTATTTGTCATTTTTGGTCTGTTGATTTGATTTTAGATAAACAAGCTTGTATCAAACTATGTAAAGGTAAAAATGTTGTAAGTCAGGAGTCAAATAAATTATGCATGGAGTTTAGGGTTACCCGGCGTTTCGAAATTCCCTGACATGTCCGAAATGAAATAAACTCTGTGGCCAAGAGAAGCGGAATTTTAGCGGATTTTTCTGATTGCATAAACCGCCGATACATGAGTGACAGCTCTACACATGTATAGGGGAATTGCATTGATGCTTTTTCAGTGTTTTCAGTCACAATGGTGGTGTTTGTGATGTCACTATACAAGTTGTGTGACGTTCGCAGCAGCAGAAATCTGTACAAAGCACATTTCTTCGAGAACCTGAAGAAAACTAGCAATGTATCGTTTGAAATGAAACAAAGTGAAGCGAAAGAAAAAAAGAAATGATTCTATTTCTTTTGAATTATATTCTAAATCTTTAGTATCTACCCCTTCTAATATGAGTTTGTTTGTTTAAAAAACTGTTACTATCCTGTTCAGAGTTGTACTCGTTCCTAACACAAATTTGTCTCGGTGAAAAAAAATTACCAAATTAAAACAAAACAAACATTGCACTTTAGCCAGCAAATACCCAATGCTGCAGAATTTAATTTTATATTTTGGAGGGGCAATTTGAAAATCTGTTTTTAATATTATGAACAAATCTTCTAGCTTTAAAGCTTGATGGCTCGTTTTAGGCCAATCGAGAGTTTGTGCCCATTATCCATTTTATGTTCTATGTTTTTTTTTCGGATTTTTACGGGTGTGAACCTTCGACCATTTCTAATACAAACCAAGTTGAAGAACTGAATTTAAGCCCATTTTATCGAAACTGGTGCTAATACTCGAACCCGACCAAAAATAGCCGCCTCGGTTTTTCCAACTCGACTTTCTTTGTTTTATGGGGTTCGAACCCATGCAGGACATCCCATGGGACGAATTCAGGCGCGCTAGACGTGACCATTCGGCCAAGACTTCTTCGAGTTGTGATTGGCGCCGATAGCGACAAAGTTATTTTTTTGTAACATAACCACTAGGTTATGCTGCAGAGCTAACATGCCTAATGGTCCGTAGCGCTTGATTTTTACATAGAAATAGAAAAAAATCCTGACTAGAATTTGTACCTGCATGGGAGGGTCCTAGTTTGACCTCCTTGTAAAAAATCTAAATGATATGTATTCTTAAAGCTAACCTCTTCGAATTTTTTACATATTAATTATATTAATTCTTGTATTGTGATGTATCGGTTTAATTATATTAATGAGAAGTAACAAATATATACCACTAAGTTTGAAGTGTGTTGACTTGAGGAAGATGCAAAATAACCCTGATGTTATGTAAAACGAACCATTAAGACTTGATAACGTAAGAGTATAAACCTTTACAACCGGGAAATACGCCCCTTTTAATCAAAATAGAAAAGTGCGAAAAGGGACTTGTTAGGTAAACAAAACGAGGCATTCCATTCAGTTGTGGGATTCGCAGCAATTCGCGCGCGTTTAAAAGTATTTTTCCTGGACAATAAAAAGTGTCTTTACTTGCATTTGAATGTTTTAAAAAACCTAGAACCAATCAGCAGCTTTGTTGATATCACGTGGTTTACCCAATCACATAAAGCCAAAACTGCCAGTGCAAGAAAGAGTTGTAAGTCAGGCCTGGCTTTTCGGGTCGGGATCAAATTTCAGGCCCGCTTACTACTCTGGCGCACACATTCCAGATTCTATTTGTTTTCATTCTTTACGTCTAGGGCAGTAAATTTCGAACAGTGTGCTCTGCGTGGTGGCAACGCTGATATTGATTTGTAAATATATAATCCTCAAAATAAATGATGAATATTTCCGCATGTATTTCAATAGGGCGGTCCGAAAATTTCGGTAAATCCATAAACGCACTTTGAAGTTAAAAGTTTTGAGAAACACTGGCCTACCTTATTATTTTGGTATGTAAAATACTTTACTTTGACTGTCTCAAAGACTGGTTTGACTTTTTCTCTTATTTTACATTTTTCAAATCACAGCACGCCAGGCCCATTGAAGGCGCCATACCAAATTAGCTGGTCACCAAGCATTCACCACCAAATGGCAAGGCGTAATCTAGAAAAACCTAGTCTGCCGTGGGGATTCGAACGCTCGACATGAATCTACAAACTGAGCTACACAAGCTCAGTGAAGATACCGCTGACAGTTGAATCACAGCACCGTTGACTGCCTCGTATGCTGCACATGTCAGCTTCGTAATAGGGATCGCCACATTAATTACAGTAGTCAATATCCTTATTTATTACAAGGCTTAAAAATGCATCATAAAAAGTGAAAGGAAACGGTGTATAAATGTTTCAGAGCAGGCGTGTAAACCTCTGAAAAGCTCGCATGTATTTGAGATTTCAAGGACCTTCATCCTGAAACAATAAGGAGAAACGTTTCATATTATTTGTAGGGATGGTGGAAAAGTTTGGCAGTCGTGGAAAAATACAGAAACGCCTCTCATGAGAGGCACCTTCCCTGTGATAATCTACACTATCACAAAGTAGGTGGTGTTAAATCTGGGAATTTTTATTCAACGTATTTGTTGCAACATTTCTATGAAAAGCTGATTACCTCGACCTCACACAAAGACAAAACACATACACATTGTTTTGTTGCAATAAACTTTTCACAAAAGGCCACCTGTCGGCTTTCACGCGGAGTAAGAACTCGTGAAAGGATGTGAATTGTGTCTGGGACGCCGCTTTGTTTCAAACACTCGCTCGCTTACTCACGCCCGTTTAATGAATGAAATTCCACACAGTTCAATTGCACCACAACGGAAGCAGAGTTTTAAACATATGATAGGGTGGCGTAACAAGTAGAAATTATCTTTCTTTGGTGGTCGGGTTTGGGTTTGGAGTGCAGCAGTTCCCAAAAATAAAAAGATGCTTTTTGTAGAACTGGTCACAAAAACTGATCAGCCGCTGTTTTTTTCTCCTGGGTGTCACTTGTACTAATTAAGTTTCTACATTACTGTGGTTTAAAATTTTAAGTGCAGTTTGTGTTTTTATCGCATACATTTTTTAATCTATTCTTCAGTGTTGTTAACTATACGAAAAGTCTGTATAATTAAGGTAAAAAAACAAAGTTGAAACAAGTCAAAAAAGACAAAGTTAAAACAAGTCACTTTCCAATCTCAGTTTAAACATCAATTGCCTTCTTTTTTGCCCTAATTAGCCACGTCTCACCAGCAATTCGCTACAGTGACAAAACATGTAATAAGTCTTGTAACATAATGCGCTGAGGCCATAAGTTCAGGCAATACTTTTTACCACAAGACGATTTGACACAACTATCGATTCTTTAAATATAGGTTGCGAATGGAACAAACTTTTCAGAACAGATGTTTCATTCTGCAGCTACTTCCTGACATATTAGGAGAAGGACACAATATGGTGAATTTAAACTGAAACAGATCAAGCAAGCAGTTTTTGCTATATGATTTTTCCATTTTAGTCCACAAGAAGGACTAAAATTGTTTCATCTGTTTTGTCTGTATCTAGTCTCTGTTTTCTGTAAAGAGGGTGAAGGAATTGTTTTCAACATTTTCCAAAATTTCTATTGAAAGTGTCAAAGATGCAGAAATATGTGATTTTATACTTCAAGTGTAAAGTTATGTTTTCCCCTAAAACAAGTTTCTTACATCTTTTTTTAAAGATAAAACCAAGCCATGCATTCATAAAATTTTCGTTCTTCTGTACTGTTACGTCATCAGCTTTTGGAAGCCTATTCCCCGAAAGAGCGCGGGTCCCGGAAAGACTCCTGTCGTGGGTTCGAATCCCACCGCAGGCTAGGTTTTTCTAGCCTGTGCCTTGCCATATGTGTATGCTTGGGAGACGAGCTCATTCGGTTTAATGCCTTTAATAGGCTTGGTGTACTGTGAATTATCGATAAGTATGCCGTGATTGCTGGCCTGCATCGACGCTTCAGGGCTGATCCCAGTATGAATATATTCATCTTAGCTATCAAGCTCTACATTCATAAAATTTTCGTTCTTGTGTACTCTTACGTCATGAGGTTTTGGTAGTTCGCTTCTAAATAGAAATCATATACAGCACGGTTTCTTTAAAGCCCAATAACATCAAACTGCCCAGACAATTTTTTAAACATATTTTTACAAGAACTTAAGTTATGTTTTTTCTGGTACGTTGAAGTTTTTATAATTGTCATTTTTAGAAAACAACTTTGTTATCTAAAAAGCTTGATCTGAATTCAAACATGGGGAGTGTTTATGGAATTGTTTTGCGACTTGGTAAGTTGACCTCCTTTGTAAATCAGGGCACCATACAAAATCGGACTTATAATTATTTCGGTAAAACAAACACACAGTTATTGGACAATTAAACTCCATATAATGCGGATTATGAAATGATAATTTTGTTTAGATGATGATGGTTATGTTGAAGTCGGACGAATTAAACACAGCGACGAATGGGAAGACATCAACTCATGGTCTGCGGAAGTTATGGCGCAGAAAGTTAGTTCTGCTGTAAAAACACAAATGCAGCATGTTTACAATGGCGGTAAGCAAGACTTGTACACTCCTTGCATTATCTCATCACAAATAATTTAAGCTAAGCATAAATGCGATCTAACTTATACTAAAAATTAAATGGTCCAATAACATTTTATTCTGTGCATATGCGTTTGGTAGCATCGTCCAGCTGATCTGGTGTGTGACTACGTTGCTCATGATGGTCTTTAATGCACTCATCATTAGCTGGTGTATTTGTGCAGACACGATATAGAGACATTGTTCCTGACAGAACTGATAGACATTTGTACGCGCAATTGTTGTCTGTACAACACAGGCCATAATCTAAAGCAGGGGTTCCCAACTGGGGGTACTCGAACATCAAGGGGTACGAAGATCCTTGTGCCACGGAGCAGCATTTCAACCAGATTTCACTTTACAGTTTTATTTTGAAATTGTAAATGATATTATGCTATTACAATTATCCAGAAATAATTGTTGTTATTTAGTACGAAGCCTAATCGTCTCACAGCAATGTTTTTTTTTACTTGCTGTCAGCAATAAAAAACAAAGCACAAAGTTAGGAAGAAAATGCACAGATAATAGAGGCATTCAATGTCGTCTTGCTCACTGAGAAGTGACAAACAACATTACTGACATATAATTTCTTTTTGTTATTTTTGCATTCTTGTGTTAGCGTTTAATTGAGCTATAAATGCAACTTAAATTAGCAATTTATATATGAAAAATCCCATCAGCATATTTTTTTTGGGGGGGGGGGGGTCTCGTGACGTAATACATGAGTGATGTCACAAAGTGCATGGTCGCCACTCGTCAAGCTTTTAATTTCTTTTCATATTTAGAGTTGTACTTCAGTGATCAGGACCCGAATCAAAATGACTTTGGATATACGATCGAGCCACAGCACATGGGCAAGCTTAAGAATTGGGCACTCGCTAAAGAGAAATACATTTATTTCTTCAACAAATAACGAGCACCAACAGTTGCACAGAAATATTTTGTACATTCCAATAATTAACGTGTGATCAAATATATTTTCGTATTTACCTGGAAAATAAAACTGTCTTGCCTTAAAATGTATTCAAAAGCAGGGAGCCAAGGAGCAGCCTCGGACAGGTCATGTGACATAAACATGAATAAATGGACTCTTCCGGTTTATACAACCTATTGCTGCCAGGCATAATACCAAGTATTCACGTTTGTAGAGCTCTTCTGGCAAATGCATTTGGTTTCGGCGTTTCGACGCCCTATACAGGTCACCTTCATCAAATACCACCGGCAAAATTTTTGTCACAATAAACTCTTTACAAAAGGTCGCTTGTCGGCTTTGGAGCGGAGTAAGAACTCGACGAGAATTGTGTTCGTGACACCGCTTTGCTTTAAATACTGGCTCGCTTACCCGCGTCCAATGAACCAATTTTCACACAGTTCAATTACACCACAACCGAAGCAGAGTTTTCAACATATGATGGGGTGGCGTAATAAGTGGAATATCGTTTCTTGGTGTTCGGGTTTGGGAAGTATCATTTTTTCGTAGACTCCTGACCTACAAATAGTTTACCTTCACATAGTTTGACACAACCTGGTTCCAAAATCAAATCATGAGGTCAGACAAAAAAATGACAAATACGGATAGGTGGCGTAAAGAGCAGCGGCTAGAGTAAATAGGCAGCCCGGTTAAGAACTATGTTTTATTTTATCAATGGTCAATCTGGCGATTCCCTGCTACAAAGCTGACATGTGCAGCATACGAGGCAGGCAACGGTTTGACTTTAACGGGATCTCCACTGAACCCGTGTAGCTCAGTTGGTAGAGCCCGAATCCCGCAAAGACTTCTGTCGTGGATTCTAATTACACCGCAGTATGTTTTTCTAGCCTACGCCTTGCCGTCTGGTAATGCTTGGGAGACTGGGTTGATTCTTCATTGGGCTTGGCGTACTGTGCTTTATTTTTTTAGCCTAATTTTGTAATCCAACTCAAGTAGCTCTAACCGCCATCGTTTGTGCATAGTTTTCTTATCAAATATAGAATTCAATGCTCGTTGCACTACAGAATTTCTTTAATGGTTTTGCTGTAACAAAATGTCAATAGTACTACACTTTCCAAACAGTGAATATGTGAACTGTATACAAAGGAAAAACGAATTAAACGCAAGCACATTCGGTTATTGTTTATCGTGCACTGTACTACGCGCATTCATTGTTATTACCCAGATGAAGACGACCTGTATAGGAACTCTAAACGTCGAAATAAAAATACATTTCCCAGAAGAGCTCTACAAACTTAATATTATGCCAGGCAGCTATAGCTTGCATTAACTGGAAGAACCCATTTTTCATGCTTATGTCACATGACCTGTCCGAGGCTGCTCATTGGCTCCCTGCTTTTGAATACATTTTAAGGCAAATATGGTTTTATTTTCCGGGTAAATAAGAAAATATATTTTATCACACGTTGATTATAAGAATGTACACAGTATTACTGTGCAACTGTTGGTGCACATTATTTGTTGAAGAAATAAATGTATCTGTCATTAGCCTGAACCATATCTACGAGCGTGCCTATGTTCTTTGCTTCGATCTTATATCCAAAGTCATTATCTTGAGGATTCTGATCACTGAAGTACAATTCTGAAAATAAAAAGTAAAAATTAAAACTTCATTGTTTTACGACCCTTGACGAGTGGCAACCATGCACTTTGTGACGTCACTTATGTATGACGCAACAATCGTGCGAATGAATGTCTATCAGTTCTCAACATTGCACGCTGTAGTCACAAACCAGATCAGCTGGACGATGCCACCAAACGCAGATACACAGAAGGAAATGCTGTTGGTCCCAGTATAAGTTCTTTTACGCTCAGCATAAACTATGTGTGATGAGATTATGCAACGGTTGTACAAGTCTTGCTTACCGCCATTGTAAACATGCCGCATTTGGGTTTTTACTGCAGAAATAATTTTCTCCGTTGAAACTTCCGCAGACCGTGCGTTAATGTCCTCCCATTCATTGCTGTGGTTAATACTTCCCACATCAGAATAACCGTTACCATCTAAAAAATATCATTCATGACGTCTAAACAAAATTATCATTTCATAATCCGCATCGTATGGAGTTGAATTGTCCAAAGCGGTGTGTTTGTTTCGCCGAAGTCTCTTGTCCATTGAATTTCAAATACTATGTTATACGGTGCGCTGATTTGCAAAGGAGGTCAACTTACCAAGTCGCATAACGATTCCATAATAATTCCCCATGTTTGAATGCAGATCAAGTTTTTTTAAAATTACAAAGATTTTTTTCTACAAAATGACACTATTATGAAAATTTCAACGTGCCAGAAAAAAAACTATATTTCTTGGAAAAACACGTTTATGTCTGGGTAGTTGGATGTTAATGGGCTTTGAAGAAATTGTGCTGCGTATGATTTCTATTTAGAAGCGAACTTTCAAAAGCTGATGACGTAAAAGTACACAAGAACGAAACTTTTAGTAATGTATAGCTTCGTTTTATCTTAAATAAAGATGTAAGAAACATGTTTAAGGGGGAAACACAGAAATAATTTGTACAAGTTTTAGAAAATGTTGTGAAAAATCAAAAGCTTACTGCACTACAAAGTATCACCAAAAGTTCCCCGCCTTTGAAGAAAACAGAAATTTTTGGAGACAAAACCTTCTTGTGGAGATGAAAAAAGATATATTTTTCCTAAAATAGCAAATTATATAGCAAAGAAATGCTTTTCTTTTTCTGGTTTAGTGTAAATTTCTCACATATGAAGTCGCTTTACTTTAGTACTTCTTTGTGTTCGCTTCCTTCTCTCTGGTTTACCTCGACGCTATATATCTTAACCCAGTGGTTCTCAAACTTATTTTCTTGCGACGCCTCTGAAAAAGTTTCCCAGACTTGCGACGCACCAGCAAATAAAAGTTAATGAGAAAACTTATTATTAAAGTTGTGTTTATTGATACAACAACAAAACGCCACGAAACGGAACTATTCTGTGACGACCTTGGAAAACTGAAACGACGCACCAGGGCGTCGCGACGCACCGTTTGAGAACTACTGTCTTAACCCATCCAAGTATTATATCAGGAAGTAGCTGCAGAATGAACCACGTGTAATTTAATGTTTTTTTCCATTCACAAAACGAATTAAACCTATGGTGGTGTCAAATTGTATTGTGGGAAAACGTATCACCTGAACTTATGGCCTGAGCGCATTATGTTACAAGACTTATTATATGTTTTGTCGCTGTCGTTACTGATGAGGCGTGGCTAAATAGGGCAAATATAGGAGGCAATTGATGTTCGGAATGAGCTTGGAGAGTGACTTGTTAACTTTGTCGCTAGACTTAAATGTTTCCGTGTAACAACATGTAACAATAGACTACAAATTTATCCGACAAAATACAAACTACGCTTTAAACTTTAAACTACAGTGATGCAGATCTTAACCCCAGAAAAAACCCTCCAGGGGTGAGATAAAATGAATTCGATTTTTTACAAGTAGCGGCCTGCAGAAAAATTAGCGGCTGATCAGTTTTGTGACCAGTTCCACAAAAGGATTTGTTATTTTTGGGAACTGCTGCACCCCAAACCCAAACCACCAAAAGAATATTTCCACTTCTTACGTCAAACCATATGTTTAAAAATTTGCTTTCGTTGTGGTGTAATTGAACTGTGTAGAATTTCGTTCGTTAAACGAGCGTAAGCGAGTGAGTGCTTAAAACAAAGCGGCGTCCGACACACACCACGTCATTTCAGGAGTTCTTACTCCGCTTGAAAGGCGCCATGAGGTCTTTTGTGAGGAGTTCATTGCGACGAAACAATGTGTTCGAGTTTTTGGATTTTGATGTAACTAACATCTTTGTGAAAGATAATCAGCTTTTTCTAGGAAACGACGGATGACCGTTTTAGAAAAAGATATGTAGCCCTTTGCATAGTCCTCATGCGATTGAGGGCGTTCATGTTGCTACAGTTAGGAGAAACTCCCCGTTTTTATATCTCGATGGTGGCAAAGTACAAACCCATTAACAGTCGTGGAAAAATACAGAAAAACCTCTCACCTTCCCTTTCATAATATACAAAATCACAAAGTAGGTGGTGTTGGATTTGGGTAATTTTATCCAACGCATTTGTTGCGACATTTTCTCGGAAAAGTTGATTACCTCGACCTCACACAAAAACGCTTGTTGCATCATAATCTCAAAACACATACGCATTGTTTTGTCGCAATAAACTTTTCACAAAAGGCCACATGCCGGCTTTCATGGGGAGTAAGAACTCGTGAAAGGACGTGAATTGTGTCTGGGACGACTCTTTGTTTCAAACACTCGCTCGCTTACGCGCGTTTAACGAAACAAATTCCACACAGTTCAGATACACCACAATTAACGGAAGCAGATTTTCAAGCATAAGATGGGGGTGACGTAATAAGCAGAAATAAAGTTAAAGTTTTTATTTTTAAGTCGCTGATCGAGATTTATTTTAGAAGGTAAGAACTTAAAATCGATTTTCATAATGAAGTAAAAAATGCATTGCAGAAAATATGGCGGAAACTGGGTAAAAAAGTTAAACAAGTGTCATCGCCTTATATAGGCCCATAAATTTTTAAATAAAATAACCTTGTTCCTTTTACTTCAATATTGAACTCACTACCAAAAGAGTCGAATTCTTTGACCATTGTTGAAGTAATCAGTAGCAATAAGCTGTGTTTCCGCATATGTGTTGTACGGTGCATGACATGCTCGCTGGCGACACCTTGTGAAAATTTTGACTTGGCAAAATGGTCTTAATTAACCCAAATAAGTTTAAACTTTCTAATGCGAGGTAAAGTATAAACCTAAGTAACAAAGAGGTTTTACTAAACTAAATTTAAAAAGGTACCTAATTACAGCTGTAAATTAAACAGTACTCACACTGTCTTTGTTGCTTTCCAAATCAGATATAAAATATGTTCATTGTATCCTTGATCAAACATCAGTGAAAGCGAACCTTTACAAAAACAATTAAAAATTTATTACCATGTCAATAAGGGCAGATAAGATTCAAAGTTTAGCCAAAAATGCGTCGAGGAAACGGAAAAACTTGAACTTGAGGCAGACAGTTACAGCAAAGCATACACTAAACCGTGTTTTAACTGGTGGGTTAGCTTTAATGTTGAAGCACTTTCTGGAGAGCCACTGACATTTGGTTTTACGAACGGAAAAATACAGACACGCGTCCTTGAATAGGGGGTCTGAAAAGTAAAGAAGAAAAAGGGGAATGGGGTTTAAAAGTGATGTCCTATCCCAGTCAGTAAGCTGACAGTAAAATCAACCTTTGAATTTTGCTAATAGACAAAAATCGTGGAACAGCTTTGCTACCAGTTTTCATATTTTTGAAATTTGTTTTGCATATAGAGACGTTTGCATTTGTGACAGATTGCAAGTGGAAACGTTTATTGCGTTTCTTATTGCCTCTTTGGCACAGTTCCATTATAAACAATTTCTGACTTCTGTTTTATCTTTTTTTGCAGCAAGTGCATTGAAATATATCTGAGTTAAAGAAATCGTCTGAAACATGTCTAGCTACATTGTCAAACAACAATGTAAGTATAAAATAGTTAAGTAATTGCTTTGTTTATGTAAGTTCTTCTTAGTCTGAAATGTACATGTAATAACAAAAATAAAAAGGTAATGTTTCATAAACGGGAAGTTACTTATGACTATTATATAATTTTGATTGAATTCTTTCCTAAAAAAGTTTCTGTCTTAGTTGAAAATGGGAGTTTCGAAAAAGTTGGCGAGATTTCTCCTTCCGATATAAAGAAGGATATTGAACCCTCAGACCCCAAAGTGGTGGCCGAGAAACTTTATGCTGCTGTGAACACAAAATTGAAGACAGACGGAAAGCTTCGTGAGCATTTTCCTTAAATTTTTAAGGGCTTGTCTTTGCACTCGGGAAAAATTTGTGTTCTAACTTCCCATTGGTAAACAAGTATTGCCCTTTCAGCAGCGTAAATATTCTTGCGAGATATGCCTATATCCTGATGAAGGAATCTTGTATGGGACGTCGAAACGTCGATTAATTATTCAACTGCTGGAAGGGCAATGCTCGTTTATACATTATGCTGGCAGCAATGGCTCATTCGTATTGGTAAATTTGACTTTTTAAGTCGGACCAAACTCCTAGATATGAAATTTAAAAAAATGTCACGAGAAAAGCGAAGAAAATAATTAGGAAACATTTTACTTCAATAAAAATCTTAAAATTACTTTAAAAACAATATAGGCAAAATAGCTTCTAAAGTGCTTTCACTTTTTTCAGCTCTTTACTATAGCAATGAGGATCCATCGGCTAATGGTTATGGGCAAGAAATCGTGGCCGACAACATGTATCAGCTAAAGGATTGGGTAAAAGGAGGCAAAACCGACGTTTACTTTTTCAACAAAATATAGAATTTGAACTGAATCTTTTTGTGTCTGCATTTGTCCAACACTGTAAATACCCGATCTGCAGTTTCGCAATAATAAAATACGGTCTCATTTTTTTCTGTTTTATTTTATTTTGCTTTGTCGGAGAACTCCGGTCAATACCGTCGCTAAGCAGTGATAACGTAATAACACATAATCTGTGTTAGAAATGATGGGTTGCTCAGGAGACAAATAAATACAAATTCACGTCCGTCCACTTATTAAATCGAAACCTAAGACTCGTGGCGTTTCTCTTCAGGTATGATACAATTCACATATTCACTGTTGGGAAAATGTAATTTTACCGACATTTCGTTGAAGCAAAACCAGTAAAGATTTGTTACCCACATCAAGTTTTTGAAACATACAATTTTCAACACAGCAACGCTACTATCACGTGACCAATAATGCGACCATGTGGAACGCAGTACATGCCATGTAAAACAATCCCACAATCAGAACTTGTATGGGGCAATCTGTAAAGCAACCTTCATTACCTAGAAAGTAAAAGGTTTGGTAGAAGAAACATGTACTTACTATTCGGAAACAGAATCACATACAGACACACCCTACTTTTTGAATGACTGTGCTAAACAAAACAAACACACCAACGCTCGACTATCACACAGTTGCAGAGCATGACAAATAATTTGGACTAGCCTTTCTGCAGTGAAACAGACAAAAGTTAATCCTACTACAAGCAAAGACTACTAACTAATTTGTAGCATTTAAACAGAACACCTGCGCTTTACAAACTTACAAGTGTAAAACGGGGAAGCAGAATAAGTAAATGGAGCACTTTAATTAAGTGATTAGGTCCGGAGCATGCAAAGACGTGAAACAACAAGGCTGTTTTAAATCGCATGGTAAACGGTCTTGTAGCAACGGTTAACGAAGTAGGATCAGCACTCATATCTGACATAGTTTTGTAAATACCAATATGTGGTGCAAAAAGCAATGAAATCTATATTTAAGAAAAAAAGTAAACATGATGGCGGTTAAAGCTGTTTGAGTTGCATTAAAAATGTAACCTAAAAAAATAAATCATACTACACCAAGCCCATTGGAGGCGTTTTACCGAATCAAGCCAGTCTCCTTAGCATAACCAGATGGCAAGGCGTAGAATAGAAAAAATGGCCTGCGGTGTGATTCAAAACACATAACGGGAGTCTTTTAGGGAATCGCACTTTATCATGATCTGCGCATGCTCGGTGGAGAATCTGCTGAAACTCTGCTCTTTACGCCACCTATCGGTATTTGTCATTTTTGGTCTGTTGATTTGATTTTAGATAAACAAGCTTGTATCAAACTATGTAAAGGTAAAAATGTTGTAAGTCAGGAGTCAAATAAATTATGCATGGAGTTTAGGGTTACCCGGCGTTTCGAAATTCCCTGACATGTCCGAAACGAAATAAACTCTGTGGCCAAGAGAAGCGGAATTTTAGCGGATTTTTCTGATTGCATAAACCGCCGATACATGAGTGACAGCTCTACACATGTATAGGGGAATTGCATTGATGCTTTTTCAGTGTTTTCAGTCACAATGGTGGTGTTTGTGATGTCACTATACAAGTTGTGTGACGTTCGCAGCAGCAGAAATCTGTACAAAGCACATTTCTTCGAGAACCTGAAGAAAACTAGCAATGTATCGTTTGAAATGAAACAAAGTGAAGCGAAAGAAAAAAAGAAATGATTCTATTTCTTTTGAATTATATTCTAAATCTTTAGTATCTACCCCTTCTAATATGAGTTTGTTTGTTTAAAAAACTGTTACTATCCTGTTCAGAGTTGTACTCGTTCCTAACACAAATTTGTCTCGGTGAAAAAAAATTACCAAATTAAAACAAAACAAACATTGCACTTTAGCCAGCAAATACCCAATGCTGCAGAATTTAATTTTATATTTTGGAGGGGCAATTTGAAAATCTGTTTTTAATATTATGAACAAATCTTCTAGCTTTAAAGCTTGATGGCTCGTTTTAGGCCAATCGAGAGTTTGTGCCCATTATCCATTTTATGTTCTATGTTTTTTTTTCGGATTTTTACGGGTGTGAACCTTCGACCATTTCTAATACAAACCAAGTTGAAGAACTGAATTTAAGCCCATTTTATCGAAACTGGTGCTAATACTCGAACCCGACCAAAAATAGCCGCCTCGGTTTTTCCAACTCGACTTTCTTTGTTTTATGGGGTTCGAACCCATGCAGGACATCCCATGGGACGAATTCAGGCGCGCTAGACGTGACCATTCGGCCAAGACTTCTTCGAGTTGTGATTGGCGCCGATAGCGACAAAGTTATTTTTTTGTAACATAACCACTAGGTTATGCTGCAGAGCTAACATGCCTAATGGTCCGTAGCGCTTGATTTTTACATAGAAATAGAAAAAAATCCTGACTAGAATTTGTACCTGCATGGGAGGGTCCTGGTTTGACCTCCTTGTAAAAAATCTAAATGATATGTATTCTTAAAGCTAACCTCTTCGAATTTTTTACATATTAATTATATTAATTCTTGTATTGTGATGTATCGGTTTAATTATATTAATGAGAAGTAACAAATATATACCACTAAGTTTGAAGTGTGTTGACTTGAGGAAGATGCAAAATAACCCTGATGTTATGTAAAACGAACCATTAAGACTTGATAACGTAAGAGTATAAACCTTTACAACCGGGAAATACGCCCCTTTTAATCAAAATAGAAAAGTGCGAAAAGGGACTTGTTACATCTCCACGTTCAGTTACGCATGATTAATTTGTCCCATTATTTCCCCTGCTATGACGTTACAATCGCCAAGTGCGTAACAGTAAAATTAGAAGGCCTTTGTCTGTATGTTGCAATGATTAGTTCATTTTACTGTACAACGTGGTCGAGTAAGGTGATTTATTACTGCATTAAGTAAATTCGTTTGTGTTGCATTTTTAGAGACGAATAAGGCTAAATTAAATATTGTGACGACTGACTAATTAATCTTCAAGTGAAGGCTGTTTACCGTGATTGTCGGTGAGTGTTTAATTCGATTTGTGACCTAAATTAATTCATGGCTTTATGTGTGACTTATGGCATGCTGTATTTTCCTATAGGGATTACAGCGATTGTTTCATCGTCTTGCAACTGTTGATACGTGTACTGTACCTGTTGACCTGTGTCGCAAAATAGTTGGTAAGTTAGTCATTGGCATTTTTGTGCGTTGGCATATGTCAATGTGTTTCGTTTTCTTGTTTAGAAAACCGTTCCCGTCTACGTTCCCGTTTCGTTCTCAACCCTGTTTCTGTCCGTTCCTGATTGTGTACGACGTTGTGGTTGTTGCCGCTGTTGTCGCTGTGGATTATTACACGTGATTCGGGAAGTGTGATTTGTGTGGGAAAGGGCGGGGCGTGTTTCAACGTGACAAACCCCTTTGTGAGGCTCAGCCTTGCAGGTCGGCCGTTCAGAGTCTACATAAAGAAGTTTTCAACTTTTGCTCGTTGAAAAAGAAGTTTTCAACTACTGCTCGTTGAAAAAGAAGTTTTCAATTGCTGCTCGTTGAAAAGGAAGTTTCAACTGTCGCTGATCGAGAGAAGCTTTCTACTTTGCTGGTCGGAAAGAAGCTGTCGCTCGGTGAAGGAAAATGAATTCCGACACGACTGAAGAGGATAAGGGTGAACAGCTCGTCAAATTGCAACGTTCATTGCAAGAAGCCTACACCCGAACGGAACGTTTAATGGTCAGTCCCAATAACTTAGTTTCTGTACATACATCGGTGCGAATTATACATGAAAGATACCGACTTCTTGTGGAGCATATAACTTCAAATTCACCTGAAAATGAAGACCTTGTCAAGGATTTGTTGAAGCGATACGCTGAGGAGAAAACGGAGTTCGATAGCAGGGTGGATGAATGGATCGAAAAGGCCCAGCCTGCTACGTCGCCACCGCCACAAACTGGTTCAAAAAAGTCGGCAAAAAGTTGCACTTCTAGTTGCCCTACTTCAGCAAGTACGAGTTCCAGTGTTCGCAGAACTGAAGCACGAGTTAAGCTTGAGATGGCTCGCGCAAAACTTCGTCAGGCCAAAGAGAGACAGGACGAAGAGAATGAGCGACAAAAAGAGGAACAGAGGTTGCGCAAATTGTCGGCTGACGCCGAAATTCGCGAGGTACAACGTGAAGCCGAATTAGCCGAAATCGAGGCTCGCGGATGGGAAGGTAAATTTGACTCAGATATTGTTTATTCGCCACCTGTAGTGAAGCCTTTCGTTCCAACGGTCACTGAATGCCCAAAACCTGCACCGCGCCTTGATAGGCAGGAGCTGCCTAAAGTAAGTTGTCAGCCTACTATCCATGCCACTCCGCAATATAGTTGTCAATATAGGGAAGGTCCTCCTGTAGCGCAGGAACCACGCTACAACTCAGACGAACGTTTTTTACCGCGTCCGAAGATAATGTCATTTAATGGTGATCCGATGGAATACTGGACGTTCATTCGCAACTTTGAAGCGCATGTTGCCACTAAAGTTCACTCTGACGACTTACGGTTGGTTTATCTGCTGCAGCATTGTGACGACAGAGTGCGACCTAAAATTGATCACCTGACGAAAAGGCCAGTCGAGGGTTACCGACAGGCACGTCAAAAGCTATTTCATGAGTACGGACAGCCGCACATTATCGCAAATGCCTGTGAGCAGCATTTGAAGAAGAGTCCTCGCTTGAAAGGAGATCAACCGGAACGACTAATGCAGTTTGCAGATCTGCTGGAAAAATGTCTCACTACACTGGAGGATATTGATGAATATGCCGGTCTTAACTCGCTTGATACCATGCTGCAGCTTATTGACAAGTTGCCCTATCGCTTGCAGGAAAAATGGATAGAGCGATCAGTCGAAGTTCTACATCGCACTAATCGTGAAGCCGGGTTTAGCCACTTTGTTCAGTTTGTTTCGGAGCGTGCTGAGGTGGAAAATTCCCTCTACGGGAGTAGGATTATGGGTTCTAGGCGCGACAAGGATCCTGGTCCACCGATGAGAAAGCCAAGAGCGTCTGCGTACGTTGTGAACCCAGTAGAAGTTCGACAGCGTCCGACAGAGAGGCCGACTACTTCCGCTACGTGTCTGTTCTGTGGTAAGGCTCACGATTTGTCCAGGTGCTTTGAGTTTAAACGTAAAACGTACTCCGAACGTGTGGAATTTGTCAGTCGTAAGAGATTGTGCTTCAGATGCCTTACGCCAGGTCACCGTGTTAGACGATGTAAAGCGAGAACTGCCTGCGAAGAAAACGACTGTTCGAGTCACTATCACCACACATTGCTGCATAGGCCTGCTCCAGCCGCAAAGCCAGAGTCACCAGCGACACCGGTTGAACCACAAAAGGTCGCTTCATGTTCAGTAGCAACGCCCGGCGAATGCGGTTACGACGACGTGTATCAGTGTGTCGTACCGGTTGAGGTAAAATACGAAGGCCGGAAGGTTCTAACTTACGCATTTTTGGATATCGGCTCTACCGGAACCTTCTGTAACCAAAGGTTGATTGAAGCCCTGGGCATGAAAGGTGAGACTAAGGAGATTGTTTTACAAACACTGACAGATGAAGCCAAAGAGCATACGGCAGTTTCAGTGAGTTTCTCTGTTTCTCCAGTAGGTGGCGGAGATGATATATTTCTCCCTAAAGTAATAACCGTTGGTGAAATCCCCGTTCGTCCTAATCCGATTCTTAGCAAAGAAGCATTAAGGGGTGCCCCACATTTACGTGACTTGGATTTTCCCTTAATAGAGAAAGGAACTGTAACATTGCTGATTGGTCTGGATAATCCAGACGCCTTGTTCATTGAGGAGATGCGTCGTGGTCCAAAAGGGAAACCGTTTGCTGTCAAGACACCTTTTGGATGGACATTATTTGGCCCTTCACTCCTTCCGTGTGCATCATCGAGGTATCAGGTAAACTTCGTGAAGTCTAGAGACAGCTCTTTACAGAAGCAAATCTCTAGTCTGTGGGAGACAGATTTTGGGAACGAAACTGCTGTTCTAGATTTCCCCACGTCGCGCGAAGACAGAAAGACGTATGGTATCATGCAAAAGAACGTGAAAATGGTGGAAGGTCACTATGAGCTGCCGTTGCCGTGGAGAGAAAGCTCAGCTTGTTTGCCAGATAACAAGCCAATGGCCGAAAGACGGCTGACGTACTTGAAGCGACGCCTGGAGAAGGATCACTCACTGAAGGGAAAGTACGTGAGCACAATACAGTCCTACCTCGAGAAAGGGTACGCAAGAGAGATACCTCGAGAAGAAATCGAATCGGTTGATGGTGTTTGCTGGTATTTACCACACCATCCTGTACTTCATCCCCGTAAGCCAGACAAGGTTCGTGTAGTTTTTGATTGCGCTGCAAAGCACAAGGGCGTTTCCCTCAATGATGTGCTGATGCAGGGCCCGGATCTCGTAAACAGTTTGGTGGGTGTTTTGACTCGATTTCGCAAAGAGCGGTACGCTTTGGTGGCCGATATAGAATCGATGTTCCACCAGATTCGTGTTACCCCTAAGGACAGGGACGCCTTGCGATTTCTGTGGTGGCCAGGAGGGGATTTGACAAATCAACCAACAGCGCATCAAATGACTGTGCACCTGTTCGGGGCGACTTCATCCCCTAGTTGCGCGAGTTTTTGCTTGAAGCAAACAGCCTTGGATTTTGGTCAAGATTTCAATGCACAAGCGTCTTCGGTCGTCAGAAGAAATTTTTACGTGGACGACTGCCTGACTTCGGTTGCATCTACAGTGGAGGGAATTCAAATGACCAAAGAGATTTCAGATTTGTTGTCACGCGGAGGATTCCACTTGACAAAATGGCTCAGTAATAACCAGAAGATTCTGTCAAAAATTCCTGAAGAAGAGAGGTCAAAGGCAGTGCGAAACAAAAGCTTGAGTGATGACGTCACAGAGAGAGTGCTTGGTGTCCACTGGAACGTGCACGAAGATACGTTTGGATTTAAGGTCAACCTTCCTGAAACGGCGAAGACTCGAAGAGGACTTCTTTCTGCATTGAGTTCACTGTACGACCCTCTTGGATTCGTTGCACCGTGCACGCTTGGAGCCAAATTATTACTCCAAGGTTTGTGCAAACGTGGAGTTGGCTGGGACGACTGCATTTTGGAATCGGAAGCAACACAATGGAGCGAATGGCTTGGGCGTTTACCGAAGCTTCATGACCTGTGTCTTCCTCGTTGTTTTAAGCCCGATGATTTCGGCGATGTGCAAAGTTGGGAGTTACACCACTTTGCAGATGCTTCCTCCGTGGCCTACGGAGCTGTGTGTTATCTGAGGATAGTCGACGTCGGTTCGCGTGTTCACTGCGTGTTTCTTGTTGGCAAGTGTCGACTAGCGCCGCTGAAAACAGTGTCAATTCCAAGACTGGAACTGACGGCGGCAGTTCTATCCGTGAAGCTAGATGAAATGATGCGACGAGAGCTTGGCTTGCCAGTGCATCGGTCTGTGTTCTGGACAGACTCCACTGCCGTCCTACAGAGCATCAGGAATTCGAAGAAGAGATTCCCTACGTTCGTTGCTAATCGAATTGCAAAGATTGAAAGGCAAAGCGATCCTTTAAGCTGGAGACATGTTCCTTCAAAGCTCAATCCGGCAGACGAGGCGTCACGTGGATTGACGTCAGAAGCGTTAGTGACGTCTGGCCGCTGGTTGCGCGGTCCGCAGTTTTTGTTGGAATCTGAGGATCACTGGCCTGTGAGTCCGATTGTTTTACCCGACTTGCCTGCTGAGTTCAGTCCCGTAAAAAAGCAGGAAGTCTCCATACATATGGTCGTAGAGAAGCAGTCCATAGTTGAGAGGATCATCCATCGGTACTCTTCGTTGCATCGTTTGAAAAAGAGTATCGCCTGGCTGCTTCGATATAAGAAGTTTTTACTGTCGCGTGTTCGCGGTAACAAGGCTGTGGTGGAGAATCGTGGATCATTATCTGTTGAAGAATTAAATGCTGCCGAACTGGAGTTGATTAAATATGTGCAGCGAAAGCATTTCAGCCCTGAGCTTGCTGCGTTGGAGAAGGGATCTCTTTCCAAGACCTCTGTGAAACGTCACATGTTCAAACTAAATCCAATGGTTGTTAACTCCGTGCTTCGAGTTGGTGGTCGACTAGAAAAGGCTTTCATTCCGTACGATGCCAAACATCCGATTCTTCTACCACATTCGTGTCATTTTACTGACTTGGTTATCGAGAGACATCATCGTCTTGTCGGACATTCTGGGATGGGCCACACTTGGTCGTCGCTACGCCAAAGGTTTTGGATACTTAAAGGTGGAGTAGCCGTACGCCGAGTGATTGGGAATTGCCTGTTCTGCAAGAGAAGAAATGCTTCCGCTGGAGTACAGAGGATGGCAGACCTTCCTTCTGCAAGACTGCATCCGGACGAGCCCCCGTTTTCACACGTAGGGGTGGATTATTTCGGTCCCTTTCCAGTTAAGCAGGGACGGAGCATCGTGAAACGGTACGGGGCAGTGTTTACCTGCCTATCAATTCGAGCTGTCCATATCGAAGTTGCCCACAGCCTATCTACAGACTCGTTCATCGACGCGCTTCGTCGCTTCATTGGTCGGCGTGGGAATCCTGTAAATATATATTCCGACAATGGGACGAACTTTGTCGGTGCAGAACGGATACTGAGAGAATCACTGCAGTCTTGGAACCAAGTTCACATTGAGGAGTACCTGAAACAAAGCGGAATTCGTTGGTCGTTCAATCCCCCGACAGCCAGTCATATGGGAGGTGCGTGGGAACGAATGGTGCGCTCCATCCGGCGAATTCTGACGTCTCTGATGACACAGCAAGTTGTTTCCGACGAAACATTGTCAACGCTTTTTGTTGAGGTTGAGTCAATACTCAACTCGCGTCCTCTTGTTCCTGTCACCTTTGATCCCCGAGATGATGAACCGATCACACCCAATCATCTCCTGCTCATGAGATGCAACTCGAATTTGCCTCCTGGCTTGTTCGACAAAAAGGACTGTTACGTGCGGCGCCGTTGGGCGCAAGTGCAGTACTTGGCGAATCAATTTTGGATCCGCTGGGTTCGCGAATATCTACCGAACATCATTTCCAGGCAGAAGTGGTTCCAGAAGAGGAGAGATCTCCAGATCAACGATGTGGTTCTCGTCGTGGATGATTCACAGCCACGCTCCAAGTGGTTGATGGGTCGCGTTGCGGATACATTTCCCGATAAAACGGGAACTGTACGCTCAGTGCTTGTGCAAACGCGATACAATCGTGTCAAACGACCGATTGCAAAACTTTGCTTGATTGTCGCCGCTGAAAGTGATGCTTAGTGTGCTGTTTTGTTTATTGAATTTCGTTGAACGTTCGATGTTTGTTTGTGTGTGAAATGTATTTACCCGGGTCATACATTTAGGTGGGGGTATGTTACATCTCCACGTTCAGTTACG
The DNA here is from genome assembly GCF_965637545.1 of Phallusia mammillata. NCBI lineage: Eukaryota > Metazoa > Chordata > Ascidiacea > Phlebobranchia > Ascidiidae > Phallusia > Phallusia mammillata. The sequence goes on along the minus strand of NC_137253.1, from coordinate 30,492,536 downwards.
CATGATTAATTTGTCCCATTATTTCCCCTGCTATGACGTTACAATCGCCAAGTGCGTAACAGTAAAATTAGAAGGCCTTTGTCTGTATGTTGCAATGATTAGTTCATTTTACTGTACAACGTGGTCGAGTAAGGTGATTTATTACTGCATTAAGTAAATTCGTTTGTGTTGCATTTTTAGAGACGAATAAGGCTAAATTAAATATTGTGACGACTGACTAATTAATCTTCAAGTGAAGGCTGTTTACCGTGATTGTCGGTGAGTGTTTAATTCGATTTGTGACCTAAATTAATTCATGGCTTTATGTGTGACTTATGGCATGCTGTATTTTCCTATAGGGATTACAGCGATTGTTTCATCGTCTTGCAACTGTTGATACGTGTACTGTACCTGTTGACCTGTGTCGCAAAATAGTTGGTAAGTTAGTCATTGGCATTTTTGTGCGTTGGCATATGTCAATGTGTTTCGTTTTCTTGTTTAGAAAACCGTTCCCGTCTACGTTCCCGTTTCGTTCTCAACCCTGTTTCTGTCCGTTCCTGATTGTGTACGACGTTGTGGTTGTTGCCGCTGTTGTCGCTGTGGATTATTACACGTGATTCGGGAAGTGTGATTTGTGTGGGAAAGGGCGGGGCGTGTTTCAACGTGACAAACCCCTTTGTGAGGCTCAGCCTTGCAGGTCGGCCGTTCAGAGTCTACAGGACTTGTTAGGTAAACAAAACGAGGCATTCCATTCAGTTGTGGGATTCGCAGCAATTCGCGCGCGTTTAAAAGTATTTTTCCTGGACAATAAAAAGTGTCTTTACTTGCATTTGAATGTTTTAAAAAACCTAGAACCAATCAGCAGCTTTGTTGATATCACGTGGTTTACCCAATCACATAAAGCCAAAACTGCCAGTGCAAGAAAGAGTTGTAAGTCAGGCCTGGCTTTTCGGGTCGGGATCAAATTTCAGGCCCGCTTACTACTCTGGCGCACACATTCCAGATTCTATTTGTTTTCATTCTTTACGTCTAGGGCAGTAAATTTCGAACAGTGTGCTCTGCGTGGTGGCAACGCTGATATTGATTTGTAAATATATAATCCTCAAAATAAATGATGAATATTTCCGCATGTATTTCAATAGGGCGGTCCGAAAATTTCGGTAAATCCATAAACGCACTTTGAAGTTAAAAGTTTTGAGAAACACTGGCCTACCTTATTATTTTGGTATGTAAAATACTTTACTTTGACTGTCTCAAAGACTGGTTTGACTTTTTCTCTTATTTTACATTTTTCAAATCACAGCACGCCAGGCCCATTGAAGGCGCCATACCAAATTAGCTGGTCACCAAGCATTCACCACCAAATGGCAAGGCGTAATCTAGAAAAACCTAGTCTGCCGTGGGGATTCGAACGCTCGACATGAATCTACAAACTGAGCTACACAAGCTCAGTGAAGATACCGCTGACAGTTGAATCACAGCACCGTTGACTGCCTCGTATGCTGCACATGTCAGCTTCGTAATAGGGATCGCCACATTAATTACAGTAGTCAATATCCTTATTTATTACAAGGCTTAAAAATGCATCATAAAAAGTGAAAGGAAACGGTGTATAAATGTTTCAGAGCAGGCGTGTAAACCTCTGAAAAGCTCGCATGTATTTGAGATTTCAAGGACCTTCATCCTGAAACAATAAGGAGAAATGTTTCATATTATTTGTAGGGATGGTGGAAAAGTTTGGCAGTCGTGGAAAAATACAGAAACGCCTCTCATGAGAGGCACCTTCCCTATGATAATCTACACTATCACAAAGTAGGTGGTGTTAAATCTGGGAATTTTTATTCAACGTATTTGTTGCAACATTTCTATGAAAAGCTGATTACCTCGACCTCACACAAAGACAAAACACATACACATTGTTTTGTTGCAATAAACTTTTCACAAAAGGCCACCTGTCGGCTTTCACGCGGAGTAAGAACTCGTGAAAGGATGTGAATTGTGTCTGGGACGCCGCTTTGTTTCAAACACTCGCTCGCTTACTCACGCCCGTTTAATGAATGAAATTCCACACAGTTCAATTGCACCACAACGGAAGCAGAGTTTTAAACATATGATAGGGTGGCGTAACAAGTAGAAATTATCTTTCTTTGGTGGTCGGGTTTGGGTTTGGAGTGCAGCAGTTCCCAAAAATAAAAAGATGCTTTTTGTAGAACTGGTCACAAAAACTGATCAGCCGCTGTTTTTTTCTCCTGGGTGTCACTTGTACTAATTAAGTTTCTACATTACTGTGGTTTAAAATTTTAAGTGCAGTTTGTGTTTTTATCGCATACATTGTTTAATCTATTCTTCAGTGTTGTTAACTATACGAAAAGTCTGTATAATTAAGGTAAAAAAACAAAGTTGAAACAAGTCAAAAAAGACAAAGTTAAAACAAGTCACTTTCCAATCTCAGTTTAAACATCAATTGCCTTCTTTTTTGCCCTAATTAGCCACGTCTCACCAGCAATTCGCTACAGTGACAAAACATGTAATAAGTCTTGTAACATAATGCGCTGAGGCCATAAGTTCAGGCAATACTTTTTACCACAAGACGATTTGACACAACTATCGATTCTTTAAATATAGGTTGCGAATGGAACAAACTTTTCAGAACATGTGTTTCATTCTGCAGCTACTTCCTGACATATTAGGAGAAGGACACAATATGGTGAATTTAAACTGAAACAGATCAAGCAAGCAGTTTTTGCTATATGATTTTTCCATTTTAGTCCACAAGAAGGACTAAAATTGTTTCATCTGTTTTGTCTGTATCTAGTCTCTGTTTTCTGTAAAGAGGGTGAAGGAATTGTTTTCAACATTTTCCAAAATTTCTATTGAAAGTGTCAAAGATGCAGAAATATGTGATTTTATACTTCAAGTGTAAAGTTATGTTTTCCCCTAAAACATGTTTCTTACATCTTTTTTTAAAGATAAAACCAAGCCATACATTCATAAAATTTTCGTTCTTATGTACTGTTACGTCATCATCTTCTGGAAGCCTATTCCCCGAAAGAGCGGGGGTCCCGGAAAGACTCCTGTCGTGGGTTCGAATCCTCACCTCCTTTGTAAATCAGGGCACCATACAACAACGGACTTATAGTTATTTCGATAAAACAGTTATTGGACGATTAAACTCCATACAATGCGGGTTATGAAATGATAATTTTGTTTAGATGATGATGGTTATGTTGAAGTCGGACGAATTAAACACAGCGACGAATGGGAAGACATCAACTCATGGTCTGCGGAAGTTATGGCGCAGAAAGTTAGTTCTGCTGTAAAAACACAAATGCAGCATGTTTACAATGGCGGTAAGCACGACTTGTACACTGCCTGCATTATCTCATCACATATAGTTCATGCTAAGCATAAATGCGATCTAACTTATACTAGAAATTAATTGGACCAATGACCTTTTATTCTGTGCATCTGCGTTTGGTAGCATCGTCCAGCTGATCTAGCATGTGACTACAGCGTGCAATTTTGCTCATGATGGTCTTTAATGCACTCATCATTAGCTGGTGTATTTGTGCAGACACGATAAAGAGGCAATGTTCCCGACAGAACTGATAGACATTTGTTCGCACAATTGTTGTCTGTACAACACAGGCCATAATCTAAAGCAGGGGTTCCCAACTGGGGGTACTCGTACCCCTTGGGGGTACGAGATCGAACATCAAGGGGTACGAAGATCCTTGTGCCACGGAGCAGCTTTTCAACCAGATTTCACTTTACAGTTTTATTTTGGAATTGTAAATGATATCATGCCATTACAATTATCCAGAAATAATTGTTGTTATTTAGTAAGAAGCCTAATTGTATCATAGCAATGTTTTTTTACTTGCTGTCAGCAATAAAAAACAAAGCACAAAGTTAGGAAGAAAATGCACAGATAATAGAGGCATTCAATGTCGTCTTGCTCACTGAGAAGTGACAAACAACATTACTGACATATAATTTCTTTTTGTTATTTTTGCATTGTTGTGTTAGCGTTTAATTGAGCTATAAATGCAACTTAAATTAGCAATATATATATAAAAAATCCCATCAGAATATTTTTTTGGGGGGAGGGGTCTCGTGACGTAATACATGAGTGATGTCACAAAGTGCATGGTCGCCACTGGTCAAGCTTTTAATTTCTTTTTATTTTCAGAGTTGTACTTCAGTGATCAGGATCCGAATCAAAATGACTTTGGATATACGATCGAGCCACAGCACATGGGCAAGCTCAAGAATTGGGCACTCGCTAAAGAGAAATACATTTATTTCTTCAACAAATAACGAGCACCAACAGTTGCACAGAAATATTTTGTACATTCCAATAGTTAACGTGTGATCAAATATATTTTCGTATTAACCTGGAAAATAAAACTGTCTTGCCTTAAAATGTATTCAAAAGCAGGGAGCCTATGAGCAGCCTCGGACAGGTCATGTGACATAAACATGAATAAACGGACTCCGGTTTATACAAGCTATTGCTGCCAGGCATAATACCAAGTATTCAAGTTTGTAGAGCTCTTCTGGCAAATGCATTTTATTTCGGCGTTTCGACGTCCTATACAGGTCACCTTCACCAAATACCACTGGCAAAGTTTTTGTCACAATAAACTCTTTACAAAAGGTCACTTGTCGGCTTTGGAGCGGAGTATGAACTCGACGAGAATTGTGTTCGTGACGCCGCTTTGCTTTAAACACTGGCTCGCTTACCCGCGTCTAATGAACCAAATTTCACACAGTTCAATTACACCACAACCGAAGCAGAGGTTTTAACATATGATGGGGTAATAAGTGGAATATCGTTTCTTGGTGGTCGGGTTTGGGAAGCATCCTTTTTTGTAGACACCTGACCTGCAAATAGTTTACCTTCACATAGTTTGACACAACCTGGTTCCAAAATCAAATCATCAGGTCAGACAAAAAAATGAAAAATACCGATAGGTGGAGTAAAGAGCAGCGGCTAGAGTAAAAAGGCAGCCCGGTTAAGAACTAAGTTTTATTTTATTTTTAAGCTGAGATGAATACATCTTAGCTTATCAATGGCCAATTTGGCGATTCCCTGCTACAAAGCTGACATGCGCAGCATACGAGGCAGGCAACGGCTCGACTTTTAGCGGGATCTCCACTGAACCCTTGTAGCTCAGTTGGTAGAGTCCGAATCCCGGAAAGACTCCTGTCGTGGATTCTAATTTCACCGCGGTATGTTTTTCTAGCCTACGCCTTGCCGTCTGGTAATGCTAAGGAAACTGGCTTGATTCGGTATAACGCCTTCAATGGGCTTGGCGTATACTATACTTTATTTTTTTAGGTTAATTTTGTAATCCAACTCAAGTAGCTCTAACCGCCATCACTTGTGCATAGTTTTCTTATCAAATATAGAATTCAGTGCTCTTTGCCCTACTTGGTATTTAAAAACCTTGCATGCCTCAGGGGACAATTACTGAATTACAGTGCTCTATTTAATGTTTCTGCTGCTCCGTTTTACGTTTTGTAAGTTTGTAAAGCGCAGGTGTTCTGTTTAAATGCTACAAATTAGTAGTCTTTGTTTTTGGTAGGTTCGTAGACTTTACTTGTAGTAGAGTTAACTTTTGTCTGTTTCATTGCAACAAGACCAGTTCAAATTATTTGTCAAGTAAGGGGACATGCTTCACGACTGTTTGATAGTCGAGCGTTTGTGTGTTTGTTTAGTTTAGCGCAGTCATTCAAAATGATGGGTTTGTCTGTACCAAAACTTGCTTCCGCTTCCAAGTACATGATTTTGCTACCAAACCTCTTACTCTCTAGGTCAGTGGTTCCCAACCAGGGCCCATGGCCCCCCAGGGGACCACGAGCTGTGTTCAGGGAGGCCACGGGTGTAGATTCATCAGAAACACACACTAAAATCTTAATTCCCTAATTTAATGGACTATTTCATATACTGTTTGTCTATATTGAGGTTTTTACGATTACAGATTCTTGTTTATTCTATTCGACCTGTTTCAAGTCGAAATTAGTACCGAATTCCAAGATGAGATTGCCATTTACATTTTTCAAGGAGGTCACAGTCCACGAAAGGTTGAGAACCACTGCTCTAGGTAATAGAGTGCTACCTTACAGATTGCCCCACCCCAGCGCTGATTGTAGGATTACGTCAAAGCTTATACTGCGTTCTATATGGTCGCATTATTGGTCACGTGATAGTAGCGTTGCTGTGTTAAAAAAATGTATGTTTCACAAAAAGTGGGTAAATAATTTCTTTAATGGTTTTGCTGTAACGAAATGCCAATAGTACTACACTTTCCAAACAGTGAATATGTGAATTGTATACAAAGGAAAAACGAATTAAACGCAACCACTTCCGTTTATTGTTTATCGTGCACTGTACAACGCGTATTCATTGTTATTACCCTGATGAAAACGACCTGTATAGTACCTCGAAATGTCGAAATAAAAATACATTTCCCAGAAGAGCTCTACAAACTTAATATTATGCCAGGCAGCTATAGCTTGTATAAACTGGAAGAACCCATGTTTTTCATGATTTTGTCACATGGCCTGTCCGAGGCTGCTCATTGGCTCCCTGCTTTTGAATACATTTTAAGGCAAATATGGTTTTATTTTCCAGGTAAATACGAAAATATATTTGATGACACGTTGATTATAAGAATGTACGAAGTATTACTATGCAACTGTTGGTGCTCATTATTTGTTGAAGAAATAAATGTATCTGTCATTAGCCTGAACCATATCTACGAGCGTGCCTATGTTCTTTGCTTCGATCTTATATCCAAAGTCATTATCTTGAGGATTCTGATCACTGAAGTACAATTCTGAAAATAAAAAAGAAAAATTAAAACTTAATTGTTTTACGACCCTTGACGAGTGGCGACCATGCACTTTGTGACGTCACTTATGTATGACGTAACAATCGTGCGACTGAATGTCTATCAGTTCTCAACATTGCACGCTGTAGTCACAAACCAGATCAGGTGGACGATGCCGCCAAACGTAGATGCACAGAAGGAAATGCTGTTGGTCCAGGTATAGGTTCTTTTACGCTCCGCATAAACTATGTGTGATGAGATAATACAAGGAGTGTACAAGTCTTGCTTACCGCCATTGTATACATGCCGCATTTGGGTTTTTACTGCAGAAATAATTTTCTCCGTTGAAACTTCCGCAGACCGTGCGTTAATGTCCTCCCATTCATTGCTGTGGTTAATACTTCCCACATCAGAATAACCGTTACCATCTGAAAAATATCATTCATGACGTATAAACAAAATTATCGTTTCATAATCCACATGGTATGGAGTTTAATTGTCCAAAGCGGTGTGTTTGTTTCGCCGAAGTTTCTTGTCCATTGAATTTCAAGTACTATGTTATACGGTGCGCTGATTTGCAATGGAGGTCAACTTACCAAGTCGCATAACGATTCCATAATAATTCCCCATGTTTGAATGCAGATCAAGTTTTTTTTTTAAATTACAAAGATGTTTTTCTACAAATGACACAATTATGAAAATTTCAACGTGCCAGAAAAAAAACTATATTTCTTGGAAAAACACGTTTATGTCTGGGCAGTTGGATGTTAATGGGCTTTGAAGAAATTGTGCTGCGTATGATTTCTATTTAGAAGCGAACTTTCAAAAGCTGATGACGTAAAAGTACACAAAAACAAAACTTTTAGTAATGTAGAGCTTCGTTTTATCTTAAAAAAAGATGTAAGAACCATGTTTAAGAGGGAAACACAGAAATAATTTGTACAAGTTTCAGAAAATGTTGAGAAAAATCAAAAGCTTACTGCACTACAAAGTATCACCAAAAGTTCCCCGCCTTTGCAGAAAACAGAGATTACATGCAGACAAAACCTTCTTGTGGAGATGCAAAAAGATATATTTTTCCTAAAATAGCAAATTATATAGCAAAGAAATGCTTTTCTTTTTCTGGTTTAGTGTAAATTTCTCACATATGAAGATGAAGTCGCTTTACTTTAGTACTTCTTTGTGTTCGCTTCCTTCTCTCTGGTTTACCTCGACGCTATTTCCCATTTTATATCTTAACCCAGTGGTTCTCAAACTTATTTTCTTGCGACGCCTCTGAAAAAGTTTCCAAGACTTGCGACGCACCAGCAAATAAAAGTTAATGAGAAAACTTATTACTAAAGTTGTGTTTATTGATACAACAACAAAAAGCCACGAAACGGAACTATTCTGCGACGCCCTTGGAAAATTGAAACGACGCACACGGGCGTCGCGACGCACAGTTTGAGAACTACTGTCTTAACCCAACCTATTATTATATCAGAAGGTAGCTGCAGAATGAACCACGTGTAATTTAATGTTTTTTTCCATTCACAAAACGAATTAAACCTATGATGGTGTCAAATTGTATTGTGGAAAAACGTATTACATGAACTTATGACCTGAGCGCATTATGTTACAAGATTTATTATATGTTTAGTCGCTGTCGTTACTGATGAGGCGTGGCTAAATAGGGCAAATATAGGAGGCAATTGATGTTCGGAATGAGCTTGGAGAGTGACTTGTTAACTTTGTTGCTAGACTTAAATGTTTCCGTGTAACAACATCTAACAATAGACTACAAATTTATCCGACAAAATACAAACTACGCTTTAAACTTTAAACTACAGTGATGCAGAACTTAACCCCAGAAAAAACCCTCCAGGGGTGAGATAAAATGAATTCGATTTTTTACAAGTAGCGGCCTGCAGAAAAAATAGCGGCTGATCAGTTTTGTGGCCAGTTCCACAAAAAGCATTTGTTATTTTTGGGAACTGCTGCACCCCAAACCCAAACCACCAAAAAGGATATTTCCACTTCTTACGTCAAACCATATGTTTAAAAATTTGCTTTCGTTGTGGTATAATTGAACTGTGTGGAATTTCGTTCGTTAAACGAGCGTAAGCGAGCGAGTGCTTAAAACAAAGCGGCGTCCGACACACACCACGTCATTTCACGAGTTCTTACTCCGCTTGAAAGGCGCCATGAGGTCTTTTGTGAGGAGTTTATTGCGACGAAACAATGCGTTTGTGTTTTTGGATTTTGCTGTAACTAACATCTTTGTGGAGGATAATCAGCTTTTTCTAGGAAACGACGGATGACCGTTTTAGAAAAAGATGTGTAGCCCTTTGCATAGTCCTCATGCGATTGAGGCGTTCATGTTGCTAACAGTTAGGAGAAACTCCCCGTTTTTATATCTCGATGGTGGCAAAGTAAAAACCCATTAACAGTCGTGGAAAAATACAGAAAGGCCTCTCACCTTCCCTTTCATAATATATATAATCACAAAGTAGGTGGTGTTGGATTTGGGTAATTTTATCTAACGTATTTGTTGCGACATTTTCTCGGAAAAGTTGATTACCTCGACCTCACACAAAAACGCTTGTTTCATCATAATCTCAAAACACATACGCATTGTTTTGTCGCAATAAACTTTTCAAAAAAGGCAACATGTCGGCTTTCATGGGGAGTAAGAACTCATGAAAGGACGTGAATTGTGTTAGTGACCACGCTTTGTTTCAAACACTCGCTCGCTTACGAGCGTTCAACGAATGAAATTCCACACAGTTCAATTACACTTCAACGAAAGCAAAGTTTGATGACGTAATAATTAGAAATAAAGTTCATTGCTACGTCGGTGATCGAGGTTTATTTTAGAAGGTAAGAATTTAAAATCAATTTTAAAAATAAAGTAAAAAATGACTTTCAGAAAATATGGCGGAAACTGGGTAAAAATGTTAAACAAGTGTCACTGCCTTACATAGTCCCACAAAAATAATAAATAGAATGACATTTGTGCCTTTGCTTCAAAGGTCAGCGATCTGCGACCCGCAGCTCTCTCAAAAAACGTGCCTTCTGTTATTGTATTAAATGTGCATCGAAATTTCATCGATAAGCTTTTCATTTTGAGTTTAACAACATAATAAACAGTAAATGAGCCGGCATTAATAATGGAAAATAAGAATGACTTCATGCCACGTTTCTGATCTTGGTATTTACCCGTAGCATACGAAAGGTTCCCCTGCTTTACTAAATGCAAGTACAGTAGTTTCACGTATTGGTGGTTTCTTGCTCAACCGAAATTACCCGGTCGCCTGACAAAGGTCTGTGACGTGACAAACCAGCAAATAGTCGATTGTTTGACCATTGTTGAAGTAAGCAAAAGCAATAAACTGCATTTTCGCATCTGTGTTGCACAGTCATGACACTATCGCTGGCGACACCTTGTGAAAAGTTTGCCCTTACGTAACCCATGTAAGTTTATACTGTCCTAATGCAAGGTATCGTATAAACCTAAGTAACAAAAAAGCAATAATAAACCAAACTCCAGTAAGCCAACTAAAATACAGCTGAAAATTAAACAAAACCCACATTGTCTTTGTTGCTTCAGAAAAATCAGGTATGAAATATGTTCATTGTATCCTTGATTAAACTCCAGTGAAAGCGAACCATTGAAGAACGAAAGCATATAAAACTTTATCACCATGTCAATAGAGGTCATATGAGATTCAACGAACATACTTGAAGCAGATAGTTACGGAAAAGCAGACATTTAAGAGCGATTTAACTGGTGGACATTTGTTTACAGTTACTGCATAAATAGTGAATTCAGTTCCAATTTGCTTTAGTGTTAAAGCACTTTCTGGACAGCCACGACTGACATTTGTTTTTACCGGCGGAAAATTACAGACACTCGTCCTTGATCCAGGAGCCAGAAAAGCAAAGAAGGAAGAAAGGGCAATGGGATATAAAACTGGTGTCCTATCCCAATCATAGTCAGTGTGAGATGACATGCCAGGTGCCAGCTGCTGCAACAAAGTTAACCTCTCAAATTTGCTAATAGACATTTACCTTGGAACAATTTTGCTACCAATTTTCCTGTTTTTTTAGTGCTGTATAGAGACGTTGCATTTGTTTACAGGTTGTAAGTAGAGCAGTTTATTGCGTTTCTTACAGCCTTCCAGGCACAGTTTCATTAGAGACGATTTATGGTTTCTGTTTTACCTTTTTGCAGCAAGTGCATTGAAATATATCTGTTTTAAAGAAATCACATGAAAAATGTCTAGCAAATTGTCAAACAACAATGTAAGTAGAACATAGTTTTGTTTACGAAATTCCACACAGTTCAATTATACCACAACGAAAGCAAATTTTTAAACATATGGTTTGACGTAAGAAGTGGAAATATCCTTTTTGGTGGTTTGGGTTTGGGGTGCAGCAGTTCCCAAAAATAACAAATGCTTTTTGTGGAACTGGCCATTGAAGGCGTTATACCGAATCAAGCCAGTTTCCTTAGCATTACCAGACGGCAAGGCGTAGGCTAGAAAAACATACCGCGGTGAAATTAGAATCCACGACAGGAGTCTTTCCGGGATTCGGACTCTACCAACTGAGCTACAAGGGTTCAGTGGAGATCCCGCTAAAAGTCGAGCCGTTGCCTGCCTCGTATGCTGCGCATGTCAGCTTTGTAGCAGGGAATCGCCAAATTGGCCATTGATAAGCTAAGATGTATTCATCTCAGCTTAAAAATAAAATAAAACTTAGTTCTTAACCGGGCTGCCTTTTTACTCTAGCCGCTGCTCTTTACTCCACCTATCGGTATTTTTCATTTTTTTGTCTGACCTGATGATTTGATTTTGGAACCAGGTTGTGTCAAACTATGTGAAGGTAAACTATTTGCAGGTCAGGTGTCTACAAAAAAGGATGCTTCCCAAACCCGACCACCAAGAAACGATATTCCACTTATTACCCCATCATATGTTAAAACCTCTGCTTCGGTTGTGGTGTAATTGAACTGTGTGAAATTTGGTTCATTAGACGCGGGTAAGCGAGCCAGTGTTTAAAGCAAAGCGGCGTCACGAACACAATTCTCGTCGAGTTCATACTCCGCTCCAAAGCCGACAAGTGACCTTTTGTAAAGAGTTTATTGTGACAAAAACTTTGCCAGTGGTATTTGGTGAAGGTGACCTGTATAGGACGTCGAAACGCCGAAATAAAATGCATTTGCCAGAAGAGCTCTACAAACTTGAATACTTGGTATTATGCCTGGCAGCAATAGCTTGTATAAACCGGAGTCCGTTTATTCATGTTTATGTCACATGACCTGTCCGAGGCTGCTCATAGGCTCCCTGCTTTTGAATACATTTTAAGGCAAGACAGTTTTATTTTCCAGGTTAATACGAAAATATATTTGATCACACGTTAACTATTGGAATGTACAAAATATTTCTGTGCAACTGTTGGTGCTCGTTATTTGTTGAAGAAATAAATGTATTTCTCTTTAGCGAGTGCCCAATTCTTGAGCTTGCCCATGTGCTGTGGCTCGATCGTATATCCAAAGTCATTTTGATTCGGATCCTGATCACTGAAGTACAACTCTGAAAATAAAAAGAAATTAAAAGCTTGACCAGTGGCGACCATGCACTTTGTGACATCACTCATGTATTACGTCACGAGACCCCTCCCCCCAAAAAAATATTCTGATGGGATTTTTTATATATATATTGCTAATTTAAGTTGCATTTATAGCTCAATTAAACGCTAACACAACAATGCAAAAATAACAAAAAGAAATTATATGTCAGTAATGTTGTTTGTCACTTCTCAGTGAGCAAGACGACATTGAATGCCTCTATTATCTGTGCATTTTCTTCCTAACTTTGTGCTTTGTTTTTTATTGCTGACAGCAAGTAAAAAAACATTGCTATGATACAATTAGGCTTCTTACTAAATAACAACAATTATTTCTGGATAATTGTAATGGCATGATATCATTTACAATTCCAAAATAAAACTGTAAAGTGAAATCTGGTTGAAAAGCTGCTCCGTGGCACAAGGATCTTCGTACCCCTTGATGTTCGATCTCGTACCCCCAAGGGGTACGAGTACCCCCAGTTGGGAACCCCTGCTTTAGATTATGGCCTGTGTTGTACAGACAACAATTGTGCGAACAAATGTCTATCAGTTCTGTCGGGAACATTGCCTCTTTATCGTGTCTGCACAAATACACCAGCTAATGATGAGTGCATTAAAGACCATCATGAGCAAAATTGCACGCTGTAGTCACATGCTAGATCAGCTGGACGATGCTACCAAACGCAGATGCACAGAATAAAAGGTCATTGGTCCAATTAATTTCTAGTATAAGTTAGATCGCATTTATGCTTAGCATGAACTATATGTGATGAGATAATGCAGGCAGTGTACAAGTCGTGCTTACCGCCATTGTAAACATGCTGCATTTGTGTTTTTACAGCAGAACTAACTTTCTGCGCCATAACTTCCGCAGACCATGAGTTGATGTCTTCCCATTCGTCGCTGTGTTTAATTCGTCCGACTTCAACATAACCATCATCATCTAAACAAAATTATCATTTCATAACCCGCATTGTATGGAGTTTAATCGTCCAATAACTGTTTTATCGAAATAACTATAAGTCCGTTGTTGTATGGTGCCCTGATTTACAAAGGAGGTCAACTTACCAAGTCGCAAAACAATTCCATAAACACTCCCCTTGTTTGAATTCAGATCAAGCTTTTTAGATAACAAAGTTGTTTTCTAAAAATGACAATTATAAAAACTTCAACGTACCAGAAAAAACATAACTTAATTTCTTGTAAAAATATGTTTAAAAAATTGTCTGGGCAGTTTGATGTTATTGGGCTTTAAAGAAAGCGTGTTGTATATGATTTCTATTTAGAAGCGAACTACCTAAACCTGATGACGTAAGAGTACACAAGAACGAAATTTTTATGACTGTAGAGCTTGATAGCTAAGATGAATATATGCATACTGGGATCAGCCCTGAAGCGTCGATGCAGACCAGCGATCACGGCATACTTATCGATAATTCACAGTACACCAAGCCTATTAAAGGCATTAAACCGAATGAGCTCGTCTCCCAAGCATATACATATGGCAAGGCACGGGCTAGAAAAATCTAGCCTGCGGTGGGATTCGAACCCACGACAGGAGTCTTTCCGGGACCCCCGCTCTTTCGGGGAATAGGCTTCCAGAAGATGATGACGTAACAGTACATAAGAACGAAAATTTTATGAATGTATGGCTTGGTTTTATCTTTAAAAAAAGATGTAAGAAACATGTTTTAGGGGAAAACATAACTTTACACTTGAAGTATAAAATCACATATTTCTGCATCTCTGACACTTTCAATAGAAATTTTGGAAAATGTTGAAAACAATTCCTTCACCCTCTTTACAGAAAACAGAGACTAGATACAGACAAAACAGATGAAACAATTTTAGTCCTTCTTGTGGACTAAAATGGAAAAATCATATAGCAAAAACTGCTTGCTTGATCTGTTTCAGTTTAAATTCACCATATTGTGTCCTTCTCCTAATATGTCAGGAAGTAGCTGCAGAATGAAACATCTGTTCTGAAAAGTTTGTTCCATTCGCAACCTATATTTAAAGAATCGATAGTTGTGTCAAATCGTCTTGTGGTAAAAAGTATTGCCTGAACTTATGGCCTCAGCGCATTATGTTACAAGACTTATTACATGTTTTGTCACTGTAGCGAATTGCTGGTGAGACGTGGCTAATTAGGGCAAAAAAGAAGGCAATTGATGTTTAAACTGAGATTGGAAAGTGACTTGTTTTAACTTTGTCTTTTTTGACTTGTTTCAACTTTGTTTTTTTACCTTAATTATACAGACTTTTCGTATAGTTAACAACACTGAAGAATAGATTAAAAAATGTATGCGATAAAAACACAAACTGCACTTGAAACTTTAAACCACAGTAATGCAGAAACTTAATTAGTTTTTTACAAGTGACACCCTGGAGAAAAAAAACAGCGGCTGATCAGTTTTTGCGACCAGTTCTACAAAAAGCATTTTTTATTTTTGGGAACTGCTGCACTCCAAACCCAAACCCGACCACCAAAGAAAGATAATTTGTACTTGTTACGCCACCCTATCATATGTTTAAAACTCTGCTTCCGTTGTAGTGTAATTGAACTGTGTGGAATTTCATTCGTTAAACGCGCGTAAGCGAGCGAGTGTTTAAAACAAAGCGGCGTCCCAGACACAATTCACATCCTTTCACGAGTTCTTACTCCGCGTTAAAGCCGACAGGTGGTCTTTTGTGAAGAGTTTATTGTGACAAAACAATGTGTATGTGTTTTGTCTTTGTGTGAGGTCGAGGTAATCAGCTTTTCCTGGAAATGTCGCAACAAATACGTTGAATAAAAATTCCCAGATTTAACACCACCTACTTCGTGATTGTGTAGATTTATCATAGGGAAGGTGAGAGGCGTTTCTGTATTTTTCCACGACTACCAAACTTTTCCACCATCCCTACAAATAATATGAAACGTTTCTCCTTACTGTTTCGGGGTGAAGGTCCTTGAAATCTCAAATACATGCGAGCTTTTCAGAGGGTTACACGCCTGCTCTGAAACAGTTATACGCCGTTTCCTTTCACTTTTTATGATGCATTTTTTAGCCTTGTAATAAATAAGGATATTGACTACTGTAATTAATGTGGCGATCCCTATTACGAAGCTGACATGTGCAGCATACGAGGCAGTCAACGGTGCTGTGATTCAACTGTCAGCGGTATCTTCACTGAGCTTGTGTAGCTCAGTTTGTAGATTCCTGTCGAGCGTTCGAATCCCCACTGCAGACTAGATTTTTCTAGCCTACGCCTTGCCATTTGGTGGTGAATGCTTGGTGACCAGCGAATTTGGTATGGCGCCTTCAATGGGCCTGGCGTGCTGTGATTTATGTATGAGTGTGTTGTGGTCGCTGGTCTGCATTAACACTTTAGGGCTGATCCCAGTTGTGAATTTATGTTCATCTTAACTACTGTAATGTTATCCTACTTGACATTAATGCCTGAAAAACATTTTAGTCGAGAGCTTACTACGTTGTAGATTTACGCCTACGGGTAAAAGGTTTTCCACAAAAATATGAAAAATGTAAAATAAGAGAAAAAGTCAAACCAGTCTTTGAGACAGTCAAAGTAAAGTATTTTACATACCAAAATAATAAGGTAGGCCAGTGTTTCTCAAAACGTTTAACCTCAAAGTGCGCTTTCGGATTTACCTAAATTTTCGGACCGCCCTATTGAAATACATGCGGAAATATTAATCATTTCTTTTGAGGATTATATATTTACAAATCAATATCAGCATTGCCACCACGCAGAGCGCACTGTTCGAAATTCACTGCCCTAGACGTAAAGAATGAAAACAAATAGAATCTGGAATGTGTGCGCCAGAGTAGTAAGCGGGCCTGAAATTTGATCCCGACCCGAAAAGCCCGGCCTGACTTACAACTCTTTCTTGCACTGGCAGTTTTGGCTTGATGTGTTTGGGTAAATCACGTGATATCAACAAAGCTGCTGATTGGTTCTAGGTTTTTTAAAACATTCAAATGCAATTAAAGACACTTTTTATTGTCCAGGAAAAATACTTTTAAACGCGCGCGAACTGCTGAGAATGCCACAACTGAATTGAATGCCTCGTTTTGTTTACCTAACAAGTCCCTTTTCGCACTCACACTATTTTGATTAAAAGGGGCGGATTTCCCCGTTGTAAAGGTTTATACTCTTACGTTATTAAGTCTTAATGGTTCGTTTTACATAACATCAGGGTTATTTTGCATCTACCTCAAGTCAACACACTTCAAACTTAGTGGTATACATTTGTTACTTCTCATTAATATAATTAAACCGACACACCACAATACAAGAATTAATATAATTAATATGTAAAAAATTCGAAGAGGTTAGCTTTAAGAATACATATTATTTAGATTTTTTACAAGGGGGTCAAACCAGGACCCTCCCATGCAGGTACAAATTCTAGTCAGGATTTTTTTCTATTTCTATGTAAAAATCAAGCGCTACGGACCATTAGGCATGTTAGCTCTGCAGCATAACCTAGTGGTTATGTTACAAAAAATAACTTTACCGCTATCGGCGCCAATCACAACTCGAAGAAGTCTTGGCCGAATGGTCACGTCTAGCGCGCCTGAATTCGTCCCATGGGATGTCCTGCATGGGTTCGAACCCCATAAAACAAAGAAAGTCGAGTTGGAAAAACCGAGGCGGCTATTTTTGGTCGGGTTCGAGTATTAGCACCAGTTTCGATAAAATGGGCTTAAATTCAGTTCTTCAACTTGGTTTGTATTAGAAATGGTCGAAGGTTCACACCCGTAAAAATCCGAAAAAAAAACATAGAACATAAATGGATAATGGGCACAAACTTTCGATTGGCCTAAAACGAGCCATCAAGCTTTAAAGCTAGAAGATTTGTTCATAATATTAAAAACAGATTTTCAAATTGCCCCTCCAAAATATAAAATTAAATTCTGCAGCATTGGGTATTTGCTGGCTAAAGTGCAATGTTTGTTTTGTTTTAATTTGGTAATTTTTTTTCACCGAGACAAATTTGTGTTAGGAACGAGTACAACCCTGAACAGGATAGTAACAGTTTTTCAAACAAACAAACTCATATTAGAAGGGGTAGATACTAAAGATTTAGAATATAATTCAAAAGAAATAGAATCATTTCTTTTTTTTCTTTCGCTTCACTTTGTTTCATTTCAAACGATACATTGCTAGTTTTCTTCAGGTTCTCGAAGAAATGTGCTTTGTACAGATTTCTGCTGCTGCGAACGTCACACAACTTGTATAGTGACATCACAAACACCACCATTGTGAGCAAAAGGTCGATGACACAAAGCACAATAATATCTGACAGCCGCTTGATGGAGCACAGGAGGCAGTAGTCCACGTGGGGAATTTGTCCACGAGGAACTAACATAATCTTTAACGTTTGAAATGAAACAAAGTGAAGCGAAAGAAAAAAAGAAATGATTCTATTTCTTTTGAATTATATTCTAAATCTTTAGTATCTACCCCTTCTAATATGAGTTTGTTTGTTTGAAAAACTGTTACTATCCTGTTCAGGGTTGTACTCGTTCCTAACACAAATTTGTCTCGTGAAAAAAATTACCAAATTAAAACAAAACAAACATTGCACTTTAGCCAGCAAATACCCAATGCTGCAGAATTTAATTTTATATTTTGGAGGGGCAATTTGAAAATCTGTTTTTAATATTATGAACAAATCTTCTAGCTTTAAAGCTTGATGGCTCGTTTTAGGCCAATCGAAAGTTAAGTTGGTACTAAGTCCGGAGTCTTCATATTTTTATTGATTTTGTAGAAAAGTTAAAGCCCGAACTAAGCCTGATACACAGCTTTCTTTGAGGTATACGGCGCTGCCTGGCGCTTACTTGTTTTGACTAAAAAGTCTCACGTTTTGTCTTTTTATTTAGTCTATTTTTTGACATGTTTTAACTGTATGTTTTAACAGTTTTGGCGATATACTTACACGGTTAAAGCTTAATTATCCCCTTAAACACAGTGCACCTACTTCTCTTTCAAATGTACAACTGCCTTGAAAGGTATACCATACACACTTAAATGCCTGCCGGGAAACGTTTTTTGTCCCATTTTGTTTTCCGGTCAGCAACTGACGAACGAACGAACAAACAGCGGGATTCGAATGACATGCGCTGTGACAATTAAACCATTCATGAGTCACAATGCTCAAGTAATCAATCACCGGTAAACCGTGTACGGAGTATGCCACACGTATGTGGCGCTAAAAGTACGAAACGGTAGTTCTCACCGAACACAAACGATTTTTGTAAACTTGTGTAACTTTTTTGCCTAAATCATTTCTACACTAGCACAATGTCTAAATAGGTAATGGCTATGTTATGTTTGACCAAAATTGTTAAATAAAGTCCTAAAAATATTGACGTGTTTTTTATTTTTTATTTTCACGCGCTTTGGGACTAAAATTTTGCTGACAGTAAGTCGCGAGGAAAAGATTGGAGCCCAAAGTAGATGACAGGCGAATGAACAGAAACGCATTAAATGGCTTAACGTGCACACTGGAGCAATATATGATGACCGGTCACAATACAATACACCAAGCGATTGATTAGAAACGCATTAAATGACTAAACGTACACAATGGAACAATGTATGATGACTGGTGACAATACAATACACCTAAAACTATGTTCCACATTAGCTCATTGCAAAAATGGGCCAAACTGGTCATAAACAAGCAGGTAAAACATTAAATCAACAGCGCATTAACCACAAGCACTTTTGAACAAGAGGAAACACAAACAAAATGTGACCATGTCCAGCAGTGAAATTTGCGAGAAACCTTGTAACAAAACACAACCGACACAATGTATTACATGCTTGCAAAAAAACACTGTACCTTCAGTGCGACTTTTAAGATTGTGTTTTTGGTATTGGTTTAGGCTGTATAAACTTGGTAAGGCGTTTTGCGTTATGGACAGATTCGCCAGTGGAAATGTTGTTGCCCAAAGAGGACGCCGCAGAGCTGATAGAAGGGCACCTGGAAACTGTAACACGGAAAAGTTTTGTCAAAAAAGGAATTGTTTTGTATTTTATCTGAAACCAACCTGATCGGATACATTCATATCTATGAGTGGAAGTTCTTCTATTCATTTGATTTTCATACATTGGAAAATTGTTAGATTTTGTATTTTCTGTATTTGGTAATGCCGGTTGTGGCGCTTGCAGACGAAGGGTTGTTTACGGAGTCAAAATTGACAGTACTATCTCCGAGGTTTGGTGTCCTTGCTTTAAGGTTCTATACAGTTTTGCTATAGCGATTACACTAATTGTGTTGGTAATGAATAAAACCACACTGACGACTATTAAGCTAATGGTCAAGGCTGAAAAGCCATCATCGTCTTTAGGTTGGCAATCGTCTCCGTTGCCCGCTTCGGAGTCAGTCTTTGTCCTCAGTTGATGATAATGTGTTTTATCTGAGCCTATAACGAAATAGAGAAGAAAATCATGCTGAAATATTGCTAAAGCTGGGGCAATAATATTTTGGAAAGTCAGCTGTGTCGGTGGCATAACAAATTTGCGATCAATAATCCCTCATTGTGTAACGAGTCTTTATAGTGGTTTGCTTCATAGCTTTAATACATTAGTGTTTTGCAACGTCTGGCAAAATTAGACAAGGTTCAAGAGTCATTAGGAGAGTCAACATACTTCAAATTAAACCATTGCTTTAAAGTATAAATTTCCATCCAGGATTATGATATTTTAGTTGACGTTATTGCGCCAACATATCTTAAAATTAATAAACCAATGGAAAACCGATGTTGAATGGAAAACGGTTCACCAAACGTGCCATCAATTAATAAATTAGTAGATAATTTACTTTCACCGTTACACGACAGAAGCTGTTGCGTAGTTTCGGTTCTTTAATATCGATTAGCCTACGTGCTTGTTGTTTGCACTTCACTGATGCCTGTGTTTTCTACCCGTGAGAGATTTTCGTGACTTGGCGATTAAATCAGGACACATGCAAATTTTAATTCATGCTTGTTCACGATTTCACATGTTTATTACTTTTGTAAAAAAGTTATGGCGGGGCAAACATACGCCAGAGCTATATAGGTTAAAGACCAAGACTAACAAAATTGAATGGTTTGTCGGTTAACAGCTTTAAATTATACTGTACAAGCGTTAAATATTATATAGATAATAGACTCTTATTGCCTAAAGTAAAATTGAATAAAACTACTGTCTGTTGATTGCACTGCAATTTGCAATCAAAGCATATTCCTATTGTGATATGTTAAACGCCTTCTTTTCCGTGTAAACAAGTTTAACTGAAGCCCCAAAAATAACGGCTCCACTTGGTCTCTCAATTCGTTATTGTGCAAACGGTTAACATTTCTTACCTGAAAGATTTCGGCTGCATATATATCGGGCAGTTATGAAGCATGAGTCATCTACGAAGTGGTATTTCGATGATAAATTCGCATAATATCGCATTGTTACACATCTCTTAACCTCTCCATTGTCGTTTGGTTCACCATCAGCCCACAGTGACCGGTTGACTGTAGTTCCATCCGTCCATTGATAAATGTTTGTTCGAGGTTTTCGTGTGGCACCGACGTAATAAGCTTGAATCTCTGCGACAGTCACAAGAGGTAAACAATGGTTTTAAGCATTATTACTGGGAGATATAACAAAAATAAGTCAGTATTCAAGACTATACTTATTAAATTTCTTAAACTGAACATGCAAAAATAAATTTACATGTATACTTCTTGATCTATTATTTACACGGCAGTCAAATGTAAGCCGACAATTTATGATTTTTACCCAAAAAATATGTCAAGTATCATTTTCATATTCAAATTGCGAAAAAATGTTGGTTAAAATCACCAATCCACTTTGAAAGCCATACATTACAAGCATGTTTACTTTGTAGAAACAACTTTACTTTGTACTTAACCTGTTGTTAGGTTTCCCATTCTGGCTGATAACATGTTTCGGAGTTCAACTGTTTTTACATTTGCAACTGTTGCATTTCTTGCAGCACAACCAGTTTCAGCTTCGAAATAAGAGTGGACGTGAGGGAAGAGCTCAATTTGATATTCACATCGTTTGTAGTAAATCCAGGTTTGACCATTAACAAATGGATACAACATCAATGTAATTATCACACGTTCTATCATATTGACAATAAAGGGATCTGAAAATTGTAAAAATTCAATTTACATTTAAGCAAAAACAGCACAATTGCAATAAACAATTAGGCATTGTAAGCATGAATCGGGATCTGGTAAGTACTATAAGTCTATAGAATGGAATTTCACTTCAAAATGACATCGACACGCAGATTTAATCACACTATTACACATATGGAAGGACTATAATTTTTGTCAAGACAAGAAACTTAACAACGGTTGACGGCGAAAATGTAGATATGAATAAAGAAGCACAGTATTAACGTCGACACAAGCACTTACACACAACACTGAATACAAATAATTACAACCAGCAGAGTTTTGGGTAAACAATGATAAAAAAGCGACAAAACGCTATAATTGGCCGAAACTTAGTGAAGTTAGACTGCAGGTGAATGCAATTGCCAAGTATTTTGCCTTCTGACAATTTTCAATGTAGATTTCCCTTCTCTCCCCTGCGCATTGTCATCACTGTTTCGTGCTCCTTAGAGTCTGTTTCCATCATGTTAACATATGTGGCAGATCGTACGGACGAACCCTTGCCTTCTGAAGCACAACCAAAGCAAGAGGCATGTAAAACAATGGAACTATTTTTACAAAGATGGTAAGCATTTAGCAAAAACAAAGCAGATTTTTATTGTTTTTGACTGTCGACTGTCGGTTTTAACAGCAGAAAGTCACAAAATGTTGTGTAAATTGTCAAAACGTTTAAAAAAAAACAAAAAAAAAACAATAATATTAGAGCGCGAAACCGTACGATTCTAAATAAGTGTATTTTAAATACTTAATCACTTGCCTTATGTAAAACGACTTTATAAAAATGAACACTGTTTCATTTGAATATACGAGCATATAACACAGTACTCCTAAATTAACCTTTACTCGCTATAATTAAGGTTCATACAATTATGCAAAATACAGATTGTTTTCTGCATATTTTTGGGGATGTTTTTTTACCTCTTTCCACGTCGTCGTACATATGGTATGCATTCCAGAAATCGGTTCTTCGTAAACCATATTTTTGGTTGGCTCATCCTTAGAAAAAAATTCTCTAATTCCACGTTCAAATTACTGCAAGAAATTGTTTTTAAGAACTGACTTGATGGTGGTAGATTACGTTAACTCCTACCGTTGATTTCTGCACAGTTTCAATATCACAATGACGCAAACGATAGTTGTAAGCAGGAAAAATCCACCGGCGGAAACCACACTAAGAAAGATAACTGAAAAAATATGGCTTTTACAATGTGGAGCTTTAGTTACTACAAACACTCTACAAAAAAAGGTTATGATTGGTTGAATAATAAGCTGCAGACAGTGTACAATGTTTCGACCTATAAGCTCTCTTCAGTGCAACTAGTGACATTGGCTTGATGAGATTGATGAAAACATTATTAGCTGCTTAACTAACACTTTATGTTGCAAACCGAGTTGTAGTGTTTCAAAAATTCTATGTACATAAATCATCGATATTAAATCTCAATAAAACTCCTACTAGTCCCTACAAACCGCTTGTTATACATAAATGATTTGCGATTTAATTATGCGTCCCTAAAGCCTTTATGAGCGGTACGATCTTTTGGTCGTGCAACCTTTTAACGTATATTTAACCTTTTTGAAAGTAATCTAGTGAGTCGCTGTCGCTGTTGTTGTTAGTGGCGGTGTCCTCTATTTGGGAGTTAGGTGTAAGATCATCTCTATCCCGATGCTTCAGGTTTGGATGTTCCCACTAACACACAAAGTTCCAACAGTTTAATTGTAAACAAATCCCTTGCTGGCTTCAATTAGCAGAATGTAGTTACTTCAACGAGAACCGAATGGATAAACTGGCGGGCGGTTTTCAAGGGAAATATCAGGACATAAACACAATAGAAAAAATGCCGGTCTAAACAATATAACACTCTTAACGAAGCTTTTGGACCAGGACTTTATAACAGTCATTCGTTGACGAGCTATCAAGTAACAAAGTACACTTTAGACCAGGCATATTGTCACAACAAAAGGTTTAACAATACAAGAAACTATTTGGAGGCATAATGTTAACAAAGATACCCAAGCAAATAAAACAAACACTTTCCAAAACAAAACAACTTGGTCACGAATTACAGGCAGGCTTTTTGTGAACAGCAATAAGAAACAGGTTACATACGATTTAACGACATAGTTTACTAATTTTCCTGAAAACAAACGACATTAGTTTCCTAGACACACGAAACGAACTACCGACGTTTTCAACAAACTTCTCGATGCGCGAAATTATCCAAATGATAAGGCGCTGTTTATACCTACATTTACAATTTGGGGAGACAGTAGACAAAACAGTCATTTGTAACAAATATAATATTATAGTTGGTCACAGTACGCCTTCAATAGGCCTGGCGTACTGTGATTTATATCTGCGTGCGCCGTGATCGCTGGTCTGCATAGACGCTTCAGGGCTGATCCCAGTAATGAATTCATGTTCATCTTAACTGATTATAGTTGGTATTGCCATTTTTTACATGGTCAGATACATTCAACGTCTAATGGTGTTAATGTGATTCCTTTTTGTACAATTTGTTATTTTATTTTTATGTTTAATTAAAATGTGTTTTTCTTATGTTTGACAAATACGGTTAAGACCTGTTTTTGTTTAATTTAGTTAAGAAAAAAACGATAGGAATAAATTTGAAGAAAGAAACAGGGTTTCCCCCAACACTTTCTACAATTCCTACACGTGAAAATGATGGTTATGACGTGAGTAGAGTGAAAAGAATGTTCA